>NC_134313.1:93868473-94472259 GCF_964195595.1 Calonectris borealis | reverse complement strand
GAAGGAGAGCACAGGACAGAGCATTGGCAAAGTTAACTACAGCAGAGGTAGAAGCATGGAGGATTGAACCAGTGGGACTTCAGCTGTCTGTGAACAATTGTGCCTTAAATTTAGCTACAGGCAGGATACCAGGCTTGAAATCTTAATAATCTGCATTGACATGGCAGATCTCACACTGCTAGAGAAAACAAAGAGCAGGGCAGAGCCCCTTGAGGCATAATGGGAATTCTCAGTAACAGCAAATCCTCTCTCATCCAAAGGAAATTTTCTGTGTTGTATGGAGCTCTCACCTTCCCCAGCAGTAGCTGGCCATTCAGCTGGGGACCTTAGAAGACAAGAACATTGCACATTGTGTAACTGTTGAAATTTCATTATACCATTAGAGCTGATGACAGAATTCGCGATTTATTATAGGGCTAGGAAACCAATACAAGCTTTCTGTTATGAGCAAAGCTAAAATCAGTCTGGAACTTTTCCCAGAGTATGGGATGAACAAGAGGAGCCTGAAGCTGAGTTGTCACCACCTTCAAATACAGATGACTTAATTAAAATAAAAAAGAACATATCTGATTTGACTGTTTTTCCCCCTTACCCCAAAGTCAGCACATTGGAAAGTGAACACAATTTATCTTACTGAAGAAGCACATGTCCAGGTGAATCCAAGGGAGGGGCTGGAGAGGCTTGGTAATGAGCTGGAGAGGCTTGGTAATAAACCCTTCTTTGCACAAGTTGGGAGCCTAATTCCTCCTTACGCTCTGACTGCTCTGAGCTGCATTAGGATTAAACAGAAGCCTTCAGTTGGGTGTAAATACCATTTATTCCCTCTCTGAGGTTCCTCTACGCTGCCACAGCAATGCAAGTCGCTCTGCTGTTGGTCCGTACCAGTAGCAGAAGTACAGCAGCAGCAGCAGAAGTATACCAGCCAGGGATGAGGATCAGTCCTAGCAAGGATACAGTTACACCAGTATCAGGGCATCTCACACCAGCAGAACTTATTCCATTCCCTCAAATAGAATAAGATATCCCTGGAGAAGCACTTTCATCTCTGGACAGATCAGTCCACCCTGTGTATACTATGCACTCCGCAGAGGGCAACCTCAAAGCCCTCTTCAAAACCAGCTTCATGACCATACAAGCAGCAAACCAGTACACAGAGGTGCTGACACAGCTGAAACACGTAGACCTGAGCATGCCTGGACACATAAAGGAGGTTAGCGGACCGTCAAACATGTCTGACAGGCTGTCCACAAACCAGTCCTGTGGACACGAGATGAGCAGTAGATACGTGCTGCTACAGTTAAGATGGTGTACAGGCAAACAGAGGCAAAACTGTAAAAATCAATTAGGATTAGGCAATACATACATATAAATTTTAAGTGCAACTGATTCTGCAAACAACCTTGAATTACAACTTCTTATGGGAAATACAATTACCCACTGCAGAGAACATATTTCTTTAGGGTCCCTGAAATCACCAAAGACTCTCTTTGAGCCCTCAGAGTCATGCCTAAGAGATTCACACTGACCCTAAGCAGGGCAAAAGAGACACACTCTGTCACAAAAGATCCTTTTCATTTTCTCCTCAACATCCTACTCCTGGATCTAGCTCAAGCCAGTTTTGTAATAGATGAGTTAATGGGCCTGTGCAAAGTACGCTGACTGTTCACGTTTAAAAAAAAAACAAAAAACCTAACACACTTTTATTTATACAGTGTACAGTTGCCATATGAACTGACAGTTAAGACAAAACCACTCAGCAAGTTAATGATTTTTTTTTCCTTTCTGTGAAGCATCTACAAGATGAAATCCCATCTGAATCTCAGTTTCACAGCCTTGCCTTATTTAAACAATTCAGCTCCTTTTGTCTCTCATTTGTACTGCACTTTGTGCGTCATTCTGGGTTGTTTCACTGCCTATTGCACAATTACAAGTGTTCAAACATATAGAAGGCAAGAATAGCTTAGCTTGTTTCGGTTGCCTTACAATCAATACCTCTGCCTCAGGCACTGAAGAACGTATGAGAAAATGAGTTTTCTGTTTTTATAAACTTTGTCTATCTTCAAGCTCACTTTGATCCATTCTTCTACACAAATGAATAGGGTGGGGCCATTACAGAACAAGTAGAGACAACAACAACGTTCTGTTAGACTGAATCTCAACAGAGGTGACCACACCAAAGGCCACCTTCTTAATGATCGTGCTTTTATTCTCCAATTCATTTGGAATCTTTATACTCCCTTCCTGAATGGAACAAATGCAAGCTTTGTGATATCTGTTCCTTTTCATTTCGTGGCAGCGATGGTTTTTTTGCTTTGATCTGATCCAGTATGCAATGTTGTGAAGGTGCTGTCTGCTAAAATAGGAAAAGTTTATGATTGCTGGAAGTGAAAGCTATTTGTGGGGGTGTTTTTTGATAACATGGTAATTCAGACCATATCCTTACCCAAAACAACTGGGAGAGAAACAGCGTATTACAATGCTGAAAAACTTAGAGCAGTTTCACCACAAAAGACTGTGGTTTACATAAATGAGGATTTACAAGCCTAAGGAAGAATTGCAGATATTTTAAAAGTAGCACAACATTTTTTGAGCAGTTTAGCTCCCTTTCAATCCAACCAAAACAGTAGTTACATCTCCAGTGTGGCAACCCTTTTGGAAAACCAGCATTTTTATCAACTCTGGAGATTTGAAAAAATCTCCCTTAAAAATCAAAGATTATTTTGATAATCGCTTTTTTGGCTGAGATAACAAGAGTTTGCCAGAATATGTACAAAGAGTAAAACATCAAGAAAAACCATAAAGAGGTGGTATAGAATTCCTTTACACCACAAGATATTCCAAATACAGATCTCAGTCTTCAGCCTAGGTCTAAACATCAACACAGAGGGCTCCCATCTCATCATCATCCTCTAGCAAAAGGAAGTTTAAATTCTAAAAGGCAGCAATATCATTAATCTAGTTACAGCTGGCTCTGAGAAATACATCTTTCAGTTCAATCTGCGCAAGCACAGCTGAGCGCACTGCTGTCCATATTCCCTCACTGAGACCTCTCCTATAGTTCACTTTGAGCTTGATCTTTCTCCCACTGATGTCGTGAAAAATCTCCCTCTGATGTCAGTATGGCCAGGAGGGGTTGGCATGTGTAGAAATCTAGTGAATTGTGGGTGGTTGCTCTATCTTTTGTGCTTTTTTAGGTGTTTAGTAGGTATTTTTTGCTCTCTTGCCAGTTTCCAATTTCACTGGGGTATGCTGCAGTTTTTAATGGAAAATAACTGTTGTGCTTGGTTGTATTTTGTGAAAAGCCCAAAGGCTTTTGCATACAAGCATCCTATAAAAAAGCATTCGTGTTTTATTATTATTAACGATAATGCCACTGGATCAAGAGCAGTCTAGACTCTACATATGGCCCCGGCTAACTTGAGCCACCCAGGTTGGATGATTTTTGTCTGTTTGTCTGCAATGCCAGGAGGTGGTAGTCTCTCCACTGTTAAATTTGAGCTTTGTAGCTGAATATTCCTGACTACGCAGCCTGGACAAGAAGGATCACTCTAATTTCCTATATATTATCAGTGTGTGGGTCATTTAAAGACTTATTTCTAACCTAAAGTCTTAATTCAAGTGAATGGAAAGCTACCATCCCAGGGATGTAAGGCATAATCATAAGCTTGTTACTGTCCAGCATGCATTCACATCTAACTGCTTACAAGCTCACACACTATATCATTATATTAAAGAAGATCCAACCTCCGAAAGCAGCTCTTGGGTTAAAAGGAGCTAACAGAACTAGCAGGCTATTTGTTGTTTTAAGTTACGCTATATTTCAAATACATTTGTTGATTATAGTTATCAAAGACTCATGCAAACACACACACATGTTCCTGGCAGCTGTTCACGAATTTGGAAATGTAAGAATCACTAGGAAGAAGGGAGTTTGAGTCTTTACCACAAGCGGATGCAAGGTAGTGTGGGTCAAATAGTTTAGGAAAAAAAAAAATTCAAATCAAGTCCAGAATGCTGACTTCAGCTCATCAATGATTTGTGAGATCACATTACTCTTTTTTTCCTTCCTAAGAGTATTTGGACAACTGCCAAGTATTTGTAAAAAGGTTTCATGAATTTTAGCACAAATGACAGTTTCTCAGAAAATTTCTGCCAGAACTGTCTCATTTGCTATTCATTATTACCCTGTAACAAAAAAAAACAAAAAAAAACAAAAAAAAAAAAAAAAGAGGTCCAGCTTCAAGACTGCAGGAAAAATGGGTGTGATCCACCAGGTAATGCAAAGAGCAATAGTTTGGACAGGATCTTCATTAATGGCCTATAATCTGACAACTAGTATGATGAGTTGATGCATGATATGGGGGGGGCAGGAACAGGGTGGATTTAGGAGTGTTTTGTTAAGAGAAGATGATCTTATACTTTACTATCTCATCAGTAATTGCAGCTGATCTGTAATTTTAGTCAGATAACATTTCCAACAGGGAACCATAGTCCCTCCCTCTGACTGAGCTATTGGAGCCATAACGGCACCTACACCACAGGACAGGTACTTCTCCTTGGCTATGGGACAAGAGTGAATTGCAAGAGGTAGGATTCATGGACAACTATGCTTCTAGAGTGTGATTCATCTGACCTATTTAAAAGTTTGCTTTAGCATGAAATGAATGTCATTCTAGAAATGCCTCTTTCTGTACAGTCACTAAAATGGAGCCCAGAGTGACAAACTCAGGAGGGGATGTCTACATCATAAGATCTGATGGTCAGTTGGATCCCAGTTGGATCCCAGACAGATGAATGTGTTACAACTTCCTTGTGCCATTTCAGAACCTGAAAAAAAAAAAAAAGTAATTTTATACCAACCACATACATTTTTCAGCTGTCAATTCCTGGATCTTTTTGTTTCTTGAGAACTTGTGAACTTTAGTTATTTTGCCCCAGCTCAGCCTAAATGTAAATTTTCATAAGGAGAGAATTTGCTCAGCCCTACTTGTAAAGGATTGTTCAGCCAGCCGTGTTTTAAATGCCCTTTAGGGGCTTCACTTTATAACATCAGTACAAAGTTCTAGTTGCTGCAAACGAAGAAATATTTCTCCCAGATAGCACTGATATTTGGAACGTGATCTAAATCTCTCTGCTTCCCCAGATCCCACTGTACTAGGAAGTATAATACCTGATGACACTTTATCATATAATGACATACAGACAGTGCCAAAGATGTGAAGTTAGACTTTGCTGTTTCGTTATGTCTGTAACACTCTTCAATATTATATACAGTGGCTAGCCAATTCTCTTTTAAGGTGTCATTGTCTTCGCTTTGGCTGCTTTCAGATACTGGTTTGAAAGAAGTGGTAATGCATTAATACAGCCACGTGACTAGAACAGAACGCTAAATTCACAGCACCAGCATGGTACGATTTTCAGTGGACTCTGAGCTGAAAGTTACTGAACCAACTGAATTGGTAACTGTTACAGACAAACATAATCATCCTGCTAAGACTGTCCAAAGACACATCCATGTAGTAACTTACGGTGCGTTCACATTTACTTCTGTCAACACTTGCTGCTATGAGGACTCCGGAGTGTGTGTAGAAATGCGCCATGAGCAAATGTCAGCTTACACGGCTTTATGTGGCCCAAATATTATGGTACAAATTCACTCACGGCATAAGCGTTTTGTTTACACTGTCCTAGAGGTAACTATAATGATCAGATACAGGACAAGAATATAGATCCAAAAAGGATCAAAATACTAAATTCCACCAAAATCCAGGACTGTGGATCCATAACCCCTAATTCAGCTGCTACTTAATGCCTGTATTCTACAGGTGCCTCCAGATATGAACTTCAAGTTGTCAGGACACCTAAAGCTCTGCTTCTCCACATGCCAGGAAGCACCTCAGCCTCAACAGTGCTGAATATCTCCTACCTAAACCAAAAGTTGGTCATTCTTTTGCTCCTCTCTCTCCATTGCCTTGATGCATCAAGAGTCTGCAGAGCACCCTTACACACCAGGCAACACATAACATGCAGTAGCAGCTACTGTTTTCTTTCTAGATACAGCCACCATATCATTCTTAGTTCAGTTGTCAGACCACTCTGTTAGCATGGAAGAAACTTGGGATCGTGCCTGCCACCACCACGCCGCAGCCAGTCCCAGAGAGTTCAAATGCACATTATTAGTCTGCCATGCAAACCCCCCAGCCTTTGAAGTGTACACTGTTCTCCTTTTCTCTCACTGGAGTTGTTTCACTGGCCAGCAGTGAAAGCCCTCGCTTTCCTCTTACATGGAGAAGGAAATCTTGAAGACGGGTTCCTACTCTGTGCATGGCAAAGATGTTTTGAACGAAATGGCCCTTGGATAGAGAAGTCACTCTGCTTCTTGGAAGCACTGTCTTATCCTTGGTTTCTAGCCTAGTTCACCTTCAGTTCTCTTTAATTCTTTAATTGCATAGCAGGGTCAGTATCTGCACTGCAGAGAGCAGACAGACACATTACTTAGGAAACTCTCTGGGAGGTGAGTTTGAGTTCCCTCAGGCAAAAGCAATAATTGAGTGAGATTTCCCACAACCCGGGGGAGTGCTTTAATCACTAGGCTCGTGTTCAAACGGCCACCCCCACCTACTCTTCTGCCATGTTTTAGAAGAAAAGAGAGACAAGCTCTGTTTTAGGAATAAAGGGTGTAACAGGTGGCTACGTGCTGGTAAAGATCCCACAGTATCCTCAGCATTTCCTAATAGAAAGCTGACTACCTGATCCTGATGTACCTCGCTCTTCCCACATACCTGTATGGGGCCAGGGCACTTAACAGAGGTGTCTGCTTACCTTGGGCCAGCCACATAAAAGCTCAGCAATATAACACTCAGTGTTGCAGCATCAAAGTCCCACTTTGGATCAAGCCTGAGGGTGCTACCAGAGGGAATTTACAATGTCAGGACTTAAAACTGTATGTGATGCTCATTACTGTAACAACTGACTCTAGTCTAACAAAAGCAGCAATGCCACAATAGTTATTGTTAAGCAATTTAATTGATCCAGACATTTATTCAGAGCCATTTACCTGTCGGGGCTCTAGGCAGAGGTTAAGCTACCCTTTTTTTCATTCCCACATTAGATGACTTGTAATTTCTTAACTCAGCCTGACGGGATGTCCCCAGGCTTTGGGGCCTTCAGCAGCTATTCTGGTTGCTCATCTCCAAAACTGACTCTGCATGTATATTGGTATATTGTGCTAGTCACCACAGATGACACCCTTTATTTTTGGATGCAAACACTTTACCTTAATTGTGTATGCAAGTCATTGGTCTCTGAGGTTCACCTTACTTCACCTCCAAAGATTTAGTGAGGTAATATGGTTTTGTGAACTCCAAAGATTTTGCGAGATACCTTGAAATAGTATAGTTTTCTGCCTTCCCCCCCCCAGACCTATAAACAAAACCAGTGACTTCATAAGTTTAATAGGGGTCACCAACAATAATCCCAGTTGAAACTGTTTAACTTGCATTTTCCTCAGAAGAAATAGGCAACAAACAGTGGCTGATCTATGGGCCAGGTAGGAAAACCTGTTGACTTTCTCGAATAAACCCAAATAAAATTTAGTTTTTACACATCACTCCAAACTACTAAACTTGCTTCCTAATACTAGTCCCCCAAACTACCTACTTGTAACCTACGTTAGAGTCAAGGGGGAGAGTGTGCATGCAGCACCAAGAAGGGTTGCTGCGTTTCCAGGTAGAAGTCTGACTGAGCTAAAAAGTGTTACTCTATTTAACTAAAGAGTGCTAAAGAGTGTTACTCTATTTAACACTGATTTTGCGAACATTCACCACTGCTGTACACAGAAGAGAATAGCCAATCGATGCATTACTCCAGTGAACTAACCAGATGGATGAATGAATTTTCAAGAGTTAGGTACAAATTCAAAGCTAGTGACTTCAGATGAGACTCAAGGGGTGAGACAAAAGTCTTGATTACTTGAGCTATGCACTGACCAAGTACTAGGAGAGCTTACCAAAGGAAGCAAAAGGCACCGCTGCACATCCTGATGCACTTGTTTGTTTGATTCCATTTATTTTCCCCTTCTGGGCAGCATGAGATTCTACGTGTGTACTTCACGTGTACATGGAAATAATGAAGGGAGAATACACATTGTGGTAATAATAATCAAATAATCTCTTAGACACTAAGTAACGTGTGTGAAATATTCTAACATCAGTTGCAAGTTCCTAGCACCTTGATGGGTAGAAATTAACATCTTTAGACCCATTCTTCAGATATAGGATATTAACGTCTCATGAAGTCAAACATGAGCAACTTACACTTCTTGCCCTCTAAAATGAGGGCAACCCTAGGTAGTTTTGTGGCTAAGTGGAAACTCAGCTCTTTTGCTGACCTAGTTAAACTGGATTAGTATCTTTCTACATTTATACGTTCTTTCTTGCTTTTAATAGCTGCTTACATAATCATGCTCATCAAAAAATACATATAGCTGAAAATCTGAAGTCACTTCCTCCCTTTGTTGATGTAGTGGCAGAAGAACAGATGGTTGAAATTAAAGAACTGCTTGGAGATGTAGCAAAACACATTAAAGAAGGAAAGCAGACAGCATTTCTTTTTGGAAAAAACCTTTCCTCAGAGCAAACCAATGAACAAACCTAGGTTACTAAGGAATTTCTTCCTCTAAGAAATTAAAACCAAGCTAGTATCCACTAAAACCAAACCAGGCATTCGACTTACGTGGGTAGAGAATCGTGCTTTCCCTCTCCCCTGCCAGAATCAGGTTGTTGCATTTCTGTAACACTTAAAAAATAACAGTCTAAAATAAACAAATAATTTCCTTCCAGTAGCTATACAGAATCAAGTACACCCATGCTGTAAATCACTTAATGTCAACCAGATTTATAGTTGGGGTGAATTAGATCCAGAATGTTTCATTCTCCATGTTCCTACCAAATAAGCCATATGCAAAGATGCGTTGGCACAAAGTACGGCAGTGAAAAAATTCTTCCAACCCTGTTGACTGATACCACATTCATCCTATTGTTAGCGATGACATATCTGAAGAGAAAAACAAAGACACATCACATGTATTAGAGAAAGTGTGAGATCATCACTGTGGATGGACAAATTTGTAATTCCCCTGCCTCTTCTCTCTTGCATCGTCACATGAGGTGACTCCTTCCATCTTTCTACTTAGCTGTGCTCCCAGCTCTTGAACTTTTTTCTTACCTATGACTACTCCAGTGAATTCTTATTCAGTATAATATCCTGGTTACACCTGTCATGACAATATGACATATTTATCCGGTTTGATAAATTTTTTTTAAAATTATACTAAAGATTGTACGTATAGAATTCCCTGTACCAATTTATAAGCATGAAAAGTTAAACAAAGAAACCATGCTTTCCCACTTCCCATTCTCTCACATCACAACTTAATTAAATTGTATTTAAAATTTTAATAAAAATCAGGCCTAATTTTAATTAAACCTCCCTCCCTCCTTTACTCTTTCAGCCTCAAACAGGAGCACAAACCTATTTGCTTCAGCTCTCCTTCTACAGCCACTTTAACAGGTAATTTTTGAGTGCTCCAGAAGTCAGAATGTATGTCAAGTTGATGAAAGAATGTGCTAAAGGGACAAATGAATACTTGCACAACTGAATAGGTCAGCAATAGCCAGCACCGAGAAAGGAGAAAGGGAAGTCTGGCCATCTTTTATGAGAAATTTTTGAGACAACTTATGAAACAATTCATACATGTCCTCAGTTTTATCCTTTGAACCCCTAAGCCCACACACACTGGATTGAAACTCCAGAGCTTTGGCACCTCTGGTAGTTCTGACAAGTAACTCCATAAGCAGATGGGTGGTGCAAGAAGTCACTTGCAGCGGCTCTCATGCATTCTTTGCTCTAGCCAGTATATGGAACACAAAAGTAAATCAAACACAAACTTTTCATGTGAACATCTGAGTGCATGAAGGTCCAATGGAGATTGGCCACTGATTTCTGTGAGAACAGGAGCAGGGACAACTCAATTTAATATATTTAGAAATCATGAGCCACCTGTCGGTCCTCCTGAGTGCAGAAAAAGCTGCTGACCTCAGAAGTATATGGGAAATTAAATCACCTTGATATCGATGAGTGCTGGGTGCCTAATAACCAACGACATGGGCCTGATTCATGCAGGCCACCCAAAACAGAGGAACAGTAGAGGAATAGTTGGGGTTACTGAAAAAGGTCTAAGATTCCAAGCAACCCATGCAGCTCAGGGGTGACTGCTAAAGCTAACACTCATTAAAACTATTTATACTACTTGCAACTATTTCAGAGCAGACAGTGCAGGTGATTGCTCAAAAAAATAAGTTTGTCATTACTTGAGATAGTGACCAAAGAGACTTCTCTGTCCTCAGGATAATCACAGTAAAACTACACAGAGGACGTGAAGCTGTATTCAGAAGGCAAAAGAGATACTGTAAAAGTATTGACTTAGAACATATGAATCTTTCACAGTTCTAGGTTTTGCAAGCTTCTGACTAATGTTTGTGTCTGCAAAACTTGTTTGACTACAATAGACCTTATTTTTGTAACTTAATCCTCTTTTTTTTGCAGAGGTGGTTCAATTAAAAGGGGAAGAGAAAAATCAACATTTTTCTACATTAATGAAAGACATCAAAGTAAATAAAATGAGATGACCTACTCTGTTGCGTCCAGAAGCTAATCTTCCACAATGCGTGGTACTCTTTGAAGATCTCTCTGGCACACACCTTTTTCTGATTCCGCTTTTCCCCTTATTATCTTTCTATGTTTATTCCTCCCTGTGACTAATACCTGTTCCTTTCTTCACATATTTTCTCTTTTTTTCTTGCCTGCCACATTTTTGCAAGCACTTCCCCGTTTCTCTTGGAACACAATTCAGTGGCATACTGCCTCAAAACCAACAGTATTCAAGGTCTGTCATATCATTGCTCCTGAAAAGCAGTGCCGCTGTTACATGTTTCATACCACCAGAAGGATTTAGCCTGCTGCAGTCAAGCTCAGCTAACTCCAAAAGGAAATAGAAAAGAAGCTGTTTCTCCCAGAGACCCTTTCTTTTTCATGGAGCAAGCTACTAGTAGGCTGTGAGGGCTTCCCCACATATTTCTCACCACCCTCATGCAGAGGGACTGCCTGCCATTAGCCCAGGAGGCCAGACTCCATCATTATACTTGGTAAGTTTTCAAATCAGTAATTTTGGGCTTTCTCACATTACTGTGCTTGTCTAGGAGGATCTCTCTAATGTTTGCAATGCCTACATCATTATCTTTCTGCATAGCTGTCCTCTGCTGTTCACTTGCTTGCAAAAGCTATCAAAATATTGACAACAGTGATGCTACCGAACTGCCATCACATTACCCACCATATGAGCCAATATTGCCTTACTTTCTGCTTATACTTCTCCCTTTTCATCGCATCTGTGTCCACCTGTTGTGCTTGTCTTTTGCTTCTATTGTAAAATCTTTGAGGGAAGGACTGCCTTTTACTGTTTTTCTACAGTACGTAGCACAAGCCATCAGAGGAAACTGCAGTAATAACAGCAACAAGTAAAAAGATAGGTCTTTGAATAGCTTCCATAAACCTTCTGTGAGGCTCTATACTGATCTCGCTTACGCTGATGGGAATCCACCAGCGGGTGCATTATAACAAAATATACATCTAATACATTGCATAATGTAACACAACACCATTGTATGAAATATCAGGAATCAGTAGAGACACTCCAAAAGTCGTGTGTCCTGCCCATCAAGTGCAATTGAAACTGGAATTTAGCCATAGCTGGATCACTTGCAGGCTGAACAGCTAGACTTGAGGCTATATTAATAATAGTCTATTAATTCTAAACTTGAAGGGGACTTTTTAGGTTTTTATTTTTAATTGCACAGCTTTATGTTGAAAACAGCACATAACCCCCCTACCATGAATGATAAAATGCATTAAAGAAAAGCTGAGGGTGCAAAAATGAACAGGGTCGAGAGCATCAGGCTTGTGGTTGCTTGTGCAAATTCACGTAAGCCTTCCTTGCATTTATGCATTCTTCAATGACATGATGACAGGTGATTTTCCTGCCTCAGAGGACCTCTGCCTCACTCAGTACACAGGATTGCCAGCACAACCTCTTAAAATAACACTAAAACCAGCATTCATGAATGGATGCATAGGCTTCTGTCATATTTGTCATTAGAGCATCTAAGTGCTTTATAGGGGGGGCAAAAAAAAAAAAGAAATGCTGATTAATTTATTATCACAAAACAGCTTTGAGAAAGGAAGAGCTGTCCTACCCCATCATACAGACCAGAGTTGAGGCACTGGTGTATCTCAAAATTGCCCCCTAATTTTGCATTCCCTACTCATGAGCTTTTTTTTTTCTTCCAGATTTTTTGCAAAGTTTTCAATGTTTAAAGCCTAGCTCCTACTGACATTATGGACCACTCCAGGGCAGCGTTCAAGTGCATGGACCTCTAAACATCTTGTCTCATGGTCCATCTCTGTTCTTAATGTGATGGACACCCACTAGAAGAGAACACCATGCAATCATGTGATTAGACATGACTTCTAAACGCACATACATCATGGTGCTGCTGTAGCATTGCTATGATAGCCCTTACTCAAACGTGCCCTAACTTCTCAACAATTAACTTGGCAACTCTCCATCCTTTTAATGCAGGTTTGTTGGTTTTTTTTTTTTGTACATTCTGCTATATATACAGGCTGTGCCTCTATGCACGTAAATATGAAATTATAAACTTGTACCACACAGACCTGTCCTGTTTCTACAATCTGCAGCACAAACCTTTATATCTTTAACAGAGAGTTATGGATAAGTGATAGCTGGTTGCTGCCCTCAGTATGGTCTGGTCAAGAAGTCATTCTGCAGACATATTATACAGCTACTGAAGAATAACAGAGGACTATGCCAAGTTCAGAAGCTCTGGAGTCTAGTTTTTAAGAACTTTTCTTTCCATTTACCTTCAGCCTCTCTAACCTTAGTGACCAACTGCAGGTTGTCTTTGCTCTTATTCTTCTACCAAGTCTTTTGTCTGTGCCCTCAGAGCTATCACCTGTGCCTCATCCTCCACTGTACCACAGATCAGTGCCAAGTATATAAAATCCTATCCTTCCCTGCTTCTACTGCATCACTTGTCTCTCATAATTTCAACCTCCCAATGCCCGTGCATAAGGCAACAAAGAGAAATTACACTTACAAAACCCTGGAAAAGAGAATGCCTGGTGGAAATGAAATCCCCGAGAAACATAGCTGCCAAATTTCAACAGTTCACACAATGGAGAAAGCACAATCTGAGGTGTGTGAGTTTTTAAGGGGATTGGGGGTTGGATGATTTTGAGCTAATTTTCACGAGGTCAGTAAAAGGCACACATCTCAAATCAGGCCAGCTTCCCAAGTTAAGATTCAAGCCTTTGCTCGAAAGTGCAGTGAAAAAGCAGTATATTTTCCTCCTTACTTCATTTTCAGAAATAGTTGAACCATTTTTGACTAAATGTTCCGCAGAAATAACAACAACAATCTACCTTAGCCAAATAGCTGGCATGGAAAATCTGAGCCCAAGTGGTTAAACTTTGGCAATGTTATCAGCAATTGCAACAAAAGTCATATAATGAAAAAAGTTAGTCAGTCTTAATTGTCTGTGTCATTACCAGGTCTGCCTGTAATAACATGGTAGCTCAGTCTCCTGGCCTCTTCTAGATGACACTTGACTTACAATTCTGTGGGAATTTTTAATGTGTTACTATATGTTTATGTATATCTGTCATCATTTCATTATGAGATTAAAATTATATCCCCATTTATACTCTCATCAGAAATAATGGCCTGAGAATACCCATTGTTATTGCTGCAAATTGTAAATCATGCAATAAAAAGAAGGCCAATTATCAAACTGAAATTGCTGTAAATGAAGGATCCCATTTTGTCACACAGGTGAGTACGGTCTTCAAATCTTTCCGCTGTTTAGATATCTACATGCAATGAGGCAGTTTCAGGGGACAAGTGGGATTTGCTAGTCAGTACCCCATGAAACATTCAGGTAATGATGATTGTAAGGCAAGGAAAAGCTGTTATCCCAGATGGAGCACAGAGGCACAGGAAAATTAAATTCCCATACAAAGCTCACAGCCTGTGGCAGAGCAGAGAACCAAACCTGAGGCTCTGAAGTTCCACGCTGGCTCCTTAAGCATCAACCAACCTTTTTTTCCCCTCTGTGTAGGGTCTCAGATTTTATTGAAAGATGTCCTATTTTGTATTTGGTTTTCAAAAACTCTGGACAAAAGCTAAAATATATGCTGTATCTTCACAGAAAGGTTAGGAGGAGAACTGAAAGAAAATAGCATTTGAAATGCTGTGATGTTTTACCTAAACCTGTCTCTTGGGAAAAGATGGCTCTTTCTGCTGATTTTTGGCACAATATGATAAATCGGTTGATCTCAGTCCAGTCGTCAAGTTGGTTCAGAGAGGACAAAACAGTAACAAAACAGTAAATCCTTACATTTAGCACCATAACCACTTAATTATAGAGGATAACGTTATGACATTGCTGGTGTTTAAGGCTGAGTGCACCTCTGTTCTGCCATAGGAGTGGAAACATATATGTATTACCTTTCCTGAAATGCTTTTGCTTCTTTTTGGATAGTTGTCTTTCATCATATTCTGATCTCAAGCAATTTGAAAAGCCAGCAGTGTTGCTAGAGAAACTGAGGTTAAAACTAAGCTCCTTTTTCCTTTTGCATGATGAGAATAGCAGGATGAACTGTTTCACTGGTTTTTTTTTAAACAGTATCAAATCACTTTTTTAAAAAAGCTGTGATAATCTCGAAAGAAATTAAGAGTGTTTCAATATCTGGTATTTCCCAATTGTTTAGTTAAAGGGCAAGTCCTGCAGCAATTTTTTTGTCTCTGTCATTTCATCACATTTACAGCTTCCTGCAAATGCATTTTGTACATGCAACTCTTAGTGTAAATTTTTAGCATAGATTCAAGACCTCTCTGCCCACATCTCAAAAAAAAAAAGCAATAAAACTAAACGGTAGAAGTATGATATCAAGCAACCAAAACACAGACACAAACACCGCAAGGATCTACATAGCCACATAGCCACAGGATCAGTATTCTTCTTGGGATCTGTACTGGATCTGGCTGGGATGGAGTTAACTTCCTCCACAGCAGCCCGCATGGTGCTGTGCTTTTGCATCTGTGGCTAAAAGACTGTTGATAACACACCAATGTTTTGGCTGTTGCTGAACAGTGCTTGCACAGCATGAAGGCTTTCTATCTTCCCCACAGAGCAAGTAGGCTGGGGGTGGGCAAGAGGTTGGGAGGGGACACAGCCAAGACAGCTGGCCCAGACTGATCAAAGGGATATCTCATACCATATAGCATTGCGCTCAGCAACAAAAGCTCAGGGAAAAGGAGGAGGAAGGAGGGACGTTCATGGTTATGGCATTTGTCTTCTCAAGCAACTGTTACTCTGGCTGAGGCCCTGCTTCCCAGGAAGAGGCTGGACATCGGCCTGCCGATGGGAAGGAGTGAATTAATTCCTCTTTTTGCTTTGCTTGCACACTCAGCTTTTGCTTTCCTTATTAAACTGCCATTATCTGGACCCACAAGTCCTTTCACCTTCCTTCTTTTTTTCTCCCCACCACGCAGGAGAGAGGAGTGAGCAAGAGGTAGGGTGGGTATTTGGCTGCTGGCCAGGGTCAACCCACCACATGTAATAGGTGTGACCCATCTATATTCTGTTAGGCTGGGCAAATGCATCTCTTCAGTACAGCACAGTAGAGATCTAACGATGTTATCCAGTCATTCCCCACTGTACGTGGTACAGAACAATTTAAAAACTTCAAAAAAATCAGACAGCTCACTCATCTCTGTATACTCTTCAAGATAAACAGAACAGTTGACAGTGTGCAGTATCGTGCACATTTTTTGTGTGTTTTCTTTGTGTCTCCCAAAGAAAACTAGAGTTGGTCAGAGACGCAGGAGCAGTCTTTTGCCCTACAAACCAGCCATGCCATCTGCATCTTTTTATTCTCAAGCTATCCAGAGAATTGTTTTCCTTACAGGAAATACCATCTTTCAAAAAACCTTCCAACTTGTGTCTGAATACTGCAGATTTTGACATATCACCATAGAGCTTCATGGTTATACTTCCTGGCACTTGTATGCATCTTCCTTTATTGAACAGACTGTCTGGCCAGCCCTGCCAGTAACACCTGATGGTCTCACTTCCTGCTGAGATGTAGTAGTTCATCACAGAAGAGAAACATCTGGCCAGAAACCTCAACTCCGACATGTAATAGGGCATATGAGGTACCTGCCCTGACATTCCCCAAGGACTCACAATACAGTCCTGAAATAACATTTTCAGTGTTTAGTCAACTTGCTGTTATTATCTGAAAACCAAAACTCTCACAAATTTCTGGTATTTTATTTTTTGTGAAACATGAAAATTTCCGGAGAAAGCCAACTCTCCAACTGTTTTAATCAAAACCTAATTTTTATCACCTTCTTCCTCCTCTTCTTGCCCCTTGTCATGCAAAAAACAAAAAAAAGTGAAGGAGTGAAGGTAAGTTTCCAGAGAGCAGTCTTAGCTAAATGCTAACTGCCAAGAAGATTGCTTAGTTTTAAGTTCTGCTTTTTCCTTATTTGCTGACACTAAACATTAAATTGATGGCTTCTATGCACTTAACACAAGTTCCTAGTTGCATTTGCAAGTACCATCTTATGCACAACATATAGCCAATATCTAATCAATCTCTTCTCTACCAGTTTCAATTAAATTCTTATCTATTTCCTTACAAGGAAAAAGAAAATCCCATTAGTTATACCATGTGGAGATGCTCTAGACAAAACTGGCTGAGCTGCAATATTCTGAGATTAACGCATACCACATCATCTGCACTGTGCAGGTACCACCCTGTGATAGTCCTCTTTTACCAGCCCATACAGACAGCTGAGTATACCAAGGTATATGTTGTCTATGTGGATTACCATCACGTTACATGATGATGAAGCTACATATATACATGGCACTGTGTCAGAATTGCACCTTAAAATTTGCACAAATCATCATAAGCCTTTGGCAGTCTTATCTTCTCTGCTGTTTCCCCTTCCCCATGAAATAATAGAAAAATAACACTAAAAAGGATCTAATAATCTAGTTCATTTTGGTGCTCCGAGGCAAAATCATCTGCTCCTACATCATTCTTCAAAGATATTTACCCACCTTTTCTAAAAGATTTCCACTCACAGAAACTCTGCTACTTCTCCAGGCAATCGCTATCCTTATTGCTACAAAGTATTCCTGAATATCTACCCTATTGTCTAACATATTGCAATTAGAGCTAGTTAGCCTGATATGAAGAACAGTATAGGATTATACTAGATGCAATTACCTTCTGATTAGTACCCTCTTTGCCAGAGCTTTTTATATATTTAAGGACCCTTATTAAACTGTCCCTCCCTTTGAAATCCTCCATTCTTTGGGCCAAAAAACCCAATTCATTCAATCTCTCGTTACCATTAGGTTTTCCAGACTTTCGATCATTCCCTTGTTCACTTTGGATTCTCTCCAATGAGCTCACATCCTATTAGAAAGGCACAGCCCAAAATCAGATCCAGTGCTCCAGCTGATGCCTTATCAGCACTGAGTGAAGCAGGATTACTTCATGTGTCTTGTCAGCTATATTCCTGTTTGTATGTCCCAGGTTGGCAATTTTTTTTTTTTTTTAAGCAGCATTCCCAACTCATGTTCACACTTGTGATCCACCACAACCTGCAAGGCTTTTTTCTGAAGAAGTATTTCCCAGCTACTTACTCATGTGAACTGATGACTTGGTGATGTTCTTCGCTAACAGACACTGCTAAAGTAACACAACTAAAGGGCAAACTATCCCTGGTCAAAGCCTTGATGTAGAGGTATTGGAGAGCTCTAATATGTTACTTCTGTGTGCCCTCAGAGATTTTTTGCTTGGTTTTGTTTGGTTTGGTTTGTTATTGTGCTTTGTTTTAAGTGTTTTGTAGTTGTTGTTTTTTGTTTGTTTGTTTTAAACAAAGCTGGTGGACAGGGAGAGGATACATACAGAAGACAGATCATCCCATTCAGTAAGTGTTCTTGCTGACTACAACATCGCTGCATAGCTGCTACGTGGTCAGTCACTAACGCTTCCATGAGACCATGGGGACTGTGTCTCTCAGCTCATATTTGGTGGCTATGTTCCCTGTGCTCTGACAGAGCTATTTTTTGCTGACCATCTGTATACAAATTGCTCCTCCTTTGTACAATCCATTTACTTGCACTGTACGTGAACGTATGACCCAACGGAATTACCATATGTGGTTTTAAAGTGATAGTCCAGTGGTGCCAAGCATCCTAGATCTGAAGAGATAGTCCTTTTTATTTAGACTGACCAACATAATTTAGACTGACCAACATGATCTGAAGTGATAGTCCTCTTCATTTATACTGACCAACATAGCTACTGTAAATTTGTACTACCACTAATGGACTCTTATTGTTTAAGAACTCCATGGGTTGATGACCTGGAGATCTAAGATAAAATTTGGTTCTTATGGCCATTCCTGAATTTCAACGCACAGGAGAGACAGAAGCCCAGGGAGAGAGCCCTTATGTTTGCAAGCAGAAAGACAGAACCACTTTACAGACCCAATTGTCACTGATGACCAAAGCTGCTGGACTGACTGAAGTTAACAAAAGGTCATTCCACTCAACTCTGTAGGTTTTAGGCTGAGCCTATGCTTACTAATGCACCTCCAGGGCTCCAGTTCTGCCTGTGGCTTTGATTCCTCTATAAGCTTTGCACCTCTATTACTGGGCATTTTAAACTCCTGGGTCTTGGGTGGAGTCTTCGCAGCATTTTTCAGTTAGAGGAGAAGTTTAAGGTCTCTAGGAATTATCAGGCTGGTCTTTGCAAGGTGGATGCTTTTGGACATCATTAAAAAGGCTCGAGAGGCAACAAATGGCTTCAAGAGATTTACAGAATGGCCCTGCTCCATAGATTTGAGTTGCAGAAGACGACAGCATGAAGATGACGGAAAAAAGAACCTTTTTTATAATAGGAAAACCTGCTTGGTGGCCTTCCTGTGTCAGAATGCATACCAAAAAGTTTTTTCTCTTCAAGAGAACTGTGCCATGAAACCAAAAGAATCCTCCCTGTTTATCAAGCAGCAAAAAATAACCAATGACTTCAAATACTTCTTTAATCTCTACCATCCCTGCAGAAGGCTTTTCTTTTTACACATTTCAGCTGGTTTATTGCATAAATATTATGTTAGCAGTCATTCTTCAGTGTGTAGGTGGGATCGCCAGTAGGCAGAGACAGTGATAAATGAGTCTCCAGGTGTTGCTGCTCTTTTTAGAAAATCCTTTAACAAGCAGTTATGAAAATTGAGGTCATTTTGAAAACTTATAAGAGTTACAGTAAGTTGCTTCACAGATACTTTTTTTTTTTTGAAGAGGTGCTGTCAAAGTTGGTGAACCCAAAGTGGGTTGTATCTTTCTACTTAGCTCTGTTTACAAAACCTAGATAATTATTTATATGCGTTTAGTTTTGAGGATACATTGAAGAGGTCAGGGCTGGAGATTATTGGAGCAATGTTTTTATTAACTTCTTTTCTGGTTGCAAGAAAGCAAATCTTGCAGTCCTGTACTCTCCAACAACCATTTTGCACACTTGATGACAGCAAGCAGATGATGATCCGTTTCGTTAAGGTAATTATTGTAAACACCAAGAAGCCAGGAGAGAGGCTGCACAGCTCAAGAGATAAGAGCCTAAAGCCTTTCACCTTCAGACTGTAGATCCTACCAACAGCCAGGCTGAACAGGTTCATTCAAGTATCCAACCTACACGAAAGCGTCCTCACCACCATCAGCATCCATCAAACCTAGTAGTAAGTGGCTCACTGATTGACAAGGCTCCACAGGGAAGGGGAGGACCAAGCCCGATCGCCACGCAGAGGAGCGGTGGGCTCTTTCAGTCCCAACGCAGGCACCGCTGCTGAGCTGAAGCTCTTCTCGCTGCGGTGGTTCTGCAGACAGAAGAGTGCTGGCAGCTTTCCTGCGTATCAAATGGATGCAAACTATTCTGTGAAGCACTCCAAAGGAAAAGGAGGAAAAACAATATTTCAAAGCTTGTTCAAAGCACCGTGCCACTGTCCTTATCAACACCATCCTTTGGCACGAGGAAAGGCACTGAGAGCGGGTAATTCCAGGCAAACACCACCCAAAATACCATTCTGAATGCTCCCGTGCCAGCACTTGGAATTGGGTAGCAAAGAGGAGAGGTGTTTCGCAGTCAGGATCGGCACTGAAGGCCTCAGCTCTCAGGATGGAATAAACACCATATTGAGGGAGCAGAACTGTGGAAAACCGTTTGGCATTTCATAACCAAGTCCCCCACCTTCACACTTAAGTAATATTTTATCGTCTAGCATCATGTCTTGGCACAGAATTCCACAGGCTGAGACTCTTTTGTAATTCTTGTGCTCTACAGTGTTTCCCCCCGCAAAGACACCTCTGTCCAAAGGTGGAACACAAACAAGCTCCATTCTGAGTCATAAAAACATAACACATGCGTAAGTGCATGCAATAATCTTGGTATAATTTGCCCCTTAGTCATTGTCTAGTCCTATTATGTAAATCTGAAACATGCATTTTTGAAAATAAAGGGCTTCAGTAAAATAATTACTGTTGTAATCCTGGAACCACACCCAATAAACAGTTTAGCAATCAACTGGCTCCATATATTTGAAAGCTATAAACAGATTAGTACAAAATTAAAGCAGTAAGGGCCAAAATCTCAGCTGCTGGTGTAAATTAGTACAGTTTGACTAAATCAAATTAGCAGTTTGATTGACTTCAATTAAGCTACACTAATTTACATTAAGCTGTCATGTTTTCTCTCTCTATGTGTATGAATAGCAGAGCATGTGTATGTGTATATGGGTTTTTTCTGTATTCTAGGCAGATAGTGATCTTTAGCACAATAATCTCCTTTCTCTCTCTGCATATGTAGATTTGTGAAACCTAAGTATGACTTCAGGCACTGTGGGGAGAGGAATTGAAGGGCTACCAGAAAAGAAAGAACCGATGACTCCAATCCAATAATTTCAATAAACTCCTATTCATTTTCTTAATAAGAAATTTGCTTGACTACAGAAGACGGCCTGAGATTGCCCTTAGCAAGCTTCATTTCAAGCAAACCTAGAAATTATTATCCATTTACAGTTTTTGCACAATTTGGAATAACAGCCAATTTTTTTAAAACCGATTTTGCTAACTTCACAATTTTCCACGACAGGAGCTCCACCTGACTTTTTACACATCTCCCTACAATTCATGACATGACTTTGGTCTCATAGTAGAAATAATCCGTAGTTCAACATTTTTTAATGGCATAAAATCGGCCATTAGGAAGATCAGATGACGGGGACCCCCTTTTCATTTGGGAAAGGAGCCATCTACTACACTTTCATACTAAGCCTTATGAAACACGTGAATCCTTACCATTATCCTCAGGTCGTAGGGCATAACTGGGGCACAGAGTCAAATTATGGGTTTAGGCCAAGGAATGGGGGAACTAAGAAGTCAGGTTAAGAAACATAAATTCTTGTGCCCTAGCCATGTACCGAAGCCATGCTTTCCCCTTAGATCATCCATAGTCCATCACATTGCCAAATTAAAAACAGTCACTCCACTACAATTGCTTTTCTGGTGTTCTGTCTGGACTAATCTTTTATCATGGGGGCAGAAACACAAGGGGGAAAGGGGAACTGTGAAAAAAATGCTGTGGACCAAAACATACATTGTATCTGGGTGACAGGAGGGAGAGTCTCCTTCTAAATGCCCTGTAAAGCAAAAAGCAACAGTATTGCTAATGGAGAAAACATATAAGGAGGGAAAAACAAATCCCACGTGGCTAAAAAAAGCAGAATGAAAGAGTGAGGAAATGAAATTTTGATCTAATTTATTCCCAACCCATTCAGAAAAGTTACTTACATGGCTGTAAGTTATGAAGAGAGATTGTAAAAGTGTCTGGAGAAATTTCGGTATTGAATGGACCTAAAAGGATGAAGACAGACCTCCCCTCCAGGGCTTAGGCCAAGGCGAAAGCGATGGAAGTGGTAAAGCAACCAATAAACGCATGCTGCTAGCACGCCAGCAGATGATAGAAGGAGTTTGGTTCAGCAGCCTTCATCTCTCCGGCTCATTTCACCTCTTTGCTCTGCTGTAAACACACTGGTTTGATTGCAATGCCCCAATAACATCTGACATCTTGAAGCATGTGGAGTAACACGTCTCTCTTTTTTTCTCATCATTTTTGCTTTACAGACGAAAGCCTAAGGAGGGCTCTACCTTACAATGGCTGTCATTTCGTGATTGCTGTTGAGTAACAAGTAACAAACATGAAGAGCTTTATTTGTGAGCATAGCACAAGGCTTTGACCCCGAGAGAAGATTGTTCTGTATGTTCTTGTTAATGCGATATTTCCCAAATACCACGATATTCCTGGCTGGGAAGGCGGGCAAAAAACCCATGTGCTTAGCAGCATGTGGCAGGACAGTGAGGAAAATGCTGTCTGTGCTGCTTTCCCACGTCTAAGCTCATCTTTCAAAGCTTGGGAAATACTGCACTATTGATTAACAGGATCAAGCAAACGTTAACATTAAAAGAAAAAAGAAATGAAACCCTGACTATTCATTCACATATTTTGATAAAAGCCTGTTTTCCATATGCTCTTTCACTTTTTTTATGCTATCATCTGTCACAAATCCCAACAAGTTTAAGGGCAGGAAAATTTGCAGAAACAGATAGTTCTTATGTAAAGCATAGTAAATGCTCAAGGAATGAAAACTTTGAATTAATACACTACAACACGTTCTTGAATCTTTAAAGGGTTATTTCCACCTTTCAAGGAACACAGCTGAATCATAAGACCGCACATAACTGGTCAAACTTTGATGAGGTATGTCACATTTAGTTGACACTACAAAGCTGCCTGCCACTTCATAGATAAAGGACTTCTAGGATCCTTCAGCATTATACTTGAGGTTAAGATTTCTTTTCTTTCTTTTCCTTTTTTCTTCACCACAGAACTTCAGGTTTTAAAAAGCAACGTAAAAAACACATTGCTGAGTCTTGGAGTTTTCAGACAAGTCTCTGTCGAGCTTTTTCCATCTGAGTTTTAACTCCCACATACCACTGAAGTGTAGGGCTAGGTTTTAAAAGTCATGCGGATGCCTGAATAGACTGAGAAATCTATGTTGGAACTGTCAAAATACCTAGGTATTCCTTCCAAAATCAACAGGTGATGCTTACTTAGGAACTTCTGAAAATCTCATCATTGAATTACCAATATTTTCAAGCTCTTAAATAACTTTTCTAGGAAACAGAGCACTCAAGAATCCCAGAGTCTCACCTCTGGGACTCACTCACTGGGTGACTGAGCAAACCTCATCATTTTTGAGTGCTTCTGTTTGTCCCTTACAGCAGCACTAAGGCTGCTGACTGCCAGGCCAGATGTGCTTTTCATCAACTGATCTCAAAGTGCACTATACTAGCTAGGTAGCTGGCCTTTGCAGGGTAATCCAATTAGGCAGCAAGGGGACTCTTTGAAGCTGCTAGAATGATTCCCATGGGCTTCAGTGGATGCTGAATCAGGTCTAACAAGTTGATAGACTTCTTAGACCTTGAAACGATAGGTGCCTTTGAAATACCTATGTATAAAGATACACAGAGATGTAACTTGCCCATCTGTGTCTCAATTTCCTCATCTCTGAAATATGGATAACAACAGCTATTTACCATCTCTATAGAAGGCCCGATAATATTTAAGGCAATTGGTGTGATGACTAATTAGCTAATATTTGAACAGGAATTTGAAAATTTAAAGCACTACATAACTGCTAAGTACTATTACTAAATTAAGCCAACTGTCACTAATGGCAGACAGTCTGATCTTTGCTGCTTGTTGACACAAGACCAATTACAAATAACGAGTTCCATAAAGTCTATAATATGTCATACATGGAGAAATTAATGAAAATTAAGAGGAATAAAATGGTACATCATCATCATTCAATATTAAATTTATTTATTGGATTTCAGAATTTTAATCAGCAATGCCTACAACAATTTCCCTTTCTATATGCACTGTGTAGCTAAATAAATCACACACACCTCTTTCATTGGAAATAAGGTCTGGGTTAGCCTTGTGTCATTAGACTATCCCCTGATACTGTTAGCTCCTGCATCAGGAGCCCTGTTCATCCGTTCATGAAGCTCCAGTTAGGTTTGCTGCTCTTCCTACTCCGGCTGGGAGATTATTACAGAATCTCATTTTAGTAACCTCCTAATTACAAACCTAATCCATTAATGACCAGTCTATTTCCATTCGACTTTTCCCAGATTGCACCAGAAGCTCACAGTTATTCTGTAGTCAGTTAGCATATCCAAATCTTTCTCCACCTACTTCTTTCCCACCTCATGTTGTATTGGCTTGTAGGGACCAACAATTTCCACTAAAGGCAGAAGCCCTCAGCTATAAAACTTTTAGTCTGTTTCCATCGTTCCTGCCCTCACACTCCCAGTATGGCAAGAACTGGACATTATCTCTACACTGACAATGCCTCCTCGTCCTGTGTCAGCAGAGAATTTCATCAGCCGGTTCCAACCTTCTACACCCAAGGCATTAATGAAAATGTTAAGTAAGATCAGTCCCAGGCTGGCCTGTGAGGATTTCCATTAATAACTTTCCACTAAACTGGCAGAACCTGTGCCATCTCCCTGGTCCCTGCCCACCTTCCTACCAGATTCCTCAGTTTAAGAAGAAAGGTGTAGCCTATGTTTGCTATCTCAGTGTTTTTTCACTCCTGCCACGGCAGTTTAGCAGATTAAATCTGAGCATTTAAAGTTAGCCTACTTTACGCAGGCACTCTTTGGCGGCATGTTCAGTAAAAAATTGTAGTTTTTCAGATTCCAGACTTTTACACAAAACAACTACAGTACTCTATGCTCAGCTTCAGAAATGTAGAGGTAAGTACAGGTCTCCATACACATTCAGTCAAATCATTACCTACAATGTTTTCAGAAATTGTGGGGAATTATTCCTTTTCAACTGTCTAAACAATTACTGGTATTTGTTAGTTCTATTTTGACAGAATTGGTTTAACACATTCTTAAAAATATACACGGCTTATTCTTATTGATCATCACAAGAGTGTCATCAGCCTACCACAAATATTGTAATAAATAACTCTGCACCACAAAGAAACATGATCCTCTAAACGTTGAAGCAATGTATTTGCTAAGGAGATGTGTATCAAGTCAAGTCATCTCAACATATAACTGATCCCTCAGTTGGAAGCAAACAAACAAGAAAACAGAATATCTTACCTTCGAAATGCCAGCTAATACCGCTCCGAAGGCCCAGTTTTTCTCTAGCATATACCCCCTGCGAGGCAGCGGATGGAGTAACATTGCTGCTCTAGCAAATGGCCTGGTCTACAGCTCTCAGCATGGTCTACAGCAAGGGTGTTCGCTGGTCACACGGTGATCAGGGACCCTGCAACTCTTCCCGCCAAGCCAAGAACAGCCAGGCACTTCCTCCTCTCCTTTTCCTTCTTGTTTGCAAGGCCACATGCAACCCCTTTCTCTCCCTCTCGGAAGCTGGATTATTTTGTGATGGCAACTGGTCATTCACCCCCAGATCCTCCATAACATTGACAGCACACAGGCTCCTGACTCCTGTGTCTCAGGGGAACTCGGGTAAAACTGCTCTGTTAGGGGAAATTCCCTCCGTGGTAATAAAAATCTCCTCCCTCAAGAAAAAGAATGTCCCCCCTACACATTTTGCCTGGAGGCAAAAATCAGCATCCTATTTTTCTAAGTCTTATCCTTTCCTTCCCAGAAAAACATTAAATCAGCCAAATGGCTGTTCCTGCCCCTCCACTGGAAAGAGGGAAAGCAACAGCTAGAGGACAAAATCTGGAGCGAAAAGCATGACTGGCGAAAAAGAAGTGGTAGCGCTGACCTCTTGGCTCGAGGGCAGTGCGGAAAGGAAGGCAGCTCAGAGTGGGAGGGAAGTGGTAGAGGAAAAATAGCATGCATATGTGCGTACACACATGCAGATACAGATTTACCAAGGACTAGCGAGGAGGCGTTCGCCTCCCTATCGGCATCAGTTTGTGTAGCATGTATTCCTGCACCTGGTGGTACAGCCACAGCAGCATGGCTCAGCTGCCCCCCACCCTATTTAGGAAAGGGCATCGCCGAGCCTGAACAAATGCGTCGGCGTCTACATGTTCATATGTGAAGGGGCTAGTATTATAGGAGAACATTATATTACATGTGCTATTTTCAGTTGACATGAAACACTATTTGTAAGCTTGCATAAGGAACATGATCTGAGCTTGCATTTGTTCCATGTCTGCAGTTCCTAGAGACCCGTGCGTGCAGACAGACTCTAAAGCTGCAAGCCTGATTCCCCTGCGAAAAAGAAAATCAGAAAAACTTTGTATTCTTTGCACTCACAAGGGCAGATCTCCTTACACCAGATACTGCTCTTTCAGCAGATCTTTGTGGGTGGAGATTTCATATCAGCGTGTCTGCCAATTCCTGCCAGAGTTTCATCCAAGCCACAACATACAGAGTCAACATTAATTACCATTAATTATTATTTATAAGAAGCAATATTATCTGCATTGCTATCATTCACACTTATTTTTATGTCTTACATAGGGCTCATGTGCATGGTACATCACTGCCCAAACAGACAGAACAAGGTCCCATGGAATCTGCAGACTAACACACAATATTGCCATCCTTAAACCATTTTGAATAAATCGTTGTAATAGTTAGGAGATCCCCTTTTCTGTGCTCCCATGAACTTGCTTTCTACTTTCTGTTTATAATTAGGTCAAGATTTCTCTTCTTTTTTTTTCCCACAGCCAAGAAGGAATAAAAAAAATCCTGCTTGTAGGTCATAAAATAATTGTTTTTTTCCTAACCAGAAAAACAGAAAAGAACCAACACAAGAACAGCATCCCCCCAAACCATTTGGAACCACCAAAATACAGTGTTTCCAGTACAAAACTCTCAAGTGAGCCATGTGCACTTTACCAGAATGTATTGGTTTCACACGACCAGAGAAAACATGCTGAATGCATTTATGTTGACTTTATTCCTCTATGCATTGTGTTGGCACAAGCAGAACCTTTCTCAGCCATCTCTTTATTCTGGTTCAAATCTTGTCTCCAGACCCAGAATCCTATTCTACGAAACAGGGTTTTGTGTTAGCCAATGGGGCTGATTTTGTTTAGTGCCCGTAAAACTGAGAAAACTTGCAAATATTACAAAATTCAATACGAAACAGTTAATTAGTCCAGATCGCTATTATTAGTAGTATTGAAGTTATTAGTATTGTTGATAATAACTGTTCGTAAATAATCATTTGCATACATTAAATTTAGCTGGAAGAACTTGTGCGCATTAGCAAATCCTATAATGAGCATGGTGCATATTCTCTTTTTAATGAATTCTGCCTCACTTCCAGTTTAAATAATATTTTTTTACCACTTTCTTTCTTGCTTATTTTGTTGCTTGATGCAATACACAACAGCACAGGCACCAAGATTAGTTCAGTGAATCCAATTTAGAAAGTCACTTTTGCATAGGCCAAGGTTAATGAAACCACTTGGGTACGTTAAAGTGAATTCACTTTGTCAATCCAGGCTTGCTGGAGAAACTATTAATAATCAGCTGGAACTGCTGAGTCAAAATTATGAATGAGGTGGAAACACTGAGCACATTTTATGTGCTCCCATTGCTTGTATCCTATTTGGGACTGTTGCAATCACGAATTATGCATAGCTCTGAAATACTACATACTTTGACCAATATGTATTGCAACATTTTGCTGGGGAGTCACAACATGTTGTGTCATACTGCATACACCTTTCAGTGAGAAGTATGAATTGAATAGAGTAGGAAAGCGCTGGATTACCATTCGCTGTTAAAAGCCAACTTCCATCTGAAAACATTTGTGAACAGTTTGATTTCTATCGATGTGTACATTTTATTTGCTTTGCTAAGAGATCAGACTAGACTTACTTCAATTGTCAGATACATAAGAAAAACAATTTTAAAACTAGATATTGTTGGCATATTTATCATTGTCCCTATTATTCACATATGCATTAGATTAATTTATTCCATAAATTATCTAATCAGAAAAGAGAAACCATACCATTTTTCTTATACAACTAGCAAGCACAAGCATTACAGGCATTACAAAGGGGTTCTTTTTGTTGGTGGGGTTTTTTTGCCCAAAATAAGTCATGATTTATTTGTATAATAGGACACCTGGGAACATTGTTCACAGCTCACGGGCAACTAATACATATAAATTATTTGCAGAAATAAAGCATTATGATGTTTTTACTCTGGTTTCCAACTCTGAAATGTCATACTCTTGGTTAGCATTCTTCACGTGAAAAGACAAGAGATATGCTTCCACAATAATAAAAGCATTCTGTATGGAAAATAGTTTGATCTATATTGTATCTATAACCAGTAATTACCATGCCATTATATTTATACCAACAGTCAAGCACCTCACTGGCATAAACAGACACACCTCTTTTGGCAATACAGTTGCAATCACATATGCTGGCGGTTATCTTCATCCAAAATTCACAGAGACAGTTAAATATGAAGAATGTATAAATTATTGTCCAGATCTTTAGCTAGTTCATCACACAACACTTCACTGAAGTTAATAAGGCCATACCATCTGATAACACATCCTATTATTCACAACCTAATTAAATTGTACATGGAAAGTTAACAGAAAGAGGTAACCAACCAATGTAATGCAAACAATGCAAAAGTCAGTGTGGCAAGCTTAAGCTAGCTCTATTAAGCAACATATCACTAACGGTGGAAAGAACACTTTTGGAAAGCTCTCAGTGTCAATAAAGACATCCTTTTTACTATTGATTAAGCAAGGCAACCATCAGGGCACATAAAAACACCTATTAACTCACTTTTTCCTGGGGCAAGCACTGATGTTCTAGCATTTCATGGAAAGATGTTACAAAACAGTATAATGTGAAACGTCCTCCTGCATGAGTCATATCAGAAAGAATGATAAGCAAGTGGTAGCCAAGCAAAGGAAGAGAATAACTCCAATGCTCGAGGTGGAACACAGTGTGCGGCTTTTACGCAGCAAATAAATTTTCAGGGGTAATTCCTCTCTCCTTACATAATCTTTTGGTCTAGCCTACTATGTTCAATTGTATCTCAACTTCAGGACGAAAATTGATTAATGGAAAGAGTAGCTTTTCTTTTCAAACTTTATTATCTTACATAAATAATCTCCATTAAGCAGAGTATCTTGACCATCTAAAAACTAAGATACCTCCATTTTAGGTACTTTCTAAGAGAAGACGGGCAGGCTGGAATTCACCTTAAATACTTTTAAAGCTCTGTAATACATCCCAGGTGATCACCTGGGAAGCCCTAGGCTTCCTTTCAGCTAACAGAAATGGGCACTGCAAGGTGCACATCACTTCATGTAATACAGGCATCTGCTTTGGGATGAGATGATGACAATTCTCTGGTGTGGCAACATGTGGAGGCATTTACAACTTCAAGCAGCTCTGAGAACTCACTATCTGGAAAGCAGAATCTACACATTTAGAAATTGTTAAAGGTACAAATTTTCAGTTAAAACTCACTATTATGTCTTCAGTTCGTAAGTTTTATTTTCTTCTTGCCTATGAATTTCTCTATCTTCTCCTCCATTCAAAATAAAGCCACTCTCCTTAGTGCTATAACTTTCCCACCATTTAATACCTTAGCCAATAGTTTTCTTGTGACAGACTGATATGGTTTATTAAAAAAAAAATTACTTAGGCTGTCATCAGATCTTACCTCTGGAAGGGAAGACTCACAACACACTGAGAAAGGTAGTTTCCCTGCAATGTTCTTGGGCAAAACTCTTCAGCATCACTGGAACAGAAACAGCCAACACAAAAGTACACTCCTGAAGATAACAACACTGCTGCCGTTTCCTGTAAAGGACAGATGAGAACCATAACACCTTATCAAAGCTTCAAGATATGAAATGAACACAAATATTCATATAAGTTACATCTTGCACTTGCAAACTAAAAGGAGCCAGGACATGGACTCCAGAGCTGGCATGTGATTATCCACACTGTTCAACTAGCAACAAGCTCCCTGACATGGGCTTGCCCCTGTCACCTAGTACTTTCTCACGCAACACACAAGCACGGTTCAGGAGACAGCATGGATGAAGGACCATTCCCTCTAGGCAGTACAGATAAGGCCACTTCTTTGGAAGGAAGAGAATTTAGCCATGTGGATGCAAGCCCTCAGGGGCAAAGACTGCGTGCTGGCCTGTTTTATTTACTAGTGCTAAGGTAACCATAAAGACCGGATGGGACGTTGTGGGCATCTTCAAGTATAAGATCAAGATTGTATCTGCAAGACTCACCATACTAAGACCATGATGTTTCAAATACTAATGAACACATTCATGCACAAGAGTAATTTTCTCAAATTAATTAGGATTACTCCTATGTATAAAAGTATGCCAGCGTAGGTGTTTGCAGAAGAGGTTTTGGAATGTCAGTCATCATATACCCATCAGTTAAAGTACACTCATGAATGCTTTTGCTTGGAAGATTGTATTAACCTTAATATAAAATACATGTTTTCTGGGTCTGATGACTCAGGAAGAACTTGCAAGTCTATACCTCAACCCATTAATCTTATATAAATAAACTTTCCCCTTGTGAAAGGGAGTCCCATAGTATTAATAAGTAGGGATCTTTCTCAACCATAATCAGATTCTGTAAGAATCATTTAGAAACATTTAGATTAATTATTTGTTGCGAATTATTCACTTAGCTCTGTCTCTTCAATCAAGAAGCACGGCTCTATTTCTTTCGGCAACATGAGCTAGTATAATAGAGTACAGAGTTTCCACATTTAACTCTCATATCCAACACCATTTAATTAAAGTCTCAACTGTGAATAGTCATGAGTCTGGCCAAAGTTCTGAAGGTTTGAATTCGGGCCCACTGGAGTGAAAGCCCCACCTATTCGGTTTGCCTCTGTGCTTGACTCCACCTAAATTCGTCAAGGGGCCAACCTTTAATGATAGTGCATTTAAAGGCCAAAGTGGGGGTAAGAGGGTACGGGGTGTACTACTTCACATCCTGCCTTCAAAATAAACTCTGTCCAAGTCACCAAGATTTACTTACAGAGAGTTGACGGGTATTTGAAGTAGCATGGTGGGAGGGCATTTTTCCCACAACACTTTGATAACTCTTAAAAGTTTTAATATATGTTGGGCTTTGCTAGGTTTCTTGGCATTGACTCCATCTCAACTGGAGAAAGTAAAAATGGACTGTCTTCCAAACCCCTATGGCATAAATAAATCAAGTTATGAATAAGGACTCTTGTAAGTGACGAGTAAATAGCTCCATAGTCTGATATATCAATGTCAAGTGCCAGGGCTTATGCTTCTCTGAAATGAATCCTGAACTCTGCAAATTTTTGAAATATTATTCCACCTTCTTGAAAATCCCTCTGTGCATCAGTCATACTCTGTTTCTGTTTCTCCTATTCTTTACAGTTGCTGGAGATTTTAATTAGGAGAAAAAAAAAAAAAAAGGAAAGATTTTGTACAGAAATTGTAATTAGAAGGAGATATCAAACCAATGCATGGCAGCCCCTTTCCAGAATTATACACTGATGTTCAACCTTCACTTTTGCATTTTTATATATTTTTTATTCAATTAAAAAAAACCAAACTCCTCAACCACCCCTAGCCATGAAAGACAGGAAAAGTACACTCCAAGAGAGAAAACGCAGATGAAAGACGATTGCTTCCAAACGCACCATGGGAAATGAAAACCCAGAGAACTCCCTAGCCTGAGGAAAGCTGTAGAGGTGAGCAGTCCAAAAAATTCCACCAGCAGAAGCAGCCAAATCGGAGATCTTTGGGCATCCTGGAAATCTTCTACAGCCTGAGTGGAACTGCTCTGCAATGGGCTCTCAGTTGGAGCTATCTACTCCAACTTTCTCCACATCTCTGCCTCTTCATCTCAGCTTTACTCCAGTCCCCTTTTCCTTTTCATCTGCTACCTTTATCCTGCTTGTTCCCCTTCCCCATAGGCTTCCCTTTCATTTTTCTTACAGTAAAAATTAAAAGGTTCTAAAATGTCATCTCTGTCACGAAAAAATGTCAAAAACCCCCAGTGTTTTTAAAAGGGAAAATGATCCATGTAAAAAGAAACCCAGACAAGCAGCTGTGTGTCACAGCAGCAATTACAAGCCCCAGAGAAGTCAAGATATTGTTTGTGCTAGACTCCCTATGTGCGTGCATACCGACTCCCTCCTCACGGTCCTGACTGACTTACAGGCAAGTAGCCATTGCATTAGAGCAGATTCAGAGATGTTTAAGTAAAACCTGGTCTTAACCAAACAAATCAGGACTACTGACAGATTTACAGGGGAGAAGGTACTGGGTGTGACACACCAGAAAATCACTAACAGACATTAAACTGGCTCAAGTCTGTGGACTATGTTTTACTTACCAGTCTTGGGCTAACACCCAGGACTTTTCTTTCCTTGCAAAGGTATGATGTCAGGCACATGGCAGTTCTTGAGATTCTGTATAAGCCAGCATTGCCAGAGGCTCTGTGCAGGTGTGGTTAACAGTTATTTAATGATTCTTCACAATTGCATGTATCTGTCTGAACATAAATACAGTCTGATCGTAATCTTTCTTTTCACACTATGAATTTGCCCTAGTGTTTCCACCCTTGCAGGTTCTCAAATGCCCGATCATAGTTATTACAGACCTGAGATTCACTGGATCATTTAAAACCATTCACAAACACTTTGCTGTCCTGTGGTATGGTAAGCAGGACTGAAGGCAGTGTACTTAATACAAATGCTGCAGCTCTTCACTTAAATTCTGTAAGTTTGGCTCCCTGATGACTCACAGGACTCTCCTCCCTTTCCCATGTTTACACACTGATGACAAGTACTGTTAAGTTTCTAAAAGCAAAATTATCAAAAAAACAGAACACTGGCAATTCCTGGGAAAAGCTCTCAGTCTTTCTCCTTTCCCCGGCAGTTGCACGAGCTTTTATTCAGCATAAATACTAGTACTGTTCAATTAGTTAAAATAATTTTGAGTGATTTCTTTTCCAAAAGGTAATAGTTTTCCTAATTAGTCACTTGCTTTGATAAGGCACTGACTTTTACTCTAATCTAAATTAACAAGACTTTATCTACCTGCATCATTTAAACACACCCTACTTGCAAATCTGGTATGACTAAAAACCAAGACAAGTGTTTGGTTTCATTTTACATTTGCTTCAAAGTGCCCCACTTGGAGGTTAATTATTAATCTACTCAAGTATATGTAAAGGTTCAGGGAAACAACGAGGTTAGTAGGTAGAGCAGTAGTTGAGGAATTAGGAAATCCATGTCCTATTCCCAGCTTAGATCATGTAAGTTTGGCCAAGACATTTAAATTCTGTGAACCTTTACTTACAAAACAGAAGTAGCAACACCCTCTGTGCAAAGCACTTTGACATCTTTAGGGAAGAAACTTCACGTGTGTGAGGCAACAGTACGTTTGTTCGCACCTTCAAGAGACTGAAACTCAGCTAATCCCTTAAGAACCTAGGAACTGGAGATCAGATACTCAACCCATGCAACTCAACAAAACTAATGATTTTGTCAGATCTGCAGCAGCTGAAGAACCAGCTCCTTGAGCTTTTACTGCATTTCTCTGCCATCTGAAAAGTGGTGAACACACACCTGATTTCTGGAACACGGTTTGGAGGTTATAGACCCCCATCCCCCAGCACCCTGAGGTACTGTAATAGATGTACCCTCAGTGTAAATATGCTGCCTGTCCCAGGACTAAGCAAGCAGCAGCATGGACCAGATTTTCAAAGATACCAGTGCTTGTTCTGGAGCTGTCCAGGGGGTGAGAGGATTAGATGAAAATGACTCGGCAGATGACAACTCAGATCTTGAAGCAGGGAAGGAAAACGGAAAACAGCAAATGGAGGACAGAACATGCACAGGGGAGACATAATTTGGGGGTGTTACTGCCGAATCCTGCCTACAACAGGAAGGCCTGGCCACTGACAGCCTGCTCCCGAATAGCTCCGTTATAATGCAGTTGACTTGGTCTTGGTGAAAAAAGAAAAAAAAATCAAGAAGTTTTTGACACCATTATTTATTTACACATTTGGCTAATGCTTATACCAATCATGGCATTCCACCCAGAAATAGCTTTTTGAAAACAAAGAAACAAACAAAAAAAAAAAGCCCAACCCAGAAGTAAGAATGTTGAATACTCACTGCTGTTCAACTGGAATATTATTGGCAAGGTGACTCATTTGTTAATCCACAGTGCTATAAATAGTACTTTAACTTAGTTGAATGGAAACATATCCTTCATATCTCTAGTCACTTGTTTACCCATGTAAAATATATGTGTTTTGAGTTGGCTTAGGTGTATTCCAGGAAGGGCTAGCAAAGTTCAATGACTCTCCATCACACATTCAAAGCCCTTCAGCTCTCGGTTAATTCTGCTGTACTTCTCTCACGATGTTGTTCGCTCTGCTCCATCAATGCACTGACTTAAAGGCAATAAGAGGCTATTGTAACAGCTCAGCCGGTGTTTCCTCATATCATGGGCCAGTGATAGCAAGCCTCTGGCATCAATACCAAGTTTGGCGCCAACAGATATTTGGTCTGACACCAGCAATAACAAGCTATGATGGTTTCTTTTTAAGTTTGTTTGGCACCAGTAGCAAGAAACATTCACTATTCCTGGCAGAGAGCCACAGAATTTCACCAAATGGCTTCTGCATCATAACTTCATAACAAACATAACACAACCTAGTTTCTAATTGCGGTGGAGCCTGTGTCTTAGCAAGCAATTCCGTCTGGACAATTACATCCCGACTTATCAATACCTGTGCTGCCTTCCAATACCAGTTTCGCTCTTACTGTAAGAATAATCTCCTTGAAGAGATCCACAAACCCACAAGTCCATCACCATTTGGATTTTCTCTCTCTTGGTGAAGTTATATGAAACCAGGTAATCAGCTATGAGAAAAGCCTATGGGGATAGTTACTAAATTAAGTCATCACAAAATGTGTTGTAAATACTATGTTGACTTAACCTCACTCCTCACCCTGCACTCTTTTATGTCGTGTACCTTCTCAGACAGCAGACCTGCAATATATTCCAGAGAGGTTCATCTTATGCCAGTGTGGAGCCCCTTTCAAGCCCTGAGGCTTAACATAGCTGTAGTAAAAAGAGCGAATTAGCTATAAATTATCTGAGTCTCAGGACAGAGCAATCTCCATTTTGACAGCTCCTTGCTGAATGGCACAACGCTTCTGATGAGGCCTCGTGGTGGATACCTCAGTGGACACAGCACAGGACAAGGATTCCGAAGAGCTCAGTTCTACAGACAGGACTGCAACCGACTTGCCAAACGATTTTCAGCAGGACTCCCCTCTACTCCTCTTTGCCTGGAAAATGGCAGAGCTCTGAGATCTCTGGGTGGAAAGGATGGTGTAAGAACCAGGAATTACTCCTCCAGTACTAAGCATTAGTAACAACAGCAATAATGTCATTCTCTTCACAGGAGAAGATCTGATCCTGTCCATTCTGTCACAGTCCAGTACGCCAGAGAAAAGAAATTTGCTTAGATGTAGACTTTTTTATGGGACATGAAGTGGACACAGGGAGGAAGTGATACTAAGTTCTCAACATGGGAAAACGTCATTCTGAGCAACAACGAAGAAAATAAAGACTGTGTGAAACAAGGCTGAAATGGAAGTCCCCATTGTAAATTCAGCTCTTACTTAGTACCTGCCAAAGACATGAGAAAATCTCTGCCCCCGGGGAATGGCTGAACTTGTGAAAAAGTGCAAATCTGTAGAGTTCCCAATGTGGGAATTCACGCAGACATGCATTCTGCTTCAGTGATCAAACTCTTCCTCTCAAGGTCTAAATGAATTTCCACTAACCTCCTTTCTTACAGCTCAGTCTCTAGCTGGATTTCCTTCAATGATAAAAATATACATAGCGCAATTAGCCAACCTTCACAGACTCTGTAGTTCATTTATGCACGCTAGGCACGTCTCCTGCTGTGAGCAGCCCATCCAAGGAGAACTCTTTGAACTGGTCTATTGTTGCTCGTGTAGTGTATTGCATTGTCCAATTTCATCATTCCTGGCAAGGCAGCACACTCCTGCAGCTTGCTACAGGAGGAGGAGAAGAGATGATGAAGCACTTTGTCCAGCTGGTGTGCCAGACATCTCAGATGTACAAATAAGCTTGCCTACCACTAACTATAGGACTTTCCCAGTCACCACAGAGAGACCTTTATTGACCAGTTGTGCTTACATGATCTTATCTGGAAGCCCTCTCTAATCTAGTTAGCAGTCTGAGGGACAGAAGGCAGAAAAGATGGTAAGAAAGGATTGGATGAAAAAAAAAGATTTAAAAAAAACCTAAAAGCGAGACCATAGTGTGACAAACCTTTGCACAATGTTTGCTGAAGCGTAAAACCAAACCATGGTTTAAAATACCATGGAGACAACTCAACTGGATCAACCAAAAATATACCCGCAACCACCAGTGAGTGTAGCATCTTGCTACATTTAGTAAGGAATATTTTTAGAACTCATAGCTTGAGCAAACTGCAAAGGACTACACTGCCCAACCTCCAAATATCTATTGGCACACTCTTACTATTTCTGAATTAAATGAGTCAAATACTACAGAAAATGGGAAGTAAAGTTGAGCGTGTGATTTCCAAGCAACCATTCGCATTTCTCCCCTTTGTCTTTGACTAAGTACTGTTTCGGGTAGGAAAAGAGGGGGTCATACATCAAAAAAAGTCTTGCTTTGCTGCTCTAAAGAGGAAGAGACATTTCATTTTAGAACAAAGAATTAGATTTTTTTTACATTGCTTCACTAGAGGTTTTTGGAGGTTTTTCTTGGGGTGATGGGGGTGGAGTGTTTGGCTTTGCTATAATACAGCACATCAAAGCGCTTTTGATGTGAAGTTTACTTAACAGAATCAGTTTTTCCGATGATTGTGTTAATCTTTATAAACCTGAAGGCGATACTGTGCCTTTTAAAAAACTATGGCAGGAAAAGACTTGAGGTTACATATACTCTCAGTGGTGAGAGATGGGGCACTATTTCGCCACTTCTTACAACTTCGCTTGTTGTTTCATGGGCAGCAATAGCAATGGGCCTGACACCGCTCTCATTTGGGCCAGGCAGGCTCTATTTAAATCATGCACAGTCCTTCACATAAGCACCTTCACGTGTTTTCTCAGGTAAGAGCCACCACAGATATCAAGGGCCAGTTTACAACGGGCACTCACTCAGAGGCAGCGAAGGGGCCTTGAGCCTCAACAAGAATCAGTGCTGACCTCAGGCTCCCTGTTCCCAGCCGTTAATAGCTATTTTTGTATTATTTTGAGCACAAGCTTCTGTCCCCTCTTGAATCTTGCAAAACCAGCTTTGCCATCCACTCCTAGTCTTGAAGTATGGCTGTGAAAAAGCTTCTGTTATGTCTGACGTGTTTACCTACAGCATTTGAATGACTTTTTAAGTTCTTTGAATAAAGATAAGAGACAATGTGTACATTTTCCACACAAATAGTGGAACGGTAATAAAATAAACATCAAAGGTAAGCTAGCAAATCATCGCTACTTCATTGCTATTTACAACAAAAGCAGGAAGAGGAAAAAACCTACCCTCGCCATTGGCATCATCTTAGAAAATACAAGTTTTGGAAGGAATGATAGCTTTTTCCCATACCCTTAAACACAAACATTGGCACCTACAACTAATGCAACGCTTTACTGAAAGATCTCGGTTTACATTACAGGGAGACAACAACAACAAGGAACCAAGAGAGGTCTCCCTCCTCTTGTTTTTGTCTTTCTGAATTGCCAGCTTTTCTGAACTGGTACAGCTTTAGTGAGAACAGGAAGACATCAAACCTGTTATTATTAAAGTTAGCAAGAGTACAACCAAAAGGACAGAAGAACTTGTCATTGTTCAGTATTTACTATTTCAGATCCACGCAGACTGAAGAAATGGCAAAGCTTTGAAAAAAAATGCAGGCGTGTGTGGGAACGTGTATTCTATTCAAGAGAGATCGAGACAGAAAGTAGTGCTGTTTGTTTCTTCTGTTAGTCTTTTAAACCTGCCCTTGTTCATGTTCCTCTCCAGCACTCCTTAACAGCCAGACCACAACAGCGTAGTCCTAACCGGAGTGACTCTGCATTAAGTATTTATTCTAAAATAAGGTCCAATTTAGAAAGACTGCTTTTGGAAAATATGGAGCAATCCAACTCTTACTCCAGGACACAAAATTCAAAGTCTATGTATGAGAAATAAAATATAAGCACCACACTAGATTTCTGCTGATGTTTTTGTTTTGTTATTGTTTTGCAGACGCTAGCGCTACTGCCGTATGAAGTCAAATAGCATTTTGCAATTGACTTTGAACAGCAAGCAGGATAGGACCCAACAGGGAGTTTTCAGCGAACCTACTGCCATACAGCTCTCTTGGTTGAGTCGTTCAGTCCAGCATACCGTTGAAGGAGGCAAAACCTCTGAAGGAAGGTAAGAGCCTGACAACTTAAACCTAAAACCAAATCCCAAAATCACGACTGATTTTTCTGGAATGAAAAGCGTCTAGGTGAAATTACAGAATACTTTTTGTCCCAGGTTTTACATGAAATTTATAGATCCACAACGTGCAACAAAATGTTAAGGCAAAGTCACTATTTAAAAACACAATAAAAGATTTTATTGGAGAGCAACAGTTATAACAGAGAGGCTACAAACGCACCACCCGGAAGAGATCAAGCAACGCTACTATATGCACATTAACACACTAAGGTTAAGGTTTTGACTAATTCTCTCGTAGCAAAAGCCCACAGCATCACCTACCTGTTCCCATTTTACCCCTGTACCGGGTGTGGTTATGACAGAAGGAAAGAGGGGCCAGGACTGAAACGACTTTGTCAGGCTACATAAATCATTAGGAATTCACAACTGCGAAGCCGTGTATTATTTTCCAACAGGTTGTTGAGCTGTCACATTACAACTTGTTGCTATATACGGCGCTATTAAAATAAATCACTGCATGTAACAGGTTCTGCTCTGCCACCTATAAGTCATTCTGCATTTTACACCTGGGAGGCGGGCCCGGCTCAGCGAAGTCGCGCCGAACTGCGGCTTCATTCGAAATACCCGGGAAGGGGAGGGACCTGGCAGGAGAAAATACAAACAAGTTTCGTAAAATAACTTTCCAACAAGACCTCGCTGTCATCTCAGCTAATTACGGCTCTGATACGGCTTATTAGCGCATACCCACCTTTGCTACCTTGCTTCTCCACCCACCACTCTTTCAGATCTTTCCCCTGGCTCCGCCTCTCGCCGGCGTTATAATGGGCTGGTCTGAAAGTGGTGGAGAGACACAGAACCACAGGGGAAGGGAGAGATAATGACAATAACACTAATAACCCTAATAACCCGGCTGCTACCCGCGCCGCAGCGAGGAGCCAGCCCGGCGTCCCGGCACTGAGGGGGGCCGAAGCCGGAGAGAGAGGAGCAGCCCCGACGTCCCGCGTGAGCTTCGCCCCGCGCCCGGGGAGCGCCGGGCGCTCGCATCGGCAGCGACCCCGAGGAGGAGCGGGCTCGGCGGGACGCGGAGAGGAGCCGGAGCTCCGGCAGCCGCTCGCCCGCTCGCACCGGCTCCGCGGGGGCCTCCGCGGCAACCCGCTCTCCTCCGGCCCCATGGAGCAGCGAGAGTAAAGAGCGAGGACGACAAAAAGGGGGCCGGAAAGAGAGCGAGCGCCCCGGCGGGGGAGAAGGAGGTGGAAGCCGGAGGAAGCGCCCCGTCCCCCGCCTCGCCGCCGAGGGCGGCCGGGCACCGCCGCCTGTCCTCGGCGCCCGCCGGCGGGGAAGGGGCCAGCCCCCTGCCAGCGACCCCCGGGAGCCCTGCCCGCCTGCCGTGCCTGCCCTGCCTGCCGCCGCGGAGCTGTCCAAGCCGGCGCGGGGGCAGAAACCCCCCGGCTCTCCTCGCCGCCCCGCGCCGCCCTTGAGGGGCGGGGGTCGCGCCCGCCCAGCGCAGCCGCGGGGCGCGGGGGGGCCGCCGGCGCCGCCGCCATGAAGCTGGAGGTGTTCTCGCAGCACTACGAGGACAAGCTGAGCGCCGGCAGCGACCAGGAAGGCAGCGGCTCCCTCTCTCCGGCGCCGGCTGAGAGCGAGCTGGGCTCGGACGGCGACTGCGCCGCCAACAGCCCGGGCGGCGGGGCCGGGGGGCCGGGGCACCCCCCGCCGCCGCCCCCCGCCCCGCAGCCGCCGCCGCCGCCGGCCGAGAGCGCCAAGGGGAAGCCCTACACGCGGCGGCCGAAGCCGCCCTACTCCTACATCGCCCTGATCGCCATGGCCATCCGCGACTCGGCCGGCGGCCGCCTGACCCTGGCCGAGATCAACGACTACCTGATGAGCCGCTTCCCCTTCTTCCGCGGCGCCTACACCGGCTGGCGCAACTCGGTGCGCCACAACCTCTCCCTCAACGACTGCTTCGTCAAGGTGCTGCGCGACCCGGCGCGCCCCTGGGGCAAGGACAACTACTGGATGCTCAACCCCAGCAGCGAGTACACCTTCGCTGACGGCGTCTTCCGCCGCCGCCGCAAGCGCCTCAGCCGCGCCGCCCCGCCGCCGCAGCCCGTCCGCCCCGCCGCCGCCGCCGCCGCCGCCGCCGCCGCCCCTCCGCCGCCGCCGCCGCCGCAGGAGGCGGCCGGAGCGGGCGCCGCGTCTCCCGGCGGTTCCCCGCGCTGCTGCTGCGCCTCCTCGCCCTGCAACTGCGCGCTGGGCCCCGCCGCCAAGGAGGCAGCGGCGGGGGGCGGCGGGGCGGCGGCGGGCAGCGGCGGCGCCAAGTTCTCCAGCTCCTTCGCCATCGAGAGCCTCCTCCGGCGGCCGGCGGGGCCCCGCGCCGCCCCGCAGCCGCCGCCGCCGCCGCCGCACGGCCGCCTCCTCTGGCCGGCGCCGCCCGCGCCCCCGCACCTGCTGCCCGGCCCCTACCCGCTGCTCCCCTACCCACCTGCCGCGCAGCCCCCGCCCGCCGCCGCCCTCTACGGCGGCGGCCTCCTGCAGCTCTGCGCCTACGGGCTGGGCGAGCCGCCGCCGCCGCTGCTGCTGGGGGGCGGGCGGCAGGCGCTGGCCCACGGCGAGCCGCCGGCGGCGGAGCGGCCGCGGGCGCCGCTCTTCCCCGCCGCCCTCCCCAAGGGCGGGCGGGGGCCGGCGCCCGGCTCCCCGCTCTACGGGCCCCTCCGGCTGGCCGGGCCGCTGCAGCCAGCGGCGGGGGGCTCGGCATCGTTCCAGCCGTACGCCGTGGAGACCCCGCTGGCTTAATAGAGCCCCCCTCCTCCCCTGCGAGGGACCTGCCCGGGGAGGCGGGGAGGGGGAAAGGAGGAGGCTCTGGATCCCGCACTTTAACTCCAGAGGCGACCAAAGCCTCCAAGCAAAAGCCTCGGTGACTGTGCCTTAGTGAAATGACAGTGGGTTTAACTTAAACCAAAAAAAAAAAAATATCAAAAAACCAAAACAACTGTCGTTTTGGACATAGCCATGAGCCTCAAGTGCTTCTTACTGTTCGTTGAGACTACTTGACTTCAGCCGTTCCCTCGCCGCCTCCTTTCTGTCCCCCCTCTTGTCCCCGCATCTCCTGCCATCGCAGCCTCGGGCAGCGGAGCAGGGGGTGCCCCCGCGGAGAGGCGCGGTGGCGGCAGCCGGGGGATGCGCTGTGCACTTGGGAGGGCGGGGAGGAGGGAGGGGGCCGGGGGCGCCTGCCGGGACGAGCAGGGAGAGAGAAAGGGAGGGGGCCGGGGGCTGCTGTGGAGCCGTAGGTCTGTACTGCAAAGCGATGCATCACTGTGCCAAAAGAAACCTTTACTCCTGTCCGGCAACTAGCATTTCGTGGGAAGGGAGGACATTAAATTATTTATAAAAGTAGTGTTTTTAACACAAAGAGAGTGCAGCTTTTTTAATTAATTATTGTTCTTGGGGGGGGCGGGAGAGGGGAAAGGGCTCAAGGAAATGTCAGGCGTTGTACATTTAAGGCCAAGACCACTGCTACTGGAAAGAGAAGAGTAATTTTTTTTCGTATTTTATTTTTGTGTTTGTATATAATATATGTGCGTGTGCATTTTGTTGACGCTCGGCCACAATGTTTTTTCCTTTATTTTTTTTCCCTCCTTTCCCCCGAATAAAAGCTGCCCCCTAAATAAAGACGGTAATAAGGAGAAGAGCGTGATGGCTGTGCTGGCGTGGAGGGAGGGGAGCCTGCCGTGGGGTAGCCTTGGCCAAGGAGCGCTCGGGCTGCGGGGGCAGCCGGGCTGCCCGCCCTTTCCTCGCCATCCCTCCCGGCGGGTAGAGGTGCCACGTACGGACGCGCCTTATTTTGACCACGGGAGGTGAGAGAGGTTCTCCTCTTGGGCTGCCGCCAGGTTTGGAAATCCTCTTCAATTCCTCGAGTCAAATCAGGTTTCCCCGCCGGTGCTCAGCCTTGCAGAAAGGCTGGCGATTTGCAGGCAGGCAAGTTTGCAGGCAGGCAGATCTGCAGGCTGGCTGCCCGACTTGGGGGCAGCCTGCGGAAGTCCTGAGCATCTGCCTGCCTTTTTTTTTTTTTCTTCTTCTTCTTTTTCTTTTTTCCCCGAAGGACAGCAGACGAAATGTAATCCTGTTGTCATCCCTCGGTCCAAGGAAAACTCGCTTCAGGAAGGTCGTTGGCACGACCGGGCTCAAGCTGCTTCTGGTGGAGGCAGCCCCGCTGGCATCTACAGCGGGCGAAACCTCAAGCAGGGTGAACGCTATTGAATATTTGCTAGTAATAAAAAATTTACACACGTTGCCTTCTCCCGACGCGTGTTGTGTTAAGGCTGTTTCGTATTGTCAGAAATGATGAGGAAAGCCTCAGAAAGACTGAGTCGGAAAAGTGAAAGGATGGGGTTTAACTGCCCGTGGTACTGAATTACAATTTAGTGGCGTCCCCGACGTCGAAGAGCTTTTAACAAACGCCGGGGCTTGTTTGTTCGTTTGTTTGTTTTAATTTTAAAAAAAAGACGAAAATAGGAGGGCTTTTTTCCCCTCCAAGTCTTCTGTAGGCACAGATCACCTAAACAAACGATGACAAGCAGAATTTTGGGCGCTGGTTGTTCTTTTTTCTAATTACTTTTACTTCGGACCCTAGACCCCCACCTCCTTTTCCCTCAGCGCCGGAGTTCAGCCGCTGAATAGCTTCTATCCTCGCAAAAATTTTGCCGAAGAGCGAAGGTGTGTTGGGAAAGGAAAGCTTCAAACAGAACAATCTGCGGGCGAAAACACCGACTTGTTTCAATAAAGCTCAAGCAGATTTCACGGTGTGTTTAGCTCAGACCATAACATTCATCAGAACATTGCGAGAGATTAGTGACTAATGTATGAAGTAATCCAACCCTTGAAGGAATTGGTTTTTAAGTACACACACGCATGCACACATACACACACACACACGCTATTTCGACATCATTCTGCCTTCAAGGCTCTGTGCAAATATTAATCTACCCTTCTATAACCTATCCTTTCCTCTAGCTTGTATTTTAACATCTCTTTCTTTACAGGAGTCCACATGAGCCGTCAGTATGCAACTGCTAATATCTTTTGGGTTTGTCGATCTGTAACGGTCATATTTCAGGGTATGTTAAAAGCACCTTGACGTGGAATTTGTTATTACAGCCACAAGCGGGTATTTAATCGGATGTACGTAAGTGTGAGTAGGGATGAATGTGTGTGTAAACGTATGCTTAATAGGATGGCATTCGGCTTTTTACTTTTAGAAAAGTCCCTTTTTATTAAAAATAGCTTAGCATTAAAAAAGAAAAGAAGCCACAGAGTTCGAGACGTGCCTTGTTAATAAGTATTTATCTTCTCTGAATCTCGATTTTTGGATACGTCGGGAAACGTACGTCAACAGTACAGTGTAAGGAGTATCTGTGTCCTCGCGGTCCTTTCCCAAAGCTCGCTCGGATTTCCCCAGCAGGTCGGGACCAGGATTTGGGTACCCCCGGCATCCGGGCTGCCGGGCGAGGCGCTGAGAAGGCGGGCAGGGCGGGCAGGTACCGCCCGCTGTCCGGAACCCGCTCGGCGGCAGGGCTGGGGGGCTTTCGCTTGCTGAAGGGTCGGGTCTTCTCCGCCTCCTCCCGTTCCAGCATCGGTTCCTCTTCCCATCCCCTGAAGAGGAGGCAAGGGACGAATTTCCCCCTGTTGACTTTTGGGTGGAAATTGCCCCGTTCGCGATACTGCTTAGACTTTGCCTGCGTTTCTGAGCAAGGGAGCTGGAATAGTTTGTTCACACGCAAGTGAAACTGTTTTTAAAAAGCCGGCTGGGTCCCGAATGTCACCCTGCCCGGCGTACACTTGCAGAGGTAGCCGCACGCCAGCTCTGGGGAGCCGGCAGAGGGGCGGAGGGCCCTGCCAGAGCCCCCGCCCGGGGCGCCCGGCTGGCCGGGACCCGGAGCCGGAGCCGGACCGGAGCCGGCAGAGGGGGGAGGCCAGCCCTGGTGTACAGCCATAAATCCGGGCTGTCAGCTGTGACAGACGGCTGGTGAAACACAGCACCTGTCCAAACACTTTCCAGCAGCAGGTAATCAGAGAACCGACACTTTACATTTTTGTGTGGAACAAGCACATTAACCGTTTCGCGCACCTTCCCAAAACAGCGACGTTTGTATGTCTGGGTACTTTGTCTTTCTTAACGTCTAATAAATCAGGATGACAGAAGAGAGACAAAGCCTTTCTGCTTTTGATATTTGACACATCAGCAGCAAGCCGATACTTTTGTGCCCTGATCTTTCAGCCCTACGAGGGTACACATCACCCAGAGTATCCGAGTGCTTGTTGGATGGGTGCAGTCCGGGGTGCTCGAGGGATTTTTACATGCTGTACAGGCAAAACTGATGTCAGTGGCATGGAAAGCCTGGCTGCAACGGGGAGTGTAACAGTCTGTTCATCGGCGTGTGAGAGGATCTGCAAACATCCCATGCTGGCTGCTCCATGCTGTCCGGACTTTCTTTGTGCAGCACTTGCTGAAAACCCCAGCCTGAGCATTCTGGTCCGACCTGGGCTCTGGTTTTTAACTGCATTTTTGAAAAGAGATTTGGCTTTCCAAATAAATGTATTTTGTTTCCAAGACTTTTTGTTCCATAACTGTTTCATCTCTTGCAGGTTCCTAATGTCTTAGTGTGCTTTAAACAGAAAAAAAAATCATACCTGACAAACAAAATATTTTCATCAAACATTTTTGCAGGGCTTCTCCCTTTCTTGCCCCCTACCCAGATAGTGATAAAACCAGTTTCTTACTTGACTAATGTTAGTCCTAACCGCTTTCCTAAATCTCTTAAAATTTTAATCTACTGAGCAGCAGAACTGCATAAACTCCTCCTTTGTGGATTAAGATCAAATTCATACAAAGGAGAAGTTTAAGCACTTCAGGAATTAATGGATGCCAAACACAAGCTCACAGAAGAAACAAACTTGCAGAGTGATCTGTGGATAACAGCTTGTGTATATTACACAGATCCCATGCAGCAGAAGAACACAGTAATACTGCACCTATTCTCCTTTATAGTGGAGGCAAAGGCTTTTACTCCTTTAAATTAGTGGAGAGATGTCAGTAGGGCAGCATTTTGATTGTGTTATCTTCCCATCAGATTAATTAACCCCATGGGAAGCCCACACAGGAACAGGCTCTTGGCAGGACCTGTGGACCTGTGGAGAGAGGAGCCCACGCTGGAGCAGGTTTGCTGGCAGGACTTGTGACCCCACGGGGGACCCACGCTGGAGCAGTCTGTTCCTGAAGGACTGCACCCCGTGGATGGGACCCACACTGGAAAAATCTGATGAAGCCTGAAACTTGCTTTCAGCTCTTACACTACCAATAAGACCCATAAGATGGAATAAATAGCCCTTCTCTATCCCTAACCCTTACTCAGGAAGAAGTCCACTGAAATCAATCACTTTATTCAAGACCCATCTCAGCACAGCACAAGACTCAGTCCAACACAGATCTTTAGTGAAAGCTCCTAAGCGAAAGTGCGGCCCTTGGTATGAGCTTAATTTCACACTAGATGCTGAGAGGACTGAAAGAGGATGGATGTAATTTTGCCTCAGGACCTTGTCTGTTTTTTCTGCCCCAAACCCTTTTTCAAAAGGATGGTTCTTAAGTACCTTGGCAGGATGTATCAGACACAGAAGACCCTTAACAAAAAAAAATTTCACCCCAGAAAAAGGCACATAGAAAGGACTCAGATTCACAGGCTCTTCATCTTTTGCACCATGCCTCAAGTAGCTGTATTGGGTTTGCGTGACAAGGTTTTGGTAGCAGGGGGCTACAGGGGTGGCTTATGTGAGAAGCTGCTAGAAGCTTCCCCTATGTCCAATAGAGCCAATGCCAGCTGGCTGCGAGATGGACCCACCACTGGCCAAGGCCGAGCCCATCAGTGACGGCGGTAGCGCCTCTGGGATAACATAGTTAAGAGGGGGGGAAAAAAACTCCTGTGCAACAGCAGTTGCAGCGGGAGAGAGGAGTGAGAGTATGTGAGAGAAACAACTCTGCAGACACCAAGGTCAGTGAAGAAGGAGGGGGAGGAGGTGCTCCAGGCGCCGGAGCAGAGATTCCGCTGCAGCCCCTGGGGAAGACCATGGTGAGGCAGGCTGTGCCCCTGCAGCCCATGGAGGTTAATGGTGCAGCACATATCCACATGCAGCCTGTGGATGACCCCACGCTGGTGCAGGTGGATGCCCGAACGAGGCTGTGATCCCATGGGAAGCCCACCCAGGAACAGGCTCCTGGCAGGACCTGTGGACCCGTGGAGAGAGGAGCCCACGCTGGAGTAGGTTTGCTGGCAGGACTTGTGACCCCGTGGGGGACCCACGCTGGAGCAGTTCATGAAGAGCTGTAGCCCATGGGAAGGACTCATGTTGGAGAAGTTTGTGGGGGATGGTTTCCCGTGGGAGGGACCCCATGCTGGAGCAGGGGAAGAGTGTGAGGAGTCCTCCCCCTGAGGAGGAAGGAGCAGCGGAGACAATGTGTGATGAACTGACCGCAACCCCCATTCCCCGTCCCCCTGCACTGCTGGGGAGGAGGAGGTAGAGAAATCAGGAGTGACATTAAGCCCGGGAAAAAGGGAGGGGTGGGGGGAAGGTGTTTTTAAGATTTGGTTTTATTTCTCATTATCCTACTCTGATTTGATTGGTAATAAATTAATTTCCCCAAGTCAAGTCTGTTTTGCCTGTGACTATAATTGGTGAGTGATCTCTCCCTGTCCTTATCTCGACCCATGAGCCTTTCGTTATATTTTCTCTCCCCTGTCCAGCTGAGGAGGGGAGTGACAGAGTGGCTTTGGTGGGCACCTGGCTTCCAGCCAGGGTTAACTCACCACAGTAGCCCAAGGTGAAACTTCCTACACAAGAGCAAGGAGAACGACCATAGCCCCGCATGGAAGGGTAGAGCTTCTGAACTGAAGTCCAGATTTTGCACAATTGTTCATTGAGCTGGGGGAGGTGTTTCATTTAATAACAGACAAGAGAGTCCCTTTATTGTGCCAGGCTTTTTGCCTTTTAAGTCTGAAGTAGATGTAAAAACAAAGTTGAAATCCACCTCCAGCCAAATTCAAGGCACTAAAGCTGTGATTTTGGCAAGGGTGGTTGTATCCTGTCGCAACTTTGCCTAGCGCTGCAGTAGCTCTTTAATAATGGGGTGAATATGGTTCCATTTTTCATTTATGTTCTGGAGAGGAAACATTTTCCTCTTGAATAAACTCTTCTGTCTTCATTGACACTCTCAGAAGTCTCGAAACCAGCTTCAGAAGCGCCATCTATGAAGCCCAAGTACCCCATCATAAAATCAGACAGATAGCTAGAGAGAGCCTGGCCCTCTCTAGGCATTCAAACCTATATTAAAGCATCATTATTTAGGTTATATAGAGTGCCAGCTTCTGAAAAGCTAGCAATTTATGTAGTCTCCAGCCCTGCATAGGAGCTAAACATTGTTATTGCCTTCAGGAAGTTTTACCTCCATACATCTGGATGGACTAGGCCTTTGTCCTCTTTTCCAGAGCCAGAGGTGGTGTGTATGAGGAAGGATTGAGAGAACACACTGTCATAATATTTGTGCTCTTGCACCATGGTATTGTTTTCTTTGTTATGACATGTTTCAAAATTTCAGAGCTCTTTCAAGCAGGATGGCATACTAATAACCTCCTTTGCTATGGGGAAAAGCAATACTTCTGTGGGTTTTTCCCTTAATAGCAAAGCAGAGAATATTCAAGATGGAGCAATAGGGATCTACTCTTCAGTACAATGTCTTGAGCAGAGTATGTGGAAAGTAGGACCAAGGACCATCAGGTAGAAAAGCATGAGAGAAAAAAAGAAAAATAGGTTGACACCTAATTTTCCAAATTCCACTGTAGGTGCTTCCTGATCATAGCTATTCATCGAGTACATGTTTATAACCAGTACATAAGGGTTCGTAAATGTTCTAATAAGTATAATTTAGCTGGTTGAGGGTCCAAGGGGTTTATTTTAGCTGTGTTCGTGCTGTTTTAAGTAACAATTTGGTACTGGAGTAATAGTCCAATAACATCGGGCAGCCAACTAGTAACCCTTCACATAAATAGTGTATTTCATGTTATCCTTACTATTACTAAAGTATTTTTAGTCTGCTATAGAGAAGCAATGTTAGTGATTATCATGCCAGAGCCAAACTGGGCTTAACTATTGGTATTCTGTGGCTCCATGGTGTATCCCAGGCTACCTCACTGGACAGAAGAATCTTAAGCAAGACTGCTTCTGTGAAACTCATTTTACTTTGGCAGAACTTTTAGTTACCTGACTTAGAGATCTTAAAGTTTTAGCAGAAACCTACGAGTCTGATTTCCTAAACTTGTATTTTTATCAGTAGTTGTTACAAATGGCCAGATAAACTTCAGTATTCCAAGTAGAAGTTGTCAATCTTACTTCAAGGTTTTGAAAAGATAATTTTCTGTAAGACCTCAGAGGTGACCTACGGTCTTTCAGAACAGACCAATGACACCAAACAGTTTATTTCAATTCCTTCCACAGCATTTGCTGTTGAAAATTGTGGCAACTCACTACAGAAATAGTTTTCCCTAGTTTTCTAATAAGAGCCTATGAAAATGCAGACATGAGAGGCTTCTAGGATTGCCCAATTCACTTTCCTTCCAGTGCAGTTTTCTCCAATCTATTTTTAATAACTTACGAAGCAAGGCAGGATCTAGTAGCCTTGTTTAAAAAATCTTAAGCTATGGAGAAGAAACCTCACAGAAAATATGGTTTTCTTTGTGAGAAAATTCAAGTTGCATCACCAGGTAATAACAGATTTTTAGTATTTGATATTCCTAAAACAAGTGTTTTAGGAGTGTGTAAGTGTGTAAGAGAACGCAATTCTCTTTCGCCATCAAGCAACTACTGTTGCTCTGGGTACTTCATCCAGCCATCTTCAATACAGCGGTATATGCTCATTACTCATCCTCATCATACAACACCGAAGTAATTCCCCTCTCTTTGGCATATACAAGCCTCAATTAGTTGTACGTTATCATCACATTCCCCATTAATCACTTAGCAGAACTGTACAGATGCACAGCAGCAACTTTCTCACTTTTTCCTCATAAGTCAGTCCAGGAACCCCCCTAGTCATTTCTGTTTTTCTCTGAACTTGTCTGGAGTATCTCTTTCTGACTAATCATGAGACATGGCAAAGTCATAGCTTTCTGTGTCACAACACCTGGAGTCACGTCAGGTTCTTCCCACGCCCCCCAGCTCCAGAAGACGCAGGTTAAAGAAGGACAAAAGCTATAAGTTATCTTCCAAGACCCAGCTAACACATGACAACAGAGTACACAGCCTGCAGCTACCCAGCCTTCTAGCAATAACCACCAAAAAAAACCCTTCAGTGTAACATTTCAACAAAGTCTTGTTCAAGCAGAGAAACAGCCTTCCCCTTTCACCCCCCTCTGCTCCCTTATCTTACTTGCCTTTATCCAAGGCTATCCTTGAGGAAGCAGAAGCAATTTCTCCCTTGAGTCTAGTCTACAAAACATTGAGCACAGAAAGACTGAACTTGCCATAGACTCTTTTGATGCCAGCATCCTTTGCTAAGATGGCTTTGCCCCAAGTCTCTTGCAGACACCATCTCTCCTTGCAGACCCTGAGTTGGGAAGATAAGAAAGGCTATAACCTGCATTCCTCCTGGTCAGAGCCCCTAGCTCAGCTCAACGCACCTATGCTGTGGCAAAGTCACTGCTGAGACTTCAGCCGAAGCAAAATAAATGTATGCCACCATTAGTGGCAGTTCCCAAGGAAGTGTGGGCAATCTCTGGGTCTTCTACAGCCAGCGAAATGAAACATTTGTCAGAGCTTTACAGGAACATTCAGGTTTAAATTTTCCTATTCCCCAGGGACTAGGCACTGCTCCCCATTTCTTTTACTCCGTATAAAGGAGATGATTGGTTTTACCCTTTGTGGGGAATAAGTTCGCCCCACTCCATATTGTTCCCGGTGACTGCAAGGGAATTTCCTCTGTGCATTATCGTTTCTGTCACCACAGATGACAGGTTCAAATCTGACCAGTTGACTTGACAAGCTCAGCACATGCTATCATCTTGTTATTATAATTTCTTCCTCTCCAGCACAAACAACCAGAGCAAGGATTGCGAGGCTACCCTTTAATTAAATTACCTTTAATTAATATTTACATCAGTAAAATTGGAATAAGACACTTTTTTGTTCCTTATACAGCTGAAATCTTAAGGACAAAAGATCCTGTAACTAGCTTAAAAAGAACTGAAAGGCATACATTTTCATAGTTTGATTTAAATGTTGGGGAATTATGCTGGGGTTTCCTATAGGGTGGAGATGACTCCTGAAACTGGGAAACAACATCTGAAGCAGCTAGAAATCAATCAGTTCACACGCAGGCTTGTGGACACTGGAATGGTTCCAAAAGCCAGTTAGTTGGACAAGTAAGTTGGTCTAGCAGAGAAGAGCATGGGGATAAATGTTCTAGAGATAGTGCCTGCACTAATTAGCAGAAGTTGCAGTTTACTGTCTTACTCTGAGGTACCATACAGGCCTTTTTATTTTCAGGTCATAGGATGGTATCGACAATTAGTAACTATTTTAGTTTTATATATATTAGTGTCACATAAAAAACAAACCCTACAATAAAACATCTTAAAGCTAATCATTCAAAAACTGGGACCATTGTGCTCATACACCATTATTTTAGCCCCTTTTAATTCAGTGCACATGCCATTGTAGTGCACTGTTTAAATTACAGGATCACACTCTATTTTTCTTCCTATAGGATTCCTACACCATCCAATAACTAGTTATGGTGGGAAGAAAACAGTCCTGTGCAATTAAAAGGAATATTGTTCTCAGGGCCCTGACTCAATGGAAATCAGAAGGTTTATTCCAAGTGAGAAAAAGGACCTCTGGAAAGAATGGATGTTTTAAATATTTAAGTCGTAGGATTCTGGATGTGCACATACATAGAAGTTAAAATCTTTTCAGCCAGCTTGATATCAGGATATATAGAAAGCTGTTGTAAACTAAGCCACATTTTTTGCATTTGGAGTACTTCTGGTAGTTAGCTTTATTAGGAACACAGGCAGTTGTTACTTTACCACAATCTATTCTAATACAGGGGACACTGCAGTCAAAAAGGCAGACTCTGTGGTATAATGCTGTCCTGGTTTCGGCTGGGATAAAGTTAATTTTCTTCCTAGTAGCTGGTATAGTGCTGTGTTTTGGGTTTAGGATGAGAAGAATGTTGATAACACACTGATGTTTTAGTTGTTGCTAAGTAATGTTTGCATAGTCAAGGACTTTTCAGCTTCCCATGCTCTGCCAGGTGCACAAGAAGCTGGGGGGGGCACAGCCAGGACAGCTGACCCAGCTGGCCAACAGAGTATTCCATACCATATGACATCATGCTCAGTATATAAACTGAGGGTTGGTCAGGGAGCAGCGATCGCTGCTCAGGGATTGGCTGGGCATCTGTCGGTGAGTGGTGAGCAATTGCATTGTGCATCACTTATTTTGTATATTCTATCATCATCATCATTACTATTATTATCCCTTCCTTTTCTGTTCTGTTAAACTGTCTTTATCTCAATCCACAAATTTTACTTCTTTTTTTTCGATTCTTTCCCCCATCCCACTGCAGGGTTGGGGGGGGGGGGGGGGTGAGCGAGCAGCTGTGTGTTGTTTGGCCACCTGCTGGGTTAAACCACAATACATGCACACCCTGTCATAGTATCCTTTTAGAAATGAGGTTTTGCAATTTCTGAACAGTCACATGCACCTAGAGTTGAGTCTAACTCAGATAATAATCTGAGCCATGGGACCCTTCCCTTTGGCACAGTTCTGCTCTTCCTCACCAGGACAATAAGCCTCGTTTAGCACGCTGGTGCCTACAGGTCTCCCAAATGTGATGAAGTCTGACAAAACTGTACCCTCATCCTCGTATTCATTCTTATTTAATTGCTTGCAAAACAGGATTGAACACTGCTTGAGTTCAATTTATTTTGGTTGGTTGCTTTCGTAAGCACCATCCATCCATCTCTGATGCAAGGCCAGCAAGCAGCATCCTGCAATCAGAGATTGTGTCCAGAACCCGGATCTACCAGCCATCACTATACAAAGTGCAGCACAGGAGCATCACAGGGATTTATGACACCAAAAGGAGGACTTGGTATCCATAAACTCATTACTAGAGTCCATTCCTCAAAATGGCATATGCTGCCCTCAGATCATGCCTGCTGCATGCAGTTTCTACTGATACCAAATACATCCAAGCCCATATACACAAGCTATAAAAGCTAGCAAACAGTCAAGAACAACACAAACTAGTAATTAAATTTCACCATTTCATGACAGCTGTAAGACACTTGAATTGTATGGATAACATATACCCCCCCAAAAGGACTGGTAGGAATGGATGCATGTAATGATAAGATCCCTTCTATTTATTTGATAAATTTCCCATTCAATGGCAAGAACAGACTGAGAAATGCTGAAAATACATTTCCATATATTGACTGGGAATTATGTTCTCTGTTTAGGTTCAGCCTCACAATTTCATTCCACAACAGAAAAAAAGTTGATGATACAAAAAAAAAAAGACCCATTTGTTTTCAAGGTATACATATCTACATGACAGATAGCTCCAGCTGATTTCAGCAGGAGTTCTCATGGACACAAATATCTCAATCATTCAGCTCTTGTTGGGAGTGGCTCAAAACGCAGCAGAGCCAGGAACTAAATGGGAGCAGCTATACATTAATCTTAATTGCTATTCTATAAATAGTCTGGGAAAGAAGGCAATGGGAAACCCCAGCCACATTGAGCAACCAAAGTCATGAAGGGGTATTTTTGTGTCCCCTGTATTATTAAAAGGCCAAATAAGTGTTCAAATTAGAAGGCTCAAACACTAGCATGAAACTTTGTTTTGAGCAAGAGGCTCATTTTGGCATAAAGCCCAAAAAAATCATTAAACTCATTTTCATCTGATAGTTTGCTATATGTTTTCATCTTTCTCCACCCCATTTCTTTAAACTCTCCTATGTGAGCCAAATTTGAAATCTTCAGATGCTGAACATGTCGATCACTTGCATAGCAACTAATCTTAAACATATTACGAAGAGCCTTAAGGCCACAACTGCAGCAAGCTGTGGGGGACCCACAGGATTTCAAGGTGCTGAGCTTACCATGGGCCAGGCTGCACTCAGTTTTTCTGAGGTTTTCTCCATGCAGCAAAGAATAGGTTAAACAACCAAGCATGCCTGCTTTTGTGCATTAACAGCCCATCCCACAGACTCTGCAAGGTTCTGCCTCAGATAGGCAGGAAAAGTCTCTGTCTCACACAATGCCACCCAGAAGTCCATGCAATGCCATCCTTACTGTAAACAGAAGGAGCCCTTTGACTCCAGTGTGAGGCGAAATCAATGAGCAACATCTGGAAGATCTACCAGACTAGGTCTCCCAACAGCATATCTCCTTGATGGACATAACACAAAAAACCTAAGCCTTCAAAATACACACTCATCCTTCAGGGAGAGTCACGATAGGCAGGAGTTAGTCAGATGCCCATGGACAGTGAGTGACTCAGCATTCTCTAGCAAAGTAGAGGAAAGTCACTCCCTCATATATGAGGACCGGGACTTTGGAGACAATGCTGAGGTCCAGAGTGATGGATTCATGTTCCTCTAACCAAAGCTGCTCCACAGGCTGTCTGCAGGGATACCAGTTTTGCCCAAGCCACTGTTGCCTCTCAGGACGATCAGTTATCATCCACAGCGGCAACTAGAAGCAGCCGGAGAAAGGAGGAGGGAACAACTTAAAAGACCCTCCCAAAGGCCTTGCTGCAGCTCTGTCTGACAGCACTTCAGTCGCAAGTCAAGAGGTTTGTAAGTTTCCAACTTAAACACTCTTATCACCGTATGCAGCTCTGAGCGCACCACCCTGAGGGTTCCTTTCTGCCCATCAATGCACAGATATGTTATCATCATTTTGTATCATGTAAACTCAACTACTGTTCAAGTTACACTGATATGTGATAACTATATAGTGTTGATCATCCATATCAGGTTGAAAACATACCTGAGCTCCGAGATGTTTACATGTACAGACTAGCAGAGAAGTTTGACTGGTAGCCCTATTTCATAAGGCTCTCTCTTCTTACTTTATTAGTTATACAGATTTGTCCTGGTTTCAGCTGGGATAGAGTTAATTTTCTTCCTAGTAGCTGGTATAGTGCTGTGGTTTGGGTTTAGGATGAGAAGAATGTTGATAACACACTGATGTTTTAGTTGTTGCTAAGTAATGTTTGCATAGTCAAGGACTTTTCAGCTTCCCATGCTCTGCCAGGTGCACAAGAAGCTGGGAGGGGGCACAGCCAGGACAGCTGACCCAACTGGCCAATGCGGTATTCCATACTATGTGACGTCATGCTCAGTATATAAACTGGGGGGAGTGGGGCGGGGAGTGGGGTGGCAACCGCTGCTCAGGGTCTGGCTGGTCATCGGTCAGCAGGTAGTGAGCAATTGTATTGTGCATCACTTATTTTGTATATTCTTTTATCATTATTATTATTATTTCCCCTTCCTTTTCTGTCCTATTAAACTGTCTTTATCTCAACCCACGAATTTTACTTTGTTTTTTTGCTGATTCTCTTCCCCCATCCCACTGCGGGGGGGCTGGAAGCGAGCAAACAGCTGTGTGGTGTTTAGCTGCCTGCTGGGCTAAACCACAAGAAGATTGAACATACAGAAAAACTTGATAATATTTACATAGAATTCACATATTTTCATTAAAATAGAAATACAGTGAGGACAAAGCCAAAAGCTGGTTTTCTAGTAGGAGGAAAAAATCCTATTTGAAATTATTTATGTCTCAATCAATTTTCATTTCATTTATTTTTCAGAGACTTGATCAACACTGACAAACATACTGCTGCTTTTCATTTGCTTTATTTCCTCCAGTACATGCTTTATTTAGTATCTTCCCACAAAATTAGGAGAAAAATGGTTAAAAACTTATTTTTTGTAAATATCATCTGATAAAAGTAATATCAACAAAGGAGCTCATATTCATTTTATCAATACACAATATGAACAATACATCAGTATTTTATCTACAAATAGAAGTCTCAGTTATTTGACAACTCATCATTTACACTTACATGACAAAAAAGCTCGAATATCATACTTTTCTGGCTGCACAAATAAATACGTATTTGTATTCACTGAAATAACAAGTTTGTCTTGATTAAAAGCTGTATAATATGAGAGAGAGGAAATGTAGGTTAAATTTGCTCACATTTGAACTATGAACACAGGGCTCATAGCTACAAAAAAATAAAATCTTAAATCTGTAAGTACTGTTTCACTGATGTAAATGGGACCATGAAGAATAAAGGTTTTGTATGAAAAAGGATTTGCAGAGCCATTTTGTTGCTCTGCAATCAGACAAAGAGGAAGGAATCCAGCCTTTTGATGCGGATTGAATGAGTCTCCTTTCTGGACAGTAGCGTGCACCTGCACGGAGAGTGACACAGGTGACTACGCCTGGGGCCATGCTCCAGGTTCACTTGAACCTGGGAGCTCTGGCAACATCATCTCTCAGCCTGTACCTGTACAGGATGCTGAAAGACCCAAGCAGGGCAGACGGGTTTGCCAGACTACCACCAGCATGCCCTGCCAGGAGGATTACCTCTTCCCTAGCTGTTCTGTCTAAGAGCAGCACACGCTGCGCAGCTCAAATATATCTTACTTAAAGCCCAGGTTTACATCCGACCCATATAGATCTTTCCAATGGAGCCATAATTCGTGCAAAATGTCACGAGAAACACCAAGCTAGATTGTGAGAATTGTCATGCATCTTTTCATAGGAAGCCATGCGATTCCCAAATCCCCTCAGATATGCCCAATTTAAAAATCCACCTGTCCTATGTCAAAGCAAGGCTCTGGTTAGCCCAGGGTCCTGTCCCTGGCACACCTATTCTCCATAGCCTAGAGAATCTACACCAGCAAGTAAACATATTCCCAAGGTATTTCCTAAGTCTGCAGGAAGTTTAGGATATTCCTGAGTCAAAACAGGACCCTTGTGCTTAGTAGCCCTGAAGAATTTTTCCTTCACAAATGTGTCTTGTCACTTTTTGGGCCCATGCCAACTTTTTCAGTTCAATTTCACAGTCAGATTTGTGTCACGTAAAAAAGCATCTCTTGCTATTTTGCTCTGAATGTGCCACTCGATAACAGACCACAGGATTGTGGTGGGTTGACCCTCGCTCCACCGTGGACCTCCATGGGCTGCAGGGGCACAGCCTGCCTCACCATGGTCTTCCCCAGGGGCTGCAGCGGAATCTCTGCTCCGGTGCCTGGAGCACCTCCTCCCCCTCCTTCTTCACTGACCTTGATATCTGCAAAGTTGTTTCTCTCGCATACTCTCACTCCTCTCTCCAACTGCAATTGCTGCTGCACAGGTTGATTTTTTTCCCCTTCTTAACTATGTTATCCCAGAGACGCTACTACCGTCGCTGATGGGCTCGGCCTTGGCCAGCAGCGGGTCCGTCTTGGAGCTGGCTGGCATTGGCTCTGTCAGACATAAGGAAAGCTTCCAGCAGCTTCTCACAGAAGCCACCCCTGTAGCCCGCCCACCGCCCCCGCTACCAAAACCTTGCCATGCAAACCCAATACAAGCATCAACAGATGTCATCTGGGAGAGATTTGCAACCATTCCCCTAAGTACTTTTCTCTCACAACAAGTGAGAGAAAATGCACCAGGGTGGGAGGCCTGCAACCACACACAGGACATGAGAGCTGAGTATACCATGGACCCATATTATCCAAATACGAATGAACTGGTAGTCATGAACAAATTATCTTTACTTGATGCTATTGTTTTTTCCAACTGGTTTTCATTAGAAAAATCAAGGCCTCACTCTTGTGTGGTAAGTGTTGTTTCAGAGCCTACCTGCAGCTATTTTTTTTTTTTAACCATATGAGTTGCTATATATCAAAAAAACAGACATACCCCAGCTCTAGTAGGTCAGCTTGGACCTATGTATGTCATCAGTATTAGGTGTGCAGTTCTGTTCCTTTGTCTTTAAGTAAGCAGCATGGGATTTTGTAGATCATGCAACATACTCTGACCTCAGGTCCCCCTGAAGACCATGAAAGCTAGTGGAAGGTGAGGTTAAAACTGAGTCATGCTTGAAACCCCTACCGGTGATCCCCCACCCCACCATGCATACCAGGATCACTTGTAGTTGCACATACCATTCCTGAAGCCTTGTCTACCACCTGTGCAAGCAGAAGCACCGACCCAGCTGAAGACTAAGTCCAATTTTACACAAAAATTTTCTGGTTTGGATCTGTTCTTCTGACCCTGAAGAGAGATCACAGATGTCTTTGTCATGGTTTAACCCCAGCTGGCAACTAAACATCACCCAGCCGCTCGCTCACTCCCCTCTGGTGGGATGGGGGAGAGAATCAGAGGGGTAAAAGTGAGAAAACTCGTGGGTTGGGATAAAGACGGTTTAACAGGCAAAGCAAAAGCTGCACACGCAAGCAAGGAAAACCAAGGAATTCATTCACTACTTCCCATCGGCAGGCAAGCTGTTCAGCCATCTCCAGGACAGCAGGGCTCCATCACACGTAATGGTTACTTGGGAAGACAAACACCATCACTCCGAACGTCCCCCCCCCTTCCTTCTTCTTCCCCCAGCTTTATATGCTGAGCATGGCATCATGGTATGGAATATCCCTTTGGTCAGTTGGGGTCAGCTGTCCCAGCTGTGTCCCCTCCCACCTTCTTGTGCACCCCCAGCCTACTCGCTGGTGGGGTGGGGTGAGAAGCAGAAAAGGCCTTGACTCTGTGTAAGCACTACTCAGCAGTAACTAAAACATCCCTGTGTTATCCACACTGTATTCAGCACAAATCCAAAACATAGCCCCATTCTAGCTACTATGAAGAAAATTAACTCTATCCCAACCAAAACCAGCACAGTCTTGAATATATAACTAGAAAATTCGTATTTTTTAATTAGAGCAGGTAGAGATTTCATGGTTTAGCAGGATGGGACAAAAGCAGCAGGAACAAGAGCTATCTTGTCCACCTTGTTTACAGCAAAGAGTGGCTGAATTCTTTGGGCCGTTTTTATGGGCCTGGATACTTTCTGTAGTCAGAAGACCTCCTCTGTTTTAATAGTTTTTGGCTAGAGCTTTAACCTTAGGCAAAAACACCATCTTTAAGAGTGATCTACATTTTATACAAGAGTATTCTTCATGGCAAACTTGCATGCCCACCATTGCCCAATCTGCTGAGAAGAACCGTGCTGTGTGTTCCTGATTAGCCAGAGAAGAACACAAGGAAGGCTTTGGAAGAGCTTTCTATTTCATATTTGTATCTGCGAATCAGCCAAAAGCTATTAAAGCAAGGAAAAGCACTTTCAGAAGAACAAAACACCCATCACACCTTTTCCCCTTTCCCCTAACAACTTCTTTTGTTTAATATTAGCTTCAGTAACAAAAAAGTCATTACAACTTACCCAAGCTACAAGATAGCTTAAACATTAACAAGCATGTAAAGCCACTGGGGGTAAGAGCCCGGAGCTGTATAATAATAAAGCAAGACTCAGCGAGATTCCATAATTATTTGTTACACAACCCAAGAAACTAGCTAGAGCATTTCTAAGATTATACACCTCTCGTATATGATGTCTAACCATGCCAGAAATTACATAAGGCTTTTTATAACATAATCATTAGTCATTAAAAAGGCAGAACAAAGGGCCATTATGACCAGAGGTGACAATCCAAGAATTAGTTTACTTAGGACCTGATCCAAAGCCCATCGTAGTGATTTGCATACATTTCAATGTGCTTTGGACCAGACATTCAGTATTTTCCATGTTGCAGACTTTCCTTTTGGATTTTTCTGGAACTAGAGGACTGGAGCTGTGGAGGAAATAAAAGCAGGCATTTGTTCCTGTCAGAGCTGAGAACTCAAAGCTGGCACTGGTTTTGGTGGTAGTAGCATCTGCTTTACATCCTCTTACAAATAAGCTGGCCACCAATTCAGATTCCCAAATATGGGTTCAAATGCTTTCTAGGTATTTCAGTTCTGGAAATGTTGACCTATGCAGCCAGCCCTACCAGGAGTTGCAGGCACTATCTCAAGCAGTTCAGATTCAGTTGGATGTATCTATCCCTATGCATTTTTATGTCAAGGAAAATGCAAAACACGTGACCAGCTGTACTGTTATAACAAGAAGATGACATCTGCAGCATGGAAATAGAGTTGTCAGCTGTGACCCTAGCCCTATCTAACAGGAAGCCTCTTTGGATAAGAGTGGACACCCTAGTGAGACAGTTTATCTGTAAGCTTGCAGATGAGGACTCTGCTTTTTTTCCTTTCTTCCGGCATGTTAAGGGCTGTGGAGAAGGTACAGCTCAGTGGGGAAATACTATGGCCAGAAAGAAAAAAAGCATTATCCTACATTTAGTCATACACATTGACCTGAAAAACACGAGACTCCTGCAAAAGAAACAAACCAAAGACTTCAAATTGAGTTGGCAGGGAGAAATATCTGCAGGATCTGGTTCAAAAAAAAAATCTCACAGTGGAAGCACTGCTCTGTTGCAGTTAACCACAATATACCCAGAGTCAACATACTTCATGGGCAGAGGGAAAAAAATTACCTCAAAATATAAGAGAAATCTACAGAATCTTAAATATTGTGGTGAAGGTGGACAGGGTCCAGCTGTTAATTGTCTTTTCCTAATAACCTAAGGGCCATTAGATGAAGCTGGTAGGATCCAGGTGCTTTGTTTTGTCCCAGAAAAAAAAGTTTTATAGCTCCCATCAGAGAGGTCCCTTGCAACTGAGCAGGGCAGCCCCACTGGGTGGACTCCCATGGGATTTTGCTTGGTTTCTGGACCTCTGACTTTGTTGCAACATCCACATCTCCAGCCCCAGCTGACAGTCACACCACTCAGGACTGATAAAGCACCCTTTGCCTCTCCAGATTCATAATTTCTCCTTTAGCCCACAATCCACTCGAGGTACTTTGCAAGCCCTAAGCCTGGCCTCATCTGAAGGCTGCACAGTGGCCAGCACAGTGCTTCTCCAACACACACTCTGTCTTTCCAAACACAGAAAAACTATTTGGCAAATTCATCAGGTCAGCAGTAACAGGGGACACCTTTCAGTAAAACATCATTTCCTCTTGTTCAACTTCTTTCTGGACAGAAGGATTCATAATAGTGCTGAAGAGTCTGTGGTCCTGCCAAAGTGTCCAAACTCCATTTGTAACTCCTTTTGGTTCCCTCTGACAGGGAGCAGCAGAGCGGACACCAGTGGCAGAGCGAGGTGCTGGTCTGCATGCTTTGATTTGTGCCTGTACCAGATCTGGGGACTGGATCTACCCTTACAAAAGGAGAAGTTATTCCTACGGAAGACATCTGGCCCTCATTCCGTTCTTTAGACACTACACATATGCTTTCAAATGAAAGGTTAAGAAAGAATTTGATCTTACTTCTCTAGCCTTCTTGGACACAAAGCTTAACACCTTTTGGATCAAAGGGAATTTTTAGATACTTGTAGGAAAAAGCAATTTCTAAGCCAAGATCGGTTTACGTTCCAAAAGGAACATCACCAGCCTTTACACACCTTGTGTCTCTTAGATCTACATGGTAGGAACAAATACACTACTATTAGAAACACCAACAAAAACACCAACACTATTCTTGCTCCCCCATTATCTTGAACTCTGATCGAAATGTCGAACTAGTCTCTTCTTAGTTTGAACAATTTGCTCAACTGCTGGCTTCCCCTTGACTCCAGTTTCTACAGCTGGTGGTTGGCACACCCATTAAGAACAAAAACTAAGCAGTGTTTGTAGAGGTGTGCAGATAATCAAGGCAACACTGCAGCCTGCAGGTGCCTTTTAAGATAACACCAGGACACACCTGGATACTCCTTTGTCCTCCACGCCCGGAGGAGAGCACACTGACAGTGACAGGCTGCAGGATCTTTTAAAGTCACTTTAGAGGGCTAACACCATGAAGTAGACCAAAAATAAATTATTCAGGCTGGATTTATAAGCAGAAGGAAATGGTGACTTACCCCCCCCTCTCAATAATTGAATGCCTTTATGAAGGTTATTTGTAGAAGTCTTTCTTTAACCTTGGATGTTTATGTGTTTTATTTGTATGGGAAATGCTAAGAAAACTGAAGATAGCAAACAATAAATGCAGTTGTATACACACCTGGGATCATAAGAGGGAAATAGAGAAAGACTTACAATTGAAAATGAGCACAGAAGTGAGGACCAAATCAGCTAACACTCTCATTACCTTCTTTGATTTAGATGCCAGATATCTTCTCAAAACAGTTCCGCTAACTAGTCTGTTGAGGGCTACTTTTTTCAAGTCTATTGTCCCTCTCCATTGCTTTAACATATTCCTCTCCTTGGAGGTCAGGTGCTATACCACAACCATTTTCATGCTACTTCAGGTGGTTCTTCTTCAGGTCATCCTCTTCACTTAAATTACCTCAGAACTTCAGATCCTTTGTCAGTTCCTCCAAACAGTAAGAGCCAGAAATGTAATAGCATCTTCTTTTATTGCTTTCTCCACATTCCTACACAGTTAAATATTCTCAGCACACTCCAAGAATTTGATTACTTTTGTCCTGTTATATTTTTTATTAAAACTCCTCCATGGCCTGCCTTTTAAATCCTTCTAGTAGTTACTCAAAACCAGATTCTGCTCTACCTCCTCCACTCTGTTTGTGACCTCCAGGAGACTTCTGGATCTTTACTTTTATTACCCAGAAGCATTCAGTAAACTTGCCGTTCGTCCCTTCTTCTCTGGAGAAAGTATATGTATTCTTGGCATGCAGTGCAATCCCTCCCTTCTGTTTCCCCATCTCCCTTCCAAGGCAAGTTATTCTGATACAGCAGTCATACAACCCATCTGCCAGGTCTCTGTGATACCTCTTATATTGTAGCTTTGGCTGTGGCCTAGGGCTTTGAATTCTTCTTGTTTATTGCCATACCCTTGGCATTAGCGTAGAGAGATCCCAAGTGCTGAGCTCGCTGCCCTATTATTCTCAGTCCTTTTTCTCTGATGGCTTTCATACATCTCCCCACTCTCCCCTCCACAGGTGCCAGGATACTCATTTACCTGTGGACTCATCACTTGTCCCTTCAAGCCTAGTTCAGTCCTCTTCTGTCGAGAAATGCTTTTCCCTTACTTAGCTAATTGGACATCATCTTTTATTTCTTCTTTCTCAAAGCACTAGTTCATGACCAGCAAACACAGAGCAACTCTATCAGGCCCCTTTGCTCAGCTGCACATTCCCCTCTGGTACCTGCCTGCCCTGCCTGGCTCTCCGCTTAGGGCAGGGGCAGGAGCTGTGATTCCCCCAAGCCCCAAACTTATTCCAGCCTGGGCAGGGTCACACCTGGCTGTGGTACCTCTGAATTGACATAAGAAAAAGCAGTCACAGGAATACTGTCACAGCTTATCTTCCCATGATATCTCCAGTTTTGGCTTAAACATCTGTCCTACTACCCCAGACAGCAGGGGAAGCAGTCTGAGGGCTATTTCTGTGCCCTTCAGACAGCAGCCACTGACCACCAACAACCCCTCTTCTCTCAGCCTTTTAGACAGTGCACTCATGGCACTTCCTCCTCCTTTTCTTCTGGAAGAAGTCCTTCACAGGCTCACATACAAAATCACAACTTGTTTTACTCGCACCCTCTGCCTCAACTGCTTTTAATTAACAACATATTGAAAAAGAATCGCTCCACTTTAACTTCAAAGATACCAAGAACTAACTCACACGCTACCAAAGCCAAGCAGCAACAAGGTTCAGACCTCCATCAGACCATTTTCTGCTAGAGATGACAACTCCTTTTCTTCTGTCTCTCCCAGATTATCCAGGGGGATAGACACAACTCTCACTGCATCAGCCATTTAGTTGCTCTAAAAACCACACACAAGGACTGCAGCAACCCCTCCACTTGCAAACCACAGAGAGCCCTCAAACATAATCACAAGCCCAGTCTGTGGGCCATCCTTATTTTTACGGTTGCTGTAATCAGCAGTATATTGAAAAGAGCCGTGCTGCTCAGGCTCAGAGCATTTGCATCCACCACCCCCTGCCTTACATTCCCTCAGGCCAGTCTCTGCACCATGGCAGGCAGGTGGTGGTCCTTCAGGTGGTCTCTCATGTTCATACAAGTGTGTATTTGGGGTTGAAACTAGGTCCTTTGACCCTAGTGTAGTTCCTAATGTCATAGCATCTCTCCTGCTCCCTTCTGACATAGGCAAAATTAAAAGGGATGCGATGGGCATTAGCTATGGGAACGGTTTCTGCTTTGCTATACTGTCTACTTCTCCGCATATAGATGGATTCCTCACAGTACTCAGCACTCACTACAGTGACCCTGGATGGTTCCCAGCTGGATGCCAGGCATGCACGGAAGGAGGGAAAAAATATGAAGTCATGACAAAAAGACAGAACAGCGTGAATGTCATAAGTTCAATTTATTACACATTTTTCAATATTCCAGTACGAGTTCCTTAACTTTCTGTACCCTTGAGGTGGGTATAGAAGTTTTGAAAATTCCTGTGATTTTTCAGCATCTCCAAAACTAACTCTTGACTTTGCTGCCCTAAAATTTCCCCAAGCATCTACGCTCTTTCTTACATATAATGTTTGAGTCACAATCTGTAAGTGAACTTGTAATGTGCAATTTCTAATGTTATCCTTATGCCACAAATGGGCAAGAAAACGTACTAAGAGTATTATGTGTTCATGCTATGCTGTATTTTCAAGATGGAACAGGAGCCAAAGTTAAGATTGTGTTTGAATATTGAGTTTAAGAAGAGCACAAAGCCATAGAAATGTCACTCCCTGAAACTAGGGCTTTTTAATGATTATTACTACTTTAGAAGTTAAAAATTCTTTTTGGAGTAGGTTCCTTCTTCTTTTTAGTACTCAGTCCAAAGCCGTTGACATTAGTGGAAAGTTTCCAGTTTAGAATATGAATTGGGCCAACCTTTCATGGGTATATTTTTATTGAGAAAACAAAGAAGGAAAAAACCCTGTGAAACCAGTGAAATTATTTCAGTGGAAGTACACTGAGGTAAATAGGAGTAAAGGAGTTCTTAATCGAGCCCCGAAAGTGGTCTCAGTGACTCAAGTGAGCTCTTGCAAAGGGGCTCTGTTGCAGGTCCAGGAGGAAGAGCACAATGTAACACCCACTCCTGCGCTTGATAATAAAACCCTTGAACCCAGGAGTAGCAGAAGAGGACAGAGATATTGCCTGGCTTTTGACAGTGTAACGACGATACCTTAAACAACCATCCAAATGGATAGCGTTAGCTAGTTAGAGACAGGCTCTGTGCAGAAGGACTCATAGTCCAAATAGGTAAGATAAAAGGCAATAAAAGAAAAGCAATCTTATTATCCCCATTTTATGGGTAGGAAATGGAGCTCTGAAGAAATTAAGTGCCTTGCTCAAAGCCATACAGGAAATCAGTGTCAGAGGAAACAAATGCAAACCTGAGTGTCACGGTAGTTCCTTCCTCTCGATACCATTTTGACCATCAGGGCTGCTTTCAATTAAAGTCTTTTATTGAGGACATCTCTTTCTAGCTATGCATTTTTTTTATTGCATATCCCACATGGTGGACCTGTAGAATTACGAGTGTCTCCAGCCAGCTTCTTTACTGTGTTTTATGAACCTTAATGAGCCCCCCCAGAAAGCCGAAATACCTACATGAAGGGGGAAGGGAGCAGAGAAGCAGAAATAGCAGCATTGTGTGCAGTTTTTAGTGTGCGGTCCAGGTTCACGGAGCGGTGTATAAACAAACCGATTTGCCACGTTTAAGGACAGGCACAATTTTAGGAAATCCAAACACCCTGTTAGCCTACTGACCTCTAGATAACCTACTTCAACAACAATGAAACTTACAGTATGCTGGGGAGGTGGAGGGGCAACGCTGGGAAGATGCTTTGCAGCCATAGGAAATGGGCCAAGCAAAACCCTCTCATCATTTTTGATGTTCGCTTGATGAGTCTGTAAAAGGAGAAGAGTTTCAGCTTGCTAGAAAAACTGTTTCCTAACAGGGATTCACAGTGAATTTTGCTGCCCCATGGGAGCCCAGGCACTAGCGCTGAGACGTGGTGCTGCCTACGTTTGCCCTGATCCCCTCACCCGAGAACTCTGCTTTTCCGCAGACCTGGATGAAATGGAATCCAAAGTGAAAGTGGCTCCGCATTGTCCATGGCTTGTCATCCCAAAGGCACAAAAGGAGTGTGCAAATCGAGCTCTTTTGCCTTAGATACGCAATCTCACTGTGGACTATGGTAATTCAGACAAGGGGAGACACAGAAACATAGAAGCACATACAGAATTGAAAATGAAGGGGAAATTGGTGTTAAAAACAGGAACGGGGGCTGTTTGCATGGCTGCTTGACAGCATCATACATTCAGTAAGCAGCTGTCTGTATAAATACCTTCAAAGGCCAACAGCAGGAACAAACCCATTCACCTTGCCTAGGCTTCTTATTCCGGTGCACAGTGAGGTGTTGATCACGCTGTCACTAAATCCTTTCTGTACAGGAAGAGCTGTGAGGAGAGGTTACAGAGAGATTACAAAATGCTACCGTTTGCATTTTTCACTGAGGCATGCAGTCTGCTTCAGAAAATACTTAAAGCCTATGATTAGAAACTAGTGTATATTGAAGGGTTTTCTTGACTAATTCAAGCGTCTCCATCACCTTAGCTAGTCTACTGTCCAGAAATCTATATTGAAGTGACTTGCCCAGTGGCAATGCAGAGGACAGAAGAGATGTCTCTTCATTTTGTCTAATCAGGATCACTTCTAGCTGCACTTCTAGGAACAGCACTAGCCATCAAAAGGAAATCACACATACAACAGTATTTTATCTAGCTCGGTATGTTTGTGTTCTCAAAGCCTGGCCTTGCTGTGCACCACACTGTGGGAATGCACCACACTGTGGGAATGCACAGCAGAAGGACCATTACAGCTGCATCAGCTTTGTGGTGTTCTGTGTAAGAACCTGGAACGGCACTGTTGTTAGGTGGGCTAGCCACAACAGCGGGTGAAAAGAAACACAGATAGGCTACAAGGGATAGTTTCATTGCAAGCCTATCTCTGCCTGTATCTCTTCAGTCTTTTGAAAAAATCATTTGACTCTTTCTCCTCTCAGTCCTCGGTTATAACATACTGGAGCTTCATTACACCCAGCACTTGGATAAATAAAATCAGCACCCATGCACCATGTAGGAATAGCAGCAGCTGAGAGTACAGCATTGTAAGAGCGAGAAATCTTGTTCTTTATCACCTTGTTACGTTGGTCCTGCAAGCCTAGCCATAAAAAATGCCTTGTAACAATACCTAATATCCAATACGTCTGCAGCAAAACACATTTTCCACGTAATCGGACTGTATCAAATCCGTATACGCTGCAGAAAGAATGACTTGGAACAGGAAGAAAGAAGGAACATTGAGCTCTAGGAAAACTCAAAGGAACATTTTATTGTAACATTTATAATAGAAAGTTGGGGGGTTTAGTTTCGCCTCAAGGTGTAACTTGCTAATAAAAGTTCTGGAAAACCTGCTGTGTATAAGAACCCTGGCCTATGATGTCAGAATTCATTATGCACACAGGGGCTATTTACAGCCTTGTAAAGTTGTAGACAAGGAAATTGTTGCTGAAATATAGTTTCAAAAGTTTAAAGGTAATCATTCTACTGATGTATACACCTCAGCTATTGAACAGATCTTTTAAACGGTTCCGTGTAAACCGAAAAAATCATATGGCTTGAGTTGTAAACATCCACCCATGTTTCTTCATATGTGTTGGGTATAGAATTATATATATGTACAGGGATAACTGTGGGGTCTTTATTTTTATTCAAGAGTTATCTGGGTAATCCTATAAATTAAGCATATGCATAATGTGTTCAGAAGTAAGACAAACTGGAAACAATTTTCACTGCCCTCTTTTCGTTCCCCATTTATCCACTTGAAAAAAAGAAGAGGAAGAAAATCAAGAAAAAAGAGGGAGGGTGAAGAACTAAAAATAGAAACAAACAAACCTATTTTCAGCTTTCTAAATCTAAAGGTGTTTTATCAAAAATACTGAAACATTAATTGAAATGTGTATTTTTCATCAGAACAACAGCTGTGGACGCATGAAGCTTCATCTAGGTTCAACCAAAATTTGAGGCAAAAGTGCTGCTGAGTTGGATGGGTCAGGAGAGTCTGCAGGAACCCCTTGAGAAAGCAGTTACTCTGGGTCATACTACTGAAACTGGCACTGCTGTATTTAAAATTGGGGGGGTGGGGGGGTGGAAACTGTTGACTGTAGAGTGTGCTCTGTTTCACTCAATTGCTGCATGCTGTTTTATTCTTTGGCTCTAAGCATTTTAATTGCTGCTATAGTGATTTTTCCATCATTCTGAAAAGGCTTTGTGACCAGATGTTGTTTGTCATTTGTCCCACGGTAGCTGGCAGTAATATAATTACAGAAATATAGAAAAATGTGCTCAGCACTGGGGATTACTAGCCAATCCAAGCATTTTCCTACTGAATCACTTTTTCAAATATTCCTTCTCACAGCAGTCCAAATGATTTTCTAGCTCTGGCTGAACTAACTTCCCAAGCATTCCAGTTATATTTATTTTTTCTAATGCACTTGTCAGCTACTTCAAACTCCACCCCAACTCCTGACAGCAAGGCCAATCGAACACCCTCTCATTGTGGTTTCATGGGGAACCAGCTCACGGCCGCAGAAATGGACTGCACCCAATGGCACGAGCCCAAAAACAACTGCACCACTTCCACTTTTTTCAATGTGTCTGCATTGTTCCAATAGCACTGAGATATTACTACTGACTAATGCTGCTATATAAATAACATGCAAAATGGGGGAAAGGTTTAAGGGCTTTTTTTTCCTGCTTTTACTCATGTTCACAGTAAAATTTCCATTGGCTTCAATAAGCTCTGTATACCAGACTTGCACTAATGCAATTTCATTAACTTAGCTGAATTACTCCTTGTTTATAGCAGTGGAAGTGAGTGGAAAATCAAGGCCAACGGGATGAGAAATAATCCTATTATCCTGCCCAGCAAGATTGCTCTGGTTTAGAGCTGAGGTTTAGGTTTAGTGTTGGCTTCTTTGGTCATGTAAGCTTTTACACCTTTCCTGGCTCTGAACAGCCATTTCGGTGAGTTCGGTCTTCTCTTAGTCTTTCATCTCCCCTCCCTCCTTCTGCTGCTGGGCTTGCTTCCTCACCAGATCTAGCCAGGGGTAGCAGACAACTTGTCAGCAATTCAGGGTGCTTAATGATCCACTCAGATGGCAACTGATAACAAATGTCAAGATCGCAGAAGTTCTTCAAATCTGAGAATTATTCTGTGCAGCAGGATAAGTGGGGAAGGTGAGCAACCGCACGAATCAGGCAAGTTTCTCTCACATCCCTCCAACCCTGTAAACCAACGGCATCACCCATTCACCTATATGGAAAATACTTATCCTGCCACATCCTTTTCACCTATAGCAGAGATCACCAATACATCAAGTCTGCCGATACAAATGCTGTTACATCGGACCTACCTCATGCATAACTACCATTTTCAGAATGAGTTGGCTGAGATTTCACCTCTGTGTTGGTCACCCTGACATCACTCAGTGACCCACAGGATGCTGCAAATGCCACTGAAGGAAAGACAACTCTTATAGACTCTGCTGGAATTGGAGTGAGCTTCAGGTGAGGAAAACCCCAGGGCAAGAAAAGTAATTGTACATGGCACTAGTTCCTTTAACACATAGCTAGCCAGTCTCGACTGCACTTACGGGTGAGTTTATATAAATGTTTTATGTATCTGTTATATGTATGAATATATAAAGAGACATAGGTTAAGGTTGTATGTGTCTGTAAACATAGATATCTATACCAATATCTATATAATCTTTTATGGTTTTCCATTTAGGATCTGAGTAATTGATAATAAGCCTGTTGTTCCTAACTTTCAGCTGGGAATGTGCCACTTTGCAGGGCTAGTCTCTGAGAAGAAATAACTTTAGAATAAAACTGAAGACAGGTTGAAAAGAAAGACAACCATTGAGACATAATCTGAATGTGCCGCTAGTTATTTTTACACCCAGATGTCCCAGTGAGATGAATGGGCAAGAGTGCTACAAGGGCTCGAAGTTTTAAAGGCAATGACATGTCTCCACCTCCAGCAAGAGATTCATATTTCTGCGTGAAGCTCAGAGACTGAACGTGCTACCTCCTCTGAGCCAAATTTCCCCTTGGATCCACACTGCAGATTTCGGGAGTTGGAATAAGTTATCCTTTGGAGAATAAATTAGTTACTGGCAGGACAACTTTGGCAGCAGCTTAATATTCCAATCAGTTGCTCCACTAGCATTCTTCTAGCCTGGAGAAAAGGGCACGTCCTCTTGGGTCCAGCGTTTCTCAGAGTGAGTTTATAATAAGATTCAATTTGGAGGGGAAAAGATGTGATGTTTTCTGTTAAGCAGATACGCTGCTTCTCCGTTAAGGCCCACAGGCCTTTTTTTTCTTTTTTCGTGAGAACAGGAGGAGTAGGAGAGGAAAAAGCCTAATTCAAATAACAGCAGGATTTGAATAACTGCACACAGGACATTGTATCCTCTGCACCATGTGGAGCTACACTGCCTTCCCTGTGGGAAGTCTCTGCCTCTCACCCACTCCATGGCTGTTGATTCATTTCTTTTTCTGCTCTCTCTCAGATGTCTTCAGAGCCTCCAAGCCACCATGTTTGATCTGTTGAGGTAGTCAGATGCACGGCTAGCCATAAGAGCTGTAAGCTACCCATTAGATGGGGCTCTGACACTTTAGTTAATGTCTTACCAGAATGCAGGAAACGAAGCCTCCACCCCATGAAGGTGCACACTTTGGTGTGCAGAGCCTCTGGAAAAGGAGAGACAGGACAGACGTGTGTTTTCATGTACAGACTGGATCAGAAACTCCACGCAGTGTCCCCCACTGGGTATTATTTGTTGTACTGCAAGAGCATCTGTAGATACCTGCCGCACACCCTAGCCTCATTGCCCAGTGGCTGGATGTACACCTAGGAATGGAATCCCTCTACGCAGAGATTATAGAGAGTATGTCTTGGTCCTTAGACACAGCTTGGGAAGTGCTGCCATAAGATCCAAAAGGCTATAAGCTCCCAGAACATGAATTTGCCATCTCAGCATCTTTCATGCACAATACCGGATTTCAGAGCCAGGTCTGCAGTGAACAGCTGGAGGTGGAGCCAGGTTCTGGCCACAGGAGAAATCCCCCATCCTGGGGTCTGCTGACCAGACCTCCTGCCCACACCTCTGGCCACCTGCCCGTGTCACTCAGCCTGACATGTTCCTTCAGCCAGTATGCCTAAGGGTGCCCACCTTGCTGCCCTTGTCTGACTCCACAGCAGCTCCCTTCCAATGCAGATACTGCTTTGCTTCTGGGAGGGTCTGTCTTCATCCCCTGCAGTCTCCATCAGCAACTCTCAACCAGTAATAAAGGGAGACACCTGCAGAGAGGAGCCCACATCTAGCCCAGCTCCACACACTAGGAACTCACCCCTGCACACACACAGCATCGCTCCCCACCCCAGGAATGATGCCCTGCCTGTGCAGGGCTCCACTCCTCCTTCATGGACCCCCTTCTTGCCTAGCAGCCTGAAAACCCAGCCCACAGGCAGTGTCACCACAGTGCCCACTTAGCCAGTCCACTCCTCCTTCTACCAGCTTTGCTGCAAGTGAGGGGCAGGGACAGGTCCCAGAAGGAGAATGTTCTGCTAATAGTGAGCTAATACAGTGGTTAAGTATAGTGTTATTGCATGTCATGGCTCAAGGAAAGACAAGCATCTCTACATGCAATAGCAAAGAAAGGACAGTGTTCTCTGAGTGGGAAGAAGACAGCAATCTTTTCGTATGGAGAAGGACAAGAGAAAGGAAATGGAAAGTTCTTCCTCAAATCCATTTTCTTCTATTTGATTTTTATTTGCATTTTTGTTTTTCTGGGGACTGAAAAACAAGGAAGTGAAAGGGTTTTAATTATACCCAGCGCTCGAAGAGATCTGTTGCTTTGCATGTAACATGCAGCTTTAAAGGCTTGCTTTTGCAGAAGGGGAGGAGTAAAATGCCTTCGTGACTGCATCGATTTGGACATTTCTCTGCCTCTTCCCCGGTGCCATTCAAAGGTCTTTTTGCACCCAAGCAACCGCAAGTGTTTTCCCCTTCAGTGCTAGGCTGCACCGCGGAGACCTGTGCCCGGACTGCCCCGGGGTGGCTGGTACCCAGGTTCCCCCTTTGGCGGTGGCAGAAGGAGCCCCTGGCTCCCAGAGACCCTATTCACCACCCAGCCCCAGAGCACGGGGTTTATTTAGGCCGTGTGACCTGAACCCCTCAACAAATCTCACCCTTCCTTTCCCCTCGGTCCAAACAATAAAACCTCTCCTCGAAGTTTTAATAAAGACGAACACATAATGTAAGTGTGATGTCAGCTTCGTGTTTAAAAGGCATCGCAGGTCTTTATAAGCAGAGGATATTACCCTGCCCTGGGACAAATCCGAGGCGAGACTTTTCGCTTCTGGAGAGATGGCGGATGTTTAAACCCAGCCTGGCGGAGGGGAGGGCCGGGACCGGGACTGGGACCGGGGCGGGGGGCCGGGGCCGACCCGGTTTTCCCAGGGCTCCCGTGCCGCAGCGCCCTGCCCCTCTCCGCCCGTCAGCCTAGGAATTTATTTCCGTGGCAAGAAGCAGGCATGGCTGGCGTTATCGGCAGGGATGACACGAGAGCCAAACACAAAAAAAAGGGGGCCTTTGAAATCGCCGCGGTTGGCGGGGTCCCCCCTCTTCCTTCCCTGCAGTGGCATAATTCATCTGAGTAGGGGGCGAAAAACCCCGATATAGATGTATGTGTAAAACTGACGGGCTCCGGAGCTATGGGAGAAAGGTGCAGACTGGGGAGGAAGCTGGGGGGCAGGGGCCTGGGGGGGGCGGCGGGGGTGCCGGGCCGCCCTGCCCCGGCAGGTGCGGCGGGCCCCGAGCCCCCATTCCCAGGAACCCAGCGCCACCCAGCGGAGCGGCCCGGCCGGCGCCGCGGGGCATGGGGGTCTCCCCCGGGGCGGGGACCCCGGCAGCCCCCCGGTCGTCCGTCCCCCCCAACCCCCGGCCGGAGACACTGCGGCTCCCAGAGCCACCCCCGTGCCCGGGGGCGAGCAGCCTGCAAGGGGCATCCGTTTGATACCTCGCTTTTATTTTTTTTTCTTTTTTCTGTCCCCCCTCTCTGTAGCGGTGGAAGAAATGGATCTGCCATGCCGCAATGCCTTAATGAATTTGGGAAAGCAAGCAATAATGGTGTATACACTGTGGCAGTGAAAGTTTAAAAAAAAAAAATTCAAGAAAAAGGAAAAGTAAATCATGTGGAGGGTTTTTTGGCCCGGACTCCATATTTCCGAAAGGTCAGTGGTATCATTTTGACGTTGATTATGTAGCTGTTCTGGTCTCAAGTATGCTGCCCTCCCCTCCTAGCGTGGTGTGCGAGGATTGTATTTGAAAGGGAGGAAGCAGATACCGAAAGTGATGGCTGATGAATTGTCTAAACCCTTCAGGGACATTTCGTGCGGGGGCTCGGAGGCAGCTCATCAATAAAAGCCTCCCGGATGGAGGAGGGAAAGAGAGAAAGGGTGATGGGAGTGGGGGGGGGCGGACCCCGGAGGCACCATCGCCCCCCCCTTCCCCTTTGATCTGGTGGGGGATCGCAGCAGACCCTGGGCTTCGGAGGTACCGGTGTAAAAAAAGGGGGGGGGGGGGGGAGATACAGCCCGTAAAAACACACGTACACAAAAAGATGTAAAATCCGCTTTACAGTTTCCTGCCCCCGCCACCTCGAACCGGCCCTAATGAGTGTCGCCGAGGCGGGAGGTGGCGGGGCCGCGGCCGCAGCCGCCGTGCCCGGCCTTGGCAGGCTCGTTCCCGAGGTGCGAGCTTGGATTATTACTTTTTTCCAAACTATGTTCGTAAATCATGTAATAATCCGGCACTCAGTAACTCGGCCCTACCTTTGAGTGGGTCGTTATGTTTTATGGGCTTTACTTAAAAATTAATGAAAACCTCTCACGAAAGAAGAGGGGGGTGCTGGGGGGGAGAGAAGGCGAGGGGAGGAAAGGAGAGAGCGGGGAAACCTGCTCCTGATTAGTGCCTTCCCCGGCAGCGGGGCCGGGGCTGCGGACGAGCCCCGCTCCGCGGCCCGCGGGCACCGCCGCGACGCGGGTGAGGGGCGCGCAGGACCGCCCGGCGGTGCCGGGCTGGTGGCTGTGAGCATCGCTCCGGTCCCTTCTTCCTCCGAAATTAAAACAAACCAACACACCCTCCTGCATGCCTATTATGCCACCCAGCCCCCGATGGCTCCCCCCCTTTCTGCCCACCCGGCGAGACCCGAGGGCGTCCCACGGAGCTTTTCACAGGGGTTTCTGCGGGAAGGGGTTGCCGCCCCGCCGGGGGCGTTTGGGGCTGGGGGCGGTGGCGGCCGGAGGGCGCTGGGGGGGGGGTCCCGGAGGTCGGCGGTGAGCAGGGAGAAAAGCGCAGCCCTCCGCCAGAGCCGGGGGCACGGCTGATTCCCTCGCCCCGCTGAAACTATTTGTCAGCTGCAAATGGTATGGAAAGTAATTAAGGTTGGAGCATGTACGAAAATTATTGACAATGTGTAAAGTCAGAAATCTCATTTGATCGGAATGTAAACTCGGGCGGGGGAGAAGCCCGTCAAAAAGGTACCGTGTGTTCAGATCTCGGGCCAAACCGTGTTTGCCCTTATTCGCGGCTGTCAATGGGGTATGCGGAGCAGGATTAGGGGGTGGCTTTTCCTACAGCTTGCAGAGACACGATGAATCCCACGATAAGGGCTGCCGCTGACATTTTTGCACTGTCGCTGCTAGCTCTTGCGAGACCTTTACCACTGAGACCCGACCGGGATGTGCGGGGGGCAATCGGATCCGACACCCATCTCTTCTGCAGCGTCCCCTCGGAGGTCTGCCCAGGCCAGCAGCCTGCCTCCTTACCGGGGGCGCGGCAGACCCCTCCACCTGCCCGGAGCTGCCTGCTCCGCTGCCGCCGCCCGGCTGCCTGCACTGCGCGGGGACCTCGCCTCTGCTCTGATCTCGAAACATCCCGCTTCTTATTTTACCCTGCGCCTGTCACGTTTTATTTACACCGACAGAGGATGCTCGGAGACAAAAGAGTTGGGATTTTTTTTTTTTACGTCAAAGATGTTTTATATTTTTGGAAGGGTTGTGTTTCCTTTTAGAGAGGTGACCTATATCCTGACCGCTGTAGGGGGTTTATTTTGATGCTCCGGGAAGTTCAGTTGGAGCTGTGCAGAGCTGGGAGGGGATAAAACCTTTAACATTGTCATCTGGCATAGGAAAAGCAAAGTCTACCCACACAAACACTTGGTGGAAGTACTCGGGGGCTGACACTTACAAAACCGACGCTATTATTGTACGCGGAGCGTGTCTTTGTGCAGGTTTAATCGCCGCGGTGTGCGCGCAGCTCCCGCGGGCTGTTGCAACACCCACGGTATCTGCAGGGCGGCCAGGTCTCCTCCACCAGGAACCCCTGCTTTACTCCACATCTGGGGACCCTCTTCCTCCTGTGTCCCACCGGCCCGGGACACCAGCGGGGAAAGCATCGAGGGGCGCACGGGAGGGGCAGCCCGCTGGGTGCCGGCAGACCACCCTCGGCACCCCCAGGAGAGCCCTGCGGCTGAGTGGAAGTCGGCTTTGCTAAACCCTGGGCTTAGCCAGCTCGGACGGAGAGTGGGCACCTCAGGCTCGCAGGGTGTCCTTCTGCCACAGCTACCGTGCAGTGATGAGGACGGGATGGGACGCAGGGGATGGAGGCAGACTTGCCGGGGCTGGGAGGGGTGAGGGGTCCACACGGCAACAAAATCTTAGGCTGTAGGTGACCTCCCGGAAAGCCTAAAAGCTAAGAAATTCTTTTCAGTCCGTTGAAGACCAAACGCTTGGGAAAGCAGAACCTGTCCAAAGGAGGCGGGGGGGGGGGGGCATGTCATCGCGCTCCCGGTCTTCAGTGCTCGCACTTTCCCCTCCGCGGGGTCCTCCGGCCTTGGGGCCCGCGGAGTCCCGTCTTCCTGCGGGACGCTCCCGGGAGCCAGGGTCCTGCGTGTCCAGCGTGGGAGGATTGCGTGGCGCTTCTTCTTCCACCTGCTGAGGCTGATTTTCCCCTGAAAAACACTTCCCCAAAGGCGAATAGATTCTGCTCCTCGGCCGGCTTCTCGCCCAAACTTCGTTTCTCGCCTGGCCTTTCTCTCCGTCCTCGGGCACCGAACAAAGCTGTCCCGGACGGGAGAGGGGCAGGGAGGAAAGGGAAAGGTGCGGCCCTGCTAATTCACGACCACTACATTCATGGAGGTGTCCTGACCCAGGCTTAACTCCCCCCACATCTAGGCACTGCTGAAAAATTTCCCAAGGTATCTTCACGGGAAACCAGCCAAACCCATGTGGCAATACCCCAGGTAACCCCCTGCAAAATACTATGAGAGAGGTGCCCGTTCTGTGCAGGGAGCGTGTCTGGTGATGTTTTTGGGGTCGGGCTGGGTTTTTTCCCGCAAGGAGAGGTAGGCCCCTGCATTTGCGCTGAATGTCCTTGTCTGCCCTTAAGATGGGAGGTATCTCAACCCTTCGGATGCCGTGACCGTCCCCCCCTTTCCTCTGCCTCGGGAAAGGAGAGACCGACCCTTCAGCAGGAGCTGGGAAGAAGGGTCCTGATGGCAGCCTTCAGGGAGACGTCTATAAAAAGAGTCACGCCTGCTACCCATTGCGTACGCAAAAAAAAAAGGGGGGGAAGGGGGGGGGCGAAAAAAAAGCGGAAAAACCTCTTCAAACAAACATCGGGATCGCACGGCTACTGCCAGAGGTCCCGAGAAGTCAAGAGGTCCCGGGAGCAGCACAAAGGACGGGGCAGGACCGCTGCGTGTCCCTTCCCATCCCGGCCTTTCTGCTCCCTCCTCCGCGGGGGGCTGCCCCCCGCTCCCCCCAGGCGGTCACCCCGAGCCGGCGGGGCCGCCGGGACCGCCGGGACCGGCTGCCGGGCGCTCCGCTGCGGCTGCTCGGCCCCTCCAGCTCGTTAAAATGCCCGCATGCCCCTCATGCGGAAAGGGATCTCTTGTCAGCCGCTCTAGATCGAGATCTAAATCCAGGCACCCTGAAACTGACAGTTGGAGGAAAATCCTCCAGGGCTTAAGGAAACGCACTTTTACAATACTGGAGGGATTTGTTTAAGTTTCAGTCTCGGCTTTAATTGAAAAAACGCTTCTCATCTGCAGGACCTCAGAGGAGAGGAAAGAGCCTGAAGCACGCAGTTAAAAAAAGGGAGGAAAAGAACAGAAAAAGAACAAAAAGAGGGGGGAAAATGGAAAATAAAAAGGACTCCAAGATAACCGTAAACATTTATCTTTCATATTTGTCTCCCATTTTCTTAACTGGTTTAGTCTAACTTATTTCATTTAGCCCACGAAGCAGAGAGGACTGTGTTATGAACATGAAACTGAAACCGCAATAATGAAGAGATTTCCTAGAATAAAAACGATGATTATAGAACAACATCTGAGTAACCAAATCTGCCAAAAAGTTTAATTTCCGTATACTCTGGTAAAACAAACCAGTTGTGCTCCAAAGCTGGGATCAGCTCAGAAATGGATACACCAACCAAAATAAACATCTCCACCAAACAGCAAATGCACTTCTGTTTAATCATAGGCACTTCATCTTTTAAAGTCTCGGTACCAGGTCTCGGAGACTTCTTAATGCTATGTTTCAAACAAGCGTCTGCTGCGAAGACGACATTGCTAACAGGTAGAAGGCTGCTGACTGAACGTCTTGCCCCCTATTCTCGTACCAGGGCTGTGTCAAGTCGCGACTGCAGCAGCACGCGGCTCTGCCACAGGGCTGCCCTGCCCGGCTTTGCGTCATTGTCCGTCCTGTCTCGCACCGTGGAGAAAGCAATGACACCTTCGTATATCGTGACATCTGTGTTGGGAGTAAATGCCTCTTCCCGCTCGACTAATATTAATGATCAAAACGAGTTATCTGAAATGGGCGTAGGTTAGAGTGGTTTTCAGAAGACGTCCTCCCGCCTCCCCCCCCCCCCCCCATTTAATACATTTAGCCTCCTGAAGATCGCCGAAATGACTTGAGGATGTCACCCGAGGGTGACATTTAGATAGATGTCCCGTAGCAGAAGGCGAAAAAGGACGCTTGCTCGCCGATCTAGAGCAGGGAAGAATGTTTATATATAAAACCGCGGATATTTAAAAAAAAAATATTCCGAATAGGTCGTTACAACGAGATCAGGAATCGCACGTCGGCCTCCTTGCCCCTCCAGGAAAAAAAAAAAAAAAAAAAGAAGACATAGAGATAGGTAGGTAGATATAGATATAGATATATTATTTTTTAATTTTTTTTTTTATGGTGGGAACAATTTAAATCGATGTCTCAGGAAAGGTAAACACGGTCTATAGGCTGGGCGATCACTTTTTTCTATTAAAAATGTGTAGTAAACATTGCCGGGCTTGGTAGTGTTTTTCTTAGCTGATCCTCAGGTACAATCAAGCCATTTTCGGACACATTCCCATGTATGTAGCAGTGGTGATCTGGAGGAAGCTGTCGACGCCTGTTCAGTTAATTTAGGTTTTCTTTGTCTAATTACTGTGGAGCTTAGGGAAAAGGAGCCGGGCTCAGGGCCGTAAACTGACACTTGGGCTCTGTGTGTGGTATCCAGGCAGAGTTTGATGGAAAAAGCCTGCTACCACTCAACTGCAGGTCACTGTCTGGGACCAGCCCCACCCCCTCCCTGCCCGTACCCACCAGCGAGCTCTCAGCACGGAGCTGCGCTGGAAACAGACGGACACACAGACACACACGCAGACACACACACACAGCGCTGCAGGCACGCTGACACGGCGTCCCGCTCTGCCCGCGTCCTTCCCACCCCCGTGCCTTTGGTCCAGCATCCCTGTCTGCTCTGCCTCTCGTCCTGCCGCCGTCCTCCTGCCGTCTCCAGTTTGATCCTGGAGCCTCCTCCATCATCTGGGAGCAGGCCTGTGCCTCCGCCGGCCCCTCTCCTCCCGGCCCCCTCCGGCGCCCCGTTTCCTCCGGCAAACGGTGTTTGCCAGCACGCGTGACCCACCCGCTGCACCGAGGGGACGTCCCTGAGGGGCGGAGGGAGGGCGCATCCCTGGTCCTCGGACTTGACCCCTGTTGCCCTATAAAATGAATTACATTTTATAGGGAGGTGGGGGTGGCAAGGCACAGCGAGAAGTCTTAAAACCCGGAGGTCTGGCAGGCTTGAGGAGCAGCAGACACCGCTGCCTGGGGCTCCGCAGGGTGGGAGACCCCCTCACATGTACCCACGCCCGCACCCGGCGGCATCAGCGCCCGTGTGCCCCGGGGCGCAGCGGCGGAACTTTGGGCTGGCAGCCGCTCCCCTCGCCCCGGGGCCGTGCCGGGAAGCAGCGGGCAGACCGGTGCCTGAGGGGCCGCGGGAGCCCCGGGAAGGCGGTAAACGGCGTCGCTGCGTGCGGCGGGGCCGGCAGCGAGAGGGAGCCGGGGATGGTGCGGCAGCAGCGGCGGCAGCAGCGCCTCCTGCCCAGATGACGGGTGGACAGAGGCCAGCTGGAAAGGGGGTGGTCTCTCTCTTCCTCCCTCTCGCTCCCCCTCTCCCTCTCTCTATCTCTGCTGATTTCTCGGCCGGATTCAGGGGGGTCTGCGGGGAAAGGGAAAAAAAAAAAAAGAGCAAGATTGAAGGAACTGATAGGCGGTCGCGCTGTGCCTTTTAGGCAAGAAAAAAAGTATATATGAAAGAATAACAGCGCGGAAGAGCTTGGAGGGGGGGCTCTTGCGCTTCCTCCTCTTCCCGAATTAGGCAGCGGGATGGTCCCCAGGTGGGGGGCAGAGGAGGAAGCGGAGCGTTGAGCGGAGCCTCCGCGGGCGGCGCGGCGCGGCGCAGGGAGGGCGGGGGCCGGGCCGGGCCGGGGCCGGGCCGGTCCATCCCGCCCAGTGCCTGGCTCCGGCGGAAAGCAGAGGAGCCATTGCGCAAGGGATCGCGGAGAGGGATGCGCAGGGCGCTGCCGCCGCCCCGCCGCCGCCCGCCGCGCTGAGGAGGTGCCCGGAGGACAGCAGCTCCCACCGCCCCCCCCCGCTCTCCCCCTGCGGGGCACCCCCCGCCCCGGTACCCACCCCGCCCGGCTCCCCCCCTTCCCTCCCAGCTTCACCCCACCCTGCCCCATTCCCCTCCCTCCGCCAGATGACCACCGAGAGCGGCCAGCAGCGGCTGGAGCCCCCCGTCCCTCTCCGCTCCTGCAGCCCGGCTCCCGGAGCTCTCCAGATGAGCCGGCCGCCCTCCTCCGCCCTGGAGACCTCCACCTCCTCTTCCTCCACCTCCACCTCCTCCTCCTCCTCGGCGGCGGCGTCGTCCTCCAAGAGCAAGAAGGCCAGCTCAGGGCTGCGGCGGCCTGAGAAGCCCCCCTACTCCTACATCGCCCTCATCGTCATGGCCATCCAGAGCTCGCCCTCCAAGCGCCTGACCCTCAGCGAGATCTACCAGTTCCTGCAGGCCCGCTTCCCCTTCTTCCGCGGCTCCTACCAGGGCTGGAAGAACTCTGTGCGCCACAACCTCTCCCTCAACGAGTGCTTCATCAAGCTGCCCAAGGGCCTGGGCCGCCCGGGCAAGGGCCACTACTGGACCATCGACCCGGCTAGCGAGTTCATGTTCGAGGAGGGCTCCTTCCGACGGCGGCCCCGCGGCTTCAGGAGGAAATGCCAGGCGCTGAAGCCCATGTACCGCATGATGAACGGGCTGGGCTTCGGCGCCTCCATCCTCCCGCAGGGCTTCGACTTCCAGGCGCCCCCCGCCTCCCTCGCCTGCCATTCCAACGGCTACAACCTCGACATGATGCCCAACGCCATGGCCAGCGGCTACGAGGGACTCAGCGGCGGCCACCACGTCCCGCACATGTCGCCCAACCCCGGCTCGACCTACATGGCCAGCTGCCCGGTGACTGCCAACGGGGACTACGGTCCCGACAGCAGCAGCAGCCCCGTGCCCTCCTCGCCGGCCATGGCGAGCGCCATCGAGTGCCACTCGCCCTACACGAGCCCTTCGGCTCACTGGACAGCCTCGGGGGCCTCGCCCTACATAAAGCAGCAGGGCCTCCCCGCCGCCAACGCCGCCTCCTCCGGCATCCACTCCAGCGTGCCCTCCTACTCCCTGGAGCAGGGCTACCTGCACCAGAGCCCCCGCGACGACCTCTCAGGTAGGGACCCAGGGGGACGGCGGGGGCGGCGGGGAGCGCGGCGCCGGCGGGGCTTTCTCCGGCGACGAGGGTTTCGCGCGGGGAAACCCCGACCTCCACGGCGTAGGAGAAAGAGGCGCATTGTCTGCGAGAGGGAGGAAAATGCGCGTGGGTTGGAGCTATTCTGTTTCGGGACAGGGGGGATGTCTGGGGGTGCTATGGGTACGGCTGCGAGCATCCCTCCTTCTTGCCCAGGAGCGCTCCGAGGAAAGCCCAGCTCCCTCCCGGCTCCGTCCCGGCTCGCACGTCCCCCCCGGTGCCGGCGACATGTGCGCGGCGGCGGGAGCGGGGCAAGCCCCGCCGCTCCGGGCTGCGGCTTCACTTCGCGGGGAGCGCCGCCGGGCACCGCCGCCGCCTCGGTAAACCGCGGTCGGCGGAGACGCGTCGCGGGAATAATCAAAAAAAGGCGTTAAATATTATCCCCTGAGCCCTGCGGGGGGAAAAAACCCAAACCGCTTATCTGGAAAAATGCGAGAGAGATTAAAGCGGATCCAGTGTATTTCTGCAACCGGAGGGAAAGAGTTTTCTGGTCTCTGTCTCCCGCCCCCCCCCCCCCCCGGCCGGTGATTACAGACAATGTCTGCTCAGAAAAATCCGAGCACAAAAATGGGTAAAAGATGTTGGGCTCTTACGGGGAAATTTTCCAAATAGCCCTTTTAAACGTGGGTCCCGGAGGTTAAGCAAACAAAGACAGTCTGGGCTGGACCACACCGAAGAGGATTTTAGCCTGACTTAACCCCTATGAGAGCGGGGTCTTGTTCAATTTTATGGGAATTTCAACAAGTAACAAATACAGGCGACCCTCAGCTCTGGGTCCCCTCCCGCCCTCTCCTTGGGCGCTGTCAATCACTCTCCCGTCCTTCTGTGAGCCCCGCAGCCTACCCCGGCCTCCCCACAGCCTGCTGCCGCCGAGGGGAGGGCAAGCTGGGAGCCCAGCCGCCGGGGAAGCCGCTTTGCCATCACCGCAGAAGGGACTTGGGGTGTCAGGGGAGAGCGAGCGGTTGCAAATTTTCCTCCCTTAAAAAAAAAACAAAACAAAAGAAAACCAAAAACAAACAAAAAACATCAAACCCTAAATAACCCTGGTGTGGCTCCCGCGGAGCGTGTCGCCGTCGTACTGGGGTTTCAGCGCAGAGAGGGCTGCGGGGACGCGGCTCCTCCGTGCCCACGGGGCTCTGCTGCGGAGGCTTAAACCCACTTTTCGGAGATTCAGGTCGTCCTTCCACGTGGTTTTGGGAGCCGGGGCGAGAGGCCGGCGGGTTCACAAGGGCATCCCCTGCCGAAATACGTACCGTTACCGTTAGGAATATCTGCTTTGCTTTGTTGTTATTGCTGCTGTTACTTGGATTTTTTTTGTTTATTTGTTTTCTTTTCCTTTCTTTTGGATTTTTTTTCTCTGCTTGTTTTACTCCTTGCGGCCCCGCGGGCCGCCGCGCAGGGCCCACGGGGCCACGCGTGGCGCGGGAGTGGGGCTGGCCGCGGGAGCGGGGCTGGGAGGCGGCTGCCCCCTCCTCCTGACAGACACCCGAGGTGTGAAAGGCGATTTCTAGAAGAGAAATTTTCATTTCGAAGCAGCCCAAGAACAGCTCTTCAAAACAAAAAGCAGAAGGAGAGAGAGAGAGAGGAAGGGAGCTGGTTCCCCCGAAGCCTCCACCACGGTTTCCGAGGCTGGGGCGGTTTAAATCCGAATTGTTTCTGTTCAAGGACGAATATACATGCAGACGGACCGATGGACGTTTTCTTAATGCCGACGACGAGCGTCCGTTTCCAGCAGCTCAGATTTAATGCCACCACTCTGCAAAACGGCGTTTCTCCGCTTATTTTCTACAGCTTCAGGATCTGGGCCCAGGACTTTAGTGGAAGCCATCCCCATTCCTTGATTAGCTAAAAAAAAAAAAAAAAACAACCAACCCTTTATTTTTTTGCGTGGATCCAATCCTCATTCATGTGTGTTACACAAAATCTCTGCGGCGCAAACGTTTTAGTAGAGTGAAAGGAGAGGGGGGAAAAAAGATCCGAGCTCCTTCATTCGTAATTACTACCAGCAATAATCTTTCTCCTCCTCTCCCCACAAAAGCAAGTGAAATTCGCCTTTCCCTTTCTTTTAGTTAAATGCAATGCAAATTCAGTGGCAACCGCTGTTGATCGGTCAATAATCCTCTACTCATGACAGCGACAGGGCGGACTTAAAACCTTGAATTTGCATCAGACCTAAGAATAAGAGAGGACAAAATTGGAAACAGGAGGCCCAGTTCTGCTAAAAGGATTTTGAAGCTGGGGGGCGGGGGGGAGCCGGATTTTTTTCGCACGCTATTAAATCCTGCTAAATGATTGAATCAGGACTGTAATAAAGTGCCCCGGTTTATGGTGAGCATACCAGCAGGGTTATTAGAAAGCCGAGGAAATCCAGCGAAATAATCACTTTTATAAAGTGAGCTCTGCGGGGTGAAGGAGGGGACAGTGCCGGAGGAGACGGGCTGTGCGCGCCGCCTGCGCAGCGCCGCGGGCCGCGGCCAAAGGGGTCGGCTCCGCCACTCCTTGGGGAAAACCGGGGACGTTTCCCTCTTCCCCCCTCCCCTTCTCTCCTTCTCCTTCTTTTGCTGCCTTTTTTCTTTTTTTTTTTTCTTTTCTCTTTTTTTTTTTTTTTTCCCTTGACCCTCGGTCAGATTTGACAGGATCCCGCTAGCCGAGTTTGACATCCATACGCCAAATCAAATCCCTCTCTGGCTTTACCCTGCAGGCCTTGCTCAGGCAATGCTCCCCTCCCCGCCGGATCCAGTAGGAGCCCTGCCAGACTAAAGATCCCGGCACGGCCCTACGGCGCGGGTTGGGGGGGGGGAGGATCTCCCACGCGGCCCTTGGACTTTGTCCCCCGAAAGGCTGCCTTAGGCTGTGGGAAATGAAAATGGGAATTTGCAAGGTCATTTACATGTCGGTGCCGCGGATGTACTTCGCTCGTTGTTGTTGATGAACCGTAGGGTGCCCTCGGTCTGTACCTCACATTTATGAAAGCACACACGCGTATAGGCGTGCACGCTCGTATACTCACACACACACGCGCAAATAAATACACTATCAACACACAAGCGGATCGCGGTTGGAATTCAACCTGCAGCCATTCGAGTCAGAAGGAAAAACCTCCCAGGGACGGGATGGGGAGGGGGAAGAGGGAGCAAAGATGGGATTCAAATGGCTGCGGCGCATCCAGAAAAACACGCAAGTCGCATCCGCTCCTCGCACACACGCACTCCCTCATCTACACCACACGCAGAGGCTGACCTAACCCCACACGCTGATAAATACGCAGGCAGAGGGGCAGACAGCAGAGCGTGTGCGCCCACACGAGAGGGGCGCCCGGAGATACACGTACGCCCGGGATGCGCCCCACGCATGTGTCCGTGGGCATCCACCTCCGCTCGCCTTCCTCTCCTCAGCCTGTGTGCCACACGGTTGTGTAGTTTATAACCTCCCCACAGAGCGGGCACGGGGGCTCGTACGAGCACGGGTGCAGCCCCGAGCCCACCCGGGGGCGATGGGGGACTCCGGGGGATCCTCCTTGATGGGACCCGCAGCTCTTTCTGCCCTGCAAGGGGGACAGGCTTTGCCCCGGGGGAGCGCCCAGTCCGCTGCCAAGAAAGGCGGAGAGGAGCTACCAAACCTTGCAGGAGGGAGCCGAGAGTGGGGTAAACGAAGCAGCGTGTCAGCCCTGCCGCATGCAGCCTCTGCTCCCCGCGGGTGAGGGAGAAGCGGCTGCTCTGCCCGAGCAGAGTTACCCGACTTCTGAGCAGCTCTTGTTATTTCCTTCTCTTGCAGTGGGATTGCCTCGCTACCAGCATCACCCCTCCCCGGTGTGTGATCGGAAAGATTTTGTCCTCAATTTTAATGGCATTTCTTCGTTTCACCCTTCCGCTAGTGGATCTTACTACCACCATCACCACCATCAAAGCGTCTGTCAAGACATCAAGCCCTGCGTGATGTGAAGGCAGCGCCCCAACAGAGACAATCAGGTGGCATTGAACAGAGCCGAGGTGTAGACGGACCCACGCAGATTAAATATAATGTGCACTCTGATAGCATTGATAGTACACGAGTCACTTAGCAAAATTACATAAGGAAGCAATGTTTTCGGTCCCCCTCCATCGCTTGAAGGACACGTACAGTCGATATAACGCTCCAAAGCTCTTCCTAAAAGAAAAATGCCTTGAGTGATATGTTGGGTTAGGTGGGACTTCAGTGTCCTTATGCCAAGTCTGACCAGCTTAACCATAAACCGCCTTTCTGTGATCTCCTAAAGAATCGAGCTTTGGGAAAGGGAACAATTCGATATATTTTTATACGAGAAAGTGTCTTTGAATAGGAAAAATAAACCTCCCAGCTCAGCACCTGCGAGGACTCCCCCTTCCGTTGCTGCGTTAGCGGGAAATTTACTTCTTTTTTTGTTGTTTTTTTCTCTCTCCGAACCCCACCAAGGACACTTTGTATGGACTTCAGCACCGACCGATCGATATTATTAAAACAGTATTGTTTAGCCCTTTCGTGTATAGACTTTAAGAAAAGTTCAATTTTTTTTTCAGTATTGCAGCAATACAACGTTTTGTTCTTTATTTTTACAAAAATTTTCTACCACAATATTTTTTAAAAAAATATTTTAAATAAATCTCGTGTATACTCACACACTATTGCTTTAAAAGGAGAATATATTTGCACTTATGTATACTTTTTACAGTTTGCCAAAATATTTTGATGTACAAATTTTTTTTTTCCAATAAAATGTATATAAACGACTATGCACTGGACAGGCAGTTATTTTCCCTCGGCTCCTTCTGAGAAAACTCTTCCACCCCAGCATCGGAGATCGTTAAAGCTGCAACCCCAAATCCTCCAGCCGCTGGAGGCGGAGGAGGGGAGCGAGTGATTGACCCGAGGAGGCCAGTGCCGTGGTCTCTGGGCTGCACCTCCCGCTCTCACCCACTTCCCACCCTGCTTTCCCCCGCCGCTGGGTAGACTTTGAAATAACCGGGACACGACACAAAAGCAGCAGGGTCCAGACTGCCTGCTCCTCTCTTCGACGGCTCCCCCGGACCCCAAACGCCCTCCCCGCTGTTCAGGGTTGTGTCCAGGTGTCCCCGTGTCCCCGTCCCGCCTGCCCACGCAGCGGCAGGAGCCCCTGTGCAACGCGGGGTTGCACCCGGGAGGGCATGTCATGGGTGGGCGGCGAGAGGGATCCGCGATAAAACCGTGGCTTGATAAGGACTGGGGGGAGCCGCTGAGAATGGCGTGGCCCCAGTGAGCGGGGCGGGAGGGGAGAAAAAAGAAAAGAAAAAAAGAAACAAAAGAAAAGAAAAGGGCCCCTGAAGTACCCTAAGCCAAACAAACCCTGTCCCCAAGATGCCGCCGTGCCCTGCGGAGGGTGAGCGGCCCGGGGTCGGAGCCGGGCGCCGGGAGCTGCTCGCCCGCGCATCCTGCAGCCGCCCCCGGCCGCGCCGACCCCACGGCCCCCGCGGCCACCCTGGCCGGGGGATGCCCGCCGAACCCACCCGGCACGGCACGGCACGGCTCGCCTCGGCCCGGGGGGTGGCCACGGCCCGGGGGTAGCCTTGCGCGGCCCCGCTGGGGGGCGCAGCTCGCCGCCGCCCCCCGCGCAGCCCACCCCATCCCACGGAGGGGACAGAGGCGCCCCCGTGCCCCAATGCGCCCCGCAAGCCGGGGCAGCCCCGCCACGCCGCCCCGACTCTCCCCGGCCCCGCGCCCAAATGCTGAAAAGCGCGAGAGTTTCAGCAAAACGGTGTATGTGTACATATGTACAAAAATGCGTACATACACACATACATATAAAATTATCTCTATGTAATTATATATAGAGATAAAATGCCTCATCTTTCAAAATATCTACTTGAGCGCAAACATGCCCTTTTCTTCCCTGAGCTTCTCAGGGCCTGTGATAAATTATAAAGTCAGTTTCAGAGTTTGCTCCGACCACAGTGCTGTGTTTACATTCTTTCCGAGGCAAGCCTGCATGGTCGTAATTTATATCCTAAACACTTGAACGTAACTTGTTTATACAGGAATGACAGGACCTCAAAGAGGGAAAAAAAACCGCCTCCCGCCGCCCCGGCGGCCGGGCGCGGGCCGCCAGTGCCCTCCAGCGGCCCCGGCCCGCCAGCGGCCCCGGCCCGCCCGCACACCGCCCCCGCTCTCCGCCGCCCAGCTGCTGGCAGCCTCCCGGCTCCACAGATTTCACTGGAATTTGGCATTGCGATTTGCATTTCCCCCCCGCCACCACCTTCTGAGTGCCGTTATATTCCAGAAAACGTGAGTACTGCTCACACCGGCTTTCTCCTCAGAAAGGGAAAGGACTTGCTAGGGCATCCTTCAGTTTGGAGCTTCTGTGTTCTCCCATAATGACTTAAGACTATTCTCCTTTAACAGACCGAGGTTCCCTTTTCCCCGTGAAAGCTTCCCAAACAAAGGACGTTTCAGAAGCAGTACTCTTTAGACATCGGTACGTTTCTGGGTGCTGCCAGTAAAATGAACCCAGCCTCTTTCCTCTGAATTTAAGGGTGACCAGCAAACGACAGGGAGGGAAAAAGTGGCCAGATTTTTAAGTTAATTTGATCTGATTTTGTTTTGATATTTGATTTTATTACAGTACCTTCTACCCTAGGAATTCAGCTCTTGTTTAGTCTAAAGAACTCCAGTGGCCACAGAGCCAGTGGGAGTCAAGACCAAGAGTTATGCCACAGCGAGGACAAGGTATTTGTGTTTTAGCCATATAGTTAAAAATACTTTGCATTTTTTTACATTTGTTAACAGTCATTGAACATGCCCAAATACTTCATATTTTGGAAAAAGAAATTCTTTGTTAGAGATCCAGCACATTGAGACGTCTAATCATAGCAGTAGTGATGCAGTACTCATCTCTGAGAGTCCTGGAGACCTACAGCATCAGAGAAAGATGAAATTTCTGGTCTTAAAACAAAACCAGAAATGTAGATGTGTATATTTACTCTGATCATTGTGAAAGAGCCCAGGAGGGCATACCTGAAGTTGAGCGTGTATTTGCTAGTCACCCTGTAGGGAAACCTGTAGTTGCCATGCTAAAATGAGCATCATTGGGTTGGTATAAAACACGGGAAGGTCTCTGCAACTTTCTTAGTTATTGCTCTTTTCTGTGACAATAGTCTGTTCTCTTTCTCTTTATCATTTGTTATCTTTTCATTCCTTGCCTGCTAACATGTCCCTGACTGCTTTGTCCTCTATGTGCGGATTGCAAGATGCCCAAGTGATACCTTTTTTTTCTTTAGCAGTGCTATAGTCCAAGTAGCACCCAACAACAGTCACGCACCTCCACTGAATTTGAAAATACGGTCATCACCGTCGCTGACTTTCAGCCTTGGGCTTCAGCCCGTACAACCACTCTGTCCTTACAGGTGAGCACAAAGGAGGATGAGAGCAGATAGCTTCAAGGTAGACTTCTGGTCTATCCTGATGAAGAGCTTGTATATCCAAAAAGCTGCATTAGTTTTTCCAACCAGATCAGTTGGACTAATGCATTAGTAATGCATCTCCTGCAAACCTCGCCTCGCTAATGACCTCAGACCGCCACAGCTACAAGAAAGCTACAACTAAATTACAAATAGTTAGTCATCTAGACTGATGGCGTAGCTCGCATTTGGTGAGGCGCTGAGGCAAATGGATTGAACGTAGACTAATCCAAACATTTCCATTATTAGAGCACACTAGGCAGAGTTTCCGCAAGATGGGAATGAAATCACGCTGGAGCGCCTCAAACAGTTTGCATGTGATCCGCTATAATCTTATATATATTTTTTCTCCATTCTCTGGTTTCATCACAGTCTTACTGCCTCGGTGGAGGGATTTTGCTTGTGAGGGTGTTTATGTTACACAGAACAAAAACACTCAACTACTCCAAAGCTGGGATCATTTGAACAATCAATTTAACATTGGCAAAATTAGTCAAATGCAGAGATATCTTATGTGGGATGTTGAACTTCTAGCTCATAGTTGACCAAAGCATTCTTTAAAACAGTCAGTTTATTAATCCCATTAAAACCCCTTGCCCATTATTCTATTAAGAACAACAGCAGATTAATATCTTGCTGTATTTTAGCTCAGCTGGCAAAGTACTTTTTGCCAACACAATATTTTAATGATAGAATCATAGAATGGTTTGGGTTGGAAGGGACCTTAAATATCATCTAGTTCCAACCCCCCTGCCATGGTCAGGGACACCTTCCACTAGATCAGGTTGCTCAACTTGACCTTGAATGCTTCCAGGGATATTTTCACTTTGGTGTGAGAGTTTTAGCCTGCTTTGGAGGCAAAGAAAGATTTTTTTTTTTTTACTCAATAACAATAAGCCTGATTTTATTGAACTAGAAAGATTTGCTCACCAACATATGCATGAGGTAATATTTAAATAAGCCTGTTCAATAAAATGCTAGGTATGTCACTTAGGCCCTGAGAAAGCAAGGTGCTGTTTTCAATTATAATTTTAACATACCTGAGCATGTGAGTACTCCCATTAAAGTCAATGGGATTATGCAGATGCTTAGGGTTAAAAGTGCTTTGCTGAAGAAGGATGATGGGACTAGAATTAAACACTACAGGTTCCTCCTATATGCTGCAGCTGAGTCCTGTCTAAGAACTGGAGTAGAATATACCTGATTCATATACAGGATGAAAATTAATTCAAAACATACTCCAGCTTTGAATAGAGATGTATTTTACAAAACCTGCTGGCGTTAATCTGTATGAAATACTGCTTTAGCTAATAAGAACACCCGGGCTTTATTTATATGTTGAGCCATTTGATAGATACAAATGAAGAAAGAGGTAAATAGAAGCCAACATATTTTTGAATAAAAGCCCAGAGGTTCTCTCAGAGTTCAATGATCTTTGTGTCTAGATTATAAAGAATTCAGAGCAGCTTCATATGACTTGCCAACTACTGAATAGAGCTCCAAAACATCTGTAATATTAAACAACTTCAAGCCTCCTTTTTATGCTTGTTTTCATCCAACAGTGATTTATAGAAATCTATTGGCTTCTCCATTGGTCATTTCTAAAAAGAAATATACCGGGAGGAGGAGGAGGTTTTAAAATTTGTTGGGATACCACTACCAAACTGCAGCTGGAATTAGAGGTATTTTAACAGTGGATTTAGATTTATTTAGGAGATTATGGAGAAATGTTAACTGCATTACGTTGGTTATTTTAACCATTGCAAAATTAATTTGCGGAGTTCTGCAAAGAACCATTGGGCTCACAGGTAATTTGATGTTTTCGGGATAATTCAAAGAGACTCAGCTGCTTTTGAGGAACTGATAAAGGACAGATTTCTTGGACTAGATCCCCACTGGTAACATTTTCCTTGCAGTGGAGTTGCAGCCCATTAATTCTCACTGTCCAAATATAGGTAGCATTAGTTTAAATTAGAAGTTTTATAACTGATTTAGCTGAGCTACTGAAATCCTTTATGTACACAATCTTATCTCATTTTCAGAGATCCTCTTTGGATTGGTTTATTCCTGTCTTGATTAACATACACCAAACACATTTTACTTGATGAAAAATCTCTCGGTTTTATTTTTGTATCATTTCAAACTAGTTTAAAATTACTCTCTGAGGCTGGGTCTCATGCACAACAGTTTTCTGATATAATGAAAGGCGTGATTTAGTTCAAACTGCATAACTGGTGTTTATAGACACTCCATCACTGTAATCCCTCGTTTATACATGTACAGCTGCAAGCTATGCCAATACAACCAACTTTAAAGTGGTATCAACTCCCCAAAGCTGATTGAAACTAAACAGGGCTGTGTCTGTGACTAGGCAATCCTTATGTTAAAGGGCTGCAGCTTTTCCCTGTGAGATAGCTGACTGTTAGAAACTGGATCTAAAGCATGATCATACTGGAAGCTCCTGGACAATTTTCCTTGTGGAATCAAGGCTTTAAAATCAAGCCTTGGGCCTTCTTGCATTCAGGTTTTTTTTTTGTCGGGAGGTTTCCCAGCCACAGATTTGTTGACCACTAGTGGCTTGCAGAGCATTTGCTGGTGGCTGAGAGGCAGCTATTTGGTTACAGGACAGTGCCTCTCATCCTTTGCGGTGGAGAGAATATGAACAAATAGGAGGGGGAAGATGCAATGAAGATTAGAGTCAGCAGCATGATTCACCGTTTTAAAAAAGGAACAAAATGCTTTCAACATTAAAATTGCTGAAACATAGAAATGTTTCCAGCCTCTGCCACGTCTCCTTTGGCACATGGTCTCTTAGTGCTGGCCATTAATGATGGGAGAGCAGAGTTGTTCACTAGAGAGGACAAGGAGCACCGGAAAAGCACTGGAGGAAGTGTACTTTGATCCCAGGTGACTTAACAGGCAGAGGCGTAATAGGGAGGGTGCAGATACTGGGGAGCAATGTGAATGTTATCAAGTTGGGGTGCATCAAGTTGATAAAAGAGGTGCAAGAGCAGGGGTAACTTCTGCAGCCATCACAGGAAGCTCCACTATGTAACTATGAAAAGCAGAATTAGGTCCTTCAAAAATAGATATCAAGTTCTGCTCCTTATATCATGCACGAAATCCTGCTTTCCCACGTGAGAAGTTCCCCTCACTGCAGCGCACCCCTTTTTCCCTTCTGAGGCAGAAACAGAGCTGTGCTGCAAAGATTCGCAAACACTCCCATGCTGATCTGGGAACTGGGACACCTGACTACGTCAATATATTGGTTTTGCTTAGTCCAAGGCAGCAAGGAGAAGTGGACAGGAAAAAAGCAATAGCTCAAGATAAGCGACCTCCAGTAAACAAACAGAGGCTTGTTCCAGGACAGCAGAGGAGCAGGGAGTAGGAGGAATCTGGCTTGACTCCCCGTTGAAAGTGTCCAAAGTAGTCTGAACAAGCAGAACCAGGGCCCAGGACTCAGCCAAGTTACTCAGCAGGCTCAGAGTGTTGTCTGTCAAGAAAGCAGTAGGAGCTGTTTAGGGAAACCTATCTGAGACACAGGCACGTATGAAGCAGCCCAGCCTTGCTCAACCTCCCAGCAGTAGGCAGTATGGAGAGATGTCAGAGCTGCTGGTTTTTCAAATATCTTTTCTTTCTAAAAGCATTATATTTCTTCTATGAAAATCAACAGCCTGGACTTCAGGAGACTATTTTGTCCCTGGCTACTCCCAGTTGCAGGCTCCCCCAAAGATGGCAAATGCCCAGCCCTGCAGACACCGTGGAAAGTGCCGCTGGCATGCTGCATGTTACTGCAGCCTCCAGCCAGCGAAGCCTGATCTGTCGCCCAAGAGAGGAAAGGACCACAGCTCTGTGCTTGCCCTCAGCAAGAGCACAGAGTGGACAAAGGTGGAGCTCGGCTGGAGCAGTGATGCCTGATGTCAGTGTGTTTGTGACAGTAACAGCGGTGAATATCCAGGAAGGTGATGACAGCAGCAAGAGTCTAATCTGGCCAACAGAGTGCAGAGAGGTATTCCCTCAGCATGCTTTAGCCTTAGACCTCTGATAGTTTCAATCTTCTTTTGCTGTCCCCTCTTACCTTTCCATGCCTGTCAATTACCCCAGAAGATTTCTCCCTCTGCCAAGTGAGTGTTCTTTCAATCCCAGGACGCAAGCCTTGCTCCTGTTCTACTTCAGACAATGGCCTTTGTTACCAAAACCATGAGGGCAAGGAATGGCCATGAATGATTCATACATCGCTGTTTCTGTTCTAATATTATAACACCAGATATGCAGGGTTCTGCAAGCCCTTGACATTTCCTCTACATTTCCCCACTGATTTCCTCCTTATTGTTAAAGATTAATTGCTCGCACTGCAGCCCTACTATAGGACCAGGATTTAAAGGTATCCCTCAGTAAAAGAAAAGACATCCCCATGTGCTTACTTCCCAAATCCAAAGAAAAGAACTAGGATTCCTGAAACTTTCTCTTTTACTGTAGCATGTTGATTCTCTGCTCCTAAGTTTCCACTTCCTAAAGGAAATACCAGGAACTTTCCAACTCAGTTGCTGAAGGAAGAGGTCAAAAGAGAAGACGGCCAGAATACATGAGGGCAGACTCATAGTAACTCATCAGATCAGGCCCACAGAAGGTATAGGGGAGAGCAAAAAAAGGTCAAACCTGGTATTTAGTGCAGTAGGGATGGGCAAGTTCTACCAGCCAGTACTGTATTTGATTAGCTCCCTCTTGGCCCCATCCTTCAGCCTCAGAGGGAAATGTGATTAAAAGGCCATGCTCTCATTGAGTAGAAAAGCATCTGCAGTAAGCAGCTGACATTTGTCCATCCCAGGAGTGTCCTGTCTTCCTTTTCAGCCACCACTGCCCATCACCTGGGGGCTGGCTGCCTCCCCGGAGATGGCTCTAAGAGCAGTACAGAAGGGCATAAGACATCTGAGCAGTTTCCACATGCCCATAGTTGGTTCTGGATCTAAGTACCCCCAGGGTCCCCAGGCAGGAACCACACTCCAAGGGTGAAAAACAGAAAACAGATGCTCATATGAAACAGGCCATCCCGTCCAGGGCATCTCAGGACATATTTATTAGTCAGGAGCATGCACCACAGCAAATCATGGCTTTCCTTCTGTATGGAAAAGCCTTTGATGGTTGGCTACTAATGGCTAAAAATGAGGCAAATCCATAGTCCAGACAGCCTTTAGATATGCCAAAAAGATCCATGTGCTGGCAAAGACACTATTCAGCTTGTTCATTTCCTGTACGCCGTTTGAAACAGCCAGAGCCCTTTCTCACTACTTCGTCCTTTGAATGCAGAGTAAAATAAAAACAGAAGAAGAAACATGCAGCTAACAAAAGTCCCAAGCTCAGCACTTCAGAAGGGACTTGAGCACCGGGAGAGCAGACAGAGGATCCCCTAGAGCTGGGAAAGCCCCCACTTATAGCATATGTTCTGCATAGCCTGCTCTGTAGCAATGATAATAAATTCCTCTCTTGCCTGCACAGCTGTCATTCACAAGGTTGGTTCCTCCCACCAAAAAGAGGACCTGACACAGCTCTTTTACACCCTTACAGACACAGGCAGTAAGTAGAAGCCTAGAAAAAACCCATCTGCCCCATAAAGTGCACATGCTTTCATGTTCTTTCAGGTGGACTCGTGTCATTAGGAAGTGTAGCACGCTCCTCATCAGTCCAGACTCAAAGCCCATGTGGTCCAGGACCCTGTGTTTGAAAGGGGGACAGAAAATTGATGGACTTAAAAAAAGTGGTAAGGGGTCTAGCATCCCCTACTTGCTCATGGTGAAGTGTCTCTGGAAGGTGTGATCTACATCTTGAATGTCATTCATTGTTTTAGGAAGACCTAATTTTGCCAGTGTACCCATTTCCCAAGATCCCCACTTGGCAGTCTAAGAACTGCATACCAAATTCAGCATGAATTTCTTTTCCAAGCCCGTAGGTGAATGCTGCACCCATTTAAGATATTCTTTCAACTTTTTCAGCCCATTTCGCCAGCACTAGGTGCTTCAGAAGATGCAAGAAATTTTGCAGCAAGCAAGGATGAGATAACCTGCATCCTCACCAACTGCTCTGAGGGTGAAGATTGCACTCAGCTTTGAGCTTAACTCTTGGCCTCTCTGACATCCTGTGCTGGGGGGTACCAGAGGTTGTTTAGGTGGTATTTAAAAGACTGGTTTCTTTCTGTCCATTTTGTCTGTGTTTCTTTTAACTTTAATGCCAAGAAGCCCCTGATTCATCTTAACTAGGCTTTTATTAATTTTTAAGTGGTTTTACCACACCTCCTCTTGTCTCCTTCCTGAGGCAGCTAACCACCATCTTCAGACATTCTGGCCCCTACCATCTTACTGTGATTCTTCTAACCCCCCACCTCACAAGAAGTAAAACCTGCTTAGGCAGTAGACTGCAGTTTTCTATAGCATAGACGTCAAAGCTAGGTGTTAAAACTCCTTCTACAAAAAAAGTAGTCAAAATAGGCATCAGAGGAAGAGCGATCTGACCTCTTGGAGATCTCTGCTTTAGGAAAACATGAATCTTAACCTCAGCACACACATTTCTCTCTATTGGCTGTAAAAGAGTTCGGGTGATGGGCTCAGGTGAAGATGACTGCTCTGTAGGTAGATGAGATGAATCGAGGCCAAGGTGCCAGGTCCTGAACAACAAGTAATAGACAAGACTGCACTGCGTGATGCAGTATAGTCTCCATAGCTCGCTCTCTCATTGAAGAAGTTTCTATTAAGCTGCCTTCCATATGCCCCAAGACTTTTTCCAGAGCTAATTTCAAATGCTCCCAGTCACAAGAATATTTTGCCTTCCTCTTCAGTACGTCTGATTTTGCATGTGCCATCAATTTAGCTCTATCTGCCATCATATTGGTCCTTCGCCTGCTTTGGCTAAGTCCTACTGACATGCCTCCCCCACTGAAGTACCAGGCTTTGACTAACATAAATAACTTCACTGGAATTTAGCCATTTCACTTACTCCCATTCCCCTTTGCAGGCTGCCAATCTCTATCTTAAACAATATCAGACCTTGGCACTTCTCTGCCAACCTTTTTTCAGGGACAAAAAATTGCCATTTATTCTTGTAGCCAGCTTTTGGTTCATAGCTTCTCATGTGACAGCCTGCTATTTTCTTTAGCAAACACTTAACCAAGACCTTTTCAAAGGCCTTTAACAGAAGCACGGTGGATGCTGGAGTTCAGATAATTATTTCCTTTTTTACAGAAATCAGGTTGGAAATATTTAGATGCAATTGGAAGATTAGTGCTCAGAGTGTATGCAATGCATTTCAAGCCCATGAATAAACTTCTCACCTTAGTTACACTGGTGCAAACAAGCAAAAGCTTTATTAGTTTTGGTTGATTACTTGGGGAGAGTTAGCATAACTGAAAGAAAAACCTACTACAAAGGTTTTGAGAAGTTTACAGTCTGATTAGACACTATATTATAAAGATGATAAGATGTTATTATCAATAGCATTTTTATTTATAAAATCATCTTGTCCAGTGCACTGGGAGCACTACGTACTTGCAGATATCAGTATTTTGTTACTAAATGCACTTGTTAATAATAGGCGCTAACAGTGATCTGGAGAACCCAGTAAAAGAGATGAGAATGAGAAAGGAAACTAGCAAATATGAAGACCCCATAAAAAAAATAAAAAGTATTTGATATGAGATCTGTCGCTGCACCCTTCCTTGCTGTTATCCTCTGTACAGAGCAAAACAAAGGAGGCGGGTAGGAGGAAAAGTGCAGGAAATGAAATAAGGGTGGTTGTAAGATGCCCCCAGAAACGGTGAGCAATGCCCAGGGGACCGGGAAGCAGCTGGTCCTCCTGGCGCTGGCCTGTTTGGCGAGCGAGCTGGTGTGTCACCAGCCCTATCCGGACCCGGAGCTGACAGACACTCCTGTCTAACACCATTTCCGACAGAAGGACAGAGAGCGGTGTCCTGCCTCTCCCAGCCCGAGCGTCAAGGTGCCAAGACTACGTGGAACTTGCCCAAAATTTGCGAGGGAAGAATGAAGCTTAAGTCATACTCACGCGTGCGGGCTTTCTTTTGTTATTGTAACCCAGTTATCGGAGCAATGTGTTCCTGTTGATTCTTAAATCCTGCTTTGTTTTGAAAAGGCCAAACTGCATCGCTGGACGCATTGTCTGGTTACAGAGCTCCTGAGAGAGGGGAGTTCCAGCTGAGATCCAAGTCAAGCCAGCCCGGGAGACATGGGTTTGAAGCCAGGGATCTAGCCCGAAAGGGGGGGTCCCAGTCTGAAAGGATGGAGAGCGCAGGGCAGGGGCGCCCGTGGAGAGGCTGCAGAGGCGTGCAGAGGGCAGCAGGCACATTGGCCATGGAGGAGTCATGCTGACACGGGCAGATGGATACAGGCTGTTCTCATAGCTCGGTGCTGTGGCATGCCGATGTGACCAAGCCCACCACAGCTGACAGGGCTTTCCCTTTTTTGCTTGTGTTTCTACAGCCTGCAGACCAAAAGTCACCTGGGGACCTGGAAAGCATGACATCCACTTGCTCCTGTGAGGTGACACCTAGGGTTTGTGCCACCGATAATGTGTCTGGAAAGAAGGAAAGCCCAGAGAGATGATAAAAAGTGAGCCTACAAAGAAAGGCTTTTAACCTATAGGATGGGGAAACATGTATGGGTCAGGGCTGGGAAACAAGTATGAATTCAGCTGCCTAAAAAGGAGCTAAAAAAGGACAAAAGAGAGGTGTTTGGCATCACTCTGATGAGGAAAGAAGGTGGGAAATCCGAAGAAAAGAAAGTGTTAGGCGAAGGGCAGGCTAGGACAGAGGGAAGCCAAAGAGGCTGAAAGGGGTGAATAAAATGATGGTGCTGGGAAGGCCTTTCTGAATGAAAGAGGGAAGCTAAGATGGCTGGCCTGTGGGATGGGAAGACCTTCCCATTTAGCACACTATAGGAGGGGAGCAACCATCACCTTTCCCTGAAAGCTCAATCCGGAAAAGAAAATGCAGAAATGCATGAAATGGAAAGGCAGCAGGGGATGGGGAAAAAGAGAAATCTGCATGGGGATGAAAATGATCCTTCATTTATCCTGGACAGGCAATTTGCTGTTTATCCCCTCAAGCCTTTTATTTTCCTCTCTCAGATATTTCTAGGTAGCTAAAATGGTTACTACAAGCATATCAGATCCTGACTGAAGTTCACATGGTTTCTCTGCACAGAGGGGACATGAGAATCTCGATATATGGTATCTCCCATCAAAAGCATTTTTAGCTACCAGATGAAAATGCATTTAGCTCACACACGGGTGACATTTGCAGGTTCCTTCAAAGATGAGCTTTAGCTGTCCTAACTACCTCAGTATTCCTGTTTCCCTCATACCTGTAATCTGTCTGCAGAGATAAAGTCACTGAGAAAGAATATACATTTGCTCCTTCAGAAAAGCCTTGTTTTTTTCTTATCAGTGAAATAAGTACATCCTGTGCACAGAGGGTAAAAAAAAAAAAAAATCGAAGTTCCCTGGAACCTCACCATTGGACTAGACCGCCAGAGTATTATAAAATGGCTTAAGTAAATAAATAACATTGCATTGTCCAAAAACTCCTTTCTTGGAAAGCTTTGTATGCAAGCTCTTTATGCAGTAAAGGTAACATTAACATCTTCCTAGTCCTTTAAAATGTAGTCTATTACATTGCCATAAAAAATGTGGGGAAAAGATACTCCAAAATTATTCCAAATAAGGGAAATCTGAAGCATAATTTATTACAGCCATAAATTCTCATGTAAATGTCAGCAGCCAGTAGATCCTGGACTTCAGTGATGGCAACTCTCCTAGTAGGAAAGACGCAGTGTTTAGTTTGAGGCTGTAAAAATGCTCATCTGTAGCCTTTGGACAGCCAGTACCCAGAAACTGCCTCCCAGACCTAGAAAGAGACTCAGATGTGAAAGATCCCCATTAGGATTTAGTGCCACAGCAACAGCCATCAACAGCACAAGCAGCGGCACAGCGGGGCCATTGGAGAGGGACACGGCGTGTCGTCTCTCAAGGCGAACCTCAGCTTTCATCTGGGAAACCCAAGACACCTTTGCTATGGGAACTGCGTGCCACTTCAGCAAGATAAGCCACCTCTTGGGTCAGAAGCCTGTTGCCTAAAACTGAAGGTTGTTTGTCACCCATCACTCCCAGGGCCTTTGGGATCCAGAATATCTCGAGGCACCCAGTTTGGAGAAGAGGGCTGGTTTGAACTCGGCTTGGCTGCCTGGAGCGGAGGCGCAGGAGAACAGCAGGGCAAAGGCAAGCAGGGTTTTGAAGCAAGGAGCCAGTTTCTGCCCTTGGGCTGACTCCTTGTGTGTTTTTTATTTGGTCAGGCCAACATTTTTCACCTGCGCTCCCTCCAGCCCAGGGGAGCAGAGTCCTTGTGCCCACAGCCGCTTGCATGCCTTTCTCCTTAGCTCTGCTCTGCCCTTACCTCAGCCTGTTTCCTGGCGTGCCTGAAGCAGCCTTTGCCTCTGCAGCAGGGTAATTCAGATGCAAGGCAGGAAGTGATTCATGGCATAAAGCAACACCGAAGCTGGTCCTCAGAGCTTGTGCTGCATTCTGTTTTAATACAAACTCCCAAAAAGCCTACCTTGGCTGACTCATATACACACGTCTATCAAAGGCCATGATATTATAGCATTAAGAGCTGCTCATGGTTTTGCTAAGGCAAACTTGTCATAGGTAGAGATGCCTTTTATGTTTAAGAATAAAAATAGTTTATTTACAGGATGACCACATTCTCAAGGTGAAAAAACAGAGCACATGTCCGGTGGGAGGAGAGCTGCTGAACATGGCTGGAGCAAGGAACAAGGATGCTATTCTTGTCCTCCTTTTCTCATTTCTCATCTCCTTTGCTTCAGGCTTCTTCTCTTTCTCTCTCCACCTCACTCTCAGCCAAATCTGAATCCCTTCCCTCACGCCTGCCCTCTGTTCCCTCTCTCTGCAAGTCCCGTACCCAGTCCCAACATTACATCTTCCCAGCAGCAGTGGGAAGGGGCAAACGCTGGGGCTGGCCCACACGCGCAGCCCACAGCCCTTTCCCAAGGGTGACGCTGGTGGTGGCTCTGCCACCCCAGCTGGCCCAGCTGGCAGGTTGTGGCTAACCTGTTTTATAGGAGAGATGGCATCTTTGGAGCAAATGTCCTGGAGATCACTTTGCATCAGCAAGGCACAATCTCTCCAGGGCTACTCAGCCAGTATTAGAGAATGCAGCCTGACCACACAGTATCATGCCATTGACTTTGAAGCCAAATTCCTTGCTGATTACTCTTTTTTCCCCCAAAGCTGAATGTTTACCGGCAGTAAGTCCACAATGCTCAGTCACTATTGCAGTTCCTTCCCCACACACTGAAAATGACTGGGAATTTTTCAGCGGGTACCCTTTCATGTTAGTAGGTGCACAAGACCATTAGGGACAACAGGGCAGGCTGTATTTTGATTTGGTGTAAAGATGCCCAGAACTAAAGCAAAGATCCAGGCAGGATTAGGGACAAGAGGAGACACTGTGAAGGTAGGTGATGTAGGGAACACCCTTTGGAAGCTTCTCCTCGGGCTTGGATGGGGCTCAGATGATGTTTGGCACTCACTGAAAAAGGTCTTGTCTGAATCAGCCTATTACTCATGTCAAACAGCTTGCTCATCACATCAGCCTCGGGCCCTGCTGGGCCCCCAGGGTCATATAAGCAGAAGAGTTGCATCCCAGATCTTCCTATTGGAAAGCAAATGCAAAGGTGCCATTTAGGGAAGAATTGGGCCCTAAACTCTAGAGGAATGATCAGGTACTTACAAACAGGTCTTGCCACTGTCTTTGCAGGTTCAGCCTTCCTATACGTTTAAAAGCTATACACTTAGACATGATACCGTAGAAAAGAAAGATGCTTTGTTTTAATGATTATTCTGATTTCCAACCACCATATTTTAAACCCAGTCTCCTCAGAAAGTGAGGACAGCCTGAGTTAAGGTATTAAACTTTTTATCCTTCCTGCTCCACTTCCCCTTTCTGCTCCTGTCTAGGGTGGCTCTGCCTGCTTCAGCCTTTCTTTTGATTTTTAAAAACACAGATGTAAGCAGATAATGAGGCCACAGGAGGAGAATCCTTCAGGATGTCTTGTTTGGTTTGGAAATATTTAAATGTCTGCTGCATTTCCTTTGAGCACAAGGCAGGAGTCTGCAAAAGGGCACTGCTCCTTCTGCTACCCACAGTACTGCTAGGGGTGGGAGAGTGTGCGTGCATGTAAGCATATGTGTGCATGTGTGCATGGGATGGTTTCTAATCTTTTCAGCATGGTTCTTTTTCCTGGGATAATGTGAAACATTTCTCTAGGTCACATTTCCCTAGAGGAAAAGATTTTAACTCTAGTAATTCAGGTGAAGCTTGTTCTTTCTAAATAGTCTGCCAGTTTCACATGATTGCAGCAAATTCATAACTTTCTAAATAACAATGGTTTGAAGAGTGATTTTTTGTGGTTTGGATAGGTTTAAATGTTAGTGGCCATTATGGATTATGGTTGGTTGTTTTAGATTAAGGGACCATAATCGAGATGAAAATTTTATTGTTGTGTCATATATAAAGTGGTGAATGGCTGTTGGATCAATTACACAATGAATCTGAGGGTCGGAGTCAATCAGCTTTACTGCAAGGGTGGTACAAAGCAGTTGCCCAACAGACCCTAACACAAAAAGAGAAACCTTCCCCATTTCACTCCATGAAGTTAAAATTGCGTGTTGCAGGCTGCACTTCACTTTCCCCTGGCAAACATCCCGTGGCCTGGCTACCATGGACGGGGCCGGGGAGGAGGTGGAATATAGCTCTGATTAAAAGGCAAGGATCAGAAAAGGACACTTCATGGCAGGTAAACGTGCACAGAAGAACAGTGGCTTATACCACAGATGAATAAATAATATCTGGGGGCTTTCCATAAGATACGAAAAGTCAGTCAGCTACTAGCCATGCTTTTCCTGGCTTAATCGAAAGATAGCTGAGGTCTACAGAGAATATTAAAAATAAAGAGCTGCATACACAAATATTCAAAGGAAGTGGCAGTATTCATGCTAGAAAGAGCTGTGCCATTGCAAAACATGAAAGATCACTCGTTAGCTTCACTAATCACATTTGGACCTTACAGTTCAAATTTAGAATATGCCTATCAATACAAAGAGTGATAGATTAAATTTGCAGTAAATAAATAAGAGAAAATTACAGTCTGATCCAAGAAATCTAATGAACATGAAAATACCCTAACCATGACAAATGATTGTGAAATTTTGAAGTGATTTGTTTAGACTTTCAGAAACAAGATTGTTTTGAAGGAGTGTAAATTACAAATACTGTTGCACACTGGCATTGCTCCACATACAGTATCCCAATATGTGCATTTAAGTCGCATCTTAACTATGATTTTTTCACGTGCACTTGAAAATAACTGTCTTTTATTGCCTATACCTTTGTATGTCATTTTAATCATTGCATACTGACATATCTATGTTTTTTGTAGCCGTCATAAAAAATTCTCAGCTTCCTTTTTGAGCTCACATAACAATATTTTCCAAACAAACTAGTGGAAGGATGAAAACCTTTCAAATGTTTTAATTTCATTTCTAAGGAGACAATAAATGCGAGGAAATGTTTTTAACGTAACTTATTGTATCAGTGGAGACTGTAGTGTAAAGAGCATTTTTTTTTATTTCAGTTCATTGTGCCAACAGTCGAGTGTTGCAGCTACCCTGCCGTTAAAAATAGTCGTACTAATATAAGTTTAAAGCAGGATACCATGAAATGCACTCTACAACCACAAATGCATTCCAGAGTATTGTCTCTAGTAAATATATGTCCTGGGCTTGTCTTGCGGGCAAGTCAAAGAGTGGGATAAATCCATCTACTAAGGAAATTAGGTGTGAGCACAGTGAACACACACATACACATGCAAACATACACACACACACACACACACACTCACACACACATATAAAAGTAAACATCTATTAAATGGATGTCTCAGTGTCAGTTCTGCTCTGTATGTTGATGTGATCCACGTCTAGAAGCCACTGCTCAAAACAAAACAACCTATGAATACTTGACCTGGAAACAGTGAGAAATTCTTCTGCAATTCACTGTTCTTCTAATGTTTAACCCTTACCAGTTCCACTTCTGGCTTCTGGGTGAATGTCTGAAGCAGACCTTGAGTGGCAGAAAGTGAGATATGATATAATTACGTATCTCCAATAGATTAACTACCTTAGGGGAGCATGGCCAGATGAAGTAGGATGTGTTCTGAACAAGTGGAGAAACAACTCACACAGCACATGCTGCTCCCAGAAGGGAAAAAAGAAAGAAAACCTTTGAAACGGCAAAGATTCTTACATTCAAATTACTCCTTTCCAAGTCTGTAATTTCTCAGCTAGGTCAAAACAGAAAATGAGTGATTACTGTTACAACTGGCATACGCTCTGCACTTTGGCTGCATTTAAGATACACAACATTTTCCAGAGAATCATGTCGGATAATTTGTCTTGTGTATTTTAAGCCTTTTTTACATGTCCTGAAAGACATAAGCAATAAAATACCTTAAGGAGTGCAGTGGCTGAAGAGGGGAGGCAGCGTGGGCCCAGTGTCAGGGCAGCCGGGTGCTTTTCCTGGCTGTACTGCCCATCTATCATACGACTCCAGATGGGTTGCTTACACCAATACTCCCCAACTTGGCTGCCTAAAGTTCAAAATCTCTTTGGCAAGAGTAATTTCCAATGTCAATAGTACCGTTTATCTTCACACAGAAAAAAAAGTAACTGCAGCTAGACACCTAAGTCCACATTGACAGGCACAACTAAGCACTGTAATTTGCAGAACTAAGCTCCCACAGGGTCATTGTATGGCACTGTACCTGTTTGCATATTTGTGCTGCCTAACTTGCATGGTTTTAGAGGGTCAGTGCAAGGAGAGAGGGTCCTTGAAGGAGTTTCACAGCAGGAACCGCACTTAAGTTCTCAGAGGATCCCATGTTCCCAGTGCCCCAGGCGTCCAGGCTGGTCATCTGCTGTAAGAGGCTCTCACTCCTCCTTGCCCAGGCTACTTTCTTATGGAAAACAGATCATGAAAAGAAAGTGTTGAGGATTAAAGGGGGCTCTCACCTTGTGTGAATCTGGGTGATCACATACACATACAGGAAACTGGATGGCACTACTGAGTTCTCCAGAGCAGACACAAACTTGGCTTCTCCAAGGAGGATCCTGTCTCTCCCCCCGCCTCCATACACAGTCTAGGGACACTGGGCTTCTATCTTCAGCACCTACCCAACCTAGGCAATGCAGATATTTACTGTCTTCATGTACCTTACCTACATTCTAAAGGGCACACCAAATAGACCAATATTTTCCTTACCCCAAAGTACGTGGTATATTCTACAAATTTCTTTGAACTCCATTCCCCCTGACTTCTTCTGTTATATCAAAAAAAACAGAATTCTTTTAGATAACTCCTAATTTAACTTGTGTGATTGCACTCATAGAAGCAACCATGTAAAAATATCACACCATTTGACCTTCTGATAAGAGCATTTTCATACGCTTGCTAAACTTCAAACATACGGTCTGGTCTTATTAAGTTCAACATCCTTCCAGTCTGTCATAAATCAATTACTTTTCTCAAGAGAATTTCTCTTTAAATTCAGGGTCACAGGTATTTAGTTCCTTTGTCCAAAGTTAGTTACTGCTATTAACACAGAGGAGGGAAGAAACTTTTAATTCTGCTTCGTGAAACAGAATTGCTAAAGCGTGGTTCTAGCCAGAAGAATTAATGTAAAACTAAATTTATGGGTTTCACTGTCATTGTTCTCCCTGTGAACTCTGATCCTCTTACCTCTTTACCTATCTTTTTACCTATTGCTAATATGGCAAATTCAGAGCAGTGCTGAAAATCAGACTTTCCCTGTTCAGGGAGTCCTGAATCTTTAAGGTCAGAAAGGACCTCCTGACACAGGTGGTCAAGGGGGCAATGAGGGCAGATGCTCTATTGGACCTGTTACTTAGAAACAAGGAAGAATGGGTCATGGATGTGAAAGTCAGGGACAGCTTTGGCTGCAGTGACCATGAGATGATGGAGTTCAGGGTCCTGAAAGAAGGGAACAAGGCAAAAAACAGCATCACAACTTTGGACTTCAGGAGAGCAGACTTTGGCATATTCAGGGATCTGTTTGGAAGAAGCCCACAGGAGACGGTCCTGGAGAGAGGAGGAGTCCAGAAGAGCTGTTTGATTTTCAAGGATCACCTCCTCCAACTCAAGAATGGTCCATCCCAACAAGTCAGGAATCAAGCAAAGGCAACAGGAGGCCTGCATGATGAACAAGGAGCTCCTGACTAAACACAAACATAATAAGTAAGTGTAAGAGAGGTGGATGAGGGGTAGGTAACCCAGGAAGAACACAGATACATGGTTCTAATGTGCAGGGGTCAGCTTAGGAAAGCCAAAGCCCGTCTGGAGTTGAATCTGGTGAAGGACATGAAGGGCAACAGCAAGGGCTTCTACAAGTATGAGCAGCAAAAGAAAGACTAGGGAAAATGTGGGCACACTGCTGAGCAGGCCAGGGGACCTGATGACAAAAGACATGGAAAAGGCCAAGGCACTGAGTGCCGCCTTTGCCTCAACCTTTACCAGTATGACTGGCCTTCAGCAATCCCAGGTCCTCAAGACTGATGGGAAAGTTTGGAGTAAGGAAAACTTACCCTCGGTGGAGGAGGATCCAGTAAGGCAATATTTAAGCAAATTGGATTCACATGAGTCCATGGGCCCTGGTGGGATGCACCCACGAGTGCTGAGGGATCTGGCAGATATCATTGTGAGGCCACTCTTGATAATCTTGGAAAGGTCATGGCAACTGGGGGAAGTTCCTCAGGACTGGAAAAAAGTAAGTGTCACTGCTAGCTTCAAGAGGGGCAATAAAGATGATCTGGGGAACTACCAGCTAGTCAGTCTCACCTCGATCCCTGGGAACATGATGAAGCAAATTATCCTGGAAATCATTTCCAAATGCATTAAAGACAAGGTGATTGAGAGTATTCAGTGTGGATTTATGAAGGGGAAATCATGCCTGACTGACCTGATGGCCTTCTACAAGAAAGTGACTAGCTCGATGGATGAGGGGAGAACAGTGGATTTTGTTTATCTTGACTTTAGCAAGGCTTTTGGCACTGTCTCCTGTAACATCCTCATTGACAAACTGATGAAGTATGGGCTAGATAAGTGGACAGTGAAATGGAGTGAAAACTTGCTGAACTGCCAGGCTCAAAGGGTTGTAATCAGCAGCATAAAGTCCATCTGGAGTCCAGTGACTAGTGGTGTGCCCCAGGGGTAAATATTAGGTCCAATACTGTTAAACAACTTCATTAATAACCTTGACGATGGGAGACAGAGTGCACCATCAGCAAGTCTGCAGATGATATAAAGCTGGCATTGGCGGCTGATACACCAAGTGGGTGTGGTGCCATTCAGAGGGACTTCTGGCTGCATAAATGGGCCAACAGGACCCTCATGAAGATCAATAAAGGAAAGTGCAAATTCCTGCATGTGGAGAAGAATAACCCCATGCACCAGTATAGGCTAGGGGCCGACCAGCTGGAAATCAGCTTTTCAGAAAAGGATCCAGGGGGTCCTGGTGGACCCCCAGTTGCCCAAGACCCAGCAATGAACCCACGTGGCAAAGAACGTCAACAGCATCCTGGGTTGCACCAGGAAGAGCGTTACCGGCAGGTCAAGGCATATGATCCTTTCCCTAGGGGGGAATAGATTCAGCGCTGGTGAGACATATGGGTAGTGCTGGGTCCAGATCTGGACTCCCCAGTACCAGAGACACATGGACATACTGGAACAGGTTCATCAGTGGGCCACAAAGATGGTGAAGGGACTGGAGCATCTCTCATATCAAAAGAAGCTAAGAGAGCTTGGACTGTACATCCTAGAGCAAAGAAGGCTCAGGGGAATCTCATCAATCTGTATAAATACCTGAAGGGAGGGAGTAAGTAAGATGGAGCCAGACTCTTCTCAATGATGCCCAGTGACAGGACAAGAGGAAATGGGCACAAACTGCAATACAGGAAATTCCATTTAAACATAAGAAAAAAACATTTTTTTACTATGAAGGTGGTCAGACACTGGCACAGGCTGCCCAGAGAGGTAGTGGAGTCTCCATCCTCAGAGATACTCAAAACCCAACAGGATGCGGCCCTGAGAAATCTGCTGTAGCTGGCCCTGCTTTGAACACAGAGGGTTGGACCAGATAGTCTCCAGAGCTGCCTTCCAACTTCAGCTGTTCCGTGATCCTGTGACCCCTGTGATCATTTTGTCTAATCTCCTGCACTACATGGGCCACAGAATTTCATTCATTGCTTCCTCATACGCACAAGTCAGAAATGCTACCTGAACAAAGCATCACTTTTAGACAGGCGCCTGGACTGGGGTATAAGATTTCAACTGATGGTAAATCCACTATACCCTTGCTGAAGTTATCTTTCCAGTAATTACCTTTGCTATTAAGAAGCCACACTTCCCCTTATCTAATTATCATCTTCCACCATTAATAATTAACAGTTAATAATTGAAAATTTCCAAGAACCAAATTAAGCCCTCACTTCTGTTTGTGCATTCACTCACTTCAGACCAAGTACAGCTGACTTAAACTTTCCAGACATTTCTGAGGGGGACACATGACCAGGAATTTGGGCCAGATTGTTCTTTCAGCCTGGGGCAAGTTAAGAAGGGGATAGCAGTCTGCCAGACAAGAAAGCCTGCAGAGAGAAGTGGATCAGCTGAGCAAGAAGGTACTATTTTTATGACACACTTCAAAGTAAAATTATCCTCTCACTAATAAAATGACTACCCAGAGGTTGGCAAAGGTTGCCTGTTTGAGATGCACCCCGAGGGTGGCTGGCTGAAACCCCCCCCTCCCAGCTTCCCCTGCAAACACTTCCTCCCTCTCCTTTAATGTCACCAAAAATTTCCTCCACTCAGTTATTGCAGACCTGAAGCCTCTTGCAGAGAGTGAAATGCCGGCTAGACCCTGTGCTCTGATGATGTACTTAAAGATTAGAAAATAACTGTATAGATTGTGTAATCCACAAGCCATTTTACCTGCCTTGAGAGCTATATATAGTTTCCCACTCATCAGAAAGGAGGGTACCTCTGCTATTTGGAAGTATGATGTTTCAACGTATTTTTGTGACACAAAGGCACACCCTAATCCACTGTTGAAATTATTACAATAGCAGCTCACATTTCCACTTTTAATAGTGCATTTTAAAACCAAGACTTCATATTTCTAGCACTCTGCCATGCCGGTTTGGCTAGTCTCTAATCCCTACCACAATACTAATTTTAGCTAATCATCATCATAATTTTTCTTTAAATAAGCCCACACTAACCAAAGTGGTAAGGGAATGAAGTACATAATTTCTTTTGTAGCCCAATATCTCCATCTTATGGTCATAGCATGTATAAGTGCTAAGCTTTTCAGTATTCATTTTACCATGACTTTTAATGGAGACTTCTGTGTAGCAGGTAAAAAACCATTTAGTATTTTATCTGAAACAGGTGAGATGTTTTTTTCAAAACTTTTAGGATTTTGAACAGGGTGCTACTGCTGAATCTTTTTCTGAGGGAAGGGCTAGTATGAATTACTGGTGACTGATACAATCCCAGCCTATACTCTTCAACACCAGTGCTGCACCTCATAAGAAGGCAGAAGCTATACACACGATACCTATCCACCTATGTGCCAGCAAACCATGGATTTTCACTACTGTGGTTTGGGTTTTTTTGTTGTTTTCCCCCTTCCCCCCCCCCTCCCCCCCCCCCCCCGCCCCGGATTCCCAAGGGAAAATTAAGTCATGCAATATTAACAGTATATTTTCATTAATGCTTGGAATCAAGGTCATAGGGGACCAGGCAAAGTCAGAAACAGATACATTGCTAAACTCTGTATAGTGAACGGTCTGTGTGCTTTACAGCTGTCCCAGATTGGCTGCTCATGATCTGCGCAGCCTAGAAAGACCCAGCTGAGCAGACAACAGCGGAGACCTGGAGGCAACGAGCTTGGCAGGAAACAGCTGCTGGTAGAGAGACGTGATAGACAACAGCACTGATTGCTCTCTCAGAAATGCGCTCCAGATGGTGATACGGCATGCTGTGGTTCACTGAGAGCAACTTTCTTTGTATGGGGCTAGAATATCAACTCCTGCCTCCACTGAAAAAAAGGGGTATGAATATGCTGAGGCCTCCAGATCAGATGGGAGTAATGAGATCAGACTAGCATACTACCAGGCTGTGTCCTAGGAGATATGCACTACACATCAAGCACACCTCTATTAATGACACAATTGATAGTACACCTCTTCTGTCACACGATATCCCTGTTCTGGCACTGAATGGCAGCACCATTGGATTTCCCACAGAGGAGAAAAAAAAAATCCAATGATATTGAGCCTAGCTAGCCTCAAAACATTAACTGTTTTATTTACCCATCTATGCCAGTCTTGGCACAGAGCGGGTCAGAGAATGTGCAAGTAAATTATTCTTTCAGGAATGTCAAAGAAAACCAATTCCTACCTCAGAGGTTTCCTCTAATCAGAGAACCAGGCAAGGAGCAAACTCTCCTTTGCTTACATTGTCCACTTTGGACTGCTGCCTTTTCACATAATTCTGAACAGCAAAACCTGCTAACCACACAGCATCTCTTCCCAAGACCAAACATTTCCTCACAGGCTAAAGAAATTAACTCAAAAGTCTATATTTATCAATACCACCTGGCAAAATCTGCAACAACAGCACATTTTGGTGTGGGAAAACTAATAATTTTGACAGATGTGTTAAGCATTTTTGTCACTCTTAATGCAGCCTAATGATAATGGCAAATAAACAGTAGCCCATCCAGCCTATCTACCGACCGCAGCTCTTCTGTTTGGTCAAGTGAGAGTCTGTCACCAAGTATATTGCCAGTACTGCCTCTAATAATTTAGGATGGATGTGATGCTCCCATAATACTCAGCTGTTGTGTTTTGAAAGAAGGTCTAAATTTTTTCGAAGGTGTTCTGGTTATGTTTAATCCAAGCACTGTTGCAAAAGGAGCACTGAGGGAAATCGTATCATAAGGAAGCACACAGATATCTGCTCTCATACAGTGACTGTATGGGCTCAGGAATAGGAAAGGCTCTGTAAATGGGACATAAGACATGTGCTTGTTTATTTAAAATAGCACCCGACTACTGAAAATCTACGCAGTATGAATCACATTGAATTGAAACCTGCCCAATCTCACGTAGGCAGGAGAGACTCCAGAATGATCGGGTCCCATGATGCATACCATGCACTGAGGCACCACAGCCAAAGGATGCAAGTGGCGTATACCTGTTATCAGCAATGCAGTCTTTCCTCTAAAATGAGACATTGCTACCTGGGCTATATTAACAGACTGATGGTAAAGTGAAGGAACGGGAAGCCATTACTTCATACTTCACTTTGTCTTGTATTTTTCAAGTAAAAATAAATCCCAGCAGTCTTTATTTAGTCCAATATTTACCAAAAAACCTGCTTTGGATTTATCTGCTAGAGCAAACTCATGGCAGGTGCCAGAATTTGCTGCTTTCCCAGCTCTCTGCACAGCAGCTTGGGTTCCCACTGCTCTGAATGCCGGTGCGGGACCATGCAGCCAGGGCAGCGGGCAGCCCAGATGGGACTTTCTCACTCAAGTCACTCTTCATCGTGTACCTGTGGTCGACAAATAATTTAAATGCTCTGTGAGTTATTTCTGGTCATGGGACCTAGAGTGGTTCCCACTGTCTCTAAAACAGCACTTGACAACACTCAGGAGTAGAGCTGAACCATTGCAAGACTCCTTCTTAAATGAAAACAAAACAAGAGACTCAAATAACATCAAGTGGAGTGGAAATAAAGAAAAGCGGATCTAAAAAAAATATGAGAGGCGTGAGAGAAGAACAGTTGCCATTACTGGTGTTCCTCAGTTGTAACACTGGTAAGTCATAACATGGTGCCAAGTTCCCAAATCAGCTCACCTCATTGTATAATCCACACATGCACCACAATCACAAAATAAATCATAGCTGCTACACCTACACAATTAAGCAAAATGCTTCTGCTTATTTTCCTGAAAGTAGGCAGTGGCCATTTACCACTGGGAGGAAAGCTGAAGCATTAACTCTCTTTTGCCAAAGTACATGCTTTGAACCAAGACACTAACCACCTTTCTTCAATTGCATCAGTAAAAACAGGTAGCTGAACTTCCTAATAGATGGTGATGATCATCATCCCTTTCCCAAATTAAATCTGATTTTCTTAATTCACTATCCAGAAGTCTCATCTGGATCCCATAACACACAGTCGTGCATTCTCCCTCAGGTCAGGAAAGATTTTGCAAAGTTTGTAAATGGTGGATAATATAGACATACTGCACTGCAAGACAAAGCCCAGGAGAATGAGTTTTAAGCTTGCAGCAGGATAATGCCTGCATTTAAACACTGAACTTTTCCTTCTAAGCCCAGAAAAGTTGTTCATAGAATTGAAACAACAACTTGAATTAAGGGCGCTTAAATAAAGGTCTCTTCCAGTTTCTTGTGGGTCTTTATTCTTGGTCTGCCTATAGCATCCCCACAAAAACGCTCATGAGCACTACCTTCACAACTTAAAGGGGATTAAGAACACTGCTTCCCAGGAACAGTGGACTATAAAATATCACTGTGGAGATAACAGAACTGTGGAACTGCTGTATCTACTGGTACTTGTAGTGTCGTATTTAAGTCCTTTCCCAGCTCAACAGATGAAGTTGCAGCCTGTGAGTCTTTAAAACACTTTGCACATCTGTTCACGCTGCCAGAACGATGCTGTCATGGCAGATATATCCTCCACAGTAAAAATGGGTGCGTGATCAACTATTTATCCATAGGCCGTAGGATATTCCAGTGAAGTTATCTCAGGAACCAAAAAAAAAAAAAAAAAAAGAGATGTTTTCATACAGCATAAACATCCCTGCACCTGCTCTGGCGTCGGTGGCTGCAGGATTCTGACAGATGCTGCCTTGCTCAGAAGAGTCAAAATGTGTTTGAGTGCTGCTTGTGATTTTAAAGACTTTTAACCTCACGTAACATAGAACTTTCTGGACATTTCACCAGTGATACTGAACTTCGTCTTGCATTGCTAAAAAAAGTAAATAAATAATATAGAAAAGGTCCATTTTAAAGTAGGTGTGTAACAAGATTCTAAGCACTCACAAACTCTTCTTATTATAGAGAAGATACAACTTCTGTTCTACTGAATAAATAAGGGATGTAGGGAAAGTTGTGACAGCTTTCTTCGAAGAGGTCTTACAGACCCAGTAACACTTATTTATGGAATGAGATTAAAACCGCTCCTTCAGTTCACAGTACATTTTAGAGAATACTATGTGTGCATCATACTTAAAGAAAATGTGAAGGATGCAAAACACAAGTAAATCTAAGGAGCGTGCCTATGTTCAAGGAGCAATCATCTCCATCACACCCGTGAATGCGAGAAGGCATTGCTTTAACAACTGCTGAAGCAGCATTTACATAAAAGCCTTTCTCCAGGGAAAAGCAATGTCGCCAGGTAACTCTGAAGGGCAGGGGCCATGGCCACACACTGAATCGCCAGGGGCATGCACTTCAGCGTTCACAGGTTTCTCAGCACCTTCATTTACAATGATGAGGGTCAAGGGGGACTTGCCTTCCAAAGGGAGGTTTTGCTGAGCACTGGTATATATCTGGGGCTGAATCTGCTCAGCTTTTCACATGACAATTGCTTCTGAAGTCTCAGCATTGCACTAGTCCCGGGGCAGAGGGGACCTGCTGGTCGGTCCAAGTGTTGCTGAGGCCAGCCTCCCAGCAGCGCAACCGGGCTGCCCCTGCAGTCTCAGCTCTTACAGAAGCCACTGGGACCAGTGCGGAGCTGCCTTTCTGAAGGGGCCTTGGGAGCAGCAGTAAGAAGACCCTGGGATCCGTAAGTCCTTGTCTTGCCTTTGCCCACAGCAGGGAAATGGGCCGCTTTGTCCTGCCACTTGTGTTAATCCCCTTGCATCCCCTTGGCTGACTCAGCTAGCGGTGAGCTGTTGGCAAGGCACAGGCTCTTCTTTTTGGTCCCAGTGTCTCCACCCCCACGTTCACTTTCCCAAGGGTGACTCTGACTCGAAGGCTGGAGAGTAGGCAAAAAGGCACAGTGCTTGACATTGGGAGACTTACAGCAAGCAAGCAGTAAAGAAACACAAATAGCTTAGGAGGTATACAAAGGATTTTTCAAGAATATCGTTAAATGTAGATTTTGAGGTTCTTTAATAGGACCTAAAGCAACTGGCATTCCATTTCTACGCACCTCGTGTGTGTTTTGCATTAAGCATTAATCATGATCCTTGAATATTTAGGCACAAAGAATTCATGTGTTTTCTGACACACGTGTTGATGTTGGATTTATAGTTAAGATATTCTAAAGATTAAGTGCTCCCCTTAGTGTTAGCAATTTAGAAGGCACATAGTTATTTCCTCTCGTCTAAATATGTGATGATGCAACAGCCAAAATAAATACCTCCAAACACAGTCAGGTTGAAGTGCCCATAATATCTATGAGACACAGCTCTAATATAAGTAAAATACTGCTTGTAAGGGTTTGGCTGGATTAGAGAGAAGAAAAAAATGTAAGAGTAGATCCAATATACACTCATAATCCATTGCATAGGAAAAGGAATAATTGCAATTTAATTTGAGAAATTTTGCAAAGAGATGTCTTTAAATTAGAATTATTAAATACAAGCAACATAATTACATTCATAAAAATAAAGTAATTCAAAAAAGCATTCTTATTACTGAGTTATTAGAGCTAATCATATTTATAAAGCACTGAAACTTTGCCTGCTGCCCTTAGAGAAACACAATACTTAGCAAAAATCAAAAGTCATGCCTTGGCCCAAAGATCTGCTCCCCAGCTTGGACCATCTGGAGCTTCCTCCACGTGAGGGAAATGCCTGCTTGGCGCAAGGCCTTTGCGGTGGGAAGAATTCATGCCCTTTAAACTTTTCTGGAGTTTCTGCCATGGAGTGCGACTGGCATGTCTGGAAGAGAAGTAGGGAGGATGGGAAGAGATTACGGCATCTGGGGTGATGGCCCGTGTGGTGCAAAACCACAGTGACCCAGCTGCAGCCACTCTTCCCCATGCAAGCCCAGGAAATTAGGGAAGCGCAGACCTCATCAAGCCATTTTTCCTCCCTTGCTTCTCAATGTCTTAAGGGATGTCTATGGCACAGGTGAAAATCAGCACCACAGAGCTTGGTATTGCAGCAAAAGGGGTGACAGTGGCTATACCAAGTGTGAAAGCAATGGTTGTACTGGTTTTGCGCTGGCTTCATGCCATCAAATAAGGTGGAATTGCTCCTCGCCAGCCCCAAAGAGCAACTTTCAAATGGTTGCATTTTATAGAATAGGTGGGCTTTCAAGAAGTGATTTGGAGAAGGAAATGGAGGGCACTGACACACATTAATCAGACGGCAGCATGGAAAGAGGCCCCGAGGCAGGAGTGGGGAAAGCAGACAAAAGGAACAGTCACGGCAGATCACCAAGGGCAGGAAAGAACGCAGGAGAAATAAAAGCACTATTTTAGGTAAGGTATGAAATGCGAAGGGCTTAAGGAGTTCAAACACCTCTGGAGGGAAAAGAAGAGATGAAGACAGCGCAGAGACGCAGAGCCAAGGAGACAGGGAATGAATGGTACGAGGTGGCGAGCTTGCCGGAGGGATTTGGAACAGACCAAGGGACTGGGTGCAAAACGGGCTGAGCCCAGACACAGGGATGTGATAACTGGAGTAAGAAATGACCAGAGAAAGGCTTCAAGTGTTGGCAGGGGGGACAGTAGGAGACTATTCCTGTTGGAGCACTAGGGAGGGGAAGCAAGCACAATTTAGAGCAGTGAAGGAGGAAGTGGAAAGAGAAAGCTCCCTCTGAATAATGTCACTTAGCCATTTAGAAACGCTCCTACTCCCTTTAAAAGGAAGGAAAAATAAGGAAGCAGGAATGTCAGGGTAAAAAGAGAGACAAGGAAATAATTCAAGATTAGAAGGGCTCAAATCAAGTGCAGAAAGGGACTAAGGGAAGAAAAGATACACATATGCGTGGAAAAAGACTTAGAAAAGAGAAAGACCTTTTGAAGAGCAGAAATAGAGTTACTGGAGAAGACTTATGGGACGTGTAAGATACTTGCCTCCTCTCTGCCACTAGATGCAGGCCATGCTCTTAGCTGCATGGGCATGGGGCGGTTGAATGGTTGCACACACACGTGCATCCCCTTCCCACTCCCCCTTCTGTACGTGGTGGCTGCGCCCGGCTCCAGTTAGGAGCTGAGCTGTGGCAGAGGCTGTGTGTCCTAAACTCCCACCAAGGTTACCCGAGCATGCTGCTAAGCATTGGAAAAACAAAAAACAACACGAAGAGCAAACCAAAATGATTTTCAACACAGCCACTCAGTTGGCTGGAAACTCTAGGCCGGGTCTTTAGCTCATGTAAGCTGGTGTAGCTCCACAGACATCGCGGGAGCAGTGCTGAGGAGCTGTGCCTGTGTTCCCAACATTCGCAGGAAGGAGTGTGTGTATTTCTTTTCTGTGAACTGACTCTGAGCCCAGACCCTCACTGAGAAGCAAACCGAGCACTGCATTAACAAAAGAAACCTCCCACCAGCAATTCAGTACTATAAAATTCCATATATTTTCTTTCTAAGTCTTTAAAATAACTACTGGATGCAAGTCCCTCTTCAAACCCTGCTGTATCTCTCTCCATCCCCACTTTGCATCTTCTCTCCCAGCCAGGGATGAGGTCTTAACAGTCACAGTGCTTCATTTTTCATTTTCTCTTTTCTGATTTCAAGCATATATTTTTAGAGGTAACCTTTTTGGCATCCTCCTATAGTCAGGTTTAATGGCCTGTTTACATTTTCATTTAAAATGCTTCTCTATCTTAAATGAACAAGACAAATAGTTCTGTTGTACAATGGCTTTCATTTTATAGTTGTGTGTCACTTTATATCAGTGGAAATGCAGATGTGCTCTTTCTTCGGGAGTTTGAAACTAAATAGCTGGTGCACATCTGTTTAAATTTAATTTGAACCTGTAGGTTCCAAACCGAAAGCAAAATGGGAAAAAATAAACAAATTTTTTGTGTTTTTTAAAGCAAGCAAAATAGCAAAATTCTCTTCTGTTTCTTATTCCCTTATGTAACTATTAAATCCCCCAGACTTTCATGAAAGTCTTTCTGAAATCAGTTACTTTCATTCCAGTATTTCAGTTTCTTTTATCTTTCTCTCTATGGCTCCTTAGAGCTCTGTTACACCATATATTCTTCTCCCAGTGTGTATTATATTAATCCCCCCATCGAATGAACACCTGTAAAATCTAATCCCCCCCCCTCAAAAAAAAAGTTCAGAATTTTAAAAGTCAAAATCCAGTCTAGTAAATAGCAAAGCTCATTTTCCAAGCTGATGACTTAGAAGCAGCCCAATAACATTACAGCTAGTTCCTGCAGCCCCAGATGCGACTGGGAGCTCCACTGGGTTTGGGAGCAATGGGAAGACAAGATACCCTCTCAAGCCCTTGCAAAAGCCGCCTACATGACCAGAAGCAGCACAGCTGCGGACGCAGGCCCTTGGGAGCCCCAGGAAAGCAGGAGGAAGAGGTGCATGGGTGAAGGCTGAATTCCCGTCCCTCACCTCTCACCCGTCTGCTGAGAAAAGACCAGGCACGCAGCAAGGTATTTTCCTCCCCTGGAGCAGCAGTGGGTCAAAAGCCTAGCTGCTGTGCCCACAGCAGATGTTTCCCCCTGCTCCTTCTCCCTCTCTAAGTCAGGATAAATGAGCAACCTGAAACGTGATTAGGAACACTAATCAGCAACCAAAAGTACCCCTTGCTTCAGCGGTGGGCTTAGGAGCTGAAGTAACCCCAGGCTTTTTCTAGCATGGCACCTTCCAGCTGAGTTTCCGAGGCGCTGGTTTCCCAGGTTAAGGCTGTTCAGCTTTGTGTGAATAAGAACAACCAAGTCTCAGACAGCCTAAATATCCTCCTAAAGAAACGAACACCCTACAGGGACAGGCTGAACAAAGCTTTCATGACCCCTTTGTAACAAAACCAGCCTCTGACTCAGTTTTTGGCAGGAGAGGGAGAAAGGAGGGATCCTTCTGAGACATGCTCAGTGGGAGGGCTTCGGCGGGGGAACATCAGAAGGACCCACCAGATGGACACTTGGACTACATCTAAAGCTTTCTCACATTTCTTTTCCTTCCTCCCCACCCTCCCTCCCCCCCCACCCCATGCACTTGGTTTACCTCTTCCCTACTCATCTACAAAGTGCCTGTTCAAAGCACCGGGGACGGTGATGGATGCCCACATGTGCGCGCAGGAGCGCAGTGGCTGACACTCTGCACGTGCCGGCTGCTGCAGGAAAGGTCCTTTGAGCGCATGGCCCGGCTGCAAGGTACGCTGGTGGGCGCAGAGCCCAGTGGGCAAGTCTTTCTCCTCCAGCCCGGGTCCACGCTGTCCGTTAAGGGCAGGCCTTTGGACCAGGCTCACCTGAGTCCCCTGCAGCCAAGCCTCCTCCAAAACCTCTTCAGGCACAACCCAACTGGAATGGGACCCTGCACAAATGTGCTCCTACCAACAGACAAGACATTACACAGGCAAGACACGGAGCGTGCTGCTCGTACAGACCTCCCAACGCCACCCTTTTAATGCAGTGAAGGTGGTGGAGGGGAAGGAGAAAGGAGGAGTGGAAGAAAGTCTCTGTACTGATTGCAGTGGGATTTGGAGCTGATTTAATGAGGAAAATTATTGCCGGCTCTTAAATTGCTATGGTTTCCTCTTTGATTAAGTGTTGGTATTCCTTTAAGATTGAAGGTTGGTATTCCTTTAAGCTTTCAAAGGAACAAATATAATTATAATATGCATTTGATAGTGAGTATTTCTAGTTCTTTTCCATGTAATTTACCTCATTTATCTTTATTCTCTCTCAAATCAAATACTGATTTGACTCTTCCTCATATTGAGGGCATTAGTTTGCTAACAGGCCAAAAACCATCAGTTTGCCATTTTGAGCAGGTCTATTTTCTTCAAGTTCTTGGCAAGAAAAAAACTCTTGCTTAAAAAGACAGCAAAGTGTCCTGTCTTGTCTTGTTATTCCATTGGGAACAAATTATTCTTTTATGTATGCTTTGATGTTGAAATGAAAGGGGTTTAAAATACTATTTCACTGTACTGGTTATAAAAAAATGCTGTAATTTCCTTGTTATTTGTCTTATTAGAAGTAAGTCAGCGACAAAAGCACAAATATCATATACACAGAAACTTCCTAAATACCCCTTTAATCCACAGTGCTCTGTTTCATTGAAGGGCTCCAAACCTATTGTCTGTGAATGAAACTCCATCGTTATTGTCTGCATGTTGTTATTCTCACTCCGAGTCTGAGTACAGATATACACATTAACCTGGTCACTATGCAATAAATCACATCCTCACTCAGGCATGGATTTAACAGGAAAAGCTGAATGTGGTGTGGAGCGCATGTTTCCAGTCATGTATTGCACAAGTGGCTGTACAAGGCTTCTGTAGTTGGCCTTGCCAACACTAATAGTCTTAGATAGCACCTTGATTCAGAGATACTAATGTCCTATTTGTGTCTCCGGTGGCAGTTATGCAGCAGAGGTCAGTGGATACACGTGTGAACATTTACAAGTTTTGCATTAAATCCCACCTAGATGAAACCTGCACACAGCATAAATTCAGCCCACCATGTATGTCTTGAGTCATGAATGCAGTTCATGCCAAGAAAACTGCAGGCTATTAAAAACACCTTTTATGCAAAATTCAAAACACCAAGTCTTATGATTTGCTTGCACTCATATAACTGCATTGACTCCAACAAAGCTTCTCCCCACTTAGTCCAGTAGAAGCAAGAGAAGGATCAGGTCTTTGCTTTCAATCTTCGTAACAGAGTTGTACAAAAATGTGTTCAGACGTGACTTTAAAAAAACCCACTGCAACAGAAAGCATGTTGTTCAATTACCTCTATGACACCATTCCCAGAACATGTTAGCACTTCCACTGCCAAAATTCAGCATGCCTCCCCACTGAGCCATAAAGTACATGACATTATACGAAGAAAGACAATCAGGCTGCTAATTCTTAAATAGATCTTAATGAAAGGCAACAAAAAGTCAGTGTCAGGAAGAACAATAGGTACCAAAGGAAGAGGAAGATACACCCTTTATTAACTTTTGCTCACAACCACAAAGAGCTCCTCTGCTATAGTCTGCTGCTATTCATAGTAAATGGGCTAACTTCTCAGACATTCATTAAACACCACGATACGTTTGTACTGTTGACAGTGCAAGTCAGTAAATATTGGACAAGATGCATGGTGAAATCTCTTATAAATTATGGTTAAGGATGTATATTGATCACGGGCATAAAACAGTCATTGAAAAACAATGACTACCTTAAAACACGGAAACAGGCCTGCACATGCTGCTGCAAGACCAAACTGTGAGAAATTCAAACAATTCTTTTGCTTTGTTTTACGTTCAAGTTTGTTTCAGAATCATCTTGGAGTTAACTGAAATAATCAATTAAGATTACCTCACATTCAGCTCCACAGAAGGGCCAGAAAGGCATGGCTGTAAGAATCCATAGGGGAGTATAGAGGAGGCAGAGTGACAGATTAGAAATATCTCTGAATGCTTTGCTTTGTTTTACTCTTGAAAATCACACCCTGAAAAGAAAACCTATAGGCAATTATGTAGTACAGGCTATAGGGGGCTGTCAAGAAACACACAGTATCAGCTAGGGTGGAGAGTTTTACTCTAATCTGCATTTGTGATCACTAGACACAAGATCAGTATATCAAGGAAAGACATTTTATTCTTGGCTTTTCAAATACTTCTGGATGAAAGACCAAATAATAAAAGCTTAGCTATATAACAAGTAACTCTGTATTTTACAGGTCTTTAAAAAACACTTCATAATGTTTAACTAGTAACCTAAGCCCAGTTTGGGTATTTTGAGTACAAGGTAGAAAACGTTTCCACAGCCAATTCTAAACAGAAGAACCTGAAATACAAAAGAACTCCAGTAAATTTCAAATTGAGAACAATGTTGCATTGTCAGGGACTAGATTTAATAGGTGTCTTTAGGATTCAATATCCCAGTATCTACATGTCTCTTGGCTTCCTGAGAGGTCAGGCTGCATCTGAGGCAAGCAGAGACTTCCAAGTTTGTGGTAAAGCAGAAAAAAATCTAGATTTCCAAGTGCTTTAGCTCACTGAAGAATACTGCCTCTTCTAGCTCACGCAGTTCTTCTCTCCCTTGGGAGAGATCTTCAAATCTGAGAGCAGAAGCAATTTGCCTGGTCTCTGGACTTTGGGTTGACTTTGCCTCAGCTTGCCCTCTGCTTTCTTCATTTCCTACCTGCAAAGGAGAGCACCATACTCTTACAGGCAGCTACCATCATACCACTCAAAAGGTACATATTTGTACTTGGTAATGTGTGGTGTCTGCTAAGTTGCAGTATGGGATGGAGCTGGGGCAGCTTGTCTTCAGTATGGTCCTTTCTCTTTTGCTGATTTTTATCTCAGTTGATTGACTCTTTTATATATCATAAATGCCTTAGACCCATCTTATACATAGCATTAATACAGAAATAAATGTTCTCTTGGAGTGCTTGAGGTATCTTCTGGTACCTCTGCAGGCACTGCTAACTTCTTCCAGAACTTGTACAGGCTTCCAGGATGGGAAAAGCAGGACAGGATCTGTGGGCGGCATGAACTGGTGTAGCTTCCAGTAAAGTGAGGATCAGGCCCAGGAAAGCAGTGCATTTCCTCTGGAAAGGAAAGCCCCCCACCTCTTTCACTATAAATATACTAGACTTGTGTGCTTTGTTTTGAGCCCAGTTTCCTAAGGAAACAAGGTCTATGCAGTCACGCTGTGTCTGTCTGTCTGTTTCTGTTCCCCACTCCTAACTCTCATTAGTCGTCTTGAGCAGATTTGGCAGTGGGGGTTGCGGTCCCCAGTACATTAAGCTTTTTTTGCACCTCGGTGACCAAGAGGAGAAAAGCGTTTGTTGTTCTTTATGTCTCCCCTAAGAGAGAAGCTTTATCGTGTGCTTTTTCTCTCTGAGACAGAGAATCCAGAGGGGAAGAGACCTTGTGAGACAGGTTAGCAGGAAACCAGGTTGTGTTAGTTCCTCTGCTCTGGGAACTACTTGTTTAGTTTAATCTCCGCAGGAAGTATCCAGCATGACAGCTACCATGCAGACGGTGCCCCATCATACCTTTTTGAAGCTAGACATTTCAGTTTTCAAAAGTTACAGACCTTTTTAGAGATCTGAGAGGGTACCGTGTTAGTCTTTGAAGGCTGAAGAAATTTTGATGCTTCTCTGTCACCCATCTCCCTGTCTTCATGACGTCTTTATCTTCTTGGCGCAAGAAGCCTTCGGGGTGCACTGGGGGAGCTCTCTTTCCCAGGTCCCCACCTGCCAGCACAAACCAGGCTCGACTCCCGCGGCCTTGCCGATCACGCCGTCATTTGCACTTCTGCAGATTCAGTGGACAGCAGGGGTCCAGTCATGGTAGTGACTTGTATTCACCTGCTCAAGCGCATTCAGCACAAATTAGAGGAAAATCAAACCTCAAGGATCCAATAAGAGAGCATTTTATAGCCACTCTGCATAGCAGTGAAAAATGCACGTAGCATGAGGCAGAAATTCTACTCTCCAGAGAGTCTTATTTGTGTTACAACCCTCTATTAATCATAGCAAGAGTAGTCTCCTGTGATGTACACGCATAAAATCATCACTTTTTTTTTTTTTTTGGTGTAATGATGCTGCTTTATCTACTGCCTCTACAGTTAAATATAAGAAGCACAAAATCTGTGCTTAAAGAATGAAACATATATTAACAAAAAAAAAAACCCAGTAATTCAGAATTGCATTACAGGTTCCATACAGGAACTAATTTCCTCTTCTTTATTTAACAAACATATCATGTACACGTATCTATCTTAAGGCTGACATGATTATTCATTGCAAAAACAACAGCTATTTTTATGTAAAGCAGAAACTAATGAAGTAAGAAAATGTATTGAGAGATTTTTGGCTACACATTTTTGGATTCCGAGTATGGTGTTCACATGGCAGCTGCTTTGCTGGATACTGCCTCGTTGATGGCTTGTGGCATTGATTTATTGACATGCCCGAACTAGAAATTAAGGCAGCCTCAGGGGAGGATATCAACTGACCTGTAAATTGGAACATGTGTTTTGGGTTTTTTTGTTGTGCTTTTTTTTTTTATAACAAGACGTCTGCCACTGACTTCAAAATTTTCCATTTAACACAAAAGAATTCTTCCACATCTCAATGTAGTCAGACCATAACAATAAATTAGGACAATGGATTCATGCTGACTTCTGCCAGCAGAAGATCTAGCTCCTGTGGTTAAGTTATTTTTTCCTATACAGCATTAGAAAGAAGAGCTACCTTTTTTTTTTTCGCCAACTTTTTCCAAAGTCAAGATTAATCTTAAGTAACGAACTATGAGGTCAGTGAATACTGAATTCTAGCCAGGGTATTAGCAAGTTGGTGAAAGAGCATTCTCACAAAGCTGTCTGCCACATCTGCCGATGTTCGACAACAAAAGAGACTCCCTAAAGTCCCTGTCTTGAATTACACCTACACCAGATTTCTACCAGTCAGTCAAATTTTATCTGAGTCATTTACACGCCCACTCCGACAGGAGCGTGGGAGCAGTGAACAAAGGGCAGGCATCCACTGGGAGCCCGGCCAGAGCGAAGACTGACAGGCCACGCTGGGCCCAGATGCTTAGGTACTTCGTTTTCGTAACCACGTTGTGAGGCAAGAATGCGGCCTGTCTCTACGCTGGCAGAGTTCCTCCCATGACGGAGCCTGATACTGCAGGGAAAAAAAACGATGATGATAATTCTGTCATCCGGCATACTTATGAAGCATCTGCTAGGCATTTTTGGGGCAGAAACGGTGTTTCTGGAGCAGCAGAAGCCATAAGCCAGGAGACAGTTCAGGGGAACGGTTCACATTTAGGAGCATAGTTCCCAGTGGATGTCACCGCCTGGCCACCAAAATCCAGCCAACCTTCGGCCAGTGCCCGCGCGAGGTAGCACGGGCGTTTCACTGTGTGACCGTCCCGGATCCCGGCGCTGGCTGGCCGGCCCTCTCCGGCTCCCTCCCGCAGCTGACGCGGTGCCCGTGCGCCGGGAACCACGGCACCCTGCCTGCACCACGGCTACTGGCCTGCGCGGGGTGCGGGCAGCTCATCGGCAACACGGTGACCGGCACGAGGTGGCTGGGGTCTAGCCGAGAAGGACGCGTATTCAGTGGCAAAACATAGCGTTGCGGCAGTCATCGTCCCAGGAAAGTGCTTTGTGGTACCTGCACTCTGGTTTTCACCCTTGCCGTCCGGGTCATCCGCTGGGTCATTTCCTGTACACTCATACCCAGAGGAGAACACAAGAGAAAACCACCTTTTAGTTTCATTTTTCCTTTCTAATGGAAAGGTGAACCAAATCCGAACAACCATGTTTTCCTTACAAATTTTTTACTAAACCATTTGCACACACTGCTGCGCTGCCTGACTACTCTCGATTACCTTAATCTGATTTTCAATCTCTGTAACACATGACTATATTAGCAAGCCTAATTTTGCAGAAGGGTCGAGTTCCGGTGTCAGTTTACCATTTCGGTGCTGGCAGACGTGCTACTTGTTCCTCATTCCTCCCCAGTCCTGCAAGATGTGAAGGAAAGTGCTCTCCCTTTTGAGATCCGCCGCCTTCGCACCAGTCGCAGCGCAACACAGGGGGAACGCGAATTGCTCTGAGCAACTGCTTTGACATGTTGTGCAGTCTAGCTCCATGGTAAATACCTCACTGGCCTTGGGTTTCTCTTCCCACTGTAGATTTACTGTGTGTATGTAACAAGGAAATCGCAATAGCTTTCAGATCATCTGCAGAACCACATTCTGGGAATTAAAGGGCTTCTTTTTTTTTCCTTTGGTTTTACAGATGTCCACAACTGTACCCATACCGGGTATTTTTTGCTTCCACTGGTGTGGATTGTTCCGAAAAGCATCCATTTGAACAAGCAGTGGAAACTAAAGCTTTTTGTTTACTCAGTAAGCTCTGGGTGCCTTTGTGCTGAAACTAGAGTGAAAGGAAAACAACGGCCTTGATCTCTCCCTCAGCCACCAAGACCAGAAGGCGGAGGAAATCCACGACCTGTCCCTAGATCTCCACCTCCAACATCAGACAGAAGAAAACAATTGCCTTCCTTGGAGACCTCGCAAAGAATAAAGCTGTAACTAAATAAAATCCTCATGCCAGCAACTTTGGGAATTACTCTGTTGTTGTTACAGCAAAATCTCCATTGACTCTGAAGGACTTTCATGTGAACGGAAAAGGGTCTGGAAAAGAAGCTGAGATGACAGCAGGACACAATTCCCATGTCACTTCCGCTGCCACAGATCCAGGGCCTGGTGGTTCAACCAATGCTTTCTCCAGCCTGACGACACTAGGCTTTCCTCGCTGTTTGCTCTTGATTTTCACAAGCGACTACAGCTCAGAGCCTACAAGGATGGGCACGGCACAAACGCTGGTAACACAGCAGCCATGACTGAGTGGATGCAGGATGTCAGGGTCTGAAGAAAAGCTCGTGGTGAGCATCACATGTCAGCAGTTATTCAGTCATTATACATCACTAAAAAGCAAAGAAAAAGTCAATTTCACCACTATTCAGACCTTGTTATTTTAATAGCAGTGAAATACTATTTCACTGAAATTACTCAAATAATGGTTATGCTCAGATAGAAGCCACAGCTCTAAATGTGGCCTCCAAACACAGGGTTTCTAAATATCCAGATGAAGTCTGGATGTCTACACTTTCCAGCTCACAAAACCAGTCGTCACGGCCCCTTGCAAAGACCTGTACCCTCTCCAGCTCTTCTTCAAGCCAGCCAGGTTTTGCCAGCTCCAAGCTGCTCTGAGCTTGCACGAATACTGCCTGCCTGTCCTAAATGGCGTGTGGATGGGTCCAGACCAATTCGTGGGGAGAGCACGAGGGAAGCTAGTGTAACTTCATCCTTGTAGAAAAGAGACTGCAGAGATTTATTATAAGCTGATACTGGCATCACAGTGATGGCCACGCTGCTGAGGTGGAAGGCAAAAGGTGCTGAAGGGAGGCGAGGGGGAAGGTTCTAATTAGAATACTTATAATTTGTAGGCCAACAGTAAAGGCTTTTTACTAATTTAGAGTGTCAGTAGGAGTGAAGAGACTGAAGCTCTACCCATGATTTGCTATGAACCTAGAAACGTTTAACTTCTCCAACACTCAGCTTGCACACTTGAAAATAAAAAAAAAGAATTAAGAGCAGTAGGAGAAACAATACCCTAATGCTTGTAAAGTTCCTTCAGATATTGGCTCTACAGTAAATTAAAATATAAATTCTTATCGTGAGTGAGATAGATGGAAGCAAGGCCTCTGAGTAACCTTAAGGTATTGCTTTCATTGCATACTAATAATTTATTAAAGTTCTTTCATTTTCATTTCCCAAATCCATCGTAATTAATTCTTAAACTTTTCTGAGTATATGCAGTCTTTTATTCAAAGAAAGGTGTCCTCTCCCCAGCAGGCCCAGAAACGCTGGCCTGTGATTAGAGGGTAGGTATTTAACAATTTATAAAACATTTTTCTACAGTTTTAAAGAGATTTCTCAGTCACCTCTACTTAGAAATTTCTCCCCACTTCAGCAGCGGAAGGTCCCTGGCCGTACCTCCCAGCACAAGCCTGGCAGGCGTGCGTTTATGTGCTTAGCCTTCGCCGCTGAGCAGAGACTGCCAATTGTACTGCGCTGTACTTCATTAAGTAGTAGTTTTACGAGGTGGACTGCAGCACACGGGGGACAGGCACGAGACCACCAGATTTATGGCATTTCGGTATCGAGCTGACTGCGCGGCAGTATTCACACAACAAAAACTGCATTACAAGAATGTTAACGTCGCAAGAGAGCCCCACAAAAAAAAAAAAACAAACGAGGTAGGAAATTCAGAGGTAGGCATTAAAACTCTAGTACCCAGCATGGCAACATTAAGATGGTGTGTCCCCCTCTGCCTGGCTGCTGGGGTGTTTAATCCTCGGCTGTGGGTTAAAAAACCTGGTTTTTAGGGTGACGGAGGTGTCGGGCTCCACCACCCATGTGCGGGAGGCAGGTACCCATCCTGCCAGCACCAGCTCCGCGCCCTCATCTCCGGGCCAACTGGACTGAATTCTTGGAGCAACAGCCCAGAGAGGTTATGATGCATTTGGTAGCCAGATGGACATCTATCAAACGGGAAGGGAAATACGGAATGTCTTTAAACGTGTTTTTAAAAAATGCTTGTCTCTCTTGCCTGTATCTCCCGCCAATGAATGGGCTTTTGTTTGTCTCAGTGGGAACTACCATTTCAGAGGTATTTTCCAGAAAAAGCCCAGAACGATTAAGAAAAGTAGAAATGAAATAGCTGCAGTAGAACTGAACAGATAACTCAGTTTTTGTGTAGAGTCAAACTTTAAAAGGTCTGGACCACAGGGAAACTCAGCCACCCTCCCAGTAACTTCTTAGACCTGTTACAGGGAGTGTTCTCTTACTTTGGCCCAACATGAGATTAATCCTGGCAATTACAGGCTAGTGGTGTCAGCTCCATGTGTCCATAATTGATTCTCAGGCCCACAGAGGACAGAATAGCAGGAACTGGTATCTCAAGGGCATTTCTCTACAGGGTTTTGTTCAGGAGAAATTGCTCAGGAATCCCCTTTGGGAGTGGATTACACTAACCAGAACAAGGAACCTTCTCCCAAAATTAAAGTGCTCACATGTACAGTTAATAGATGTTACACTTTAACCTGACAACTTTACAATAATCTGTAATGTGGATGAACTCAAAATCCTGATGGACACCAAGGATTGGATTGCTCAGTCCAGCCTCTGTGCATCCTCACAGGCCAGAGGTATGCACATATAATTTTATCCTGGCTGCCAGGGCAGTCTTCTGACATAAAACAGAGCTGCCTATTGCTCGGACCATACTACCAGGGAGGGCTTCCTGGGGCTAAGGGGCACCTGGCCCCTGGCTTCCTGGGGCACCCTTTACTATAAGCCCTTTCCCACAGCAAGATCCTCTGCAAGATGGCAGAAAGGGGCAGCAAGAAACCCCCAAAGCAGGCACCTCTACAGGCCAAAGAGTCTTTCGGCTTCTTTGACATGGATTAAAGTTGCTCTATGCTACCAAACGGGCCTGAGCCACCGAAAGGGGCCTTAGCTCCAGCCCCAAATTGCAACAGTGCTGTGGCTTGACAGCAGGTAGCTTTGCTTCAGCAGCCTGAGTTTGATTATCTCACCCAAGAACTGCATAAGGCTATTGTAATTTGACAAGGAAACACTTTGCACTGGTACTGTGACTTGATCTTGTTTGCTATAATCAGGCTTAATGCTGTCCCAGAGCAATCTGGAAAAACTCAGATTTATGAACCAGCACTTGCTTTCAGCAAACCAAATCCAGGACTCTGGCTGTAAGTATTTCCATTCTGGCACCTCCTGCTAGACAAAATTAGCCCCACTGTTAGTCACTTTATACCTGTTTCGTGGCTGTCCTCTCCTGACCTGGGAGCTCCTGGGGCATGGCGAGGAGCTCGCACCTGTCACAGATGTCTACAGCATACCCGGCTCCCTCACCATACATGCACCCACAGCCATACCCAACATTTCATCCCTGTGGGGTGCCACACAAAGAGCTCACCCAGAGCACCTCAGGCCAATAAGCTCCAGCAAAGCACGGTGCTAACAGGACTTGCCCTCCTAATTCCGATTCTTGAATCTCTGTGCACTCAACTGTCTAAACCTACTCAAAGCCAACTCAGGTACCTCCAACAAGTCACTCCACCCAGGTGCAGCTCCAGGGCACGTCCAAACAGGCAGCTGTTTCACGCTGAGACCATCAGTGCCAGAACAGCCCCATGGCAAGGAGCAGTTATGGTGCTGCTGACCACCATGCCTGTGTCGAAATGCAGCACCTCTGGCAGGGGGAAGAGGGTCAGGGTGGTGCCAGAAAGTACTGTGAAGGAGCAAGGGCTGCTGGCGCAAGTTGGAGTCACTATGGATGAAGTCCATGTACACACCACACAACCCCCACTGCTCCCACCATTCACTCAAAGTAGAGCTTGGAGCTGTGCTCCAGCTCACAAAAAGGCTTACAAGCCAAGGACCATCTAGTGAAAACTCACTACAATAATGATAATAGAGATGAGTGTTACAAATAAACAGTTCATTGGCAGAATCTGGCCAAAGCACAACTCGGGCAACTTGTCTTCTGTGAGACAAACTGACAGAAGAGGGCTTTAGTGAGCTTTACAACTGAAATCCACCGTTTGACCATTCAAAATACTTTTCCCCAAATACCAAATGTGACTTTGACCAAAAAGTTTGCTTTCTGGTAAAACAGGTCAGTAACTTTGGTTTCCTCCTTAAAAAAATGGAGGATAAAAACTTCTTGAAAGAATTGGAAGGCCAATGTCCTGCCCTCAATATGATATTTTGGCATATGTTTTGGAGCTGACTCAGCGCAGATCTTGAACCTCTCAGCACTTGGGCTTTTTATATTTGGGGTGTGAATCAGTCCCATCTACAGTGAAATGAAGTCCACCCATGAAGTCTGCATGCAGATTTGGAGTCATGGGTGGATCAGGTCAATCCAGAAGCATGATGAGCTTTTAGAGTTAGATTTTATTTTGGGTCCTTTGTTTCACATCGCAGGACGGAGAATTTACAGATCAAGTCTCTCCAAAGTGTTTTAGGTACCTAACTGCTACCAGTGACTCTTTCCATAATTTTCTTTCATGAAAAAGACAGGGTTAACTATGTTCAACCTGGAGAAGAGCAGGCTCAGGGAGGATCTCATCATTGAATATCAATACCTATAGGAGGGTGCAAGAAGATATAGCCAGGCTCTTCTCAGGGGTGCCCAATGACAGGACCAGGGGCAATGGGCCCAGACTGAAATACAGGAGATTCCCTCTGAAGATCACAAAACACTCCATCCTTGGAGATGTTAAAAAGCCACCTGGACATGGTCCTGGGCAACTAGGTGGTCCTGCTTGAGCAGGGGGCTTGGACCAGATGACCTCCAGAGGTGCCTTCCAACCACAACCACTTCTGTGAAGAGTTATAGCCTGGAAAATAAAATTCACCTGAGGCATGGGGTAGAGCAGGATCAGCTACTCACACAGTGCAAGTGCGCAAAATAAAAACAGTCCTTCCCCAAAACAGCAAATCACTGCATAGACCCAGGCATGGGCAAAGTACATATCTGCACACCTCAGGCTGCGAAACGACAGGGAGAAAAAACAGCAGCACCACGAATATGAATGAAAACTGAGGATTACTGGTATTCAGGGATTCCTCCCTCCCCATTGCCTCTGCTGCCCCAAAGCGTGCAGATGCACTCAAAAATCATTTTCTCCCTCTCGGGCAACCTTTGGGTGAAGCCCCCGCAGCACCGAGCACGGCGGCTGCATCCAGGGAGCAAAGCACTAGAGGGCACCAGCAGGATACGGCCGGTGCCCCTGCTGCTGGAGCTAACGTGCCTAACTAGGGATTAAACACTTCTCTTTTCTTTTTTTCTTTTTTTTTTTTTTTTAAAAAAGGAGATTTAACTCACTCGCAGAAAGCAACACACGCCTCTGCCCTGCACAGTCACGAGGGTCCTTCTGTTAAAAAGAAAAGTTGGGTGCTAAGCCCGTAACAGAGAGATTTTGCAACTCCTTGCCGCTCTGCAGAGTGGCACAAGATACCCCAGGCACAGAGCATGAGGGGGACTTCAGACAGTCTGAGCAGCATAGCTTCCCTCCAAAGAAGGAAAACTGCTTATTTAGCAAAATTTGAAGTCTGTAATATTCAGAACTTGATGTCAGGAAAGGCAACCAAGGAAACAAAAGAAGATACAAGATGGAGCTCTGTTAGCCAGTCACCCTGTTTTCCCCCTTCTGCTCCTGGAGGATGCTTCAGCATCCACAGCAGGTGCTGCCCTGACACCCTCGGGACCCAGGGCCACCGCTCTGCTTTGGGGCAGTGACAGCACTGGACATCCCCCCGTACCCGCACGCAGGCAGCGGGACTGACCATCCCAGAAAGTCCCGTGCCAGCACCCTTTGGCTTTCCGCAGGGACCTCCCCAGCTGCTGTCACCTGCCCGAGGCGGCTGCTCACCACGCCGGGTTCGCCCCAGGGGGTCGCCCCAGCCAGCTCGAAGCAACCCCCATTTGTCATTGCCAGCCGGCATGCATCCCCAGCCAAGTCACCCTCCTCAGCCCGCTACCGTTCCTCTGCAGGCATCACCTGCGCTGCCAAGTCTCATCTTTTCTTTCTTTAAATATTTGCGCTCCCGGGGCGTATCAGCACCGGGAACATTGAGCTCCCCCATCCTCACAGGAAGGCAGGAGGGCTGCGCTGGCAGCTGGAGCCTTCCCCCGTCTCCCCGTCACCTCCAGCCTCCACCTTCAGGGACCGGGAGCAGGTTTATATGCTCGCTGCTAGGCCTGGGCTGAGCAGAGACTGCCGATTGTACTGCACTGTACTTAATTATGTAGTAGTTTTATGAGGTGGACTGCAGCACACAGGGGACCAACGTGAGACCACCAGATTTATTGCACTTTAACTTTGAGCTGACAGTATAACAGGCTCTAAGAGGTAAGTACTCAGTGCTTTATTCACTGATCTTTTGCCCTCTCCCTACATTTTTGTACAAGGCTTCGGAGCCTGTCTGGGACGATGGGAAGGATTTGGAACAGTGAATAACAGCACGAAAAGGAGAAAAAGGCAGGCGAACAGACAGAGAAAGAGACTCAAAGAGTAGGATAGGGATGAGAAAGGAGGAGGAGAGGCAGCTTCTTGTAGAAACCCACAACCAGGTGCTCTGGACCCCATGGCCCTGGCTTTTCCATGTCATGTTATTTGTCGCGAAATCACGAACTGGAGCCTTGTCAGCAGAAGTAATTCCCCTGGAGATGCTAATGGCTGCATCCCCGCAGGATCCCTAGCTCAGCACCCATTTCATAACAGCAATGCTCATATTTTAACAAAATAACAAGAGTAACATCTTGGGGGTTTTCACTTGGGAACAACTGGCTATCATCCCCATCCCAATGAAAAGTGACTGAAGGAGTTACTTCAACGGGAGGTCTTCACCCACATCCTCTGACGACATGGACTGGACTTAGCCACATGTGCTCAGGGTTTGGGGGAAAGAAATACTGCCTGGTTTTGGAACGTGGTTGGCTATATGCACCAGGAGGATGGAAAAACCATCACACACTTTTTTTTATTTTTATCTGCACTTGTGCGGTATTTAAAATATTGCTTTGAATCTATACAGATTTTCAGTTATTGGACCTCTTGGATTTTTAAACCTCACTGACTCTCAGCCAGACTGCCTCCGTCTGCATTGAAAGGAGCCATTCTTCTTCTTCTTCTTTTTTTTTTTTCCCTTCAGTGAAACTGGAGCCTTTCCCTTCCCGTAACTTTCAGCTGGCTGAGCCATTCCTAGATCTCTGCATTTTTCGCTTTGCAGCCTGACCCCCAGGACTTTGGGAGACCCGTAAGAGAAGTTATGTGACATGTTGGCTGCACTGAAAAGCTGTGTAGATGAAGAGCAAATGCTACAGATGTCAAAATAAAATAAAATAAAATAAAATAAAATAAAATAAAATAAAATAAAATGAAATTTACATCCACAAGGAAAAAGTAGGGTGCAAATGTTCCATGAGGAATGGTATTAGCTACAAACTAGTGGGAAGGCACGAAAAATATAGCAAGGTTGTACAGTGTAAGACAATAAAGCACACGTACCATTTTTCATTATACTTATTTTTTCCAGAAGATCACTAGGAACAGTGTTTTAACTGTTTCAAATCTTCTTTCAAATAGAATTATCAAGAAATAATCACATTATTAGAAAGTCATCTAATCGGCTTAAAACTATAACTTTAAACTAGTTCAAATTAACAGATATAAATTGTTACAGACACTTTATAGGGAATGGCACATTTCGCTTGGAAAAGTACATATACAACATTATTGAAATGGGGTTAAAATGATTAGACTGCTGTAGAGGGCTTAAAAAAAGTCCCAGGGCATGCTATCAAATACGAGATCACACAAACCGTTAAATTTTTCAAAAGACTTAATGTTTGAGAAAGTTTAGTAAAATCCCCAGGATGTCTTATGATTTTTAGTACTGATTCATTGCAAAAATACTGTCAGAAAAGGAGCTTTTGGTTTATACGTTACCATGCGTAAAAGATTCACAAAATTAATTTCTCAGCCAAACACAGTGAATAAAAAGTCTTGAACCCTACGCAGCCTGAATGTGGAAACTCACATTTTTCTCTATACTTTTCAAAGAACAAACGCTCTTAGATGCTATTCCGTCTAGAAGAAAGATAAATGTCTCCATTGTTCTGACTTAGTGAAAGATAGAAATACTACTTACTACTTTTACAATTTTGAAACACTTCTCCAGTAAAACACCAGTACACCAATACTGAAATTTTACTTCTGGAATTATCTGGGGAAGGACCATCACTGAACCACCACAAGAGCAAAAGATGAAGTGCTTTTAAGGTTCCAGAGAACTCATGTCCAATTATTGCCAGGATATTTATACTGTAAGGTGTTTGGGCCTGGAGCAGCCTCTCACTATGTGTTTATATCGTTTGTAGCACAAAAGAACCCTGATTTTTGTGGGGCACCTGGCTGGTATAGGAATATGAACGATGAATAGTAAAAATAAACTAAATGCCTTGACAGGTGATTCTATTTCACTGCAAAGTTTTATGGCAAAGCTGCATATTTAATATTCTGCTGTCCCATCTGAAAGCATGTTTTTCCTTTTTTTTCCCGCACAGATCTACTAATAATGAAATTTAAAAAAAAAAAAAGAAAAAAAAGAAAGCTAATTTATTTACATTAGGTATAAAAGAAGTTGGCAAACAAGATAACCTTCAGTCTTTACAGGATTCTTATTTTATACAACTTCGCACAGATTACAGTCACAGACACAGTTTTAAAGGCAAAAAAAAAAAAAAAGAGAAGACAAAGAAGACCGTAATAATTAACCAGGAAAAAAGGTTTTAACCAAAGATCATTAACAGGATCTTATTTAACTATCAGTATGCAACAGATGAGAAGGAAAATCTTCTAAATGGCGGTTAAAAAATCTTAAAACTTCCATTCAGCACCTTCACGTGTGAAAAAGGTTGCGCTGCACCTTGCTGCTAGACCCTTCTGTCGTTAACGCACATTAACGTCGCCCAAGCACAGAGAGCTCATGTTGTATCAGCTCTGCATACCAACCCACGTACGTAGGACTTCATACCGTCATGACTGGAAGATTTTACCTATCCGTCAATGGCTAGGAAATGGAAGATAAGCGGACAAAGGAAAACGCCAAAGCGCGATTAGGTAATCTCTTTCCTTTACGAAATGGTTTCTCATGCTGGGAAGATGAATGGGACTCCAAAAAGCACGCGCCCTCTCCTGTCAGTAGCAAAACATTTTTTTTTCCGAAAGCAGGCGTCCCACAGCTCTCAAATTCCTGGGCACAGAGGACGCACTTCCCGTTGAGAGAATCACGCTGATGGCCATCCCCATCATCCCACTGCTACTTCGTGCCCCTCCTACGCCTGTCTGCTACAGCGACGTGTTGTTTCTCATCTTCCACTTGTCCTGTTGCACTCACCGGGGCATCTGTGAACTATTTGGATCTGCACCTCAATGAGATCTTTCAGCACCATCTATAAAAATTAATTGGATGAATCATGCTCACAGGCTATATGTTTAAGGCATGGGCGCCTGTGTCTCCCTAGTAATTTTTCAACCTGTTTTCCAATTTCAACCAAGTTTGACAGAGGGGCAAACGCCTCTTGAGACACAAAGTTCCCACAAGCTCCATGAAAACAGACATCCAAATAGAGGGAACTGGCAACGCAACTGTAGGAAAGGCAGGATCGGCTCCGCTCTCATGAGACTGGAGTACACCCTCCACACACAAATCCACAGGAAACCAGGTTTCACTGGGTGTGCAGCTCGTGGAGATACTTGATTCAATGCTAAAATGTGTCTGTGCATGAGTGGTGGGGGATCTGCACTGCACTTTCCCTCCTATGGGTGCATGGACAGCAAGGTCAGGCTCATGCTTTCCATTCCCAGAGGTACCCTACACTGTTCAGCACTGGAAAATGTGAAAATATCTACTCCTGCAAAAGGGGAGTCAACACATGCCTGTTGGTGTGATTTGGAGGAGCCTCAAGATGAAACTAAGATGTGCACCCCTTCATCCTCCCACCCGCATCTGACCTGCCTTGCACTGCTGCCCAACTTAGCCCAGCAGGACTCCAAATTTAGGTTGCTCCTCCCTAAATCCCGCTCTCTCTGCACCATGACCAGGCCCCAAAGCTTCATCCTAACACAAAGAAAACCATCTTAAATGGGCTTAGAAATGCAAAATGCTCCTGTTAAATGCAGATCCATCCTCAGGAATTCAGGAGGCATCTCCAGTAGGAAGAAAACAGAGCAGCTACCCGACAAAGTTCTCCGAAAGGAGGATACACAGCTCTGCGCAAGCATCACATGGGCCGCGGCATCAACGTACAAGTCTCTCGGTGACATCCTGTAATTCTGCGTGCACACTGATAGACCCAAGAGTCTCCCACACTGGAAATTAAACACAAGGATGTGGATCATCACTCACAAATTCAGGCCCATTTCAGGTCAGACGTTTGCTCAGAGGCTCTTCCTCCCCACTTTTCTCAGGACTATTTTAAACACTCATCACTTTCTAGAACTTTGTTTCTTTTGCCCATGCCTCTGAGGAGGTCTCTCCTGCTTCTCTGCCAGAGAAATGCAAATCTTCACAAAGCATCCACTAGCAAAACCCCTCTGCACGTTGAAGCCAGCTCAGCCCTTTATTTTGGACAATGCCTATTTTTGGGAAGGGGACGGCTATTATTTCAGCCAGCTCATTTTGTAATGGAGTCTAACTCATTTGGGTTTTCACTTTTTAAATAGTTGTGGAGAAGCGATCACGCCTGAGCCACAAGACCACTGTGTGTGTTCGCTTTGTAAATACCCAGCTTCACAGCTGCCTAGCTAATTGTATGTGCAGACCAAGACGTTTTTGTATACAGCCACAGTGAGAAAGAGCTAATCAGCTACACAATTATAAACATGTTTTTCATCTCCAAAACTGCCCAGAGTTTTTTTACCTCTGTGTCAAAGATTCTGTGATTGCACGGAAAGACAAGTATATGCAACAAAACAAAATCCATGTGCTGCACAATCGCTGTGAGTATAAGTATCACCTCTACCATGCACCTATGCCATAGGAAGAACGAATCTCTGGGTTTTCACCTTCAAACCCACAGATTTTCCACCCCTTACCTAAAGGGAATCTCTGCTAACGGTGCCGGTTGCGTGGATAAGCCAGCGAGCAGAGAGAGACGCAGACAGGAGCAGGTCTGACATTCCACCAAGCAGGAGGCAGCAGTGACCTATATACCCTTGTCAATACATTTCACAAGAAACTGCAAGTCGCTTCAGCAAAATATGACTCCTTTGATACCTTCCCGTTTAATTTAATACAGACTTTTAGTATCCAAAGAACCCCACTGCTTTGAAATGAGGAAACTCGGTCAAAGACTTCGGCAGTCAGCCCACAGCTGGCAAGCATAGTTCAGGGGCCTAAAATACAACTGCTCACTAGGCTTGCACTCAGAGACAATGGAGCTTTTAAAATTAAGGCTTGTATACACAGGCAAATTTATCGGCCTAATTATACTGGCATAATTAGGCCGATAAATTTCCCTGTGTAGACAAGTCCTGAGACTCTCAAACTCATAACTAGGCAGGTCTTTCGGGGGCGGGGGGGGGGGGGGGGGGGAGGGAAAAAAGAAGGGAAAATAGCAACTCCTGGAATATCCAAGCAATAAATTTTTTCTCACTCTCTCTTTTTCCTTTTTTTTTTTTAAAGATTTTCTTTTTAAAGATTTTTTTTTTCCTCCAAGTGAAAGCTGTATTTCATTTCCAAATTGAGATCTGGATGAGCTGTTGATACACATGTGTTTGGACAAATTAGAAACAACAACCACCTACATGCCCTTGACAAAGAGGGGTCTGTCTCCGGTGTCAGATAAACCCATGGGCATCGACAGGGGCCCGCCAGGCAGGCCATTCTCAGGATTCCAGTTTAGAGCATAGACTGATGCAGGTTGCTCACTTCTTAGGACAGTGCATCTGACATGAGACTCTCATACACCCCTGTCCCTCCACAAGCGTCGCGAGAAGCCCGCACTGTTGAGAACAGCAGTCCGGACACGCCAGGAGCAGCTCTATTGTTAACTCTCTTCCTTTCCATCCCTCCCTCGCCAATCTTTCCACACAACTGTATCACGTAACTCCCTTTCGAAGCTGCTAACTCGCAACGACATAGATCAAGCCTAATCTGGAAACAGCGTGAGTCCTCTCTGGTCTGTGGATGGGAAGAGTCTCTCATCCCAGGCACCTTCTGCACTTCATTCTGCCTCGTCGCCCTGGTGCCCCGAAGCATTACTTCTGTGACAATAAGGGTCACGTCAGGGAGAAGAGTCATGGCAGGATAACCACGCTGAACCTAGTCCCAAGACCCTTCGTAATGGAGAGCACTGCCTGCACTCTCCTTGCTTCCCATAGTGTGTGAGCCCATCCTTGTTATTGCTAATATTAAGTGGCAAGGGCTGCATGAGAATTGTGCCACACAGCTATTACCAAGGTTCATCTGCAAGTGCTGACTTCAGATTCTCATAATCTCCCTCAAAACAAACCCACAATGAGCTCGGAAGATCCAACCTTCAACTTCAGTCACTTCCCCATCCCAACCTTTTATCTTCTCCCTATCTTCAACTTCCATCTTCTTCCATACTTCTCCTTGTCAGTGATACAGCTCTCTGCCTTGCCGGTGGCAAAGACTCCCTTGATAACCTAGCTTTCTTCCCAGTCTCTCCCTTCCCTTTTCACACTGGTATCAACAGAGCACCTAGCAGCTCGAAGAAGAGCTGGGGCCCCCATCGTGCTAGGCACTGCACACGCACGCAGTGGAAGAGAGACCTGTCTTCTCCATCTTACAACCTAAACAAATAAGGCCAAAAGAAATGTTATTCCCATTTTACAGATGGGAAACCAAGACCAAAGATATTAAATGTCTAGCCCCAGGAAGCCTGCAGCCAAGGCAGGAACTGACCCCCTGTTTCCTGAGAGCCAGCGTTCGGTGTCTAATCGCACATGATCAGTCTTTCCTCTCTACCTCCCTGTAGGCACGAGGAATTTGTGCTCTACATCTCCACATGTTTCTCTTGCGCCGTACTGCGTGCGGCCGTACACACCTAGATGGGACTTCTTAATAAATAATCGTATGTGGATTCCTGCACTTCTCTTATACTTGTCAGCCCGTGCCTCCCTTACAGCACAGGAATTAGGCTTTCCTTCCTGTATTCCCAGTGTAATTATCAAACAAACTTTCCTTCTGGTGTAGTCTTCCCACACCATGGACACTTTAAATCTCACACATAAATCTCTCTCATTTCAGCAGGTCTCTCTCCTCGAGAATGTCATTTAATGGTGATCTTTTTTTAATCAGGTTCAGTCCCCTGTTTCCCACCCCCATATGGTGGAGGCAACTTTCCACTTAGAGAGGAAGTCAGTCTTTGATTTCATAAATGATTATAAGAAGATTTAACATCCTCAGGAGCACAACTATTTTGATTAGAATATTTTTGCTCCAATTTCTTTTCCAGCTGTCCCACTTCTTGATACAAACCCCAAGATACAGAAATCCTTCAGAATTCACCCGCAGACTCTCCAGTGTGGAGACAAGCCGCTCACCCTCTCGTCATTTGGACTCTGGCTCCATGTAACGCAGCGGAATAAAGCAAGGAATCGTCAGCATGCCGACCGTCTGCTGGTCTCTACCTCAAGCCCTGGCAGGCGGTTTGCTGAGTATGGACGTGTGCGGGCTTGTTTGCTTTCGTTCACTGACCTCCACCTTGCTGCTGCAGCCCTACAGCATGCCGAGACTGACACCAAGAAGGGCAACATGTCTTAAAAGGCAGGGGAGTCGGACAGCTGAAGGCTTTCATAGGAGCGTGCATCCACTGTCACTGTTGCAGGCAGGCTGGCATGAGTATAATTTTACAGGCAATGCCCATTTGTGCGCAACCTCTCACTCTTGGCGCTGTGGTCAACTGAAGGAAAATATCAGATGCTGTTTGCACCGTGCCATAGCGAACTGGAGTTTTCTGGCTTCAAAGGCAGATCCGAGCTGCACGATATAATTTTTCTGCAGTTTTGCTTTCAAACACTTTGTACCATTTTCCTTTCAAATATTACCCCTCTGAGGATATGTGTATATGTAAAACGAGACGGTAACATGAGGGCCACAGTCCCAAGTCACCTTCCAGTGCTCTCAAAGGCTGTCAGAAGCTTAAAGGGTTCTCCTTAGAAAACAGTAAATGAGATTCTGGCTCAGAAAGACAAGCCATGCAGAAATTTGCTGCCTAGGTCTCTTCAGGAGTGTTTCTGACTCTGCTACCAAGTCCAAAGGGGTGGGACCCAAATGTGAAATTGTTTTTTGATCAAAGTCTTCCGTATCCCATCCTGCCTGTCAGCAGCTGAGTAGCTTCATTTCAGCAGCTCCAGCTGTGTGAAACAGAGCACGAAGAGTGTGAAGCCAACTTTGCTTCTGAGGACTTCACTCCTTTTCTTAACTATCTTCCAGACTAAACCCATTCTCCAAGGACCAAAGAGTCGCTTTTGAGATCTGGGTTACCCAGCTCCAGTTTGCAGGTAGCATACCCATCCAGGAATACATTGATTAAATGCAGTCTGCCTATGTTTCAACACCACATTCAGTACGGTCCCTCTCAGACCTGGTTAGCCTGTTTGGATTTGAGCTGGCGTGCCTGGAGGCTCGAACTCTTACCAGTCTTCCCTTTCCATAATATCAGCAGCAGCCACGTCAGTGCCTGTGGCTGTTGTGCTAGGATGCAGAAATAAACTTCCCCATCTTACACAAATGCTTGGATGTTAAGGCCAGAGGGACTTACTGAGATAATTTTGTCTGACGTCTAGAGCAACGTGGACTATAAGATTATGCTAAATAATTCATACTTGACGTTCAATAGCTGTGGTTGAACAACAACCACAATAAACATGCAATCATGGAAAATCTACCACAATCCTTAGTAAGTTGTTCCAATTGTTAATTACCCTCACTGTTAAAAATATGCACCTGGTTTTCAGTCTGAAGGTGCTTAGCTTCAACTCCCGGCCAACACCATATTGTTGTTACACCTATGTCTACCGAACTGCAGGACCCTTCCTACTGCATCGCTGATCCTACTGAGGTATCTTTAGCCTGCAACAAGTGACTTGTTTGAAGGCTAAATAAGTAGAACTCCCCTCACATCTTTTGCTCTTTCAGTTGCTTTTGTAACTTTCCTCTGAACCTTCTCAAATTTTTTTAATATTCCCCTTGAAACCAGTTGTTGAGCTTGCTGAACTGTAAGTCGTTCTCTCAACATTCACAGAGCGAAACTACCTCCTTAGGCTTTGTTTCAGAAATTTCCAAATGCATTCATGAGGTCCTTCCAGGCTGCCCTGTATTTTGACCAGCCCTAAAAGTTTCAACAGCATTTCCAAATCTTTAAGACCAAAGTCATATTAAATGACATTAAGATGAAGCAACAAGCCCTTGAATCCCCACATAAAAAAATTTAGAAAGAAGCATTCTCACAGCAGGATCAGTGAGTGAGCAGAACTATCTGTCAGCTGCTCCCATTTCTTTATGTGGGCAAGGGCCTTCACAGTAACTGCTCATTCGAGCTGATGGCTGCCAGCTCACCGGAGCTTTGCTGTTGTTTCAGAGTTTTAGCCCGTTTCTTTCTATCTGCCACTCAAAGGACCTGAGGAGGTACAACTTGTTCCAGACCAGCTTCCATTTTTGCAAAAAATTCATTTTTCAATTCATTTTTTCAATTCAATTCATTCAAACTCTTTTTTTTTTTTAAAAAAAAAGTTCATTTTTGCTTGCAAAAAGCAAGCAAGTCTGCATACACATAGCTTGCTCATGCCCAAAACACTGACCCAGCCAAGCAGAGTCAGCAGAAATAGCAGCTGCAATAGCCTTGTAATGGCACATTACAGAAAGGCCAGCATCTTTCTAAAAGCATGCATCTCACACCTATGTTTTCCAGTGGGAGCAGACAATCCTGTCTCAGCTTATTTTGTAGCAGAGCCTCATCGACTTACAACTAGCACTATAACCCATCCTTCTGCTTTGAATGTCATGACTGTGGTCCAGAGCTTAAGAGTTTTTCTCTCTTTCCCCCTATTAAATCCTCCTGTATTACAGCAGCACTCCCACTTAACTCAGTCAATCTCTACAAGCAACTTCATAGCCTACAATGGTGCAACTAAAACCCCTGCCGTGGTTGCCTCTTAAGCAGAAGAGCTACCCTGGTCTGCCTGCATGGGATGTCTTTGCTTAAGGAAGGAAGAGGAGAAGAACACCACCACACCCCGAACCCAGTCTTTCCCCATATACAGTGCCGCTGCTTTCAGAGTATTAATAAAGCAGGTGTTGAAAGAGAGGCTCAGCCTGAGGCATGCTCAGTAGTACACTTGTCGCTTGACCCACCTCCTCATCCTAGAGATTAATTAGGCCTAGCCCCTCCCTGCTAAATTGCCTCTCAGGCACATTGCTCAGCCTTCCTCCTCCTGCCTCTGGCAGATTCACTCACTAACTTTTTATTTCAATATTCATGTTTTCCAGTTTGTAAGACCCTCCACTGGTTTTCACTAGGCTGCTCCAAGGACTCTGCTCCAGTAATGGGACGTGGGGGAGGAAGGATGTCTGGAGGATGAGCACAGCTGGGTTGGGATGAGGAGCTGGAGCTTCCAGTCTCCTCTCTGTTCGCTCTCCAAGTCTTCCCCACGATGCTGTCCCGGGTGAAATGCACTGGGCTGAGAGACAACATCACCACTTCTCATCTCCTGAAACCACCCTCTCACCGCCGGGTGCTCATTTGAGAGGTGCAAGGTCAAAGGTCCTCAAGCAGCAGCAGGGTGTGCACCGAGCTGTTCCCTAGCCTTGGCTGGGGCTGACATCTAGGGAAAGGGTTGTGGTATTTGGCCCCAGAAAAGGCCTCTGGGCTCTGAATCCTGCCTGGGGAAAGAGGACAGTCTGAGCAATAAACCTTCCCCACATTTTACTAGCTAGCTGGCATGGTGCTTAGTATGTTAGCTGCTGCCATTCCTTGTCTTAAATGCCTTGTTCTTTCTGTGCATCATCTGTGGAGGTCAGGTACCTCGCTCGGAGCTGAGGATCCCACTTTCAGCTCAGCAAACCCTTGGCTAAGTTTTAACTTTTGCTCCTGTCTCCATCCCTGTTAATTTATGTCATCTGGATAGACTGGAAGCTCTTTGGGGCAATGCCTGCCTTTTGCTGTACACGTGTACACGTAAGCTCAGCAGAGCCTTAATTAAGATCTCTAGATGCTGTTGTAATACAAAAAATAAATATTAATTAGTAGGATCAGCAGATTCACATACCAGACATATTGCAAGACACACCCCCGCTATATTTATACATGCTGATATGTGAATGTGCCTGCAATGGTTAATACCACTGTATATTTGGCTTGTCTGCGCACTGTATGTTTTTCATGTAATATCCTTCCCTTTCATAATCATATGTCACTTAATATCCTGACTAAGACAGAACATTCTGTAACACGGTAGCACGTGTTTGGACAGAATAGTGAAATTATCTTTGGGCATCATGTAGCACAGATGGAAAGATCAGATGACGAGTCTCTTTTCCATTTCTCTAACTTTCTACTGCGGCTACCTGTGTTTTAATATTCTAAACCATCAACGGGTTCATTCTTCATGCTTGTGATGAACTAAGTCATGCTCACAACTATCTGATTTTTGTATGCGGGTTGCACATTCCAAAGAAAATCCATAATGGAAAACATAATTGCAGTAACAAGCACCCTACAGGGATGCAAAATTCCTCCAGAGGATCGTCAGGGGTTAATAGAGCTCTTCTTTGCACAGTTCCGCAGAGCCATTCCTATTCATATCAACTGAGCACTAGCGGGAAAGCAATAAAATTACCAGCAAAAGCCCAGGTTCCTGCCCATTCAGTATACCATGCTAACTTCTAAAGACAGAGCTCTGATTGTATGGCTGAGCCAAACAGGACGGCTGTTTTTAACACTGTTCTAACTTATGGTAACCATTAACTACAACCTGACTTCCCATTACAACATACCTCTGTGAACACCTATTAGCAGCTAATTGAATCATCTAAAAATGGTCATAATTCAAAGCTATGTTTGTATTTTTGTAATGTTTCTTACAGCTTTTGCTGTAGTACAGGAGAATATGCAAATCAAGCTCTGTTTTAAAGCTCATGGTAGGATGGAAGTTTAAATGGAAATCTAATGGAGTGACAAAGGGGAATAAAGCCATATTGTATTTTTGATGTTACCCATGAGACATGATAGGAGAAACTAATAACAGGCTAACAAGGCTCCCTATCTCTAAACGTTTTCCAGCTGTGAGCCACCGAAGAGCCAAAAGACCTCTCTGAGTCAACACCAACAAATGCATATACTCACATCGTAATTTTCTGCAATTTCTATTCATAATTTCAAGGCTGCACGGCATTTTTCATTCTCCTTTTTATTTAAAGAAATAAAAGTATTTCCTCTCAGAGGCATCAACCCACTATATCCTTCAGTTTTGTTGTAGTTCTTTAAACATGAGTATGTTTTTATTATACTAAGAAAGGCAAAAAAGTACCATTTGCACAGCATTATTGACAGGTTTGTGCATATTTGCTGCCAGGGCTTTTTAATTTAACTTACAGCTTGATTTTGTAAAGAGTTTTCATTAAATCTATGGAAAAGTTGTTAGGTGTTGTTTTGGCTAGAAATAGGGCTACTTCAGATTAGCATAAATTAGCTTAAACAAGCAAATCAGTTTAAACCATCTACTCAAACTGAAAGAAGAATATATTTCACCAATTGTAAGAGAACTGTCAAGAGCAGATAAAAAAGATACCACACCTCAGGTGGAGGTTACTGCCTCTCCAGGGAAAAGGTCACTCCCTTCTGCTGAGTCACAGCAATGTGGTGCTTCCAGGCCATTGCAATGCAAAGTAAGGCGCAATCGCTTAAAGCTCACACAAGGTGTCATTGAGGTTTGCATCAGTTAAATAAACCCAGAGCAGGGCGGGGCGGGGGGAAGTTTAGGCAAAACTTTTGCAGCTCCCTTCTACAGTGAAGGACCCAACCACCATCAAGTCTGTCTAATGTAGGTATCTATTTGCACAAGGAGGTGTCGATTTCCTCAATATATACGTGAAGCACTAAACTGGTCCCCTTTTCCACATTATCCACTGGTCAGCCCAGAAAAGGGCTCTTCAGATCTGCAGACTTGGCTTCATCATGGAACCCAGCGCCCAGCTGCCGAGGCTGGTGTGAGGTGTGACCCACAAGCTGCAGTCTGCTGGCTCGCCCATCACGGCCGTCGTACTGCGCGGCCCGATCATATTTATTAGAGGGGTCAGATGCTCATGGCCTGCAACAGCCTCTGATGTAAACTGCTGCCTGGTTGGAATAGCCATCAGTTTTCGACTGATACCAAAGAAGTTTTAAATCACCTGCTATTCATCAGACCGGTTCACACCGCTTAGCACAAAACGTTTTGATCGATAGGGAATGGTGGATTGCCTCTCCAGCGAATGTATAATAAGAAGGACGTGTTTTACACGGGAGGTGGGAATTCTTCCCCGCAGATACACATGTGCAGCCCTGCTGGCTTTCTTGGAAGCTGCATACGTACTTCTGAACAAACAAACAAGCACCACATCTCTTCTCCCAGGCTCAGAGGTTGTGCTAGCTTTCTCCAGCAAGCTTAGTAGTGTGCTGGAGCACACTCATTTAGGCAATACAAATGAACCCTCATTTAGGCAATACAAACAACAATATTTTTAATGTCCAGCCCCCAGATCTTTGATTCAATCTTCACTTCAAACATTATGAAATCTGCACTTGTTAAAACCACCGGAATTTTCTGGAGCAAGTAGCATGGGGGAGGCAATGGCTGGGGCACGTATGGCAATTGCCCTCTGGCTGCCAGACGGGCTCGCACATGTGTGTGTGTCTCTCCCTGGTTTTGGGAAGCCCTTACTGCCCTTCTTACCACCAGAGCTCTAAGAGGTTCTTCCTCTGCTCAAGCTGTGGGGACTTTATCTGGCTTTAAAGCAGAAGCCCTGTGGCAGTTGTCCTTCCTGTGCCAACACAGCGCAGCTAATAACCGAGGCATCTGTGCTGCACAGCAAAGACATGATAAAGTTGCCAGCACTGAGCTACCGAGCGGCACAGCAGCAGCCTAGAAGCATGTGTCAAGGAGCAACCTGTTTGCCCAATAAAGACTCTTGGCATCAGGAAACATATCCGCATCTCATTTCCTAAACTGTAATGAGCTACCAGCATTCGCATTTTTCATTTCAGCAAAGACGGTAAAAAAAAACCTCCTGAAAATAGGAAAATCAAGGGCAGCCAGCAGATTGTGTGCCTGTCGCACTTGCATTCAGTCCCCATCCCATGGAAGAAAGGAAATTAAAATTCTTTTTTTTTTTTTAAATCCTCAACTCTGACCTACTAAGCTTGTGGGTCATGACCCCCATTTGGGAAAAGCTGCACTTTCTCCTCGTCCTCCTCCCTGGCTCACACCCACCCCCATCCCCCACCCCCCACCCCACCCCCCCGAAAACATTACCCTAATGACCACTGACAAAACAATGCCTGAAGGAATGTGTCGAATATAAGCATCCAAAAACAGAGCCAACAAAACATGTCAGTCTCTTAATATCAATTTCAAACAGAGGTTAATATTAAAAAAAAGTCCCCAAAAGCTATACATTTTCTCTAGACAGCCAGTTCAGCATTAAGTAAATTGACTGAAAATGACTGAAAATGAAATAAAATGACAGCATCCGAGAGTAACCCTTAATTCTGGGTTCTTTCCTTTCCAGGTCTCCATTCATTTTTCTTCCCCTTGACTTAATTCTTGTATTTTTTCCTCCCTCTTTTAGATACAATCTTTGGCTATTTCTTTACCTCTCCTTTCCATATTTGCTTGACTTTCCTCTCATTTTCTGTGGAGCCTAACTCTGGATTCCCGATGGAGCTCATTCACAGTCAAATGTTTCTTAGTCAGGGAAACCTGCCACATCATCACGTTTGTCAGTGCGGTTCCTCCAGCTTTCATTATACCCTTGGGCTAAGGACCACGGGAGCCCCGGGTCTGGGGAAAGGAAGTTCACTCTTCCTGCCGTCCATGACAGCTGCCTTCAAGCATCCCAGCTGGGTTTCTTGAACCCAGAATGGGAAAACTCCCGTTTTGTTCAGCCCATGAGCAAATCTCTTTCACCTCTCAGATATGCCATGCTCTTCAAGATTTCTGTCCTGGGTCCATTACTGAGGCCCTGGTTAATATTTGCAAAGAGGTGCTCTTTACCGGGAGGCAGCAACAAACAGAGATGTACCCCATGCCCAGGGTACATGTACCAGCCCTGGCACACCCAGATACACCATAAGTCTGATGCAGGGATCCTACTTGCCGGTGTGTTTCACCCTTCTCTTTCCGCATCTGTATGTAGCTGCACCTCCTGCTTTGAAAAGGAGCAAAATGTGAGATAGCATCCCTGAACGGCAATTCAAATTCCTGAACTGCGCTTGAGGAAAAATGTTCCTGCTTGTCACGTTACTGAAATCTTTTGGCTCCGTACAAATTCTCAGTTCACTAATACTGATTCTGTAATATTTACTGTCCGGTCACATTCAGCTCTTGCTTCTTTCCATCACTGCTGATGGTACAGAAGTAGTATTTTTCTAGCATGTTACTTGACTTTAGTGTGCCCTGTTCTCTCTTTATCTGCTTTTGGAATGCCTTTTTCATTTAATGCAATTCAGGTTGTTTATCACCCCCACTACTCAAGAAACACCGAGTTTGCTAGCCTAGAAAATATCCACTGGGCTGTGAAAAGCCACGGCCACGCAGCATCACACACGCTGAGAATGCATTCATGCCAGCAGGGGCTCATGTGCAGGTGCAAGTTAAATGCTCGTTTGGGTCCTTTTCACCATAAAGCATTAAATCTCAGGATCCCTTAATACTCCCACCCAGCCTCACAGCAGGCATGTCTGAAGAGACATGAGCGTAAGCATCTCGTAGTGCTGGTGAGGTACTTAGTTAAGCGTTCCCCTTTTGGGCCTCACTTTTGCTACTATGCACAACAACGCTCAAGGCTATGCAGCTGCACTCCAGTTCATGCAGGATCAGGTTCCCCTGCCCTCTTTCTCCTGGCTTAGCACTTTCTTCTTTTTTTTTTTTTTCTTTTTCCCCCTATACTCGTACATGAACACTTCAGAGCGCAGAGCACCATTAAGCTCAAAGAGAACATGCATGAGCACTTCATAGCTCTCCGCGTGGCCTTTTTGCCAGCCTTTCCCTTCAAAGAGGCTGCTCCAAAAGCTGACTGGAGCCAGCGAAAGTCTCCCCGTTGGCCTTGGATCAGGCCCAAAGCAAGGGACACAATTAGACGGGAACGGAGGCACTAACGAAAGGCAGCTTGCCTGCCAGCAGGCAAAACGCAGGGAGACCTACAAGGAGAAAGCAGTATTTGAGGGCCAAACTTGCAGTCCTTTGAGAGACAAGCCTCTGTGCGGCGGATGCCCTGCCAAGCAATCTGTGCTCTTCGTGACTTCCACTCGAGCAGCGTGCTGAGGCACTCGGCAGTGGCTTTGAACTGCGAGGTGAAGACAGTGTGTGGGCACTGCCTCACTTTTTTTAATCCATCAGATTTATTTGTTTAATATATTTTTATTGTCTTGTTTATTCTTTTTATGAATCTTATTATTACAAAGCAGTATTTTTAAATGGCAGTGGAAAATATGCCAATTGAAGATGTTTGGGAGAGTCAAAAAGAAACCCAAATAAAAGCCTGTATCCAAATTTCATGAGGGGGCAAATGGGTATTGTTCTTCTCATTCCCCTTTTTCTTCTGCGTGTACCAGTCAGCCCAGGAAGAGATGTCTCAGAGCAATTCTCTCCAGCCCTCTACCAATAAATAGGGCAATACAAGAGTCTTCACAGTCCAACAGTTCCTACCGCCTGTTACTCAATAACTTGCAAACACAAGTTAGCACCACCCAGCACGAAATAAAGTCCGTGCTCAATGCAAATTGTCCATGGCTTTCCATTTTTCATACTATTCTTTCTTGAAAATAGCGTCATTGTAACGACTTAGCTACCTAATTTAGATCTCAGTGCTTTCTACTCACATTAACATTGGTTGCAATGAATACAAATGTACTGTCTCATCTGAAAGAAAATCCAACAGATCCTTTTATCAGAGTTGTAAGATTATATGTTTGGATGAAGCGTCTAGCGGGGTCCTGCCAGAGCTCTGGTTTGTTTAACACTTTCAGCAGTTATATGGAAGCAGAAGTAGAAAAAAACATTAATTATATTAACAGTTGACACCAAGACTGGGGGAGAAGAGGGAAAACAAGAAGTTTACAGGGAAAACGGAAATCAATTTACAAGGATTTGAGAATTAAACAAGCATTATCCAAATGATGCAAATTTATTATTACAATATGTCAGCAAGCAGACTGTTTTTTTATCATGTCTGGATAACCTAATGCTAACTTGGAAGATACTTTGCACAGAAGGACAATGGTAATATCTTGCACCCAGAAAATGGATTGCCCATTCTTTATACAGTATTTTAAATGCTGTAGAAATTCATAGAGACGTGGAGATCACAGCAGGAGAAAAGTACCTACAACTGAACAGGAAAGCAACACAGATAATGAAAAGACTGAAACCACTATTGCATGTGCAGTTGGCCCCTTTAGCCTAATGAGAAGAATTAAGTTCAACTACTTAATGACCACAAATCATCTGCAATGCTCTGTGCTGCTTTATTGTGTACATAAATTATGGTTTACTGTACGTGAAGTACGGTTTACTGCAACCCAGATTTATTTACTTGTGCAAAAGAAGAAGAGATAGGTAGACAAAGGTAGGTGTCATGCATGACAAGATAGCTCAGGAGTGTCAATTCATGGCGGAGCCCATGTGCATTACAGACTGGGCTGTGTAGGTGCTGGATGCAGAATTAAGCCTCCCTGCTGGAAAAGCTTTCCTCAGCACTGTGAGCTCTTGCACTATGAGCTATTGCAAGGTCCCAGAGACCTGCAGATGTTGGGTGAGAGGCAGCGAGCGTCGTGAGCCACTGCCTAGCTGGGGAGGACCCAGCACATCACGGCTGGTGTGCACAGGAAATAGACCCTGTCCCATACCCAGCTTGAAGGCCACCAGACAGACATCAAATGAATGTCTGAGCCATAAATTGCCTACGACACGTCCTTACTCTGGCTGCAGCCTACTGTTTGTCTCTGGCTCCCCACCACCAGCTCATAGCCCTTTTCTCATATTCAGCCTGGCTTCCCAGTCCTCCCTTTCCAGTGTCAATACTGCAGTGGCTCCTGTCCCACGGTCACTCCCTTTGCCTCTTCTTCCAGCCTCACACAGGGTCCCTGCCTCTAGCACAACCCCTGAGCACATCCTGGTCTTTTGCCTTCTGCTCTCTTTGTCTGCAGGACAAAAGTAATGACGATGTGTCCTTTCCTCTGAAACACACTCAGATCCTTGTCCCAGACATTCCTTTCACCCTCAACCGAGCACTACCTGGAAACCAACACACCTCTGAATACTACAGGTTTTTTTTATCTCCCAGCCCCAAAGATACTCTGTACAGTAAACATAGCAATACAATTCCGGAGACGTTAAGATGATGAAAGTACAAAAACCACATCAAAACTTAGGAATGCAGCTGTGAGGGTCAAGGCATGATACAAGTGCCTCAGCACATTTTGGACAGAAGTCTTGAGCTTAGCCTCATTAGGTGGATATTCTCAACAAGCTGTCCCGAGGTGCTTAAGCAGGGATGGCACAGTCAAGCCTCCAACTTGGTGTCATGGGCAAAGTATCCCAGCTTTGCCCTTGCCTATAGGAATACCTCTAGGAATGAGATAGCACCATGGAAAACTCACTCCCTTTGTGATTTTTCCTTCTCATGATTCTGGGAGTTAGGTAGGATTTGTGCTCGTTTGCAAGGATCCTAGGTTGGCAAGGGGCAACTGAACACACTGGGGCTTTGGGCATCTCTACCCTCCCCCTATTAGTGTCTTCCCAAAACCCACCATGGCAGAATTTGCCCCCATTGTCCCACCTCTCTCTCCTCCAAGGTAACATAGCATGAAAGTCCAGGAGTTTAACTGACATACCTGCATGGGCCATTGAATAGCTAACATGCTCCATGCTGACTTCCAGTATGGCACATGCACACTCCATGCTGGGTTATAGTCAGTCTATATCCATACCAGTAAAACTAGACCATTATTGCATTAGGACCAAACAGCCAGGCCAGCTGGCGGAGAACCGTCTGCTAGTGAACTGGTCTCCTAAACGAGGTGGCAGCAAGCAAACTGCCTACGGGGTATGGTCCCTGGCACACTCCACTTGCCAGACCAGGCCCAAAAATTGTTCAGAGAGAGTGTCAGTTGCAATGGGCCGTGTTCATGCCAGAGAATGTGCTAGCAGTTTACTAGCATAGACAGTCATGTTCCAGGGCCAAGGAAGGCTGCCAGGCATGCTTGGATTTACTAGTATAGACTCAGTCTCAGCATCAGTCTTTTTCCCATGTGACTAATGATACAACAGTGTCCCAGAATGTGGCAACCATGAAGCTAAAAAAGGTTTGGATTGCATCCTCTGCGTGGGAAGGTGGAAAGGTACATACTGAATATTTCCTTCTCACTTGATCTCCCCAAGGTGAGCTGAGACCAATCAGCACATTTGCCTTTATCCAGTCTGCCTGGGATAGGTAGGAAAATATACTTGATTACTTTCATCAGTGGAATTTCTTCAGTCTTAAGGTTACTTCTGAAGTTTGCTCAGATTCTTCAAGACTGCTTCACCCACGGGTTTTTCTCAGTGTAAACATGTTGGTTTTAATAACATGCTTTGGCAAATGACATTCAGAATTTGTTTCCCAATCCGCATCAAAGTTTAAAAGCAGCTGAATGCAGCTTTGGATATATATTTTAAGGACAAAAAGCTTCCCTCTGAGGCCTGCAGAGTTACATGGAACAAAATATATGGCAGATAAGAATGACTGCCCTCATCCTCCTGACTTCATTGTAATTCAGGAGTGATTCTTTCAACATCAGGGCTGTCTACCAGCATAAAAGTAGTATCACAAGAGGAGCAATAGACCCATAACTGTGTCTGACTTTACAGCCATTCTAGCCAAATACCGTCTTCCAGCACCAGCTGTGCCATCCACAAAGGGTGCAATCTCCAGTCCCCTTACCTACATGTCACTGCCAAAATTTACTGTCCTTTCAGCTCAAGGGAGTCCTCAGCCATCCTTAGCACATTGCACCTGAGTAGCTCAAATGATTTAAATTGCAGGGCTGGGCTAAACCAATCCATTTTGACTGAAATGGTTCAGGGAGCTTTTACTTAAGCAAATCTTCCAGGAGATTGAGAGGGACCTTCAGAAGGTAGGTAGCAATCTGCAGCTGAAAATGGCAACATCTCCCATAGATGCAGCTCTTTGCAGAGCATCCTAGTTATAAATACAGAGCAATATCTTTGGAACAGATGCTAAGCAGGGAATAAAATGCATGTGCCTTGTGTCAAATGCAGACATGAAAAGACAAAGCTGACTGAATTAGGTGCATTCCCTCCAGCTATAGCTTCAGGGGGAAAAAAAAAGTGTAGTGTTACTTGCCAGCTCCAAACACAGACTCTGATTTAACCTCAGCACTTGATTTTCACAGTTAAAGATTAAGTGGAAAAGAAGACAAGTCACAGAACAACTTCAGCTGGAAGGGACCTATGGAGATCTCTAGTCCAAGTCCACACTCAAGGCAGAGGTGACTTCAAAATCAGATCCAGGTGCTCAGAGCCGTGTCCAGTTCTGAATATCTCCAGGCAAATGTTCTTCTCTCACTAAGTCCTTCTCAGCCCAGCCTTGAGGATCTGCCCTCCCCAGCTGGAGGACAGCTTGCCTGGGACACCACCTCCTGCACCTTCCCACCACCTGTGGGTGGAGGCTGCGAGGAGAGGAGGTGCAGGGCAGGCAGGCAGGCATGCCTGAACCCTGTCGCTCTCCCACATCCTCTTTGCCACTCTTCAGAGCCTTCTCTGGCTTTTTAGAGATGCTACTTACCTTCTCTCCCACTATCTGAGCCTCCTCAGACCCTGCAGCTGCTCCCAAGGGGAGCTGAGGCTGTGGGGGATGTGGGAAGGACAAGAGCAGACCCTGGATAAGCAGGGCTCAGCCTTCCCCTTCCTCCCTGCTCCTGCCCGAGGACTGACAACACCACTTGGCAGCACAAATAACAGAGCCACGACCTGCTCATTTCCCTGGTTGGGGTAGTGGCTCAGCCGGTGGCAATGACTGAAGAAAAGGCTTTGAGGCAGGTGGGGGAGAAGGGGAATGCACCCAGGGATAGACTGTTTCTACCTCCCAACTCAGACATTCTTCAGGTTGCTCACAGCGGCCCCGGCATCTGCTCAGCCTGGCAGGGAAAACGAGGCACCCGGAGGCGGTGGCAATGGGGGCAAGGGACGTAACCTCTTCTAAGAGACCTAAAGAAAGAGAAGAAGGGAAAACGAGCAAGCCTGAGGCCTCAAAGCAGCACCTGTCTTCTCTCCTCCTACGTTTATTTCCAAACATTCTCCTTGAGCTGAGCTCACCCCTTAGAGAGGAAAGTGGCTGATGTAAGCGTGAACTAAAGTGCCCGTGCTACAGGTGGGGCTCTGCCACTTCTCTCCCCCTACAATAAATCTACCCGCACACTGATCTGCCATTTTTCGCTATCACACCATTTACAGCTCAGAATATCTCCATCACTTACCTAGCTTATAAGCTCAGGAAAGTGGTGACTGTGGTGCCAGGACCCTGTTTGCCTGCCTTTATCCACCACTATTGCCAATATAACTGGCATAAATGGATAAAGGGAATCCCAAGTACTCCTAACCTCTGAAATCCTCCAATCTTATTGAAGATGAATGTACATCTCGGGGTGCTGGAAGGCAATTTGGTATCCAAAACAGAGTCATGTTCATCTGTATTTCAGACTAACGTGACATCAGTGAAATCACAGTCCGGACTGAAAGGTTTGGGTTTGTCTGCTTGCTGCTGGCAAAAGGATCGGTGAGTAGGTACCTCGCTACGGGCCAAACGCTGCATTGCTGACTCAGGCACAGAATGGGATTTTCAAAGTACTTAAGGAACGCACATCCCAGATGAAAACAGCACTTGTACCCACAGCCTCACTCAGAGTTTTCTTTGGCTTCAATAGCAGGCAGGGACAGAAGGTCTGAGTTCTCAGACTCACATGTTTGTGTCCTGTCCCATAGACACTTAACTGAGGGAAAAAGTCACCCGGAGCCTTAAGACACAATCAAAAGTAGGCAATATTTTATAACCACAGACTAGTCACTCTGACATTTGTGAGCAGCTCACAAATGTGACTATGTTTTGTCCTTACATTGGTCTCAAGAGATAGGGAAGTATTATCAAAAGGTGGGCACTGGAGCACAGACGAATACCTAATCTAAACTGAAATCACAGCTCTCTGTGGAAAAGCTCTGTCTTTTTAAACCTTTGGCATCGGTCTCCTGACTCCAGCCTTTCCTGGGCTCTTTTTCAATCTTAGATGTAGGGGAAGGCAGGTGTGCAGGTGAAAACCAGAGTACTGTTACTCTGTACGCTGAGCACTATCAGCAGCAAAACTGCCTTCACAAGTCAAGTGTGCTCTCTCAAGCTGTCAGATCCCAACCCAGTTAGGGTTTTCTGGATCAACAACAGGAGGAAAAAAAATGGCAAGCCACTGGGTCAGCAGGTACAAATGAGCATAGCTCCATTAACTTTTCACTAGGTACGTTATCTGTAGACTTGACCCCGTTGGAGGATGACCTACAAGTGGCTATGAAGTTAAAAAGATCTTATACCGTTGGGTTTAAGGAATGAAGCTGAAAATACTTTCCTCCTTTTCTTTAACTTCTCAATTTTTTTTTTTACCTCAAACGAAATTTGGTATATACTTTGAACTATCAGTCAAATAGTGAATTCAAAGATGACAAGAGACAGAGCAAAAGCCAAAGGGGTTCAGCCATGAAATCAGGTCCCACGGGATTACTGAAAAGGACAGGACTGGAGAGTCAGCTGGTGCAAAGTGCCTTCGATCCTTTGAGGCAGTTCTTCTTCAAGCCCCTCATTGACTGTTTGGGATCTACCCGAGGATTACAAGAAGTCCCCCAGCTTAACTGGAGCTCAAAGGTAGCACTGAGAAAAAAACCAAACAAAAGCTATGGGAAACCTTCCCCATCCTGCAAAATGCAGAGAGGCCAGAGAAAGAGGGAATAAGGAACAGCCTCTCCTTTCACCACCACTGAGGAAGGCTGAGAAGAGACCGCCACTCCTGTGACAGCTGAAGTCTCCAAGAGATGCAAAATAGCTTGTGGCAACAGCCTGAAATTGTCTTGCAATATCGGTGTCCTCACATTGCCTGGACGGATGACGAAACCGCATTGCATTAGCTCCGCGGCTCACTGCGGGCATTGTGCTGCAGCTCCACAGGCTGTCATTACGCAGGGCGCTGCCTCCTGCCCATGCTGCCTACACCTTCAGGGCAGAGCATCGGGGACAGTCGAGGGCCAAACTTTCAGCCGGCGTAAATTGGCGGAGCCCCACCAGCTTCCCTGGAACTCCGTTGATTTACAGCAGCTGAAACTCTGGCCCCTGCTATGTTTAAAATCTGAGACAGGCTTTCATTGGACACAAAAGAATACTCTTTGGGACACTGAAACCTGTGCTGTGTGCGAGCGAGGAGCTAAGCGATTCCCAAGATTTTCTGTGAGACATGTACAAGCACACACTGTGCACCAGGCGCGAGCAGGCTCCACCAGACACACAGACACAGAATATGCTCCCTGGGATGTGCCAGGGTGAAGAAGAGTTTTCTAAGTCACTTCATTTTTACTGGAAACTCTGCGCCAGTCCTCCCACATGTAACGCACTGTGCACTCCTCGTAACCAGCATTGTCTGAACTTGTGGTATTTTAATAAACCTTCCTGCCGAGCCAAAGACGCTCTGAGACACATCACCTTTGTCCAGAGGAGGATCCCAGCTGAAACAAAGTCCAGAGAGTGTGACCTCTGCTACAAACCAACACATAGGTATGTTAAATGAGTTCCTATTAAAAATAACCGCTCTCCGTACTGCCTGGAGTAGAAGGGGGCACAGGCTGTTTAGAGAGTGCACATGAGAGTGACAGATTGCAACAAAAAATCCTTTCAGTGTACGCAGAGGAAAATGAGGCGGTACAAATGAATGCCTCTTTTTCTTTTTTCCATAGGGACAGGTTGGCAAAAGCAGATTATTGGGTTTGGGCTGCACGGAAAAGAAGAATTTTCTTTTTTTTCTGGAATCACGATTCATCTTCATTATTCAGTCACTCAAGCTTCCTTGGAAACAGAGTGCCACTGAGTTATTATGGCAGTCATAGATGAATTCAGCAGAAAAATATACGTATAATAACGAAAGAAAGTAAAACTGCTCTCCTTGTGCAGCCCTACAGAGAGAGAGCCAGACAAAAGCATGAAAAAATTGACTGTCTGGCCAAGAATGAAATTGCTGGCAAGTCTGGTTTCAACCCTGCTATTAGCTTTCTTGCAGCTGCTTCCACTACCCAAGCAGTATTGAGATAAGTGCATTCTCTGAAGTCCTTTTTTTCTAATTGGGGGTAATATATTTATTTGCATATTAGCTTACTTCTGATTAATACCTCCTCTAAAAGAACTTAGGACCTAACAGTCAGCCACCTTAAACAACAAAAAAAGAAAAAAAAAAAACCCAAAACAAAACCCAAGGGAAAAAGCACTCAGAATTGTTCCTGCACTGAGGGATGGATGTCGTGCTTCCTCTGCGGGCAGAGCCCTCTCCAGCTGCATTGCACATGGGGCAATTCTGCTGTGCCAAGGGGGCAGGACGCAGGCAGCTGCGCCAGGGGGGAGGCTGGGGGAGGCAACGTGGTCTTGCAAACTCCCTGCTTGGTGCTGGTGCTTGTGCAACAGGCGGATGGGCAGAGAAGAGCGGCAGGGGTGGACCCGCATCCACGCGGCTCCTACCCTGATATCGCAGCCACCTCAATGGCACGAAGGGCTGTGAGTGCAAATGTTATGTGTTTCTGGGAGGAAAGGGGTGCCCGGGGTAAAGGCTCACATCTTGCTCCTGTCCCACGATGATCGCTAGCAAGTGCTGATGGATCAGGTCGAGGGAGGTCACGCTCGGGCTCCAGACCTCAGGAACGTATTTCGGACGTGATGTAACGATAAGGCATGACATTATGCTAGCCTTCAGACTCGCTCACCTCACAGGCATATCGTTAAGGTTTCCTCTCTTCAGAGGTGTAAAGCACTTCTGTTGCAAGCTCAGTACAAGAAGGTACTGTCTAAGGGTGGAACAGAAAAGGTTATGGAAGATTTGCCAAGAAAGTGCCTGTGCTCTTCTCGTTCCAAAACACGGCAGGCTTAAAAAAAAATTGAAAAGTTTCAAAAGGCACCCAGCGATTGTTTTTTAGGAAACAAAAGCAGCACTTATGGGTTAGCTTTTCCAAGTTGCTGCATTAGTAGATACACTAAACAGACAGTTTGATCCGGATGAGTCACACGGCAGAAGAGGAACAATGACCTGTGTGTTCCTCCAGTACAAATTATTCATTTTTCTCTGTCAATAAAGACTTTTTAAAACATAATTGCATTTGGGCAGCCAATCAGGAGGGTGCAGCTATCAGAAGATCACCCCCTCCTCCAGGGAGTCAAATCTATTTGGCAGGGTGTCAGAATTTCAGGATACCCTAAGGCAGGCCACAGCATCTTAAAATAACTTAAGCACACCTCGTATCATGCCTGGATGTTGAATCAGCCCAGAGATGTCAATCACGTACTGCTGTTCACAGCAGAATCACCTCAGTTGCTCTGAGCCTCACTTTTGAACTTACAACTTCCCTTCACAGGAATCAGAGGGGGATGTGGGTATGTGTGTGTGTGTGTGTGTGTGCCTATGTGTGTGTGTGTAATTCCCCAGTCTCCACAATAACAATTCCACCCTTTGAGCCTCCTTGTTGGGAAACAGCCCTTGCAGAACAGCAAGTTCCTCTTTCACAACAGCTAGTTGCTGAAAGGAGGCAGCACAGCTTGGCAATGGCAGTAGGAGACAGCAAACCTGGGCCTTCCCCTTAGAAGTTTATAGGGCTTTTGCTACTGACGGGCACGCCAATGTGATTTAACCCCACTGAGTTATTCTCAGCTTGGCCCCTCTAACTTGTTCGGAAGTATCTGCTCATCTCAAAGGTGTCAGTTCTCCGAGAGCTTGGCTTGAGACACTAGCTCGGGTTTTCAGAGGGTCTAAGGTTCCTCTGGTATTACATTATACTGTACGGTTGCTGTGGGGGTTATTTATCTGCACTGGAACAGTATTCCGCAGACCAGGATCCTGCCGTGCTGGATCCATATGCGTTCTAAATCCTTACCAACTTCAGTTAACTGCTCAGCTTCTCTGGAGAACAGTGTCTACATGCAGCACCCAAAAATTACGGTTCAAAACAGGTGCTATTTGTTAAAGTATCTGCCATACTCCTTCATACCTTGTTTTCTCCATCTGTAAACCAAGGGTGAAAATACGGATCTGTGTAAAACTCTTAGGGATGCATACACAGGTGCAGAGCACTTTGTAAGCATAGCACAGTGCTGCGTTGCATTGCTTTTCAATTTAGGAACGCATGATCTTCTTTGCTTCACCTCGTTGTCACGGGATCCCTGAACTTGTGGTCTGGCAAATTGCATCGATGTCCACTGAACTAAGTCCAAGAATTTACTTGGAAATAGAAAAAAACGGATTATTTCTGGGATACGAATAATCCATTGCTACATATTAGGGCAAGAAACACAGTTTCGGAAATCAGCTTCGCGCTTTTTTTGCGTGACTTGGAAGTCCCCAGGTTGAAGCACTTGCCTTATTTTTTGCAGACCACTAGGTGGAAGTGCTGCTCCATCTCAGCCTTGCCATCCCGAAGCCCTCTGGAAGCGGCAGCCAGGACTGGAGCAACCCTTGACAAACTTTTTTCACGGGGAGGCGAAAGATGAAGAACCAGAGCCTCGGGCCCCTTTTTTTCCAAAGCAGAGATTCGGTTCCAGTGCACACAGTATCGCAGGAAACATATATCAAAATCAATATATAATGAAATCATAACAACAAGGCTTGTGACAGCGAGGCATAAAACTTGGAATGTGCCTTCAGAAGGAGAGACAGATGAATTTGTCAAGCATGCCATAACACAAGCCTTTTATGAATTATTAGTAATTTATAATGCACTTTTAGAGGAGTGGGGAGAATCTAGGGAAATGAATGGGCTTTCTTGGCTTTTCTCTAAAATGACAAATGTCTTTTTTATTCCATTTGCTCTCTCCCAATTCCCAGGTTCCAGTCTCTGCCTATAAGCCCACTTAGCACGAGGTAACTCTATACCTCCTCCTTCTGCTCTTCCTGAAATGAATTATCTCCTATAGCAGCTTTCCAGGGCAGCGCCTGCCAGAAGGCAAGCTCCAGGAGTAAAGTCCTTCCCTAAGTTTGTCTGTCCAAAGCCATTTGCCCTGCAGCCTCACTCGGAGCTGACCTAGTAAAACCAGACAAACAACTCACAGCCATCTCCCTCCTCCCTGCCGCCTTCTCCCCTTCCCCTATTTCTGCCCTCTGTGCTCTCACTCTCTCCCCTCAGCAATTTAAGTTTGCTCACTCTTAAGTCCTGGGACCACCGGGCACTTCATATGTCCCGGGTGGACCAAATGCAGAGTGCAGAGCAGGGTAATCCTAAAGGGAGAGACAAGAGAAAAGGTAACACAGGAGGGTTAAAGGCAGGCTGAGCCTAGCAAGCATCGTCTAGACTTTCAGTCTCATGATTCAGTGTGTCTGATGTAAAACTATTTAAATAAGAGTTATGTAAATAACATGGCAGACAGATAGATTATTTAATATAATCAAAGCGAGATAAGGCCCAGGCCCCAATCCTTCCCTAAAGTAAAGCTGCTTTGTGCCATCCTCACACTGCAAACAGCCCTGAGGCCAGAAGACCCAGCCAAGGGAGGATCACCCCAGTGCAAGGAGATAGCCTCCTGGCTTGCAACCAGCACAGCAGCTCTTACACAGCTCCTCCATCCCTAAAGCCAAGCAAAGGGGCATTCATGAGAAATCTCAGCATCCAAGTGGTCTCTGCTGCCATATTTGCACCTCGGAGACACTGTCATTTGGGATCATTTGGAGCAGCCTTCCTCTGAGCTACGCTGGAGGATTTGCCTTCAACTGAGCCAGCTGGAGACTGTGACCAGGGACAGAAGCGGCTGGATAACAAAATGAGCAAACTTTTTCCTCACCTCTTCACCTTCTGGCAGGGTTAGCCACAAAAATAGAGTTGAAAATGGCCCATCAGGTAGGGTAGCACTTCCCTCATTATCTTGTTACCACCTTTAGCATATTCGTCTGGGTTTTACCCACTTTTAAACTTCCCAGGGCATGTGTGCACCACAGCAATTGCATGCAGGATAGGCCCAGCTGAGCTAGCCTCAAATCACCTTACTTGGGGACCGACAGCAATGGGAACACAGGAGCACAGGGCCCGCCACGGGCTGCAAAACCTGCTGGAGAAGCCGGCCCTGTGCACAAGCAGTCAGTGCCCGCAAGACCGCGGGCAAGCGCGAGGCTGGCTTGAGTTTGTTGACAGGAGCAGGAGCTGTTGCAGTGCAAATGTGCCCTTGTGTAAGGTGATTTCCACCAGCTCCCCTAGGACACCAGGCTTCCCACTAACTCAGTTTGGTTTTAATTCACAGTGAGGTAACGCCACTTTCTTGACATTCCCCCTCTCTTTTCCTTTAAACGTATAGGCCTGACTTGACTGTCCCTACGCTAAAATCAACATGCGGGCAAGTTTAAGTAAAGTTTAAGTAACAACTGTGCTGCTGGCACTTTCTGCAGTACCACACCCTCTTGCCTCTTCTTCCCATTCAGGTCACTCCTAACTCTCCTGACTACACCTTTTTTTTTTTTTTTTTTTTTTAACCTCCTTTTTCTTAAGTTTCTTGGTATCTGCTCAATCTAATCTTCTCATCCACTTTGAATGGGACCAACCAGTTCTGCTTCCAGACATGGCCTGACCCACGGATAATCTTTGCGGTTGCGTGACCATGTCAATTGAGGACAGTTTGTTTGGTTTTTAAGCCAGGAGAGTTAAACCTACCAAGGTCAGGTTTATTCAGGTATAAATATGTTTTGTATAGGTACAACACAGTCTCCCTCCCACATGGCAATGCAGGGGAGTTAAAGCAATAAAACTGAAGCCAGCGCTGGCCTTTTTTTACATACACACATCAAGCACGTGTGGCTTTTGCACACACACAAAACCAAGGCGAGCACACATGGGGCCTCTCCCTCTCTGTCACAGTCGCTCAATGGTAGGCAACAATCTAATGCATCTTCTTTTGGCTTGTAGACGACAGTAGCCATCTAAAGGCAATTTGAACGAGGAACAGATTTACTCAGACTTCCTCCACTTCTACCTTCTACACAAATTAATGTTGGAGTAGATAAGGCTGGAGAGCATTTCCCTTCCCTTTTTTAAACCTTTCCTTAGTTTAAATGGTCTGACTCATCAGCAACACAAAGATGACAAAATGTCTACTCTCCCCCCCCCAAATATTTTGGCATGATTTTGCTATCAAATTAGGGTACTCAATCCATGCCAGTTGGAAAAAAAAAAAAATATGGGCTCCTAGCACACTCATTGTATATGATTAGGATTTGGGGAGGGTGCGGAGCATAACATCATCATAGGCAGAAAGTGAAAACAGCCAAAGGAAACGCCTACACTCTTCCTTTACAAAAGCTGCTTGTTGTGTCTGTCTGAACAATTGCTAAAAAACCTGGAGGGGAATTAGAAGGAAAAAGATAACTGACTTTATTAAGAGCAAAAGATTGATTGAGCAATTGATTGCACTTAATTGGAACTGCGCGAGCAAGGGAGAGGATTTCAGGTTGTTTTTTTTTTTCCTCCTGGTCCCGCAGACAGTCCTGCCACAGAACCGTACAGGCAGGAGACTGAGTTACCGAGCTTAGGTTTGTTCCTTCTCCCAGGGCATTGCTTGCCTGGAAGCAGCTGGCTTTGAGAGCTGACCCCTTCCACAGCACTGGCAATTGCAATCTTTGAGGCCTCAAAAAGGAGGAGTCACAAGGTTAAACTTCAGAGGCTGGTTTGTGCATGCATTTCTTTCCAGAGCTTTTTTTCTTTGCTTCTGAGGTACACTCACATTCATGGGATCCTTTCCTCTGTAACGACAAGGTCTAGAAACGTTTTAGGTTGGTTTTTTTGTTGTTTTTTTTAAGAGAACGGCAAGATTCTCATCTCATCAATTCATTTCAGGAGTGGAGTCCTTAAAAGAAAAGTGTTATCCACTTCATAATAATGAGATCTGGAAGAATTATATGACTAAACCGCACTAACCAAAGGGACAGAGACAACACTGTCATGGGGCATATTTTCATGAAGTAGAGACTTCGTTTTCTGGAGTTATGCACATAATAATGAAGCAGCAGCAGCACAAGAGAGAACTAGCTCAGAGTTTCACAATCTTTCTCCCCAAAACAATCCTCAAGGGGAAAATGATAATGTGCATGAACAGTTAAAATAAAAGCAGAACCCGAGCTAACCCCTTTGAATGAACCAATTCCTGTTAATGTATTGTTATTACCTTACAATATATATTACCTTAATTTTCCTCTTACGGAGCAGGAAGGACAGACATTCATACTGCACAGATAAGAGCGTGATTTCCAGTTAAAACAAAGGTTCTAGCAGTTAGGTTTGGATTTGCTTTGTTTAAAATCAAATTGCAAAGTATGTGGGCCTCAAACTTATCTAAACAGTACAGTCAGTACACAGACTCACAGAGTCATTGAGGTTGGAAGGGACCAGACCAACACAGCCTTCGTTTGCCTGCGTGATCACTTTACATTAACAAATATAAAGCCTTTTTGCCTGTGAAGGCAAGGAGTTGAACTGGATGGTCAGGATGCCCTGTGTGTGGCTATGCTTTATCTTCCCAAGTGCAGGCAGCTGGTACCCTGTAGAGCTGCACGCTCTGATGATGCATTGCACATCCACTAATCTCATTTGCCTGCTCTAAGCAAGAACAGAGGCTTTTCCCAAGTATTTTCAGATGAGCAAACTTGGTAAGAAAGCAAAACAAGAGAGAATGCAGGAGCGATGTTGCAAGAGCAAATGGCCGATTTTGCAGATTGAGGCAATAACGGATGGCCATAAAAATGGTAGGACTGAACAGCTATCTTATCCTCACAAAAAGACTGAAGAGCTGTCTTTTGTCCTTCCTCCCCACAAAAACCATCTGAAAGCAAAAACATTAAAAGCAGCACCAATTTCTCCATTACCCCTTCTAGTTTTCCGGTGTGAGCCAAGAGCCACATGGATAGAGCAAGAAGGGTAAGGAAACAACTAATGCCTTTTACAGTGAGGCTTTCCACACCAAGTTCCTTAGGACTGAGAGACAAACCAAAGGAGGAGGAACCAGCATGGACTCGTCTCTCTTTGTCAGACGCACACCTCCTGTGCCAGCTGCCTCCTACAGCCCTCCTACAAGCCTCTCCACAGTCACCTTCTTTTCTGCCCATCTGCCAGGAGTTACCACTTTCCCAGTTCTGCCAGCTGAGCTGCTCGTCTGAGCATTCCCTCATCCATTCCAGTCAAAACAAGCCAGGTCAGCTAACATGGCTTGCCATATAGGTCTTTCCTAACCCGGTTCACTAGGACAGAAATGGGTTGGGAAACCGTAAGGTGAGCAATTCCACTGACAGACCCAAGTTGTCAGTAACCTCTGGCAGGAGGGCAGCGATCAGTTAAAGGATAAATCAACCCTGGCAGCCAAAAGAGTCCATGTCGCTGAGCCTTTACAGTCCTGTTTGCACTGTGCCCACCCTGCGCAGGACCACTGGAGCAGTCATGCACACGATTCTCCTCTTTTTGCAAACGGCCACATCACTCTGCAGCTACAATTACCTGTAGCTAGTGCTCGTTAAGTGCTTTGAAGATTAAAAGCACAGATACAAGTGTTAAATATTGTAATTATTCTTACTACATAACATTGCTGCACTGAAAGTAGGGAGGGGTTGTTTTTCCGTGTTTGTATGTGGGAATACCATGACAGCTGCTCCTTTCTGTAAGTGAATTGCTGCCAAGGACCTTGATAAGGGGTTGTGCTTGAAGGAAAAGGACCAAGTCTGGGAGTTTTCTTGGAGTGCTGCATACCACAGTGAAATTAAACTATGCTCTTAACAGGCTTCCACTGTCAGAGCTTATTCCTATACATGCTGATTACCCTGAGCTGCCTCTGGCTCCAGGAGGAGCAGCAGTGACTCTCAGAAGCTTACCAGGGCTTGATCCTACAAGTAGCACGCAGAAGGAAACACTCTCACCCGAGAACTCAGCTCAGACAAACAACGTACGAGCAGCCCCACAAGCATCATGGACCCTGAAGTCCATGCTTCTGTTTTATTCAGCTCACACTTGGGGCTTTAGGAGTGAGCTCTCCTCAAGTAAGGCCGAGGCAGCCAGCGGTTTGGGCTCTTCTTTCTATTAAGGACGCCTTCTGACCTTCCAGCACTGCAGGGAGGCATGAGCCTGAACACACTTCCCCTGTACATTGCACGATTCCTCTGCAGTGTCTGCCACAACCGAGCCCAGGGGAGTAGCCAGCATAAAAGCCCCTGGGTTTAGTCCATTCTTTGTTATTCTCAGAAACAGGTGGGAGAAGGAGGTTGTGAGAGCAGCATATAGTTCATTACCGCCTTGCACCTGCTCCAAATTACGCCAGGAGCTGAGCTGACACCTATCTGGCTTTCTGTAGCCAAGCACAAACAAGGCTGTGCTGAATTTGGGTCACGTCTGAAGACAAAGCCATGAGTGACCGCTTCAGTTTGTGGCATGGAGTTAAGTGTATTTCTGTGCACCTCTGGGCTGTGTGACACAGCACGTACAGCCAAGGGCTGTAGCATTTAATCAGGCAGTGCTTCTCTACGTGCACTGGGAGCTCACCTGAGCTAGGGCTGAAAGGAAATCCTATGACCTGCTGTTTCCATGTCCCATCCCTCCCTCCCTTGTCCTGCAACAGCTCTGACCAGCTTTGAACCTCTCTGCATGATGGGGCAGGTAGGCCCCATGCTCCAAGAAGAAGTGATGCTATGACTCATCTCCTTCACACTATCAGGCAGCTTTTGGGAATAGATGGGAACCAAGAAAGCCTGGGAAACACAACTCCTGCAAGAGCAGGTGACCGTCACTTAGAAGGATCCACCTTTCCTCCCCTTTCTGCATTCACACACACACAGGTAGTCCTGAAGAGGTGAAGCCATGAAAAGGGTGGGCTGTTCCCACCTAAATAGAAAATACTGAAGTGAAGTAAGCACCTGAAAACTTACCTTTTCAAAGAGCTGCAGCCGATGGCGTATGGAGGAGGTGTGGGCAGGCACCAACCTGACAGGACCTAGTTCAAGAGATAGATGTTCAAGTACCTACAGCTTCCCCTGACTCCTATGGGGCTTGAGGTGCCTGACACCTCTCTGGGAACCCATGGTGCAAACCCACAGTCACGTTCCAGCCACACAGAAATCGTTGTCTTAATCTAAAACCTACTGACAGCAATAGCACTGGATTTGGGATGAGAGAGGTCATTTGTGGAAAGAAGCATACTCTTGTACCTTCAGTGTTTTGTGCAGAAAGAAAATTTGTCTGTAGTCTTTCTGAAGGGGTGAGGAGGACAGAAAAGCATTAAAAATATATATTCATTTTAGAACATTTTTCAGCTCATTTGGTGGCATGGGAGAAAGTAGAAAGGTAGCAGAGCATGAAGGACTAGCAAGAAAGAAGCCTGGATGTGTCATAGGGGAAGGGAAAGGTTGTAGGAGGAAGTGTAGGAGGTGATGCAGACAAGCTCACTAAATTGCAAGGCAAAACGTGGATTTTGTCCCCAAGCAAAACACCTCTGTACTGCTGTCAGGTCAAGCTAATAAAGACAGCTCTTTAGAGACTCTGCTGTCTGTCTGTATTTCCTCTCTCACCAAGAGGAAAAATAATTAATAAGCAGCTTCTGTCTGGCAATCAGCAACTATTTGCATCATCATATATGGAGATGGCAGCCTTCCTGATGACAACACACACCTTCTCTTTAGCAGTGGAGCTTCTGCTCATTCAGGCCGACATGTAGCTGTCATCTACAACACTGCACACTACTTTGGAGAAGCCCCTTTCAGAAGGGGCTGAAGGTGGACAGCACTTGCCGAAAGGGCTATAAAGCGAAACTCAGCAAAGTTTCTAAAATCTCAGTAAGTTGGCTGTGGGCATGAAAGCCAAGCTCCAGTATTTGCAGAGTCTTTACAACACAGGATTTGCAATAGAATATAAGTGTTGCTAGTGAGATGCAAATTCGCAGTGAATTCAGTAACTAATAGAATAACTTCCTTTGTTTACTACGCAGAGGATACAAGAAAATTAAGCTAATCTGGTGCTAGTCCAACTCACTGCTAAAAACACTTTTGACAAAAGCTGACCTCTTTGCTCCTGAATAAATATTAGCAATTTGTTTGCGCATTGTTCAGCCAGTTTTGTAGACAGGCAAAGAAAAATGAGCAAAGAACTTATTTGGTCATTTTTTCCCCCACCAATTGTCAAATAAATTATTCACAAATACAAGCTTCCATCATTCATCTAGCACTAGACTAAACACTTTCTACTAAACTTGGTTTTCAGCATCGTGTTTCAGTTTATAGTTACATTTTTCCCTGGGCAAAGTGAGCCAGTCATTAGACAGCTCTCATAGGTTTCTACTAAACATGCTTGATTAAGTCTTTTAAGAAGGAGGAGGTGGAGGAAATCGTGCTTTAAAGTCAATGGGAACATTTCCATTCACTTCAACGGGAAATGCACTGGAAGAGATAACATTATTTTGAAGAGTTAACAAGCATACTTAACTCTGCAAAGAAAACCTATGCCACCATTGCGCACTGCACTTTCTGATGGACGGGTTTCAAACTGAACTGAGTAAGAAACCAATCTTCATGCTGGACCTGCCCACAGCAGCAGTTTTCCCTACCACCACCCCACCGTGCTACCTGGCACATAATATATATACACGAAATCTAGCAGCATCATCCAAGCTCTAGTCTTGCTCACTCTCCAGTGACTTAACTTCTGTGAGTTCATCCACCATGGTGGTGCTGAGCTGGCACAGGTGTTCACCTTTAATTTCTCCAAGACAGAGCCACAGCTGATGCAATTCAGCTTAATGGCTTGAGGATCTGGCCTCATTTGAAAGGGAAAGCAGAATATGAAAAGAAAAATAAAAAAAAAAAAAGAAGAAATTCAAACATGAATTCAAAAATGAATTTCTGGACTGATTTACTGTATGCTACACAGCCACGCAAGGTCAGGATGACACACATGCAAGAGACCTCTAAGACGAAATAACTCCATGAAACTACTACATTTGGAATTTCTATGGGTAGGCAAATTGAAAAACAGGCACACCTCAAGAGCACACCTTTGCTGCAGGTCAGCAAGAAAACTCCGTGTCATCTTTTTCTTCAAAGAGGTTTAGACGGCTGCTGCCATTCCCCTGAATTTAGAAGAAAGAGGGACACGATGTACTATTCAGTCTATGCAAATCCATGATGAACACCACTGAATTCAACACCTGTGTTCACCTCTGCAGAGAGCGATCATTTTAATGGAGTGGTTACCATAAGCCCTTCTCTTCCAAAGGGAATGATCTCTTTTATCCGCAGTCCAATCGGTTCCAAATGAATCCTTGAAGAGTGTCCCCCAAGATAATTATGCTTATTCATTATTAGCTTGAGATCCCAGGCACAGTCTGGAGCTAGACAGTATATAAATGTAGAACAGGAGGCAGTCCCTACCCTGCTGAGATTACAATCTCAAAAGTCATAGGGAAAAAAAAAAAAACACAACAAAATAGACAAACAGGCTCAGGAAATGTTGACAGCTAGAGGTGTGGTGGAGGGCTCGCATTCCTTCCCTTATTCAGTGCGGAGATGCACGACAAGCCCAGCTTCTGGAGAGAAATAGATGCATGGAGAGACACAAAGCTCTTCCCGTGGCCCAGGGAGGCCATCCCTGTCCACTGCCATCTCCTTTCACAGAGCTCTCTCCTAACCAGAAGAGTTGTTTCAGTTATAGCTGTGCCCCTGGTGAATATTAAGGACAGCACAGCTAGATGTAAGCCTAACACCCTTCTCTCCTTCTTCACTCAGCATACTTGGCAGGTTCAGCTCAGGGCTTTCAAAAGGACCAGTGTTTGGAAGTCTTGCTGTCTGCATTTTTTTCCTCCAGAACCGTGCTTTAGACCTTCAAGCTCAAGGCCTGAGTAACAAGGAGAGAGGCAACGGCATAAAAAACCATGTCACTACTGCCAAAACATGTCACCTCGAGTCACTCCATCCAAAAACCATGAGGCTCTGGCCAGCATTGAGACCCGTAAAATACAGAGATACGCATGCAGAGCTGATAAGGACCTTCCTTTCAAATTTATCCCAAAGCCCAAGACATTATCTGTTGGATCAGCCCCTGCGGGTACTTAGACGCCACTCTGCCTACTTTTTGGATCCCATTGGGATTTAGGCTGAAAACAGGTGCCAAGATGCTCTGACTCAGGCGGTTGCGGGCATGCCCAGCAGCAGAGCTACCGGTGCCTGCGGAACATGCAGGTAAAAGACAGAGAGACCGACCAAGGCCGGATGCCTTCAAGGTTAGATGGTTGCTCAGCGTGGGGCAAAGGGGCATTGCTGTGATTTTGGGCTACGAGGTCTGAAGTCCACTTACTCCCTGTTGCAAGTGACAAAGTCCCCCTCTGAAACTGGCCCTCATAAAAGCCATCCACGTTTCCTCCACACTGTTCTCTCCACTTAATTTAAGTACACGTAATCAGGAAATCTACCTAATTGGAATATCTCTGCTAAAAATCAGGGATGCTTACTAACAATGACTGCATCTTGATCGGGATGGTAATATCACTTAATTGGGATGCCTTCAGGTATCTTAGTGGTTTGGGTTTTTTGTGTCTCAAGCTCAAGCTAGTCTTGTCTGTCTGCTCCTCATAAAACAGCTTTCAGTTCCTCCTTAGTAATGATACAGGCAAACGATGATGTAAGTTACTTTAACATTTTTTGCTTCTGGCTGTTAGTTGGTGTGGGAGGGGCAAATTACCTGTTTCTGTGGGTGTTCTTGCCACAGGGACGGTTACGGTAGCTTCAGTCTCCATCCCATGCAAACCCTCCTTCTACCTCTGTGGGCCTCCCCGTCACACAGGGAACGCGCTGCAGCTCTCCAGAAGACTTCAGAGAACAGGGAAATGCTGTTTTCAGCCATCTAGCCAGCCTGTTTAAAATGGGAGGGAAGCTACTAACCAAAGTGTCCTACCACGAGTGTTCTGATTGTAACTTACTGTTTCAATCTTTGCCGAGTCCACAACTCTGAGAGCAAAATTGTGTATCAAAAGAAAGCTATATATCTGCCTATCCACCCAACCAACCACACTTATACCCCACAGTTATACACGTGCAATTATTTTTAAATGTAAGTCTCAGCTAAGAATCTCTGGCTTTACTTAGGGGTTATCAAGTTAAATAGAAAACTTAATTTTTAAAAATAATCCCTCAATTATCTTTTCCTTCCTGCTATGCCATCTTAAAAGACCTGTATTTGTATTTATCAAGTGAAGCACCTCTAAATTGATCATCTAGCACTAGGTACAGGCTTGCAATCTCTTCTGCTTTGCAAAATAGAGGAATTGGCCTTGTTTGGCTTGGCTGGTGCCATCCTCACACCAAATATTAGCCATGTTGCCATCACAGTTGGCCAGCCGGTCCCACTGGTACAGGAATCAGGGCATGAGCTGTGCAGTGGGGCAGGCGGTGTGCCAGAGCCACACCTCCAACATGCGATGGTCGAGCGAAGGGGGCTAATGCCACCTGAATAAAAAAGAATGACTGAAAGCTTTGCTTTTATTTGGTTTTCGAGAACAAAGAACTTGTTTGAAGGGACACTGAGATACATACTGCCAGAGCTCTTTTCTGCTTCAGTGCAAATTTTCTGTTTCAAATCATGCCTACCAGTCTGTTCATAGATTTGCAGAAATGGCACCGTACGTGGCCTTGTGGAGGCAGGAGAGAGAGAAAGAATCAGAAACTGCAGAGATAACATAGTCAGGAACTGAATGATGACTTCTTTTACCTTTACACAGTACGCCGCTTAGTTTTGAGGACAGAGCCCTACTAGAAAGAGGGGCTTGCCTGGGGTCACAGCCCATGGGACTCCTGCAGCTGCAAGTTCCATGTGTTGGTTACACAGGGCGCATTTACAAATCCATCTATTTTGTGCATTCCCTGTGTTTCATGGAAAATAACAGATACATCTTGAGAGCTCTACTTTTTAAACTCTTCTTTCACCTCTTTTTATTATACTTTACCTTTTGCAGAGTGAGATGTTGTTTTCTGTATGTAAACAAATATAATGGGTTACTTCCAGCAATGCGCAAATAACTGTACAAAGAGAGCATTTGTGGCTTCATAAAAGCGCATATGCAGGTATCTTAAGTTTTATTACTTGTATTACCATAGCTCCTAGGAACCTTAAAGGAGACTAGTTCTTTGGTGTGATTGTACTTAATGCCCGTAAATGCCTTGTAAAACTCTGGAAACCATGCATGCATCTAGCTATGCATGTATGTGAGCACGTGTGTATATGTGTGTGTGTGCATATAGCTACACATCTCTCTAACCCTACAACTGTGCGAAAGCGTCTGCCTCTGGATTTACCAGACAGTTTTATGAAGCTGTTCTTCGGAGGTTGAACACATCAGTAATTAGACAGCAAGGGGGAGGTTAAAAAACAGAAGTACTTTTCCTGGAAACCAACACTTTTTCATTCGCAAGTTTTATTGGCAAACCTGGCGACCAATAAAGACATTCCTTGGCAGAGCGAAGGAAATAATGGCCTGGATGGAGCTGGCGTTGCGCTAGCGCTCACCTCCGACAACGACCTGTGCCCCGCAGAATCGGCACCGCCTCCCCGCGCTTCCAGCTGCTCGACGGCGGCGAAAAGGCGGCGGGAAGGGTTTTGGGTGGGTTTTCGTTCAAATCGTTCTTCCCCCGTGGCGTGGGCAAGGGGAGAGCGCGGCCGCTCCGCGGGGGAGCCGCCGTGCGCGGGCAGAGCGCCGGCAGGTACCCGGCGGGGCGGCCCGGCGGCGGGGGGAGGCTGCGGGCGGCGGGACCCGCGGAGCGGCGCGGAGCGGCGCGGGCGGCAGTGGCACGGGCGGCCCGGGAGGGGGCGCCCGCGGCCCGCGCAGCGCCCGGCCGCCGCGCAGGTGGCCGCCGGCCGCGGGTGCGGTGCGGTGCGGTGAGGCGCGGTGCGGCATCGTCCACCCTTCCCCCGGGCGGGGAAGCGGCTTCGCGGCTTCCCTTGCTCGTGCGCTGTCCCGCTCAGGCACCGGCGGCCTGAGGGCCGGGAGGGGCGGCCTCCCCCCGCGCAGCTCTCCGCGGAGGGCGGGGGGGGCTTTCGACTTCCCCCCGCCAAGGGCCGCCCGCAGTGGGGCAGCGCCCGATTGCGGCTCCCAGCAGGGCTGCGCGCCCTCACACCCCCCCCCCCCCGCACTCCCACCTCTGCCGCGCAGCCTTCCGAAAAACCTCTCGGCCCTCAAAAACGAGTATGCAAAAGGGAGGGAATAATGTATCCAGGGGCTGATCTCTATCTGCCACCTAATGACTTGCCAAGTACTTATCACTTCCCAGACTAGGAACTGTCGCTTCATTCTAATGTAAATAAACCCTTTATACAAATAAGTCTCTCTCTCTCCTCCCGTCTGCTAAGGCAATAGGTGGAGATGGAGCAGGGCAGGGCTGCAAAGGTTCACGCTCCCAGTTTTGTTGCTCCGTGTGTGTTTTCATTTATATGATTCCAGGGAATCCAATGGATTCAGCCCCCCTCCGCCCTCGCTGCCCCTCCCAGAGAAAGGAAGGAAATAAGGGAGGAAAAGGAACACAAAAGGGACAAGGGACCTTGGAAAGTAAAAGAAAAAAAAAAAATCCATGTCTGGCTATCTTCTTGTCGTTTTAGGAGAGAGTTTTTAACCCCCCCAACCTCCCCCAGATGTTAGTATTTTACTGTGAGATGCCAAAGCTAGAGAACCTACCAAATTAAAGGTTTCTTACGCGCTTGCGGGTTTTTTTCTGTGTGTGTATGTGTGTGTGATAGTACTCTACCTGAATAGCAGAAACAACACAAGTAGTTTCCCACAGCCTGGTTTTTGTTTTTATTCCTAGTGCCGCGACATCTCTGGGACGCAACCTGTGTCACAGAGACGAATTATATGTATGACCGCGATAATTATCGTGGGAAGATGAAACGCGCGGGCTCCGACCTCTTGATGGTCTCGGTTCTCCCTTGTAAATTAAATGCTTTAAATTAAATGTAAATTCGCTTTTAGATACCGAACGTGAAGTGAAGGTATTTCTCTTGTGAATTACACGAAGCCGATGACCGCTGCCGCATTTACTGCAAAGGGTAATTTATTTCTCATTCAAGAACGAGAGCCTAAAAGATGCCAGAGGGAATGGAGCCCTCATTTTCGTATTAAGTTGTGTTATTTATGACTTAAGATAAAAGACGCCCTGGATTGGAAAACTACCTCGGCTTATTTATGGAATTGTTAACCCACGTAAATAAAATAACAATCACGCCTGTTTGCTTAACTGAGTGCCACGCAAACAGACCTTGCATTTAGAGCTCGGCTTAATTGCACAGGCTGAGATGGCAGAGGTGCTGGCTGCAAGGACGGGAGGGAGAGAGGGAGGGAAGGATGGCTGTCACCTATGTCCAGCGGCTATAAACAGAGAGGGGACTTTCGGCACAATAGATTTTTCTACTGCTGAAGCACAGATTTGATACGATCACTTCCCTCCCTGCGCCCCGAAAGGATGTCAGCGGTTTTCTCCTGCGGTGTCGCCCGCTGTTTAAGGAACATGGAAAGCTGCATCCTGAGATGCAAAGAGCCGGGCTGGGTGGCTGGTTTCAGAGGTACAGGGATACTGCTGTGATGTTGGAGCCAAAAGAAAGAGAGAGAAGTGAAGCTCTGACTACGTCTAAACATAAACAGCCCGGGGCTGGAAAGCAGTTCACCTCCAGGTCTTTGAGAGGAGAGGACAACCCACAGCGAATTGTTTGGGTCCACCTGGGCTTTGCCAGGTCAAATGGTAGCCCCTCCGCCTACCGCTCCGATGTCATCTTTCTTTCTGACATCTCCGTAAATAAGGTTGCAAATGACCACACACGCGAAGCCTCGGAGGATTTCAAGAAAAGCGCGGCTCCCCCGGCCCGGGGCTGCCCGTCGGGGCTCCCGTCCCGCCGCCGGCGCCCCACGCCCGGCTCCGGGGGGGAGGCGGCCGCGGCCGTGCCCGCTGCCCGGGTGTCTGCACGGGACGGGGCGGGGGGGGCACGGTGGCCGCGGCTGCCGCCGTCCTGCTTCGTTTCGGCGGCAGACCCAGGCGGTGCACCTCGAATGTGGCTCTCCCACCCGGAGGCCACGCTGGATAAGGCGGCAGCGGCAGGGCGCAGGGGAAAGGCGGCTGGGTAGTGCGGCCGGCTGAGAGAAACCCAAGCGCCAAGGGTTCTTTCTGGGTGGTATCCAAACACACCGGGGGGGAGGGAGAGGGGGGGAACTGATCGTTTTGCCTCCCTAAAACCGTTGTTTCCCCCCAACACGCACGCACACGAACCCCAAATCGCTCTATGAACCGTCACAATGGTAACTTTTGTACCTCGCCTAGAGAAACCAGAGTCCTGCTGGTTTGAGGTATGTAACTTAACACACGTTAGTAATTGCGTCAGTTTGCAATTATAGCATCAGAGTGGCTATTGCAAAATATATTAGATGCAAAATACGGCGGATTAATGGCCCCCCTTCCCTGTGCTGAAACTTCTCGGTGTTACTCCAGCCCCTGCCTGAGAAACAGCTTCGCTACCGTAAACCTTGTCCAGATAAAATGAAAAAGCCAGTGAAGGGTCCGGCTCTCGGAGCGGCACGTCACGGCCGCGCATGGGAGCGAGCGGGAAGCCCATGGAAATTGTTTTTATCGGCAGGTAATAGCGTGGGAAAACCGGATGACCTGCGCTGCGTGGAAACGTGCTAAAATGCCCTTCTTTTTTTTTTTCCCTTTTTTTTTTCCCCCAGCAAAGCAAGAAAGAGTTTTTGAAAATATAAAGTGTTGGAATTGACATCTAGTCCAGTGCTTGCACATCTATTAATTCTGCCGTGGTGGGAGGAAAGGGAAAAACGTCTAATTAGGCAGGAGCAGGTGAAAGATTCCAGACGATGAAATACAACAGGCTAAACGGGATAATGTATTCACCATTAAAGGACTGACATTTATTACCAAAAGGAGACCCGTTATGTTTGAATATGAAAAGCAGTAGATATTAGGCTATGTAAATTACCTCCTTCACATTACTTGCATCTGATTTAAAGTACAATTTTTTTATTAACCAACGGATTGATGTTTCAGAGGAAAAGCCATACCTGGTAAAATACCACCAAGCAAACGATGCGCCTTTAACACGCTCCAAAGACACGATCCCCAAAGCAATAGATCACAGTAAAAAGTGAGGAAAGAGGGTTTGAAGTCAGTGAAGCCAAAAGGGTCTTTTGACATATTTGTAGTGTCACAAGATCAGGGTGGGTAATTCATCTCACAAACACACACATCTTTCCCGTACAAATTCCACGCCTTAAAATAGATTTCAGCTTGTTCCTTTCAACTGATCTATTATTAACGCTAATGAAGTTTCAGAGGTATAGGCTGCAAAATGAATGAAGAGCACTGGGTTGGATTTCGAATATCTGAAGTACTGGTAAAATACTACTGTGCAAATAGGTATACGAATCTCCTCGTGTTTTAAGTACGAAAAAGAAAATCTTCTTTCTTAAAATATAACAGCAAATTAAAAGGAAAATATAAAAAAGAAATAACCAAGCCCTCAGTCTCTGCTCCCTTTGAGCTCCCGTTAAAGTGTTATTCTGATTAGAGCCCAAATATTCTTTCAGATGTTTAGACAAAAGCAACAGCAACGCAAATCAAATCTTCACAGCAGAACCGGCCAAACAGTTTAAGGAACATTCATTTTATTGTACTTTTTTCTTTTTTTTTTTTTCTTTTGACACACCTGACATACCACGGAGTTCACTCTGAAGCAGATTAGGAACAAAAGTATGCCCTCTCCGTCTTAATCAATCAATAAAGCAAGGACCCGCTTTCCGTATCACATCCCATAAGGTCTGTAAAGATTACCTGAAGGAGCGAGCTAAAGACCCCGTACAAAGAACTGCGCCCGTGTTTACAAACAGCAGAGGCAGCGGGCGCTTGCCTTGCAGACGGAGGGAGGAAAGCCCTTGGTGGCTGATTAATAAAAAGGAGCTTTGGAGGACTCGTCAAAACCTTGTCAACCGGAGGAATGCAATCTCTTCAGAAGCTTTTGGCCAGGCAGGCAGGCAGCTGGCTGCAGGCAGGGTGGTGCTGCTGGGGCAGGGGCATCCCACACCGTACAGCCACACACCCACTCACACTCTTTCCCCTCCGTCCCCGCGGGTGGTGGGGGGCGGTGGGGTGGAAGGCAGCCGGGGTGAGGCAGAGCCTCCTGGTCGGGGAGGGCAGGGAGCGAGCCGGCACACCGGCGTGGAGCCTGCCCGCCGACACGGGCGGCAGCCCGGAGGGAAGGGGAGGAGAGAGCCCGACAGGAGCGTGCGGAGAAAACAGACCAATGAGCAAAAGAAAAAAAAAAAAGAAAAAAAAGTAGAAGTGGGGGAGAAACACGCGTGGCGGAGCGCGAGGTGCGCGCGTGGGTGGGAAGAGCTCCGGGGGAGCATGTACATATACATATACACACACACACACACGTTGGTGCAAGCATGCACGTCGTGCGTGTGCCCAGGGAGTGTGTGCGAGTGCGACCGCGCGCGTAAGGACTCGGGTGGGTGGGCGGGCGGGCAGGCAGGCAGGCACGGGGCTGTAGGGTTCGCGCGGGTCGGCGCGCAAAATGCGCGGGGGCGGGAGGGTCCCCGCGGGTGCGCAGCGGCCCGCGCGAGCCCGGGGCTCCGCGGCGCTCAAAGCGTCCGCGTGTGCCGGCGAGCGTGTGTGGCCGGTCCCCGAGAGCTGCAGCTCCCAGTGCTGCTGCGGGGATTTTTTTTTTTCCCCTTCTCTTTTACTCTTTTTTTTTTTTTTCTGCTCGCTCACTCCTTTTTTTTTCCCTCCTCATTCAGAGCCCCGGGTGTCTCCCGGCCCTCATTGGCCGCCCCGGCTTGGAGGGGCGGAGCTGGGCCGCCTGCAAAAGGAGGAAAAGAAAAAAAAAAAGAGAGGAGAAAAAAAAAAAAGGAGACCGAGAGAGGAGAGGGAGGAAAAAAAAAAGGAGAAAACTGTAAGTGCGTAAAAAAGTTCTCGCCGTGGTGACGGATGCTCAAAAGTTCAGGAGTTTTTCCGATGCTTCCCAAAGCAGCCTGCGACTGAAAAAGAGACTGAAAAAAAGCGAGAGGGAGAGAGAGAGGGAGACTTTGCACTGGGAGATCGGGAAGGTGGATTTTTTTCTTCTGCTGCTCGCTTAAAAAAAGCCAACAAAACACATCCCTCTACTTTTGTCCCTCCTTTGCAGACAACTTGTTGCAGATCCCCGTGGAACAAGGAACTGGGAGCGTGGGAGCCTCTTTGCAAAGGTTTTATTTTCTTAATACTCTTTCTGCGTTTGGAAGTTGCTTTCTCCGCTGCGATTACTTTTTTTTTTCCCTCCCCCGTTTTCTTTTCAAAAACATTTTTTCCCCGTTTTCGCCCCCCTCCTTTTTGTCCCTTTTTTTTTGATTTTTTTTTTCTTTTTTTTTCCCTCCGCGTGGAGTGCGGGAGCTTGCCGGTGGGCTTTCCTGGGCGAAGAAGAGGAGACTTTCGGCGCTGCCGTCGTTATTCCTCCCTTTTTCCGCGCTCCGCCGGGGGGGTGGGGGGGTGGGGGTTGCCCGGCCGCCCGGTCCAGCTCGGTCCGCGGAGCGGCGGAGGGGTGGAGGGGGAAGGGACGCGCTGTTTGGTCCGGCGGGGAGGGTGGGGGAAAGCTGACGGGAGGACATGCAGGCTCGCTACTCCGTGTCCAGTCCCAACTCCCTGGGAGTGGTGCCGTACCTCGGCGGAGAGCAGAGCTACTACCGCGCCGCTGCGGCGGCGGCCGGCGGGGGCTACACGGCCATGCCGGCCCCGATGAGCATGTACTCCCACCCGGCCCACGAGCAGTACCCGGCCGGCATGGCCCGCGCCTACGGGCCCTACACGCCGCCGCCGCAGCCCAAGGATATGGTGAAGCCGCCCTACAGCTACATCGCCCTCATCACCATGGCCATCCAGAACGCGCCCGATAAGAAGATCACCTTGAACGGGATCTACCAGTTCATCATGGAGCGGTTCCCCTTCTACCGGGACAACAAGCAGGGCTGGCAGAACAGCATCCGCCACAATCTCTCCCTCAACGAGTGCTTCGTCAAGGTGCCCCGCGACGACAAGAAGCCCGGCAAGGGCAGCTACTGGACCCTCGACCCCGACTCCTACAACATGTTCGAGAACGGCAGCTTCCTCCGCCGCCGCCGCCGCTTCAAGAAGAAAGACGCCGTCAAGGACAAGGAGGAGAAGGACCGCCTGCACCTCAAGGACCATGCCCCGCCGCGCCCGCCGCCGCCCGCCGCCGCCGAGCCCGAGGGCGGCCCCGCCGGGGGCAGCGCCGCGCCGCCGCCGCCGCCGCCGCCCGTCCGCATCCAGGACATCAAGACGGAGAACGGCACGGCCTCGCCGCCGCAGGCCGTGTCCCCCCCCGGCGCCGCGCCGCCGCTCGGCGCCGTGCCCAAGATCGAGAGCCCCGACAGCAGCAGCAGCCTCTCCAGCGGCGGCAGCCCCCGCAGCACCCTCCCCTCCAGCCGCTCCCTCAGCCTGGAGGCCCCCGAGCCGCCGCCGCCGCCCCCGCCGCCGCCCCCGCCGCCGCCCCACCACCACGGCCCGGGCTTCAGCGTGGACAACATCATGACCTCGCTGCGGGGCTCGCCGCAGGCTGCCGCCGAGCTGGGCGCCGGCCTCCTGGCCCCCGCCGCCGCCGCCCCGCGCACCGGCATCCCGCCCGCCCTGTCCCTCGGCGGCTACTCTCCGGGCCACAGCTCCGTCTACGGCTCGCCCTGCGGCCAGGCGGCCGCCGGCGCCGCCGCCGGCACCTACCACTGCAACATGCAGGCCATGAGCCTCTACGCGGCAGCGGGCGGCGCCGACCGACCCGGCCACCTGCCCGCCAACGCCGCCAGCCCCGCGGAGGACCCGCTGCCCGACTACGCCATGCCCACGGGCGGCGGCGGCGGCGGCGGCGGCGGGGCGGGGGGCGGCGGCGGCGGCGGCGGGGCGCTGGGGCACGGCGGGCTGGGCGGCGCGGCGGGCGGCCACCAGGAGGGGCACCACCCGCACCCGCACCCGCACCAGGGCCGCCTGGCCTCCTGGTACCTCAACCAGGCGGCGGCGGCGGCGGCGGCAGCGGCGGCGGCGGCGGGGGAGCTGGGCCCGCTGGCGGGCGCGGCGGGCTACGCGGGGCCGCAGCAGGGCTTCGCCGCCGCCCCGCGGGAGGTCTTCGAGGCGCCGCGGCTGGGCCTCAGCGCCTCGCCGGGCGGCGGCGGCGGCGGCGGCGGCGGCGGGGCGGGGGGCGGCGGCGGCGGGGCGGGGGGCGGCGGCAGCTGTCAGATGGCCTTCCCCGGCAGCCAGCCGCTCTACCGCACCTCCGGGGCCTTCGTCTACGACTGCGGCAAGTTCTGAGCGCGCCCCGCCGCGGGGAGACCGCGGGGACACCGCGCAGCACCGCGCCGGCGGCCCCCGCCGCGCCCGCGGAGGGAAGCGAGCGCACGCGAAAAGCTTTTGTACAGAGACAGCCCCAAAGCATGTCTTGGTTTGTTAAAGGACAGTGTTACTCCAATAACACGTAAGTTTTTTTTTTAATTGCTTTGAGAAATACTCCCCCCCCCCCCCATCCCTTCAGGTATTGTCATGCCCCGTGTTTAAAAGGGAGCGAAAAGTCCAGCGTAGAGCACCAGCTTCTTTTTCCCCCCCCTCCTTCCTCTTTTACAAGGACTTGTTTTAAAATGTAAATTGCGACATAGTAATTTATTTTTAATTTGTAGTTGGATGTTGCGGACCAAACGCCAGAAAGTGTTTCCCCCTTCCCTGAAAAGTGACGTTAAAATTGACTGAAACGCTGATTTTTTCACTATATATAAAAAGGGAAACTGTATTAATCTTATTCTATCAATATTTTTCTTTTTTTTTTTGTTGAAAATATTCTGAAGGTATTGCATTGTTTGTTTATTAATAAATTACCATTCAGTTGGAATGATCCTTTACACGTCTGTATATTTTAATACTTTCATTTAGAGAGCGAGAGAAAGAGAGGGAAAAGGGATTTCATAACTAACTGTGTCGCTGGAACAGCTCGTTCCCCTCCGCACAAATTCCAAAGACCATTTAGGAACTGCCAGGTCGAAAAATCCCTTTTCAGTCTCTTCTGCAATATGTTCCACTTAGTCAGCTCGCCTTATCCGCTAGGAAAAAAATACTTTCCCATGGCAGCTCTGAGTTGGCAAATAAACAAACACGTTTTCTTAGCAATTAATGGGCAAGACCTGGAAACATTTGACCATACACAGTAGTATGACAACGTTACGGCTTTTTAAATAATATGCCTATGTAAGGATGTATTAAGCGGTAACTCCGAGGTAGAAGTACATGCACTAGATTCCTGCCCGTGTGTAACTGTGTATATATCGAGCTATCGATCTGTGTGTGTTTTTCAAATGTATTTATATATAGGATTTACATATGTATCTATATTTAAAGAAGGATTACGTATTTATTTATAGCTTCATATACGCATTGCATATGTTTCTAAACTCCACGGTGTATAGTAGATGCCAGATATTCTGTAGTATGTATATTCTTAAATATAATGTAAGCATATAAATCACTGCTTGATAGAATCGGTAGCAATGCGCGCAATCACATCCGTGAAGCCGCTTCTGTAATATATATTTTTAAAGTACTACTTTATTTCAGAAAAAAAAAAAAGTAGTTGGATTAAAGGGTGCTTGTACAGTCTACCCTTACACCTTTATAGGTTTGCTTTACTCCTGTCCTTTAGGGACAATACTGGTATGTTGGAAGTGCCCTAATTGCTCGGACTGAAATTATTTTAGAAAGAGTTCGTGTGGGAGAATTTTTCTTATATAGTTGTTTGGGGGTTTTTTTGGTCTCCTTCCTTCCCTCCTTTTTCCTCAAATCGGGAAAAAAACAACAAAAAAAATATTACCAGGGTAGTAGATGAGCGCTGCACAGACTGACGTCTTGTCAGATCAAGAATCTCACCTTCTGGACAATTTGCAATTAAGAACCTACGGGCAATGGGGATCACCTTCCCCCTTTGTAAATAACCACCAAAATGCAATAAATTCATTAACTTAAAAGAATCTGCCTTGTCAGTCAGACTTGGGAAGAAGATTATTTGATTGCAGATATTTAAGGCCTAAAGTTTGCTTTCAAGATAATACAGTTTCCTATCAGTATCTCTTATCTAAAGGCAACACTTAGCAGTAATTGCTGTTGCATTGTTAAGGGTTACACTGTAAATAAATACAAAGGTATTTACAGTTAAACCCTATTACCTCGCTTTTGAGCTGCGCTTCCCCTCCAAAGCGATAATCTAACATTCAGAAAACACCTTCAGCAGATCGAATGAACCGGGGAGGGGTGTCATTTTATAACGTTGGCTTAAAATATGTTTAACTATGGCATAGTCTTTGCTTTTTCGTGCTAGTAGCTCTACTAGAGGTTGCCGGCCTTGTTTATATTTATTTGTTTGCTAAGTTGTGTGAGAGAAATGCAAACGCTCCGCCGTCCGGTTATGCTAAAGCTCAAGCGAAGGACGAGCAAAGCTGAACGCCTTCGCTCCGGGGGCACGTTTTAATGGCAGCTCCCCGTTTTTCACCAGTAAAGGGAAAAATAAAATGTTACCTATTCCCGGCCGGGCTCACCCTCTGCTCCCCACCGTCCCCGTACCGAGCGGGGGGCAGCTGAGCTGGCGGCTGCCGCCTCCCCTCGCCTTGTGACCGGGGTTGGCGGGCCCGGGGCACGGCGGGGCTTTCGCCGCCTGCCTCCCTCGCTCCCCTCCCTGGCAAGGGGAGCCCCAGCGGCGGCAGCTCCCTCTACCTCCGGCAGCTGAGTTTGCCAGCGAGGTGGCTGCAGGGTAACGCCGTTCCCGCCTCTCCCCCCGCCCGGTATTTAAAATAAAACTAAAAATTAAAGAACGGAGAGGGTAGAGAGGTAATAGCGTGTACTATTTGCCTGTTATTTTTGTTGCGATCAGGCGCCGGCTTTCCTGTATTTTGGGTTTTCTCGGCCGTCTCCAGCGGTAGGGTGTTTGTGGCGAAAATAAATAGGAGGGAAAGCAGTTGTTAGCTCGGCTCGTTTAATCACCCGTTGGATTGTCAGTAGTGCCGCTCGACTAGGGGAGCTGGGGGGGGCATGCGGAGCTGGAACAAGTGCCGTCTATAATTACCGCTAATGCCCCGGGGCAGCCCGCTGCCCTCCGCGGCCCCGACACCGCGGGGAGGCCGCGTAACTTGCGCTCCCCGCGGCCCTGGCTGCAAAAGGGGCGGGGGGGGGAGGCTCGCCCAGCCGGGGGGCGGCTCGCAGTCGGGGAGGGGGCGAAGGAAAACGTCCCGCTCGGCCGCCAGGTAGGTTGTGCCGGGATCCTCTGCCCCCGGGGGGGGGATCCCTTCCCTGAAGTGACGTGCGTGGTCGCGGCGGAGGTCACCTCCCGGTTCTCGGTGCGACGGGCTGGCTCACCGCACACGCGTGCTTCGGCTTGGGTTTTAAAAAAAAAATTATAATTTTTTTCTCACCTCCACACAGAAATTGCTCACAACGAAAAGTAACATTAGCGGTGCAGAGGGTCCCCCCGGTAGGCAGTGAATCGCGCGGGCTTGGCAGGGAGAGGCGGCCCGACGGGTGCGCAGGCCGGTGCCGCGGGGTCCCTGCGCGGTGCTGGGCCGGCCGCGCCGCTCCGCGCTCTGCCGGGCCAGGCCCTTCGGCGTGACACGTTGCTGTTGCTGCTGCTGCTGGTGCTGCTGCTGGTGCTGCGGCGGGGAAAGGCCCGGCGGGCTTGCTAGAAACCTTCCCGGGCTGGGGCAGAGCAGCGGGGCGGGCGCGGAGCGGGGCGTCCGGCTGCGGGCAGCGGGGCCCAGCGCGGGGCAGGGGCCCTCGTCCCTCCTGTGCTTCCCCTTGCGAGCAGGAGGCAAACCCGAGTGTCCCTTCTGACCTGTGATTGTCTCCCAGCAGAACTGGGCCTGCCCTGAACGCCAAAAGAGACGCGGTCCGACCCTGCGCGGAGGTGGGCACGGGAGGTGCGCCCAGGCAGCAGCTGAACGGTGCATCCGTAAGGCCTCTGCATCTTTGGTGGCAGCGCGTACAGCGAGTGGGGACGCGTGCCGCTCGGCCCCAGCCTTGCCTGCAGAGCGGTCCATTAGGTGCCAGGTTAGCACGGCGCTTTGTGTTGTGTTTTTAGCTTGAGCTGATTTTTTTTTCCCCAAAACTATTGCTTTGCTTTTCGTCTAGAAAAAAAAACCACCACACTTTTTTTTTTTTAATTAATTTGAGGGACCATTCCGTTTAACTGGTTCTGGTGGTTTCTTACTTGTATTTGCTCATCTGTCACTTAAACTGAAGAAAACGCAAAGAGGAATATTCTCCCTTCTAAGTCTTCTCGGAATTTCTTCTTAATGTGAGTGACAGTTCATATTATGTTCTGCAAAGGTCATAACCAAAACGAGCAGAGAAGTGCATGCAAATAGTTGAGAGGACATGGATTAAAAACCCTTTCCTACCTCCACAGGCCAGGTCGGAGGGAGAACACGGTGAGACTGTGTTGTGGATGGAGACGTTAAGGGAATGTTTCCAAATGGGCGTTTTATGATATCTGGGGCCCTTTCTGAAAGCCACGAAGTTCCGGAAAGGCGCTTCGAAGTTGGCACGGGGGTATTTTCATAGTCAGGCTTAACTTCGTCACGCTATCACTAACCCTGGGGTAGCAGCGTCTCGACTGTACTCCGACAGCAGGCTGTCCCCTGCCCTCGCCTCCCCAAAAATGCGCCGATTAGAGCGGGGCGAGCCTAAAGCTTCGCCATCGGCTCCGGAGGCTTTGCTTGCGCGTTGCGGACGAGTCGCAAAGGGCGCCCGCAAGGGCCGGAGTGGGTTTTGCGGGAGGCAGCGCGGTGCCGCCGCGTAGAGAGGAGCGGTCGCGCACGGCCGGGGGTCGAGCGCCTCTCGGCGCCCACGTGAAGATGAGCGTGAGGTAACAATGCGCAGTCTTTATCACGCCGTCTTGATTGCGTAGGCAAAAGAGCGTGCAGCACTGAGGCGCGCACATGGCTGCGCTGCGCACAGGAGTTGCGGTGCGGCGCGTAGAAGCGCTCCCCCATCCTCTCCCCGAAATCACCCATTTCAACAGCAACCGCTAATTGGACATGAGCTTTAAATTAATTTCACTTGTAAAGTAATTTAAGCCCTTCGGCGTGGTCAGTCCATTTTTCCCCGGTTCCCTGCGTTGGGGCCGGGCACGTTGGCTAAATGCTTCCGTCGTTTTAAGATGCGCGGGTGGCTTTTTTTGGGAGGGAGGTGAGGAGCGCAGCGGTGGGCGCCGTCGGGGTGCCAGAGGTCGAGCTGTTGCTGCGCGGGGGCGCAGGTGGCGCACCCAAGCGCGCAGTCGGGGCGGCGCGGAGGGCGAGCACTGATTTACGCGGCAAGCTGCGCAAGAGGCGCTCCGCGTCGACCTAGCGGGCCTCAAGTATGGCGTGAGGGAGCTGCTCGGTGCTCCCTGGGGATCTGCATGGGTTTCAATTCGCCGGCATCTCGCACACAAGCTGGGAGGATCCCACTTACGCTTCCCGTGTGGGTTTGGTGGTGTTTTTTTTTTTTTCTTTCCCTTTCCCCTTCTGCCTCGCCTCCCCGGCGGCTTGTCTGTGTTGTGAATCCGCCCCAAAGGTGGTGCGGTGCCGCGGTGAACGTAGCCCTCCTGGTTTAATTACGCTGGGGCTCATAAAGCCATTCGCTTCTTTCCAAAGTAATAAACAAACGTCGCGTTAGGTCAAGATTGATGGTGTCCATGCAATAAAAACGGGCCAGGTCAGGAAGGAATAAAATTCAATCAGAGCTCGCGGAATCATTTTTCAGGGGACAGAAAGACAGAAAAGGAGACGGGGGTCAAGGGAGACGATGTCGCCATTCACAACACACCAGCCGGGAGGGAGGAGGGCGAGGGTTAACGAGCGATTGTTTTTTATCAAGCGGAGCCTAATTGAACGAAACAATAGCCGCATCGGCGGGGGAGGGCCGCCTCCTTGCGCGGGGGACTCTCTGCGGGGCCGGGCTGCAACCCCGCACCCCGGCGCTGCGGAGCGCGGCCGCGGCGGGCACCGGGGACCCCTCGCAGCAATGCTGCCGCCCCCGCCCTTAAAACTTTACACACGCACCTGAGGCAACGGGCCGGTCTCCTTGTCATAGCCCGGGGGCTGGCAGTGCAGACAGCGGGAGCAAACGGCCGGGTGCTTAGGGGAGGAGAGCAGGACCCCCTCATTTCGCAGGAAGGCGTCCTAAAAGGCCTGCTTGGAGGGCCGGAGAAGTAAGCCCCAGCCCTCCCGAGGGTCACTCCGGTGGGTCCGGCAGGAGCAGGGGCCCTCGGTGTCACTTGCAACTAACCCCTCTCGCCTTGGGTTTAGTTTGGTGGGAACGCTGCTGGCGTGCAGAGATTTGGGAAGCGGATGCAGAAGGTGGTGGTTGCTGGAGACCCGAGGGGCGGTGGGTGCCGGCCCAGCTCTCTCGGAGGGAGAAGCGGGGCCATCGGTGCGCAGGGAGGAGGCGGGGGCACAGCCCCGCAAGGAAGCCCCTGCGGTCCGAGGGGCTCGTTTTCGTCCTGACCCGGCCTCGCCTGCTTCGCCAGCCCGCCGGCGTTTTGTGCTGCGCGGGCCGGGGAGGCAGCCGGCAAACGCTCGCTCCCTCCCTCCGTTGAGGCGGCAGGGTGTTTGCGGGGGGATTTCTCCCTCGGCCCCCAGACAAACGCGCCTGCTGCGGGCACCTCGGCGACCTTCTAGGCCCGTAATTTGCCCCTTGCTTGGTATGCGTGTGCCGCAAAGTAATAGCTATTAAAAAGCACTGGGATGGGGGGGAAGGCGGCCCGGGCTACCGGCGAGAGCTCACAAGCTCTCCGGCTGAATGGGAATTGGGTGGTCGGCAATTTTTTGCCCCCTAAATAAACACAGCTTGAGACGACTTGGGTGGGCAGAAGGGAACAATTTGTGAGCCAGAGAGCAAGTGAGCTGGGCAGGCAGCCGGCCCGCTACTTACCTGCTGGAGACTTTCACCTGACCTTTAGGTGTCAGGGGGCTTGGTTGTGCAGTGTATTACCCCGCATTCAGGTCAGCAGCTTTAGACTGCGTTCAGCAGAATTAAAACAAAACCAACGAAACCCCCAAACTGGAATCCCCCCTCCTTTCCAGCCCCCATCACCTCTGGGGAGAATACAGGAAAACCAACACATTTAGAATCATTAACTCTTAAAATAGCTGAATTTCCTCCAGTAGAAAAAACGCAAATTATTACACTCATGAGTTCAGGATATTTATATATTATATGAATCGATGAATAAACGGGTCATATCGCTACAGCCGTCGTCCCTCGGTAGGCAAGCGCTCGGTTTAGAAGAAGCGACATAGCCGTTTTCCCCCCACCGTTCCTGGAATTTATTTACTTGCCAGAACATTTAAGGGGCCGAGTTTAATTTTTTTTTAAATAAATATTTGAAATAAGGAAAAAGAAGAATGTTTTCCAATGAACGATAATGTAAAAGTACTGATAATATCGTCCAAAGCAGAAGAGAATTGTTTAAACAATGTCGGTGCTTGCAAGATTACCCAGTATAAATACATTCGCACTGCCTTTTTGATTCGAGTTTCTACTGGAACTCTTTTTCTGTATATGTGTGTGCGTAGAGACGTATTTCCCCGCTCCGATTGTGTGAATAGGTCTGCAGCTGCACGCTGGCGGAGGGGCAGGTCGCCCGGGGCCGCGGGTGCCCGGCTGCCCGCGCTGCACGACGGGGCGCTGGCTGCGGGGCGACGGGCGGGAGCCGGGCGCGCACATCCCTCGCCTCCGCCGGCGAGAAGCTGCTCGCCGTTTTGCCTTAGCGAGGATTTATGAAAGTGCTCGCGGCCAGCGCTTCTAACCTGGCCTCTCAAGGATGGGATGGATTTAAAAGCGAATAACGAATTGCAGAAAAATTACGGCTTTCTCCCGACGCCATTCCCCGCCCTCCAAGCGCTCCGCCGGTGAGGGGGGGAACGGGACAGAGCGGGGAATGAACCGGTGCGGGCTCATTAGCAAAGCAAAGGTTGCAATTAGCGTCTGCTGCTGCGAACCGACCTCTCCCCCGCCCGCCTCTCCTAGCCCCCATCACCAAATAATTGCAAAGTATCTGTTGATGTTTTTCTTCCACCCGTCAAAACGTTGGAGCTCTGCCTGCTCCAGCGCTCCTTTCTGGGTTTGTTGTGTCTGGAGACAATGCTCCGCCAGCGAAGTATCAGAGGTGAAGGGGGGTCATACGGGGAGGCAGGGAGCGCGGCCCTGCGAGCCGGCTGGGGGCCTCCCTTCGCCTCCCACCCCTGCAAACCTGCCGCCCGGAGGAGGGGGGGGTGCGGGCCCGGAGCCGCGACCCCCGGCCGGCGAGGCCGGTCCCCCTCTCCCCACGCTGCCCCGGGGCAGCCCCGTGCCTGCCTTCCCGGCCGGGCGAGGGAAGGGAAGAGGATGTGACCCTCATGTCCGCCCGGGGGGACGCGGCTGCTTTATGTGCGAGGGGCCCGGAGGGGGGGGGGGCGGGGAGGAGGCGGGGGACACTCCTCCGTTCCCCCAAGTTACACTTTTTATTTTTCTAAATACACCTCCAGCAATCGATCCGTCTCCATGCGCGACGGGAGCTGGCTGCGCAGCCATTTCCCACCACCTATCCACCCCGTGCCCGAGTAGCGGGTCTGTTCCCTCCCTCACCCCCCTTTGCTTTTACCCTTCAGGCTGAGGCTGCGAGCAGGAGGTGTATTTTTAGATGGCGCTGGCGGTTTTGCTCCGCGACCCCGAGGAAACCCCCGCCGCTTTGTCTCGCCGGCCTTCCGCGCCAGGGCCGGGGAGGAGGTGCGGCGGCCAGGCTGCGCCGCCGGTGGGCCCCGGGGTAGGGCCGACCCCCGCCCCGGTCCCCTCGCAGAGGTGGCAGGAGCTTGTGCTCCTGTGGGGCAACCCCACCGCGGGCATCCGCCACGCTGCTTGCTCCCTGCGGGGATTTTGCAGCCCACGAATGGCCGGTGGTCCCGAGCGCCCCTGAAAGGCCTCAGGAAAGGGAAAAATAATTGGGGGGGGGGGGGGGAGAAAAAAAGATGTTTTTGTGGCAGTTTTACCATTGGCAAGTCAGGCTCCGGGGGAAGGGCAGCGGCCCGCACGGCGGAGGCGAGGGGCCGAGTTACGGCTGCGAGATGCGGAGCGGCGGGCGCAGGGGAGCTAGCCCTGCCTTAGATGCTCCGAACCCCGGCGCCGCGGAGCAGGGGGCCGCAGGCAGGGCCAGGCCGGCTCTCCCGAGCGGGCCCCAGCCCTCCGCAACCCGCGGGGCAGGAGCTGGGCTCGCTCTCCTCTCCCTGCCCGCCTGAACCCCCTCCTCCCGACGGGGCGCACGCCCGGGCAGCCCCCACCACCCAGCGCTGCCATTACTATCTCGCTTCTCCCGCTATCCCGCTTCTCCCGCTTCGTAGTAGCAGGGGCAGGGTAACCCTCTCCCCTTCCCACGACGCAGTGGGACAGGCTCCCCGGGCGGGGGCCGGCCCGGAGCAGGCAGCGGGGGCCTCCCGGCAGGCTGCCGGGTCCGCGCTCCCCTCCCCGGCCCCTGGCAGGCAGGGCGGCCGCAGGCTGGCTCCGCCGGGCGAGCGACCGGCCTTCCCCTGCCCGCCCTGCCGCTTCGCAGCCGGCCCGAGCGTTTCTTGGGCGTGCCGGGGGAGCAAAAGCAAAATCCACCTTGCCGTTTGCTTTGTTCGCTGCTGCTGCTACTGGTGGGACGCCCGTGAAAGGCAGGGGAGGCTGGGGGCACGCTCGGTTATTCACTGCTGGAGCTGCCCTTTTAAATTAAATGCTGTAATGACCCCAGATGAGACGAGAGACGGGCGGAGGGGGGAAGTATCTTTCGTACCTGCACGCACAAAACGCTTGACATACACATTAAACGGCCGTCCAGAACATTAGTCTGTCACTGGTGTACTAGCTACATATATAGATATCATCTCCTTAAATCGCCGCGGTTTTTTTTTTTTTAATTTATTTCGTTTTCAAGAAGTGATCCCGTAGTCATCGCAAAGAGCGGTACTTTAGGAGGAATTCAGAATCGCGCAGGAAGGTGGTGGTGAGGAAAACGAAAAGCACTTCAGACCTTTGTCAAATTGTAAAAAGCAGCGGGGCAGTGCTGGGACGCACCTTTTGTCCTGTCACGACCAGTAGCTTTTTTTTTTTTTTTAAAAACAAAAGCAGCAAAAAGACATCCAGCACAAGGTCACCGCGGAGGGACTGCTTGGTCTAGAACCAATTTTTCCCTTCCCTTCCCATCCCTTTCCCCGCTCGCTCCCCAATATACAGAGACCGAAAACGGAAAATAAAAATACTTCTCTTGAATGCACCACAGTTAGAGATGCCAAAGAAAAAAAACCCTGAGGTCGAAGGAAAACTGGCAGCTTATGTAAAGGTTCCCAGCCCTCTGCAGAGATGTGTGAACTAATATTCAGATGTACCAGCAAGCCTCCCAGTGAATCACTGTAAGCGAAAAAGAGTTCCCAGCAATACAAAAATACGTTGTCATAAAAGTGCTTTAATACTTTTTTTTTTCACTACCTGCGCCACCAAAAATCCGCTACCAGCAGCTTGTGACCGCTTCTCCGAGGCGCTGCAAAGGGGGCAGCCCCCGGTGCGGCTGGGCAGACGGAGCTCGCCACCTCCCCTCCGCCACCCGGGGCGGGGCGCCACCCCTGGGCACGGCGGGAGCCCCTCGGCCGTGGGGGTGTGCGGCGGCGGCGGCCCGCAGAGCACAGCCGCAGCCGTGCGGCCACGAGCGGGTGGGTGCCCGTGGCACTCGGGGCGAGCGCCTACCGCCGGGGCTGTGTAGCAGACCCACGCGGTATGAACTCTGCGGGGGAGGACAGCTAATGCAGAGGACACGCACCCACGGGGAGGGGGTTTATTGTTATTTTACTCTACAAAAAGGCGCAGCCGCGGAGTCGTACCCGTTCGAGGGGAAAAGCACCCCAGGAGGCTTTGTATAAATATACCCACGCGTGGAGGTGTACACGCGGGGGGTGAGTGGCAATGTGTGCATGACTCCGCGCGTCCCCCGCGCCGCAGGGAGCTCCAGGCCTCCCCACGGACGGGGCGTCCGGACCCACTCGGCGTTGGTTTATGCCGGGGGAGCCCCGATGCACCGCGGAGACTGTGAATGGGGGCTGGAGAGCCTTACACGCGTGGGGCGCTGCTTGGAGCGCCTGCAACAGGGACATCTCAACCCTCTCCCGCTGCTCCCCCTTCTCTCCACCCTGCGAGGGCGCGTACTCCGTGCACCTGTACCAAGGGATCCCACGCAGTGACCGTGCTCCCGCGTTTCCCTTTCCCCGTGTGCTGCGGTGGCCGCGCTCCTCCGCGTTCCCGCGGGGACAGCCACGAAGGAAGCGGGAGCTCCGGCTGCCCGGGCGCGCACCGCTCCGCGCCCCTCCGGGCCCGAGGCCGCGGCCACCGCCGGCTGGCACATCTTCCACTGCACCTCTGGCAGATGCCGGCCCTTTCGGCGCAGGCACACAAAGAGCCCTCTCTCTCCGGCAGCCCGGCTCCTCGCAGGCTGCTCCCGGGCCCCGTCCCGTCCCCCCGCACCACTTCCATCACGAAACCGCTCCCGGGTGCAGCCGGAGCCACTGCCCCCAGCTCCGCGCTCGCCCCCCCCCCCCAGCCCCCCTTTTAACAGGGATGTCCCCCCCCAATACAAAGTGAAAAAAAGCAAGAGGTGCACTCGGGGAAGGTGTCTCTCCTGTGTATCTCCCCCCCTGCGTACCTCGCCCTCTGCTCATTTGGAGGCATAAAGCTAAAATGATGGGAGTAATTGGTGGGTGGAAGATCCTAAACCAACGGGAAATGTATGGGCTCGACGACCTCTGGATAACCCGGGTACCTTGGCACGAAAAGTGCAAAAATATTTACTCACCTTGAAGTTTCTATTTTTTTTTAAGCTTTTTTATTTATTTTGTTTTTATTTCTTAAGTCATCTTTTGAGATGGTTCAAGCTCCCGTCCGAGGTCTAGTTATAGTAAGCAGGAAGAGGATGGAAGGGGAATGGGTTGATTCGGGGGGGGGGAAACCAAAACACCCTAAACCCCCGGATCGGGAAGGTGCTGGACAAAAAGGCTTTCTGTGACTCACGCACACTCTGAAATGAAGATCTGAAAAACGCTTACAAGCCCCCTCTGACTGGTTTGAAAGCAATTCCAGCAATTAGGAATTAATTCGGCATGGTCAAAAGGCGATTTCACTGCAAGTTATATCAAGTTATCCAAACTTTTACAGAGTTCAAGTGGTGGAAATGGGCTGGTGGGGTGGAGGTAAGGCTGCAGGAAAGAAAAACAAGGAGTGTTCAGGAAAGGCAGAAGAGGGGAAGCCATGGAGAAAGGGCCGGAGGGATGGCGAGCCCACGTTAGCGCCAAAGGTTTGCTGCTGTTGTTTGCTGGAGGAGAAAGGAGGCGGGGGACAGGGGACGCTTTTGTTTTTCAAATGGGAGAAAGTACTAAAAATGTGCTGGAAGTCCTAGGTAATAGCAAGATGAGTTTTAATTAAAAAAAGGAAATCGGTGGGCTTGCTGGCCGATCAGTACTTTGGGACAGTATCGGGGGGGCGTGACCCCTCCCCAGTTAATGGCAGGAGCCAGAGTTGGCCCAGGCAGGGCTGGCAGTGGGATGATGTGTGGGGCGAGAGGCACCGTGAGGGTCTGGAGGGGGGGATAAAACCGGGCTTTCACACACAGGCAGGCCAGCAATAAAACCACCATGGGGAGGGGCGGCCACCCACCCCGGCCCCCAGCAGCTGATGGCGGTGCTGGCCATGGGGTGCGCCCCCGGCACGGGTCCCGCGGGGCCCAGCCGGGGCTCAGGCATTGGGGTTGTTCTTCATGAGCTCCACGTCGGCATCCACCATCTCCCTCACCAGCTCCTGTGAGGAGGGAGAGAGGCAGATGAGGGCCCCAGCGCAGGGGACAAATAGGCAGCACTTCGGGAGTGCCCCGGAGCACGACGAGCCCCCCCAGCCCCCCCCAGCAGGACAAGGAGGGGACAGGGCTTTGCTGGGCTCTTCCCGCAGCAGCCCTGGCCCTGGCCCCGGCCCTGTCACGGGAGCAGCGGGACTCCCTGGAAACTGGCTTGTTCAAGTCACGGCCTGCGTCTCCCTGCTGGCACCCCTGCGCAAGCGCCCGCTCTTTTCCAAAATGTTGATACCTGCCGGGCCCTTTCCAGGGCGGGTTGGCAGAGTCACCAGGGATGCCCCGTGCTGCCACGGTGGCTGCTGTCTTCAAAGCAAGAGCAGCAGCCCAGGGGGGTCACCAAAAATGGGATTTCTCGGTATGCCTGAGTCACCCCGCGGAAAGGCCCCCCCCTCCTTTCCCCTCCCCGTGGATTGCTTTTAGAGAACACGAACACCCGGCAGGTACAAAACACGCCAGAAAGGCCACTCACATCAAACGTGACTCTCGGCTTCCAGTTCAGCTTTTGTCTGGCTTTGGTACAGTCCCCTTGCAGAAAATCCTGCGGAAAAGAAGAGAGAGGCGCTGCGAGAAGCGTCCACCTTCCCCACCTCGATGGCCTCCCCATTGCTTGTGCTTCCCCGTGAGCCGAGCGCGGCCGGAGCTGCCGTCGGACTCTTCCAAGGACAAAATATTTCTCTTTAAGATGCAATTTTAGTGGAAGCTCATATGCCTATAAATCACCAGGAGGCAGCATCCTTTCACCAGGCTATTTCAGACCAAAAGAGTTATTCTTTGTTTTCATGTGCGCGCGGGGTTTGAACTCCAGTCTTACAGCTGTATAATGGTGAACATTTTATAAGAAGTTGTCATATGTCTTAGTCATGCTATTGAATGAGCTGCTTCAAATTCTTTTTTCCCCCATTTGTTTAAATAATGTAAATAACAGAGCAAACATGACAACTATTCTCTTTCAAATAAAAACGTGATCACAGACAGATGATGCTGAAAGACTGTTATGAATATGGGTAACCACATGCAGCAGTAGTAAACATCTAGCTTTTGAATGCCTACATCATTTTTTCTATAGCATCCACATGGAAAGAAAAGTCTTAGTATCTCGTAAATGAAAAGAAATTATCTTGAAACCATTACAGAAACCAAGACTTCGGTCATATTCACCTTACTGTTCAAGTATTCCTAAAAGTGCTACCACACCAAAACAATCCCACAACCAGTCATCAAAAATAACGTAACAAAATTAAACAAAGGAAAAAGCTCCTCTGACTGCATTTCTAATTGAAATTTCTAATAGAATGAAAAACCTGACTTCCTTTAAAATTCGAATACTGTGATTAAATAGTTGGCTTTTTCCAACTGTATGCGTTGATTTAATAAAACATGTTACCGCTCCTCAGAAGCGTCGTTTCTCTGTAGCAGTACATACTAAAATTATATCTCTCTAGGTTTAAAGAAAACCAAACAAAACCAACTTTATTACAGACCAACAAGGCTAAGGCTGAATTCTGCTCCTGCATTTGACTTTATGGTGGTAACACAGTGGGCTTTCCAGAGAAACACATGGACTGCCTTTCTTCTCCCTCTTCCACTCTCTGGCCAGCGGTGGAGCTAACGAGCATTTTCTGGCTGTAGGTTTTTTAACTGTACTGCCCACACACTACATTTTTCAGATGCTATCTTTTGTGCATGTGTGTTTCAGGTCATGTTAACTTCCAAAATCACCTCATCCTGTGCAGTAAAATGTAGGAAATTCTTCTTCATAATTGTACTCCAGAAAGCTAGGCAGCTCGCTTTCAGGAGCAGAGGAAATCCACCGAAGGAAATATTGCACCGAAGAAGGGGACGCGGAACAAACACGTCTGCCGAGACTATTCCAGGCAGCATTTTTACTAGTTCCGTCTTTAGGCTAAAAACATGTCAGCCTGCCTTCAGAAAAGGGTAAACAGATGGATCAGAAAAAAAAGATATGAAAATAAAAAATGCCGTGATTTCCTTAAATTAGACTAAATTATTTCCTACTGCAGCCCTATAATGGGTTTTTAGAAACTGCAGCAGACATTTGAGGCCAAGTCATGCAAAACTGCATCAACTTGAGGGATCCCCTGGAGGGTCGTGTGAATATGGATTGCAAAATCTGGTTTGAAATGGGAAAGACGCCCACTAACTTTGATAAAATTTGGATCAGACCCTAATGTGCTCATGGAGGTATGCCTTTTATCTGGAATTCGGTTTAATTTACATTATATACGCATGTATATATGTGCCTGGAAACATGGAAATCCTTCTTAAAATAATAATTTCAGTATAAAAACAATTGCCTTTTATTCAGTCCTAATTCAAGCCATTAGCTAGAAGTGGAGTGTTTTCATACCACCTAGCTTTAAGTCATAAAAGCCATATCATAAAACTTAGAGTTTCATTTTTATAAATGCTGTGTAAGTAATAATTTTACATCCACAATCTTTATATCGAAAACATCCTTTGAAACCAAGCCTTATCTAGGATACTGGCTTCCCATTTAAAAAAAATGGACCGGGAAGAACAGAACGAATTGCCTTCGTCTGCTCTATGTAGCTGCATTCTGCTTTTGAACAGCTTGGGAGCAGTCTTTTAACTTTCTTGGACAAATGCTTTTTGTTAAAACAGTTTATCTAAAAAAAATACTTTACCTAATTCCAGCCCTTCATTCAAAAACATAAACACTCAGCTGCTGAATAGGCCAAAATAAGGTTGGGGGGAGGTTGCAAATCAGTAAAAGTGAAGTTATTTGCAGTGCTGGATTATACATAGAGATAACACAAACAACTAGTGTATTAAATCCATTTAAGTATAAAAAAAAGTATTTTTCCTTTAAAAGTTCACATGCTTTAACAATGATGCAGTAAAGGTATTATGGCATAATCTGTGAGGGAAAAAAAAAAAAAGAAAAAAGAAGATTTAATATATATGATAATACAAATTCCCCAGCTGACTTACGTTAAAAGATTTTAAATGGCTCTCCTGCAGAAGTTTGTGTACTTTTGAGAAACACTACTTTGTAGATAGATTTACTTGAAAATAGCATTACGGACAAAATGTCTCCTAGACACTTTTTAAAAGGTTCTCTTACAGAAGTTATTAAGTACAGAGATCAAATGAAACCATAATGTTAACACCATATTACATCTAAATTCAAGGTTTGATTGTATTCTTATTAGTCAAAGTTTCAACACTGAATGGAAATGATGACTGGAACAAAGCTATTCCTGATTAAAGGATTGTATTGCAGTCATGTTTCCTGTATTTTTCTACAAGTAGCTCATAATATGAAAACAATAAGGTAATTACAATAAAATAAGAATATTAAAAAAAGCTTCTCTTGGAACAGAATGACTGCTTGTTTATATTATTCAAGTCTTTCACTGAAACCAGAGATGCATCTGTCAGGCTTCCAAAAGGAAAAAATCCACAAAAAAAACAACCCAAAAGAACCTCTGGCATGCTGATCATTAAAGTGTATTGATTTTTCAGTGTCAGGGCTTCACTTTCTGGAGGTACAACCAGATCAGAAAGCAAAGAAAGAAGAGGTGAGGTTTCACTGGAGAAAACCTGGATTTTTTGGGGGGGTGGGGTGGGATGGGGGGTGTTCTTGAAAAACAGCTGCTGCTGCTGAATGTAAACTGCCCAGTATTCCTATTCCTGATGGAAAGGCACCTGATGAAATGACACCATTTCATGTTTTGTATTCCTGCAGGATAACTATTTCTGTGGCGTTGTGCTTTAGGTACTGACAGGAAAACAAAGCCCTTTGACTCCGTGAAAACCCTGAGGATTTAGATAGTGAGCTGAGAGTCTGCAAACCTGAAAACTGATTAAGGCTTTCTGTTGTTTTTACAGTACTCAGATCATGAAAATAAAATTAAGTCTTTGCTTTTAGTTATCCATTTCGGGAGGAACAAGTCCTTATTTTTCATGCAAATACAGTTAACATAAGTGAATAATAATGACAAGTTTTACCTGCAAGCTAAGAGTTGGAAACAACATCTAGGTAAATATTTAAAGGGAAGGAAGAGGAAAAGACAGCAGTCAAATTCTCTGTTGCCACTTAATATGAGATTAAGCTCTCCTATGGCTTTATGTGCTCATCACTGTCATATGACTGCCTCTTCGAGAAAAGAACGAGTTTATCCAATGTATTAACTGTGTAGAAAATACCCCATTATTACTAAATCTGATTTTATGATTATTCAGTTTTATTGTCCAAATGCACACACACAAATACATACAGATAAGCAGAGAGAAATTTGTTATGCAATGCAGTAAGGCATTTTTAGATTTAAAACCATGAGACAAAAATGTAAAATATTTTGATGTAAATATCACATTTCCCAAACTCTTGTTCTGAGTGTCATCATGACTCCTATTTTGACTTGTGCAGTGATTGATCTGGTTTCACTGTGCAACGTATCACTGTCTCATTCAATTAACTTTAACTGAAAATTAAAGCCTCAAGACAATGTGAGAAAATGGAGATAGCGTGGTCTGAAAGAAGGCCAAGGCTTCCTTTATTACTACAGCTCAGCTGATTCCCTTTAAAATATGCCTTCACTGAAGCCAGCGCCGAGCGCCAGCTTTTGCTCTCTCTTACACCAGAATAAAACTGAGATCAAATCCTCAGTAAAACACCTGCAATGGAATTGTGCCCAGCTCCGCTCGCTGCAGCAGAGACAAGGCTTTACCTCTAAAAATAAACAGACTTGATCTAAGCACACAACAGTTTTACTGCATCTGAAAAGCGGCCAGGGTTACGTTCACAATCAGCACGACCGCTTGGAAGATGATTTGTTACATCAGAGCTCCCATAAGCAAAGAGCACAGACCCAGCTCGGTGGAGGCTCTGGCTTGCGTGTTTAGTCCTGCACTCTTTTGCTTGAGAAGTTTTGTCAGGAAGGATTTCAAGAGTCTAGGGGTTAAAGTTTCCTGCAAACCCTGCTTGTGTTTTATTTTCCTTACTTCCTTTTTAAAACCATTGCCTTTCAGCTTTAATTCATCCCATTAAAAGAAAAATTAATAAACATAGCTACTAAATTAGACAACATTAGCTTGCAGTTTTGCATTTTCACCATTATCACAGAATCAGAGAATAGTTTGGGGTGGAAGGGATCTTTAAAGGTCATCTAGTCCAACCCCTCTGCCGTGGGCAGGGACATCAGGTTGCTCAGAGCCCCGTCCAACCTGACCTTGAATGATCCCAGGGATGGGGCATCTACCACCTCTCCGGGCAACCTGTTCCAGTGTTTCACCACCCTCAATGTAAAAAATTTCTTCCTTATATCTGGTCTAAATCTAGCCTCTTTTAGTTTAAAACCATTATGCCCCGTCCTGTCGCAACAGGCCCTGCTAAGAAGTTGTATCTCGGTAATGTATATATCAAAGTTTATCTTACGAAATAGTCTCCCTTTCTGTGCATCTTTTGGAGCATTTTTCATAGCAATTTTTAATGAGGGTTCATGTCTCGGTAGTAACGTCAGCCCCCAGTATATATGGGTATCTGCTGCAGCCCATTGCTTGGAGAACAGCCTTGTTAAAGTGTTTGTTGCAAATAGTCAGGAGACTGCATGCATTGCTCTCTAGGCAGTCCTTCTACCGTCATCCTTATCCCCCATTCCCTAGTGTTCTCCCGCACTTGCCACCAGGCCTGGGGACATCGTGTCTCAACCCAGATGAGATGCAATGCTGGAGAGCAGTTTCTGTGACTTCAGCTGAGCTATTCCCTTGCACTCCCTTAAGAAAAGTGCTAAGATCTCACTAAACCAGAGCTGTAGAGCCTGTAAACGTGCGCCTTGCTGGTGCAAAATTCAATTCTCGGTTCAGCTGAGCTCGGCTCAAACCCCAGCAGGAGTCACAGTAATAAGCACTGCGTCTGCTGTGCACTGCTCTGTAAGTACTCTCCACAAGGCAAAGAGCACTGGCTTGATTTCTTCGCAAAGGGTAGTGTTTGTTATAATATCTATAGTAACAGGGAAAAAAACAGTGTAATTATAAAGCAAGAGACTCCTATCTCCACAGTAAATATGATGAGGCTAAAGATAAAACATATCAATGAGCAAAGCTCAAGCCTAACGAGGAACACAGTAAACATCTTCAAGAATTTAAGATGAGCTGTAATGTGTCGTCGCTCAGTTTTCATTTTTTCTTTCCACTGTTCTTAGAAAAGCAAAGTTGTGGAGCAGTTAGGGTACCAAGGGAATATAAGAATGCCAGTGAATTTGGTTCCTGATCTAAATTTGTTTTAATGCAGCATGAACAGACTGCTTTCCACTCTTGGGTCAGCAGTCTTTTGCAGAAAGACAGTATTGTTTGCAAAGAACCACAGGAAAAGGCAAAAGGCGAAAGCAACCAATGGGCTGAAACTCACGTATAACTAAATGCCATTTAAAATAAGAGGCATAATGTTTTTTCCCCCTAGCATGTTTTCCTATGCAAATCCCCTCCCTATTCAGAAAGCTCCATTTTTACTAAAACCATGTCGAGGGGGAAGGGGAGGGGGAAGAATGACTTGAGGAAAGGGCTGATTCTGCACGGCGCCGAGCCCCTGCACGTCTGACGGACCTCAGCAGGCTACGAGTGCCGGGTGTCTTTAGGGTAAGGTCTTATCTTGGGACTCCACCGTACTCCAGCAATAAGACGTCGACACAAGCCGCACGGTCAATAAAACCTGAGCACAGCCTTCGCTTTTCCACCGGGAACCAGGGGCGTTAGAGCAGCGGCTTTATCTTATCGGTTTGCTAATCTTCAATTTGACCAGCTTCCAAAGGGTTAAGGCAAATGAACTCGGAGCAGCAATAAACAGGAGGGCGATAATAACAGTAATGGAGCTCCTCTCCCTCCTCCTCCTCCTCTTCCCTTCCCTCCCCTGTGCCTTTTCCACTTCGCGGCTGCCTATCAGCCCAAACCGAAGCTGAAGCCAGGCCTCTCTCTCAATGACAGGGGGTGATAAGAGACGCGAAGAAAACAGCAAGCTGTCTGGTCTGCTCAGGAAGTCGGGAGCGGGCGGCATTGTCCATCAGCGGGGCCACGCGGCGGCCGGAGGCCGGGAACAATGCTCCGCTCTGGGGAAATGGGCTCACTCAGCGCCGGCCCTGGCAGCCCCACCGACACCGCAGATAAAACGGCGAAGCAGGGGGAGCCGGCCCCAGGTGCCTCGGGAGCCTCGTCGCCGGACCCTAATCGCTTTGACGGAGGCGGTGCCCCGGTGAATCGACGCGAGGCCGCAGCCCGCGCGCGTCCCCGGGAGGAGAGCATGTGCAGGCCTCAGCCGCGGCGCGAGCGCCAGAGAGCCCCTCGCAGGGCTGAGCGTTGCTCAGATCTGTCCATTTGCCAAGTGAAGCCTGAGAAAACATCTTGGCCAGTGCCGTCCCTCGAGCCAGATAAAATTCCTCCTGAATTACAGCCCAATATCCCTGAAGCCAGTGGTGCATTTCACTCGCTTTGGATCCAGAGCTGAGCTCGCTCGTCAGGAGCCGTCCCGCACGGGGATCGGCGTAGCCCAGCGCCAGGCCATCCTGCAGCAAGTCGGGCCACGGGTGCTTTTCAGGATCGCAGGCGTGAGGCAGGCTGCAGGGTGTTCCCCCCGCAGCAGGGGAAGGCCTGCTGCTGCCAACAGCAGAATTCCCGCAGCTGGCTGCGGTGGGGCAGGTGCTTCCCTCCCTCTCGGTTTGCCCCGAGGCCCAGTTCTGCCTTCCTGGGAAGACCTGGAAGGTGTTCCCCGGCTCGGATGCAAGTGTTATTGTAACCTCAGCTCATGGCTCTGCAAAATGCCAAAGAGGCTTCTGAATGGCGAGATGGTTTCTAGTTTACAGGAATGCCTCTTCTGAAAAAGCAAGGAACTTCTGCAGGAGAGGAAGAAGATCAAACCCACTCCATTTGCCACAGACCATAATTATGATAGTTCAGGTCTTAGCCCTGGACACGTAAACACTTTCTTTCTGATATGGCATACCCAGTCATCCAAACACACACATCACAGCTAAAAATCTTCAGCATGTTTGCTAAAATGCAAACTAATACTTAAATGCTATATGTTATTATGAACCAAACCAAGCTTTTCCAACTCTTCTAACAAAATAGAATCGCTCTTTGTAAATGCTGGTTAAAGGTGGTACCACTCCCGTTGGCCATCACCGCCCTGTAGCCTGGCTGCTGATAGGAAATGATGTGTGAGCCGACCCTTGCGTCCTTCAGGCTAACCTGTGCATAAAGAGGTGTCTGAATAACCTGAATTTTGCACAACATTTGTGCATTTTCTCTTCCCAGCAGAGGTTTTGGGGAGGTTGTATGCCAGCACGTTTCTTCAGGCTCCCTGGCCAGATGGTAGAGAGAACGCCCGTGTGTCACCTTCCCATCACTAAAAAACCAAGACCCTGTGAGGGATGAACCTCTTTCATATGGAGTGGAGATCAGCTGCAGTACAGAAAAAGACCAGTCTTCTCTTTTCATTGGTACTGCCAAGTCCTGCTTTTGTTCACTATTAAATGTGTTTGCCTCTTGCTTCACCGCAGCCCATTGTCTAACTCTGACAACAATTTTTGTGGGAAGAGTAAGATAATTATGTCTTCATCATACGTGGTTTTATTGCCACACACAGTACATATTATTTAGGTGAGAGCATGGTATGTTTTAAAATTATTAAACACAATTCTCACAAACTTTTGAATCAACTCATTTTTCTCATCGCTCCCTTCTCTTCCCGTTTTTTGCAAACATCAGGAAACCACTCTGTGAAGCTGTTTGATTTCAGTGGGGTTTATTGTGCAGTAACGGCTGCATTTCTTACTGGAAATGGAATATGGCCCCTAGGGTTAGCTGTCTTCACTGACTGACATGGCAAGATGAATAGGAAAACTGATAACCCCAGAAATCTGTGCTGCAAGGCTACTTAGTTTTTTCTCTTCTTCCACTAAAAAATACTTCATTTATAGCAACTTATATTGGAAATATTAATAGGTTTATTTATCATTGTTAGTCAAATACCAAATGATAACCAACAAAACAATAAACATTAGGACAGTGAACTTGTATTCTACCTATAGATATTTATCTATCCACCTTTAGAGCATTAAGGAGCAATTTAATGAATGCAGGTCTATGATTAGCGGGATATTACTACTCCAGAGGACGAATCCTTCATCTTGTACAGGATCATTGGTTTTGGCGATTTTACTACCCCTATGGATATTCACATCTCTGAACAAATCAAGGCATTTGTTATGTTAACATCAAAATGATAATATTAAAAAAAAATAATTGGAAGGGTATGCTGTTATTTTTGCCCTAATAAAAGTCTTAATTTACTCAAAACATAATTTTTCACCTAAAGAGCATGTCATCGGAAAATTCTAACCCACCCATAATCAGCGATTGCTGTCTTTGCCCTGCGTTCAGTGCTCACCTCACTACTCTGAAGGCTTGGCTGTGACTCAGGTCGGGCAGGAGAGGTGACACTCCCTTCCTTACCTGTTATAGTGATATATGAACCTCTGTCCCCCTGAAGCTTGTGGTAAGACTGGGGGGGAGGAAGGACAGAGAGGGGATGGATACTTCTCTCTTCCTGTCTTCCTCGCCGATATGGATTAACTAGTACAAAAGAGTTAGCATGGAGGATGGTTAGTCATTTCTCATTGTTTGAACAACAGTTGTAAAATACTCCCTCCCTGCAGTACGGGGGTTCAAGAGGGGAGCTGCCACTTCTCTGGGCAAAGCAGCTACGTACTGCCTTTTGCTGCTGGCTGGCTTTTTAGAAGTAGCCTCCCTCTATACGGTCATAAACCTGACCTAATTTATGGGGCGCATCACCTTCCCCCCCACCCCTCACTGCATTCCAATTTCTCACTAAAACCCCCATCTGATTTGAAAACCCTTTTCAAGACACAATATATGGAAAGAATTTAAGCTGTGAAAGGCTTAAAGGGAGCTCATGAGCTGAGGCTTTGTTACCCAAGGAAAAAGAAAATCCATTTCAAACACAGTATACAGAGGGGACTCAGGATGGGATGCCATGGGGCTCCTGTCTGCAGAGGTGAAGCTATCCTTGCCCGAACATCTCTAGTTACAAAGCAAGCAATGGTCCACAAAAGGGTTAAAATAAAACAAGGTAGGATAATTTCTGATTCTGAATATGTCCCAAATGTATTCTCCAGCGTGCTTGATAGAGAAGGAAGTCCAAGCAGTGGCCTTTCACATGACATCATAAAAGCCTAATTTATCACCAGCCACCAAACATCTAGAAAATCATAACATCCTTTCAGGAAAACCATGTGCAAAATAATCAGATCTACTTTGATGAAAGCTTTAGTGCTTGAGTCCAAGTAGGACACTACAAAGAATAACCCTTTGCAGGTACTGGCGTACAACAAAGCAGGTCACACTTAATGCTTCAAACTCACGCTTTATCCATTCAAAAGCTTATGTATTTCCTGCCCATAAACAAACGTATTTCTGTTCTGTATGTGTGTTCAACCAAGACTGCTAAGATAAAACACTGGTCACTGGTAAGTCCAGGCAAGGTAGCCAGCTGAATACTTCCTTTACAGATGAAAAGCATGCTATTGCTGCAAACAAAGGCATTGTGCTCCCCACTCCCTTGTCTCACAGTCCCTTGCAAGTGTGTTAGGGATGTGGGCTGAGTGTTGCCACAGCATCTCACGGCTTTTGAAAGGGTAAAGCCCTCCCAGCACACTCAGCATCACGGCTACGCTGAACCGAGGGGTGCATTCCACCTGACAACCTCCAAAACACTTTGCAAAAGACACTCCCCTCTGTCTATCCAAGGCTCTCACTGTTCCAGCTCTTCTGCATCATCATTTTTTGGTGACCAGTGTAACTTGACTGTCTTGATGGAAAAATACTGCCCAGCAAGCAGTATATCCCTGTAAAATCAATTGGTTTCACATTTGCAAATGAAATCAAACAAGTCCGCTTTTTGTGTTGATTAGCTAGACAAAACAGACCGCAAAGCAATTAATGAATGGCTACAAATATCAGCTACATGGCGTTCAAGATTTTTTTTGTCGTCTAAGTTGGTTGGTGTGTTTTTAAAGACGCACAGATTCCAATAGCCATTCAGTTCACTGATCCTGCTGCTTAATAATCTGACCCTTAGGCTCCTGCTGGTCAATGGCCACAGGTTCTTCTGGTCTGACTGGAAAAATAACCGGATTTTCCACACCATTCTTGGTAGTTTGTTGTTGCATGTTCTCTGATCTTGATTAATAAAAATAACTTCCTATTACATTTCCTGCACAGGAAAGCCTGGGGAAAAAAATCATAGTTTTTCCTATTCTATCGTTCACTTTCTCTCAGAGCAGACATCCAACCCACCACAAAATCTTCCAAGAAATCAATAAAATTAATACAACTATTTTATTTTCTTTCTAAGATCAGTATTTTGTTCTCTTCCATCCTTCCTTTTCCTTGGTATTTAATTTCTCTCACTTTTGTTGTTTAAGTCTTTCCCATGTTTTGGCTAATTTGTTTTCCTGTAAAATCCCATTTATCTCTCTTCATTGTAAGACTTTTTTTTTCCTAATTTGATGGCTCTCCCAATCTCTCTCTTTCACTCAGTCTCCTCAGCATCATTCTCCTGTTCCTCACAAACATCCTCTTACTTACTGGCCTTACTTCCCCATCTCTTCTTCACCCTCAAAATATGTCACCTCACACTGAGATTTTGTTCTCTTCTTCTCATTGCTGTTATAGCGATCTTCTCACTTGAATATTTTTCCATTTTTTCGCAAGTATTCTCTATGTATCCTCACAGACTTGTTCCTTTTTCTTTTCCAGTCGTACTCCATCACACACCAGCGCCAGCTTTCTCTTCACTCAGGTTCTGAATTTTGTTTGAGAGGGTTTGAGAGACAATTTATATTACCACTAACACAGCAGAAGTTTGCTGACAGGGCTGAAACTATGTTGAAATAAGTTTTAAAAAAGCAAAAAGATCTCCTAAAGCTTACAGTGCCAGTTTCAGTAGGGGTAAAAAGCAGATTCATTTACTGCTATTACTGTTCACAGTAGCTGCCTATAAAATTCCACAGATTTGGCAGTACGTTCACCATATATACTTTAAAAGCGTGCATAATATGCTCTGTTTCTTTCCAAAGCATCACCAAATGCAAATACCACTTCTTGAAATCTGTCCTCTCAATGACCTTCTTCTCTTAAACACTTTCAATTAAACAAGAAAGGAATTTTTGATCTGTTACCAAAAAATTCTTCATTATTTCACCCTGCAGCAGTCAAATATGAAAGAGCATTACAGAAGGAAAACAGTTAGCATTTTCTAATGGTCCTGCCCTACTTACTAAACCTCCTTTAGTTCCATAATTAAAAAGCAAGCAAACTACTCAGACATATACAGCAGTAGGCATGGGCTCAGAATACTCCAATGCTTTCACCTGTATAACATTTAAAAGGCGAGATGCCTCATCCATCACTTGATTCCTTTAGAAGGAAAGTGTCTCTTGAGACCATTCACACAGGAATCGTCTATTGCCAAGTTTCGATATGAAAGACAGAGCTGTTCCTCAGACAAGCACTCCTATTTTTCATTCACGTTTTGGTAGGGCAGAGACGCTAGGTAAGGGTCCCACCATACATTGCACAAACACAGAAATGGCAGCCCTTTCTCTGAAAATCTATCAAAGTCAAATATCACCTCCTGCAATATTCTGTTAGAATCCATCTACAGCTCGCATCTCTTTTCCAGCGCGGCTCACCAGTAAACCTTATGGCTTGGTTTACTTTGTTTGATGTATTCCAATGTAATGGGCAATACGTACGAACACATAAAGCCATGAATGACAGAATTGTCATGTATCTACTGAGAATCTAGAAAGCAGCTGAAGAAAGCTAGATAAACATCTTGGCAGCTTCATTCCACTTGTAACCTGAGCAAGACTTCACCTAGATGTAATACCATTTAGACAAAATATAACTGCTTCAGAGCAGCACTACAATGACTATGAAGGACCACCAGAGAAGAAAGATACAGATTTTGTATAATTAAGCAATAGTAATGACATTACAATGGCAAGAAAGCACGGTCATCCCCATTTTACAAGGCTGGGAGGCAGGATGATTTAGGGGCTTGACCAACACCTCTTGGAACAAGAAGAGAACCCAGGCTGTATCCCACCACTTCCCTCTGATATATAGCTTACTACAGATGAAACAGCTGAAGCATTCACATCACAGTGCATCTGGCACAATTTGCCCTGAATAAGTCCTTGTCGTTGATTTGCAGTGAGCAGCCCCCCAGCAGCAAGCTGCTCCAAGGGTGAGTGGACATACAGCATCTTGATGCAGCAGGCGACTTATTTAACCACGTATTTCTTGTTTGCCTAATGTTTCACTTCTATTTCTGCCCCTGGATTTTCTTTTATAGCTTCTTTCACATAAAAATCAAATACTCACCCTAGTAATATTAAAAAATTATCATCGCTTGCTCAACTTTTCCCCTCCAGGCCCTTATTATTGACTTGGGAGTAACAGAACACATGAGTTTATAGGTTTGTCTTCTGTGCTCTGAAGAGTTAATTTTCACCTTTTCAAATATTTTCTCTACATATAAAAGGTCAGAGCAAAAACTTAATGTGTCAAAAAGTCAAGATTTGTGTAATCACAGGATCCCAGAACTTTCTGCTTTATGAAAACAAACAAACAAAAAGGATAATATGATATTAATTACAGGACTGCAAAGGTTGGCAACACAGAAAAAACAGAAATTTATTTCACTTCACTGTCATTCAGGCTCTGTCATTTGCAAGGAAGGACCCTGCAGTGCACTGATGCTGCAGCCTACAGTAGAATGCTTTCCTTTTCCCGATTTCATTTTCACTCCAAAAGACATCAGACCTTCATCAAAACTGTTTAGCAGTGCGTCAGTCCATGCATTTAAAAAAAAAAAAAAGAAATACAAAGCATTCAAACTTATCATGAAAGCTGCTCAACACTTTATAAACTTTTGCCAACGTATCCACAAATTAATAATTAAATCTCCACTGACTATTAGAAAAGACTTCGTGTTCTGGTGATGTACTACTACCTGTTCAACAGTGCTGCCCACAACATCCCACTGCAGTAGCACACAACTGAAGCATGAAACAACCAAAAGCTTTAGTAACCAGAAAAGCCAAAACCAGAATGATGCTACAGCTTCTAAATGAGCTTCACAATAAGCTAGCACACGGTATATGGCAGAACTGCTAATTTCTGTGGTCTTGAGGTTTGATTTAAAAATATAAAGACTGAAATTGTTCACTGATATTAAAAAAAAAAAAATCATATTAACATAGAAGGGCTGTCTGGCAGTTTACACTAAAAAGACCCAACTAAACCAATTGTATCTTTTTAAACTAAAACAGTATATATTTTAACAGCATATACTGCAGTAAAGCCCCATGAACTTACTATTCCATACAGGCAGTGAACTGAGAGAGCTCTGACTTTTCATAGCATCTTTTGGCATAGTTGATATTTAAATAATAACAGTCAGGATCATTTTCATCAACATGAAAAAGAAGTTCAGATCTAATCAAGAGACAGCACTGTCTCCTGACACTGCCTGCTCTATGCTTGCTTGAGCACGTAGGCAGCAGCTGGCACTTCCACAGCTTGATCATTACTATTTCTCTTCAAATTATGCCTGTCACACAGGTTAGGAAAACATGAGTAATTAAACATAAACAGCGTCATAAAATAATAGTAAGAAAAAAATTAATAATCATCCAAAAGGGTGTTTGGGGCACCTCCCTAAACCACCTTGGATTTCTGCCCCTTCTGCTCAGACAGTTTTCCTCTCTGTACTTTTTAATTATTTCCTTCATGAGTCCTTTAAGGCAAAGAAGTTTGTAGAGGCGGGAAAAAAACACATATTAGAACTGATGAGAACAGTGATATGCACAAAAGAGAAATGCCAATTAAGTATTCTCTGAACTACTGCAGCCTGATTTTGAATTGCTTATGGCAAAGACTTATGCCTCACTATGACACTGATAGTTCAAGATGTGCATATTTTAAATGCAAAATTCCAGCAGCTGCTTGTTCCTTATTTGAACCATGCACTACAGCTGGACACTGGGTGCAGTATCTCTCTTCTGGCCCATCAGCTCATTATACCAAGTTCAGTATTTAAACCACATGCAGGTCAATGCAGAAATTCAGCCGTCCTGCAGCCCCAGCAGTACATGTAGGTGTATGCCTCCTTTTGCTCGAGTAGTCAGCAACCAAACTCATTCCTAGCTCAGTTCTCTTACAAAACCAGCATAAAACAACACATCAATAAAGACTGAGACTTTGGACCATGTTATTAACAATCCTAAGCAGGTCGTTGCAGCCTATTTTTGTGCACATGGTTACTGGAACTGAGCATGCAATTCTGGTAATTGCATATAAAAATGACCAGCTACATGAGTAACGGGACATTTGCCATCTGCCGTTATTATTGTGTAGAAACTGTGGGAAATGTGTGATCCTTCATGTTAGCACACATGCAAATATTAGGTAAAAAGAGCATCGTTTTCAGCTGCTTTACATCCAGAATAGTTATTCACGTATCTAACCAAAAGGTGCAACCATCTTGATTTACTCGTACTTGGTCCATGTTTTGCACGGGTGTGAATTAGACAAAGTACAACGTAGGGGAGACTCGTGCCTGTCTACATAAAAAGAAAAATAAGTGCAGCAGCATACATAATGTTTAACACATTCAAATCCACATAGTAAAAGCACATTCAGAGATGGCTGTTGTCCTCATTGGGTAATTTTTGCTCAGTGTGTGCCTTAGGTTATGTATTTTCATACAAACTTCAGCACGTCTCTGAAATAAAGCTCTTCGTCCCACAAATCGAAGTGCTTCACTTTCTATATTCAAGATTGAAAATGTTCAACTTACCGTGTCAAAGGTGCTAACTAGTGTACTAAAAGTACGTCAGCAATTCAATACACCTGCTCAAGCTATCTAACAGAATACTTTGGCAGGGAATTCCCATTTCTGGGGAGGAGGGACTTGCACGTTCTCGTGCAAACTCCCACTGAAATCAACAGGACCCTGGCCAAGCAGTGGCAGAGTGGCTAAATACAGCCAAGCTTTGTAATGTTCATCATCACTGCTGGTAATATCCCACCAGGCTAAACTCACAAATTTGACAGTAGGAAGAAATGAACTGTCTGCATCTGCCATTATTCCTGCTCTTTATATATCTCCTTGATTTAGTCCTCTTTGCACTAGCTTGATGTAAAGACCACTAAACTCAACAGCAGATTCTCTCCTTGACTTCAGGGTTTGGTTTAAGCTCTTTTTTCTTGGCATCAACAGATAACATCGGATGCGTACCCAGCTTCGTTCCTCCTTGGACCAAGTGTCCTCAGACGTTCTCAGTATCTCCAATTCATGATTCTTTTTATCTTCCGTTTGATGTTTTTCTGCTACACTTTTTTCCTTTTTCACCATTACCTTCCTCCCCATCTCCTTAAAGGCTCCACCCCTTGTCTGCCTGTTCCCCAGCTCAGTGCAATCCCCGTCTTCTGCTTTCCTAAGGCTTTTCTACCTTTCACACGTATGAATATATATACTTCAATCTTTGGTCACATCTCTGGAGAGGGTGTTCAGTTAAGTTGGCTCCCTCCACTAATCAGCTTTCCCGCAGAGTTCGCTTGCCAGGACTGGAGCAAATTATACTCAGATTCATTAATTAAGATATAATAAACTCCATTTACTATTTACCAATGTGCCATATGTGGCAAAAAAAAAAGGTATATGAAAGCAGGAGACCCTCTGGCTGGTTTATGGACCCAAAATCTTTCTGGGAAGGTCACAAATCTCCAAGATATCTCTGCACATTAAGTTTTGCACTTGGATTTCTAATTTAGCTGAAAGATGTGTAAAAACACATGCAGTCAGACAGCTCCTTGGCTATACATCTAAGGAAGCTCAAAGCATAAGTTATTACTTCCAAAGTCAATTGTAACTTATGCTCACTAAATTGGCTCCAGATCCACCCTTTTCAGACAGTAGTATAGGAATAATTTATTCTTTTGGTGAAAAGCACCCATTTTAGCTAAACCACACCCCCAGCTGGGAGTCTCACCAGCAGAAGTGCCAAAGGCAGAGGGATTCAGAGGCGCACAGGGCTGTTGGAGGCCAGCGGGACAGGGGTGAATAAAGCACAGTATGTAATAGTGTCTGTCAGCACGCTGAAACATATAACCTCTCCCTAACACAGGGCGTCCGCAACACAAATCCGAGAGGAAAATTTGTTCCTGTGGTTCAATCATCACGTTAGACGAAGAGGTTTCCTCGCTTTTAACATCCATGCAATTTATACCAGAAGTCTTACGGATGGTGGTGAAACCATTGCAGCTTTCTGAGGACCTAATGTTTTGATCTATGCCCTCAATGTGTATCTTGTTTTCTCCCATCAAGAAAACGCTGTACATAAATATGGCACGAGGGCTTTGAAAGACGTAATTTTAGACATCTAACCCAGATGCCAACTTAAGAGCCTAATCAATGCAGAGATCCAAAATCTACATAAACTAGGAGCTTTTCTCTCACTAACTACACTGGAAACCTAAGTTAAATGACTTAGGTGAATTCAGCCCCTTCCAATGGCAGCAGTGACCTGAAGCGATTTGCTCCACCAGAGAGTTAACTTCCCCATGAGAGATTGCTTCCCTAGGTATCTACAGAAACACTGACCTACATTCCTTGCAAAGGCTTTTCTTTCCCCAGGTGAACTCCTGCATCACCAGCTATCCAACAGGAACCTCCTCGTATGAGATCTGTAATAGCAGCAGCTGCTGAAGGAAAGGGAACTGCAGAAACACACTTGTTGCCAAACTGTGCATTTAAATGGAAGGAGGAGAAACAGATGGGGAAATCACTCTTCAGACAGTGTTTACTAGCACAATCAGCACCTGAGGCAGCACTTATTCAGGTGCTGAAATTACAGAGGTAAGTTTTATGATGAGAAATCTATTCCTCATATGACAGCTATATTTCTCATCATGGATCATAAAAAGCAGATGATCCATCAGATAACTACTTGATTGTAACATGCATCACAATAAAACCGTCAACTTTCTGCTTTGTTTTACGACCCTGGTTATATTTGGAATGCTTTCAAGAAGGATGCTGATGTTTGCTTTGGGTACAAACTGACTCAGGGCACTTCTGGATTGCTACTTATGCGGTAGTAGATAATAAGAATAATGAGAAATGATAGCAGAATTACCTCCAATTTTGCTACCAGGAAGATCACTATATTACCACCAATATAAATTTATTGAATATTTTTCTTGGACTGGACCATAAAGAGGATTCTTAATTGTCTAACACCTTTCTCTTCCTTTTCAGTCAAACAAACTATTCCTTTCAGTCTTCTATTTCCTCTTACAACTACTAATTCAATAATAGTAATGATAGTAATAAAACAAGTATTTGTAGTAACTCACGTAGTTCCATATTTCTATAATAACAACAGTAATTTCTTATCTTTACATAGTATTTGTTGTCAGGGCATTTCTAATTCTTGTCCTCTTAGAGGTAGACAAAAAGGTGAAACTACTTTTCCAAGGTTGCAGAGCAAGCCTCAAGTAAAATTCCTGATTTATCTAAAAGTATAGAGTGGAAATGCGAGCTTTGCTGTGATTGAACACCCCAGAGAGACATGTTACCAAAAGCAATTTTTAAAAAGACTTAAAGATCTGCTCTTGGAGATTGTTGTGATCTCAGCAGAGCACTAAAATTGGAAAAAAGTTGTCCTTACTGATGTGCAGTCTGCCTCTCGGCTTGGCAAGGTTACAACCCCATTAAACAAAACAAAACAAACTAACCCTCTGGTCTTGCACAACTCTGCCAGGGGGGCTTGCAAGTTCTCTGGACAATTGAGGTTGCTCTTAAATTGTGGGGTTGATCCATCACATGTTGAAATCAACAACACTGAACCATAGCTCAATATTCAAATCAGTTCTGCATGGAGGAACAGCATTTCTGTAACCAGCCAGGACATTGAGTCACTTCATTCTTGACCTCAACCAAATGGGTTAAAGCAATATATACTTCACGTTGCCCTGCAAAAGCTCAGCTGTGCTTGGTATTAGCGAAGACTTTAATTCATTCCAAGTACCAGACTTCAGCCATTTTTTTTCTGACTGCATGATAAAATTCAGATGTTTTAAAAAGATCCTTCTTCCCTACATGTGCCCACCCAAGCAGCAGCAGCAGCAGGGTTTCTGCTAAAACCTGACAATGAAATTTGCCTTTGGAGAAAGACCAAGCACGGAAAACTTTAGTGTAAACAGCAATTGTTTCAGAAAATTATGAGTGCACCAGCCTGGGGTAGGGGAGTTGTAAAGGAACATATTTTGCCAGCTCAAATTCAACAGGCCTTATCAAGCTCCCACCTTCTTAATGCACCATGAGTACACAGACCCTTAAAGTCTCTTATTGTCCAGTCCAGGCCTCCTCCACTGCGCTTACGGTGGTCTGACCAGCCCCTTCACCCCAAATCTCACCCTTCCTCCAAGCGGTAGCAGAGAACTGTTTAACCTGCATCTATAATCTTATTTCTGCCCCAACTGATGGGGAATCCAGGCTGTCCCTCCATGAGGCTAGTGAACTCATACACCCTGGACTGAGCACCAAACTCCCACTGTGTTTTGCTCAGTTACACAAATTCATTTTTCTTTTGTAATTGTTCCAGTAGAGATACAGCCAGCTCCTAGGGGGACTCTAAGTGGCAGATATCTGTCCCCAAAGCCAACTGTGCTTATGTGTCTGCTAAATCACTGGGCTACTTGTGCTGAGTAGCTAGAAACAGAAATGAAGGGACTGTATCTTACCCTACAGATACTGGGGAACAGCATGGAGGAAGAGAAACAAAGATTGAATGATGGAGAAAAGTGCTGTGCTCTGGATCCGTAAGGACAAAATGGGCAGGAATAGGGACTGCACTTACAAAATAAATGGGATGTCTCTCTGTTGCAAGGTAGGTGTTCTCACTGAAGGTCCTAGAGATGCTTATGTGTCATTAAGATGATGAAAGGAGCTTTAACACCTGCCTGGTTGTTCGCAATCAAGACCTAGATACTTAGATGCTACGTGTACTTACTGGATGGAAACAAATGCACTGGGGAGATGAAGTAGGGCCTGAATTGCAGAATGGAAAAGACACAGCAAGCAATACATCTTCCTTCCCCCTTTTTTAATTAAAATTACTGTATTTAAACTAAGGGGTGTAACTAGAAACAGGGAGTTTAAAAAAAGCAATGAATGTCTTACCTGTATCCACAGTAGGTAAGCAAGATGCATGTAAGTGTTGCTACTGGGTTTCTACAATCTTCGGATTATCTAATAGGACTATTATTTCATCGTGCAGATGAGGCATTGCTATTTCAAGTTAAGAAATATTCCTATTTAAAAATTCATATTTCATTGTAAAGTTAACCTCTGAAAAACAGGCCTATATTTACAAAATCAAGAAATACATTGGAAGCACATGCTTTTAGATGCTTCTGTTACTGCAAGCACCAGCTATCAGAAAAAAGAAAAAAATAGCCACCTTTCTTTTTCTTCAACACGGTTATTAATTTTTGTATTCCAGTAGTTCTCTACAGTATGTAAGCAGTGTCCTCACATGTAGGAAGACAGAAGCTCCTGTGTTTTATAAGCGGAAATTCCTTTTTCCAGAGAATCAAACTGGGATTTGATGGTTTTTCTACACCGCTTTTAAGGAGCTAGCCTCTATTTATCTGCTTATGTCTTTAATTGTTGATATGATAAAAGTTTGGATACTCTCTGATGAACCCCAAGCAAATGGAAAGAAATCTGTATCTCTTTTTAATCAGGGTATTACCTGATACTGCTTGCAGCTGGGGAGGGTCCCGCACCTTTCTCTTAGTACAACATTCAAAATCTCTCTTTTATAATAGTTAATTTCCATAACAAGACACACATTTCAGTATTGTGAGATTCTGCACTAGGGTTTACTACTACTCTTTCTCCTTGAAGGCCCTCTTCCCACCCCTGCAGCAATATGTCTCTGCCAAACCAGCCCAATGTTCTCCTCATATTTTAATTGAGGCTAACTGGATCCATCTGCCGCATGACTCAGGGGTTACTCTGAACCTTAGAGAAAAGTCCGTTCCTGTGCCAGATCTCAGAGATTTCAGCCCTGCTTTAAGAGAATGCTGTTTTCTGTTAAAATTTTATATAGAGGACGTTTAAATTTTAGCACAGATGTTTGCACAGCAGTGAAGAACTGAATGAGACACTTGCCACATCTCTGCCAAGCAGCTTAAAGTCAAAGGTAACAAACATATGGCTGCTGCTCTCTGCCTCATAGCTTGCTTGCTCTTATTCATGATGCTGAAAGGTCAGTCCACATTTTTACAACTTACTACACTTTTGTTAAGGCCTGGACCTGAAAGCGTGCTTTGGCTATCACAGAGATTGTTGCTGTCCTTGTGCATTATGGTGGGTAGTGTTTACAAATGCCTGCAGAGATGGGAAATACTTATGCCAAGTAAGTGCTTAAAATGGGCACTAATGTGAGGAGGCATTTCTACTTTTCATTGCTGGCAGCCAAAAAGAAGGCAGCATTTAATAAGTAGGGCCTGTGAGTGGGTGAGTTTGTATGGGGGGAACAAGGCTCAAAAAAATTGGAGCATATGATTACTTTTTCATTGGCAACTGAAGAATCACAGTATCATTTTGACATAGCTTGGCCGCTGACATATTTTTAACCGAGGCGTAAACACATAATATCATATTACTTCAACTGCTCTTATAACATTGCATAGAAGTAACTCCTGCTGATTTAACAGTGCTTGGAAAAAATAATATAGCATTTGTCTCCACGGAATAAAATTCTTCAAGATCTTGGCAATTAGTTGAATGAAGCAACAGAAGCAACAAAAATACTAAAAGTGCTAAATAACTAATGGGAACCAAACTCGAGCAGCTTCCCTTGTGCCAAGAGCCATAAAGACCTGATCTTGATTTTTGGCAGTTCTGCCTTTAACAGAGCTCCTAGTGGTTTATATTGGTCTAAAAATTCGGATCTACTTCCATGAGTTCAGTCTTGTCATTCTTCCTAAAACACAGTTTGAAGCAGCAATGAATCCAAATAAATCGTACATTATGAGGGGTACCACTGAATACTTTACTAAAAGTGTGAGAGGCATTTGGTACGCCCTGCTAAATGCCTTGCTCTGGACAAATCATGGGTGAAGAATTTTCAAGTCACTGTCAAGTGCTGAACTATTCCACTCAGCACTAGAGATCTGTCTTCCATACTCTCCAAAAGACTGAAGGGCATGACAAAGCATGACAGTCCTCTCCAAATATTTAAGCAACAGAGAACAATGGTATGAGACAATACTGCAAGATAGTGTTGCATGCAGGGAGTGTTGCTGGCCTTGAAGTCACCTCTCGAAGTGTGGTAACACCCTAGGGTGTCTCCTGCCATTGCATCATTCAAATATGAACTGGAAAAAAAGAAACCCCAGACCTTTAAAGAAACCTATTTTCAGTGAGGAATTATTAGTAGATGGAAGCTGGTGGAGAAAGGACTGTGATTTCTGCAGCTTTAATTCCCACTTGAGTTCCATGTGTGTTCAAAAAGGTGGCATCTCCTGAAGGCAAGGCGATATGCTAGGTCATTGCTCGCCTTGCAGTCACTTCATCTTCCCAATGAGCATGTCCCACTCTGGGGGTCATCTGCAGATAGCTGCAGACAACTCCCTGAGGCAAAGTGGACTTTGGTCACTTTTCCCCTGCGTTGCTTGCATGGTCCTGTGGGTATCTGTGGCTCTGATCCACCATGAAGTTTACACTAGAACTAGTATAAACCCTAAGGTGAACCTAGCCAAGTATTTCAAATGTCTTAACTCCACTGAGCAAATATTTTCAGATATCATCCTAACTCAAAAGTTTTCCATGTTTGATTCCAAATGAATCTTTTTCTATAACAATGTTTATATTTGGCTACCTGCCGAATCAAACCAACGGGTTTCTATGGAGCTATGCTGGGAAGGAATTTGGCCTATTCTCTTCAAAACATATTGTGCTTGAAAAGATGTGACATGTGATGCCAACTGGCTGTATTTTATCTTGAGTTGTTTCAGATAAATAGGACCTGTTTTCTAGTAGGCTGAGGTACATCCATGGGACCCCTGCTTCACGGGAAGTACAAAAGAAATACTTCCCTTTCAATTCCAGCCATCTTACCGTGTTGAAACCCAAGCACTCTGAATGGCACTGTAATCAGAAACAGCAGACACACAAGTTTGAATTACATGTCAGATTTGAAATAGACGTGCAGTGGATAACTTTGATTAAGAGAGCCATATTTCACCTGCTAGCAACTGAGGATTGCATTCCCCATTCTTCTGCAAAGCCAAGTCTGACCGCGCCTTATGTTTGCCGAAATCATTACTGAGAACTCCTACTCTGCTAGTGAAATATTGCACACGAACTGGGAAGTAAACTGCTGCTTCATCATGGGTGTCCGCTGCTAAACACTTGCAAGGCACACAGCGTGAAGCCCCCATCACTGTGAATAGCACTGTTATCTGATACAGCAAGACATGACACAACCTCTCATGGACAGGGAATAAATGTTTCATCAAACACTATGAGTACACCTCATAAAAGTAAATGCTGGGATGTCTGTTTAAGTGTGATTTTTAAATTAGGCTTTTAAGAATGTGATGATCTAGCTTTGTTTTGCTGACATGACTTGCTTCCAAGAAATGCAGGTTGACATTTTTGTCCAAAGTCAAACGCCTACAGGACTGATGGATTTTGCTTTGTCACCTTCGCGCAGCCAGGTATGTCTGACATTGTGCGCTACGGAACCAAAGCTGAACACCGTGACTGTAACAGGTCAGGACACTGGCTTGATTTCAAATACAAAGCTTGTCGCACTTCCAGGTATTTCAGATATATTGTAGACTGATCTTACATGATACACAATTTCATGAGCTCTAGCAGTTAATTGATGCACTAACTTCTTCCCCTAAAACTGATTAAAAATTGTATATAAAGATACTTTATGGTACAGATTGGCTTTTTGAAGTCCTTAAAGTGGTTTAAGTTGATATAATTTCTTGTTAGGTTTAATAAAAAACAACCCACAAACCAATAGGTCTTCCATTTAGCAGACTACGTGTACATCAACATGAGTGAAAGAAGAAATACACCCTGTTATCAGAGTCACACGAGGATACAGTCATGCACAGAGATATAATCAAAGTAGTAAAATGATACAAGCATGTTTTAGCATATTTCTATTTCACTTTTCAGGTTTACTGAACATCAGCTGCATATATGATGAAAATAAATTGCCTGGCTTCAGTCTTCATTAGCTAATGAAGTATGTTACAGTGATACAAAGCTGTTGGAGTGTGTGAAATACATACACTTTGTAGAGTATCAACAAGCCAAAAAGCCACAGCATCATGACAGAAAAAGATAACTAGGCAATACTCACGCAGTAAGTGGTACCAAGAAAAGATATGTTATTGACCGGAAGTTGTAATAGTTCAATACTGTTCTTTACAAGGGGGCCCTAGGCAGAGTTGAAATGTTACTTATTATTTGCAAATGTATGTAGAGTTGATAGAAAATTATTTCCCATAATAATTATTTTTATGATTCTTCAATTGTAATTTATAAATAAATAATAAATAAAAGCTTGCAACATACAGTTGTCTGTGGACTCTGTCTATTAGCAATTATTAGTCTGTGGACTGTGTCTATTAGCAATTAACAGATATAGACAGAGGCATTTCTATTTACAGAGAAAGTGCTTGAAGAAAATGGACCTGAATTATTTAATCATCTTTGGCATGAGAAAAAAGATCACCACGAATTCTAACATTTATTTGCAAACATGTAGGCAGTCCTGTATGACTATTATGTGTATGATGTCAGCATGCTTTTAAATTGTAAAAGATATGAATGACTTAGCATATAAAATAATCCCAAGATGTCATTAGGAAGCTATGACAGTCATTCCCCCTTTAATTTTCCAAATAAAACACCAACAGCCAAAATGGTTCTGGAGCAGACAGCTATGAAAACAGAGTGGCAGTGGGAAAGCCCTCCTTTTGAACTCATGTGAGATAAAAGATAATTATACTGGCTGCCGTGTTGGGTTTTTTTAACTGCTTGCTTAGCATACAAATAGTGCAGCTGGAAAGAGGCTTGCTGTCACCCTGGTAGGCAGACAGGTACATTGGCTGTAGAAAATACACAGTTCCTGGCCTGTCTGCTTGGATTAAGATGGCTCATTGCGTGTTGGGACCTGCACGGTCCTTGGGACACGCCTTTGTCTTAATGCCAAGGGTGGCAATATGCTCCATTTCATGTAAATATGATACAGCCCTTGGGCTTCTGGCAAGCCGCCGGGGCAGCTCTCTTATGAAGATAATACTACTGAGATATTCTACAGAAATCAATGAAAATGCTGCAGCCACTTTAGTGTCATCTGCAGCATGTGGGATCCCCTAACCTAGAATTCTTAAGGATGATTAAGATTTATACATTTATTGTAGCCACATGCACATACGCACAAAAGAGCTGGAGCAGTGTCAATAACTTCTCCTGACTGAAAGCTGAAAAAATGTGCACCAGGTTAGTGGAACCACTTCCACCACTGACAAAAGAGTCCAATCCTGCAAATCTGTCTTGCTCACTACAGTTTTCTGGTAGTCCCTGTGTGATATTGGCAGGTTAATAATTTTCTCCAGGCAAAGCCATAAGTTTCTCTAATATCACAGTGGGTTGTCATGGAAATTAGCATACTACAAAATGAGGATGGCAAATAACTCCATTTCCAAATGCTATGTTCAGCAGCCAGATGTATTAGCGGATTTGGCAGCATTTGCCAACTCCTTTGCACATGAATAACTCTACTCACATGGTTTAAACAAATGAAACTAGGATAAACGAGATTAATTTGCCAATAGCAAATTACATTCTATTTAAAAATACAAATAAGCCTGTACCAAATCCACATGCTTTTGTATATTTCCCATATAATTTTCATGCATGGGAACACTACAGCAGACTATCCAAGAGTACAGGCTGCAGTACACTCAAGTAGCTGAAAATGAGAGGGGTGTCCTAGAGTAGGGGTACCTTTCCAAGAGCCCGGAGACCGGGCATGTCACAGAGACCTGGCCCAAGGAGGAAAAGCAACCCTGAACCTCTAGCATAGCTCATGCCACTTTGGAGAGGAAATAACTGTGTGTTAGAGCGGCCTTAGTCAACGTGCCCAGCTCAGACTGAGAGGAACATAAAGCTGGATTAACCTTCCCCTGTAGATCTTGTTATGTATCTAGCCATGGCTGGGGATACTGGTTATTCTATCCAGTGGCAGGCAGAGTCTGCTGTAAACATGACGCGAAACCTAAACAGGTTATTTCTCTTATTGTCTCCTTTGTCTGTCACATATTCAAACTGGTCCTCCAAACTCCATTTTGTCCTCAATTATTGCATTCCTCAATTTGCTATATAAAGTTAGTGTAAGCATGGCACTTCAGCTTTTGCTGATGGACAGTGAAGATTTTTTGATTAATGTAACTTTTTACTTCAGTGCCACAAATACTCTGTTAAAAATGTTCCTCTTCCCCTCCCTAAGATCTTCCTATATCTTCCCTTTTAAGAAGTCATGATGTCTCCTCATCTTCCGTTGGCTGTTTTTGTTTTCTTCATTGCACATCTCTTTTCCACTTGCCATATTCCCCTCTAAATCACCTCCATTTATCTACCCCTCTCCCTCATATGCCTTTCCTTTACCATCTATTCCATTCGACCTACTGGGACTTTCAGACTTTGCTGTTTCTTCCCTTCCCCATTTCTCTGAGGGTTTTTTTCACTTCCCCTTATCCATTAGGGCTTCTCCTCCCACCCTGGTTTTTGTCCCATCACCCTTATATAGCAAGACCGTATGCTAGCTACTCCCTCTCCCAAGTGCAAAGCCTTCAAGATGGGGCCTAATGCCAGTGGAGGCAGAAGGAACATGAAGGCTGCCTTATCTCCTTGGTCCTTCACCTGGGAAGAGGCACATGGAGCACAAAATAAGAAAAGGGTCAACAAGGTCTCCTTACTTGGAGCTGACAGTATGGGTTAGACCATCCTTCCTGCAGATAGCTGCATGGGACCGTTCACCATGGGACCAGTTGCAAGACCATCCATCACAAGTGCTGACTACAGAGAAGGGTAACCGAGAACACAACGACTCCCTCTAGTGATGAATCCTTCCACACCTTTCAGGACTGGCAAGACTTGGGGATGGAAGGAGGCTTCCCTTGATAAAGTCAACTAACTTCGAGGTGGGACAGAAGCATCCTTCTCTTAAAAGAAAAATAGGCCTGTTTTAAAGGTTATCACTTATCACCGGGAAAATTACATGCTGGCTATTTAAAGACTTCTTGAAAAGCAATAAAAAACAAATAGCAGAAGTGTGATGTCATTTCTGACATTGTCGGTGTGGAAGCCCCCAATAGGAAGTATTGTAAACCATTTCCCAATCTGCTTTTATACAGGCCTAGGAATTAAAAAGAAAACTTTAGTGTTTAATGCTTAAACCAAATGTTTAATTTTGAACATCCCCGTAGAGTCACACTGCAGTGTGGAGGCTGCAGTTAAAAGCCCAGATTCCTTCATCTTCCTGACATTGAATCTACAGTATAACAAAAACATTTTGAAACTAATGTAGAAATAGTTCTAACTGGAGCATTAACATAATTTACTTCAGTCATGTTCATCAGGATCATTTATATCTTACACATGTGATGTGTAAATATTCACCCTCCCTATACATATACAGTTGGATTTTATATATTATATATAAAAACACTCCCTTACAAAGTATGATTCATTGGTTTAACAGTTGGTATTTTAGCTTTTCCAGTATGTTCAAAATCAGTTTATACATTTAGAAGTATGATGTATATAATCATTACTGCTTTAAGTAGGGTCTCATCCCATCTGTATGAGAAGACACACTATACGCGCTAAGCTAAGCACTGAAAACTACAGAGACTATTCAAAGCTGTGCAAGAACTGTGAGCCAAGCTTTGGCTGACTGTTTTCTGTGCCATTAAAAAGTGGTTTACTACCTGATTTATAATTATGCACAGGAAAATATACGTATCAAGACAAAAGAATGTAAAATGCTACCCGTTATCATGTACAAGAGCTGATCTTACAGCGGGGCGTGCCTCGGCCCAGGAGCACGACTATGCTACCTCGTGATTAGAGAGCAGGGCTGGGATCCCATGGTCGTCCTGCCATTGATCTGTGGGCAAGTTGTCCGGTCTCCTGGGGTTTTGGTTCCTCAAAAGGAGTGGCGAACCTTATCAACCTAACCTGTATGTTGAAGTTTCTTACTGAATGAATGTCTGAAAAACACAGAGATCTGCTGACTGCCAAGAATTATCCTATTTTCTTTGACATGAATGAAAGGCATCCCCACTGAACACACATTGAATATCAACAAACCCAATGTAAACACATCATAAAGAACATCCTTGCACAAACATGGAAACAGTTCACATGGCATGTGCGGAGAAAATGGAAAAAATGCATGCCCCCATCCAGAGTAAAGCTTGTGCCATATGTGATTACAAGGACTTGTAGGCTGAAATGAGGCTGGATATATTCAACATTTGGGTCCCACATTGGCTGTTGTGGATCTTCTTTATGTTGTCACTCACAGACAGCCCACCCACACGTGCTCTTTGAGACAAAGGAGAATATACTCCTTTTTTGGGCGACAGATGCAACCGAGAACCTGCTTCCCTGTTTTGTGTGCAACCAAAGAAAATTTCGTGGGACCTTTGCTGAAAACAGTTAGGTCAGATAATCACTAACCTGCTAGGCTTTGAGGTCTGTGCTGCCTCAATGTAAGCAATATACTTGAGAATAGAGACAATGTTGACCTTCTGTACCAAGTGGTTCCTCTAACCACAGAGAATGCCATGTGTTGGCTCAGATTCATTCAATTCAACTTGATGGTACTGGCAGGATGGAGGGAGCATGCTTGATGATCCCCAGAAATAACACATCTCATTCAGCACCATCAGAAGCTTGAATATGTTGAATATGAATTAAATATTCTGACATTTTACCCAGAAAAATTAAAGACTTTTTGCTAAGTGTGTGTAAACTGTGATTTCTCTCTAAATCTCATAACATTCAGTGATTCTACAGGGAAAAAAAGGTATGTCAATGACATACAAGTCACAGCATCTCCACATTTCAAGCCCCCCTCAAAGCAGGGTGTTACAGATGTCCATTGACAACAACCCATTTCATTTTCTTTCTATAATGACTACTGGGAATTATTTTGGCTGAAGTTTTCCAAATTCTTCAGCTTGGGGCAGACATTTAACATAGAAAATTTCAGCCAGTGTGGATCAAAATCTAGAAACTTGCTCAGAAAAGAAATAAAAATGATAAGATAGGAAATCTTGTATAGTACAAATAAGGCAAAGAAGGCAATACCTTTTTGTTGACAACCTTATTTGGCTGGCAAAACCAGACGTATTCTGTATGCAAAGGCCCTTCTTTGGGTCTGAATTAAGATCAGCAGACCAGTCTTGCCTATGATTAAAATCCCTCAGGATGTCTTGGGTATCTACCTTCTCCTAACAAGTGTATATTTTGGGGCCTGCCTGGGAGTAATCTTGAATATTTAAGTTGCCACACACCAACTTAGATAGTACGAGACAGGAAATATATAATTGAACATTATGCTTTCGCACGTTAGAAGAGCAGCCCAATTCGTTATTCTGTCTAGCACATTTCCTCAACGTTGTCCTGGGTCACTCAGCACTCACTGAAAGCAATGCCTGACCAGCAATCAGCCACACACGTCTGCACTAGGAAACCATGAAATTTTGTCCTGGACCTGACATCCCCCCACAAGCCCTTGCAATGGACTGCTCTCCTTCCTTCGAGGAAGACATCTCTGTCCAGGTGATGCTGGAGAAAGGCTCTTCATCAAGTGAATTGATAACAGGGGTGATCAAAGTCTGGCAGTTGTACCTTATCTATCGGGGATCCTAATTCAGGAATGAAGCTGCCCTTCAGTTTGCTCCTCCCCACCATTAAATTACATTCAATCACTGCTCGGAGAATGCAGCCCATGCGCTCGCAGCCAGATGTTATCATTACAGGCCTTTTCTTATAAACTGATGCTGAAACCCGAGTGGTTGATGAGACTAGCTAAGCAGTTGTACCTTTGACCTGATTGCATTAAACTTGCCCTATCAATTTAAGCTTAGTATAAACACCATTTCCCAGAGTCCCTCATGACTTCAGTAGTGAGAAGAAGCTGACTAAGCCTAAACATTTTTTAACAGCAATCTTGTCTTACAACACCAAGGGGATTTGCCATGTATCTGGGGCTTTATAAAACCATATGAACATGCTGAAAGAATTAAAGTCCTTTAAAAAAGCAAAATTGATGGTGACAGTCCTTTTAGAAAACCAGTTTGTAGAATGTCAGCACAAGAGGAGTTGGAAACAGGACTAAAATAGTTTTAAAAAATACAACAGATTTGTGTTTGTTTCACACAGTTTTTCCTGAATACTGAGACTTAGAGTTAAAAGACAAAACAAAGGAAAAAAATCTCCCAAACTGAATTCACCACCAATTAAAAAGAACTCCCCCCCCCCAGCACTCCACAACTCAAAGCCCTTTCAGATATATCACTCATCTGAAATCTCCCATAAAACATAAAGCATCTTTACCCTGCCATTTCAGATTTATTTTTAATAAAGCTTGGTCTATTTCACATTGAGGATAATTCAGTTAATCCTATCAAAAGTTCCTACGTAGCAGCACATGAGCTATAGCATATGGTATAGCATATGGCCAACAAAGCTTGGCTAGGCTGAATAAAGGGGAACATGCTTATAACTGTAAGCATAACAATGAAAGTAACATCATGCTTAAGTCAGCTGTATTGCCTCCTATGGAATAATAAAGCAGTGGTTTGGTTGGTTTGGTACTGCAAGTGCTGGTAAAACAACAGGAGAGAAACCAGCGGAATACATCTCTTCATCTCGCCAGGTTGCAAGTGCTCTGGCTCTGATGCAGAAAAACACACTTGAAGTTGAGCAGATGAGTATTCCTGCTAATTTTAGCAGAAGTGCAGAAATAGTCAACGCTCTGCAAGACTGAACCTCTGACCCAGAATTAGAAAATAAAAAAAAATTAAAGAAATATCCAAGACTGGCACTCATTTTAAAGCAGAAGCTTTGTGCCGTCTGTTGGTTATACTAACGTAACAAACCAGTCAGTGCAACTGCTGCTAGAAGTGCAAAGAGGAAGCTCATTAAGCAAAATGTAATGATTTCCAGCTTATGGATATTCATGCAGAACATGACTCAGAGCACTGAAACATAAAGCACATAAAAAGCCAACAAAAAATTACTAACTTGTTTTACTGTTTTGAAATCTTACAAAGCAAGAACATGCGTGTTAAAAAGAAAAAAAACAAAAAAAAACCAAACATAAAAACCCAATCCAACCAACAACTACTGCTACTTAAATAATTATGGAGAAGTTTTTTCAAGAACTAATTTACCTGAGTTGCTACCTCTTAGCAGCAGCAGCATCTGACTTTTGTTAAATTAAACAAATGCCAGTATTCCACTGAGGGAAGAAAATGCAGGTAAAGATTATGTGGTGCATAATTTTACATAATACAGAGGAAGAAAGTAATCTAGGACTTGATGCAGAGTTCTTTTGTGATTCAAATCAAAGCAGGGTCCTTTTATGCAAATAAGTAAAGTACACATTTAAATGACAAAAACTAAAACCAACGTTAAAAGAAGACTTGCACAAACTGCTTGCTTTGCAGAAAGCATCTCTGTTTCTCTCCTTTTGGGATCAGATGAGACAGAACAAACCCAGCGACCTTGACTCTCAATCCAGAGAGGAGAAAAAATAGAAAAAAGTATCAACTCTTTACTGCAAACTTTCTAAAATATGATGATGATTTACCTAGCCATGTCCTGTCACTTCTGTCTCATAGCTTACAGCACAATGTGGAAGCATCTGAGTAGCTTTCACCCTACATTTGCTATTAAGAGTGATCTAGCTCTGACATGATAGGGCACAACATAGGCTAAGTTATCCTTCCAGTAACTGGAGTAAGAGCTAAGCTGGAGAAGATGAGGTACAGCAGAGCAATAATAAAATGTATAAAGAGGGATGGCCACAGGTCACAAAAGGGGAAGTCTTAGGCCAGCATGAAGTTACTGGTGGGGTTTGGCATCATCAGTCTTAAGAATCATTACAGGCACTTTCTATAATGTCAAACAAGCTGAAGAAAGTTGGTGATGGCTTAAATTTGAGAAACATCAGTACAGAGGAGGCTCAGGCTAGAAAGAAACAACTGGCTCAGCATGAAGGCTACCATCATGGAAAGGAGTTGAGAGTCAAGCGGAAAATGCTTGAGATAATCCACTTAGTGACTAGAAACAAAAGGCTCACTGTATTTTGAAATAACTGGTGTAAAGAAGAACCTGGAGGTACCAGTTCATCACAGGTGACTGCGAATCAGAAGTGTGATGCAACGATGAAGGGAAACACAATCCTAGTATGAATAGTATAAGGTGTTTCCAGCCAAAGTAGGGGACCATTACTCTTAGTGTATGAGACACCGATTGATGTGTCTTTTATTTCAAATATTGTGTAGTATTTAAATACTACTCTTGGTAGTGTTGTTAAAAGAAAACAAACTGGAATTGGAGCAGATATAGAGAAAACTTATAAGGATGGTCAAGGGGTGCACAAACACCTTATCAGAAAACAAGGACGAATTTTGTTTGTTAAGTCAACCATACTAAAACTTGTGATATAACTGCGTGCTATACAGTCACTTGGGAGAAGATGTTACAACATCACCAAAGGAAAGAACTATTTAAGTGAAGGCCAGTGGTATAAGAGCAGATGGATATAAGCTTGCCAAAAATGCCAATACAGTGGGAGGTTAGAATAAAACTCCTGACTATGAGATCAGGCAGCTTCTGGACTGCTGTACAGTGGGATTAGCCAGGGCTAAACATCCTCGTGACTTTTAATGTGCAATTAACGAAAAGGGTTTCGCAATGCGATACCTGTACCAGAGATGAAGTGAAGGTATCTTCCAACTTGCTGTTAACAGCATGGCTATAACATGAGCATCAGCATCTGGTAATGCTCTTATTCTTCTTAACGATTTAATATCTTGAATTTATATCATACTTTTCAACCCAAAGGATCCCAAAGCACTTAAAAAATTGCAATTGATGTGCAGTCTGTGAAGAGAGGGCTTCATTCATTGCAGAAATAGAGCTGCAGCACAGGTGAGAGGCAGCAGCTGTTTAAAGTGTGGTTATACTCAAACTATAAAGAAAGTGTTTACATTTTATAATAGGGAAGATCTAAGTGGTCTTTTGGGGAAGAAAGTATTTTCACTGGAAAAATATAAGTACTCTGTGTTTCCTGTTTTCTTCTCCAGGCAGGAGTTCTGCTGTTGATGTCATGGAGGGACCAAGGTGCAGCAATCCTAGTAGAATGAAGGCAAGAATATTTCCCCTGTTCATGCTTCTACTACCCATGAAAATAATTTCGCTATGTATGTGTAATGTTGCAAACCCTCTTATTTTAGGGACTTTCCTGCCTTCTTGAGGGGATATTGTCTCAGGAGATTCATGAGGACTTAATCAAATTAATCCCTCTAAATCAAAGAGGATACCGAAGCATGTTCGTGCAGGATCCCCCAATGGGTGAGACAACTGTGGGCTACCTTTCCTGCAATGCATGAAAACCCCAAAAAATCAGAATGGACCTTTGCAGACCACATATAAAGGATTGGCCAGCTGTCAAACCCAAACCTTCAAAAATCGTGAGACTGGCTTATGAGTAGAATGATGCTATGCTACCTCCACCTTGACTTTGGGATCGTTTTGATTTGTCTGTGTTAATAAAAACTGAGAAATCTTTTTTTTCAATGAAGGCATGACATATAATCACACTGGGTAAAATACAGACATGACTTTTAAGGACTGTCATATGGCTATCTTTCACCAAAAGTGACTGCAGAGAAACATGTGAGCTTATGAGAGGAGTAGTTTAAGAGTTAAAACTTAGCATCATCAGGTTCTGTTTGGCTTTGGAAAACAGTCAGGACAGCACATTGGTCATCCCATTATCAGATGTAAGTGAAATAAGATATATTAAAGTCAGTTCTCTGTAAAAAGAAATCCCAGTGCAATTGTGATTCTTTACAGCTATAAAACAGAAGTAACAGGTAGAAACTGAAGAGAGGGGACTATTGTTACCGGTAACACCTGAAAAAACAGGCAAATTACTAGCTATCATAGGCTCAGGATCTATTGTTCTGGAAGCTGCAAAATGAACAGCAAAAACAACAAAAAAAGAAAAACTCTTCTTGAAGAGTTTACGGTAAAAGCTCAGCATACTTGAATGTTCAGAACAATCTGAAATCAGATAAGGAGAAATCAATGCCACGTCAAACTTGGAAATAACTGTCTAAAAATAAGCCAAATAAGGAAATTTTCCTTTTAATTGTAAGGAATGAAAGTTTCTCTACAGAACAGTTGAAGTAGTCATAGATGTGTCTCTTCCACGGCTTTTTTCTTTTTTTCCCCCTTTATTCTGCATTCCATAGTTCCAAATGGAGAAGTCATCCGCAGGTCACACCACTGCCTCCGGTGCTACTTAAACAATTTTTAAAAATGTATCTTCACACTGGCGACACGCACAACCCGTGTAGGTTGGATTTCCACGAGCGGTTGTTATCTGAGCCCCCCGCTGCCGCCCCGACCCCCCATCCACTTCCTCCTCCCGGCTCCCGCGCTCCCAAGGCTGGCTTGGCTCGGCTGCCTGGCTGTCACAGCACCGCCGCGGGGCTTGGGGAAATTTTAGACAAGCTCACTCATTTCCAGGAGGCTCTCCTCCCAACGAACGCATGCCCCTGAGATGACTCCAGGGCATCGGCTCACCTGAAGTATCTGACACGGGCTTCCTTGTAAGCAGCAGTAGTTGATAGGAGGCCCGTAAGGACGGTACTAACCACCCTGTCACTCAGCAGATTACCAAGAGAACTTCTTACAGGAAAAGCCCTTGCTTGTTTTGGGCTGCTGGTGGGCCCAGCTTTCTCCCATCACAGAGCTGCCGGAGCCTTATCCAGCCTTTAACGAAGGCTGCCCAGCGGCATCCCAGCAGCTCTGGAGCACGCATGCCCACCCGCGCCGCCTTTTTCTCTTCCTCTCAGGACACTGGGTGAAAAGCTGCGTCCTGCGACCTCGTGCGTCGGAAAGGTCCCCTCTTGCCCCCTGGCCCCTTTTCGTACCAGCCTGGGTAGAGGAGAGGAAGAATGGGACCTGGCGGCTCCATCCCCGACTCCCGCTGCTTCCCCTGGGGCATTATTTCTTCATAATGCCTTGGCTGCTGCCAGATGAAAACCGTGGACCGTTTAGAAAGGTCTAGCCCTCCCGTATTTTACAGCAGGGACTCAAAAAAGGCAGGGTTTTGGCAGCTTTGCCAGGTGTATGTGTTCTGCCATCCTGGTGAAAGTTCACCCCAGCCTGGTCAACTCACGTGCCTTTGAAAAAAACAAAAATGTGGCAGTTTGCACATGCCCAGCAGAGACCTGATAGGGACGAATAGCTTAAATTTCTGGGCAGTCCAACCTCCCTGAAACATCTCCCGTGCTCTGGGTATTGGCTAGACAAAGCAAGCAGGTAACCCCTCCCTCAACGTACGAAGAAGAGAGCCAAACTAAGATCCTGCAATGCTTGCATTACCTAGCTTCAAGATACTTGACTTTGTACCTTAATAAAGTTCCTTTAAGTCATGTGTGGTTTCTATTTTTTTAATTTCTGTTTTTCTAGCGTATAATACTCTGTGTACACAGACAGATAGACAGACAGACAGTTTGTGTTTCGTAAAGCATGCTCTGCTTCCATTAAAAAGAATCCATATTCAAGAATGAACTGGCAGACAATTCAGTTTGTCGGTTCATAATATAACTGGATTGCAAAGGGAAGATAGGAAATCAGTGATTTTGCCTAAGGGAGCAATCTTAAGTATAAAAAGAAGAGAGGGAAAAGCAGGCTACAGACCTTTAAAAAACCTTAAGTTTTGAACTAGAAAAAGAAAAGTAATCCCAAACCATCAATTACTGAAGCATGTGAATACTATTTAGAATACATTTTAAAATTAAAAAAATGAAATACCTTGGATCTAATTTTAAACAGGTTCTGCATGGTGTAACACCATTGATGTCAGCAGAATAATTTCCAAGTTATAAATTTGTTAACATAAGGTTAGTGCAAGGTTGCAGTACAGTGGATGAGAATCGCTTTGAAAGTGCAGTACGAGATGGAAGACTGTATGCTAATGTTGAATAATCTGCTAGGAGATTATTTGCTTTCTGCCTACACAGCCAAGCTACATATTAATTAATGCTACCGCAGAGACTGTCATCTCCTAAGGCATAAAGCAAAACAGTAATATTCTAACATTAATAATAATTAATATTCTCTCTTATGAATATTGTTCAAATAAAAGGATGTTGTATTTTAATACACGTTTACCAAGACCGTGTAAAATACAAAGCTCCTATTTTAATTGTTGTTCTTCTGCCAAACATAGACAATGATTAGTAAATGACGAACAAAGATAGGGGGTTACATCTTTAGAAAGCAATAGCAACCTCCTCAGAAATTTAATTTGGCTGTAGTTCAAAAGCCAATGTAAACAGCCTGGACACCCATCTTAAACAAGGCTTATTCACACTTTCAGCCAACAAGAGTTGATGAAAGAGTCTTTAACAGCCTGGTTTTGCCTTCTCAGATAGACACACACATGCACACATGCAATGCCAATTGTTAAATGTATAGCAACAGTCTTGGATGAGGCAGGGTCAGGAAGCACCTCTGTACCATAGGCATCAACTGGGCAGGTGTCTTACAGGCAGCTGGCCTGGCTGCCTGACTCCTTCATGGCTTTGGGTAGCTGCAGGAACACTTCCAGCCCTTGCAGACTCCTACGTTGAACCAATGAAACAACATCCAAAATAAAACCTCAGCAGCAATTCTGAACACTGGGAAAACTCCCAAGAGTCGAGCTGGACCGTGACTCAGCTCCAGAGCCATGAGGTGATGGCTGAGCATGGGACAAATACTAGGTCACAGAAACCAAATTAAGAATGGAAAGTGGAACAGAGGCTCAAAGCTCAGTTGTTACGTATGTAAACTAGGGCTGCATTTATTACTTAGGAACGAGGAAGAAGGTGGAAGGACTATGTCTCCACCAGTGCAACAACAAGCAGAACTGGGAACAGCACATTGACCTTGCAGGGTAAAACATGCACAGGAGCATGGAGCAGAGGACCTTCTAGTAAGCTGGGATGCTCACAGAAATAATGCAGGAATTAAAAATATATAGCAAAGAAATCACTAGCTTATGCAAAGTGAAAGGGCAAAGCAAAAGAACAAATACCTGATGCTGATGCCCTGGGAAGTAAACCTGGAAGTAAACCCTGGAAGAGTTGCATGGCAAGACAAACTGAAGAGCCAGGCTTGTATGACATTTTATGTAATAATTTTTGAATGGTGACAATGACATTTAAAAGAAAAAATAGTTGTAGTCACAACACTACATGTAAATGTAGCACTTTTTGAAAATCAGAGGACTTCTAAACAACCAAAAACTGGCACATCTGACATGCCAATAATGTTACAGAGGTCAGGATGCTGGAATATGATGAAAATGAAACGACATTGCCTGCAAAAAATAATTCAGAGGAATATAAAGGACTCAAAAATGTAGGAAAAAGAATTAACTAGTAAAGGAAAGACTAGGAAAAATAATACTGATCTCACAGAAGATATGAAAAAGCCGATAGTGTTCTTGGATCAAGAGTACTACAATGCCCAGTGTGATACACTAGATCCTCAGGAATGAAAAATAAAGGAAGATTCAAGAAGTAGTGGATAAATATGATGAAGAATGGCACGCAACACAAAGGTTCAGAGAGAAACAAAGCTCCAAATCTGATAGATGGCAGAAAGCAGTGCCAAGATTTCATTTCCACCCACTGCTACCACAAACAGTAATTGAAATAAACAAACAAACAAACCCCTGTTCAATTATTCAGACCAGTTAATTTAGAGTTGTTTGTTTGTGGCAGAAGACCGAGATCTTTTGTTGATATAACTGAAATCATGCCAGTTAAAGGTTAAATCCTGCCTGCTAGACGTTACTTGGAGTATGGAGAATCATGTTACATGTCTCCGAGAAAACTCAGGCCTCCAAACAGCCCTCAGAGATCCCATGGCTGGTAAGGGCAACTCATACTTTCTGCTGCACTCTCTCCTGAATTCATGCCGCAGCCCCTGCTTCAAGAACACCATTATCCCAGATTTTTCTAAAGCTTCAAGATCTCATGTCCCTTGCAGTACAGGGACTGTAGTTTCTCCTAGCACTTTGATGGTTAAAATACATTTATTTTTGCATTTTCTCCATTGTATTTTGGTTGGCCCTAAGTTACCATCCTGACTTATTTTCTCTTCCTCATCTCTTCTATAGGTAACTGTACACTGCATATGTTGCACGCTGGCCAAAAAGAAATACAATGTCAGAATTATATTAAATACTGTCTTTGATTGAAGCACCATGCCCTGCCTTATCAATGACATCAAGTTCCTACTTTGTAATTTCCCATTTCTAATTACAGTCTTCTGATGCATATCTGCTTTTTGCACTGAGGTATGGTTTGCTGAATACACCTCAGTTTTCTTGCAAGTTGCTAAAAATAGCAAAGAATACCTGACTCTGTCTAGCAGAGTCACCCCATTCTGGTGAGTAGTCCATCTGAGAAACCTCTCTGAAGACAAAGGGACAACTCCCATATTTTCACGGTGGACTTGTTAGTGGGCGTGATTCACCATTTCCCCATTCCATCTTTATGCCAGTGTAATTAAGTCAATGGGGGTTACATCAAGATAAAACTGAAGAGCATAATGCAAAGGTGAGTCAGATCCCACATGCTACAAAATGTAAGAAGACCGTTTCATAGCAAGATGATGAGAATTTGGAACTTGTTTATCAGAAAACACGCGCTTCAAAGTGATTCCCGATCATTTTGGAATTGCCATTACAAAATCAGCATAGCTTGGTTCTATTGTTAGTCAGATCACGATTGGGCAGGAAACATGCCAATGCAAACCTCCTGAAAGATACTTCATATTTACTGTTGAACAATGAATTGGTCTTCCAGAGGGAAAAAAAATGCAAGATTGACAATGGACTACATTGTTCTTTGATGTTGCAGCATGGACAAATCACAGGTGTATTACGTAAATACCTGTCAAACTGACAATTAATATCAATTAGGCTTTAATCTGACATATTACATTGGGTGCAGCAAATGCAAAATCTGTTCAAAGTAGATCGTAGATATGTACCCTTCAATTAGACATGAGGGAGGAGGAAATTCTGCTCTCGGAAAGCATAGCATTTAACTCCTGAACTGCTAGAAATCTCTATGGATGAAATGCATCCTTGTGAAGGTGGCCAGTCTAAAACTTTTTTGAGTCCTAGCAATTTCAAAAGTGTAAGTGGCATTTAAGTAGTCAGAAGGAGCTGTTCCTCCTCTCTCTACATCCATACATACTCAAGTGCACAGTGTTTATCAGCTTCTTTCTTTGACGCATAAACAGCCCAGAGTAGAGGAAACAAGAAAGAGAACTCTCTGGTTCAGACCTCCTGAAACAATCACTTTGGAGTCAGAAAGTAAGAGAGTACTCACAAAGCTACACAGGAGATTAAAACAAGTACTTTCATGGTGTGTCTCAGGGCTGGAAACTGGACTAAAAGAATATACATCTCTTCATGTACATAGAGAAGATCTACAGATACAGCTTGCCCAGACTAGGTATGTATGTGTGAAGAGCTCCCTGTATGACCATGTTTGATACACCTCTGTGATTTTTTTCAGACTTTACAGCATTGAACAGATCCCTAAAACACTGCAATCAAAATGGCAATACAGTAATTTCTCCTCAAAGTGAGAAACTGCAAATACATCACCAAAATTGACCCAAAAGATTATGCTACAATGGATTGTCCTGGGATTAATCAGACACAGAAGTAAAACACCCAGTAGATAGATTCTCAGCAAGAGTCTCAAGCAAACCACAATTCCTGTCATGACTTAATACCTCAAAACCTCAAAAGAAAGTAGACATGACTACAATATTTTGTGGCATATGAAGAATATATAAGTGAAGCAAAATGCACATTACTTGTCCTCCTTCTGGCGAAAGCATCTAACCTGTGCAATACTATTTCTACTGTTTCGTAGCTTTCCTTCCCATATGCTGCACCTGCTTCCCCATTTTGAATTAACCTTTTCATTTTATTTGTTATGTCATGTATTGCCTCCAAAATAGGATGCCTTCTCAATTTTTATACACCACTATTTTTTTATGCTGTGTAAAGCTTTTCTTATTCATGGACTTTTCAGAGAGCTAGCTGAAAAGAAGATGCTCACATAACTTCTCATTAGTCCTATAATATGCAGATAGAATCCTGTCTCTTGCCAGCTACCAACATAAGATAAAAATTTCATTGATCTGACAACCCACTAGCCATGCCTCAAATTCATGAGGTTTACAAATGCAAACATTCATCAGGATGCCTTTAAATCAGCAGATACACTCTGTAACAAAGATTTGCGGAAGAATTACACTTTTAAATAACTCTACTCTCATTTAGTAAATATTAAACATAATCTCAATAATTTTAGTCAGGGCTGAACTAATGAATATTATTGAAAATCTCCCCTTTCATTTCAGAACATAAACACCTACTCTTCCATCCAGCGATTTCATACTCTGAGATGATGCTACACATTGCTTTCTGAACCCAAAGATGGGAATGACTTTTGTACCTCTCAGCTCAGAAGGAGCGAAAGCGGAAATACCAGGGAAATACATAATAGCTCTATTTTCAGTTTTAAAGAAGGAGGAAAAAGGAATGTGACTCCCAGCAATTAATTGATGGTATTTATTAGATAAAAACTAGATTAAAAAAAGGAGTAAAATAAGAACTTCACACCTGAACAAGAAAGCCACTGCTATTCAATAATATGGGACTCATATTTTCAGTTTTGTGTTTCCACAACAGAGGCTAAATTCTGCTCTCTTTGCTTATGCAATGAAGTACTGTTGTCTTTGGTGACCTCCTCATGTGAAGGAAGTAAAGGAGAATTCAACAATTCCCATGGTTGTCTCTGGAGAGGTTCAACTCATGTCATGGGTAACTCAGACAATCATTGTTCTGACAGAGATTATGTTAACAATATTATCTCATGAATTCTTGTTCCACAGCTTCAGGTACATACAGGCTTTATTCACCTTTACAATAAGCCTTCTACTGCTGCCATACGGCATAGTACCTTTGACAAAACGATTCAGGAGCAAGAAAAACCCTCTCCCTTCTTCTCCCTGGCATTCCTAACTTCGTTGTTGACTTTCAGGAAGGTAGAATACCTACTGAGATATTAATTTTTCTGCCTTTTAGGATGTGAAGCTCTGGGATACCCACAGAGCTGCCAAGGAAGCATGCCTGCGCCCCTTGCACTTTTGAACATGAACAGCATTGGGGTAATTCTTGGTACTACCTTTTGGAGACACCTCTACTGCAGCGTTTGAAAAGCAGTGGAAGAAGCTTTTAATGTCGTTTTGTATTTTCACAAAGCATTTCAAGCTGCTGTCCTGACATGTCTGAGTGAAGCCGGAGGAGGCCTCCTGCCAGAGAGCTACCCCGTGGTATGCAGCCGCCCGCCGCTCCCTGCTCCGGGGCCGCGTTTACATAGTCAGGTGGCCGCTGCTGCCAACGGTGTGCACGCCTCCCGGAGCGCAGAGATTAATGCGAGGACAAGGAAGGAGAAATAGGCCTTCACTTAGTTCTGTCATAAATTCATATGTATACGGAAAAAGAAAAAGAAAAAGCAAAAGGAAAAAGCACTTTAATAGGAACAGACATGTCTTATGAGTCCCTGTTAAATAAAAATCCCCTTCAAACAAACAGTGAGCCACCTAACAGACATTTGCATAAATAAGAACAGTTCTCGTTAATCTCAGGGTCCCACTCCTGGTCACACTGAAGCTAAAGATCATATTTTCAGTAGAAGTAGTAGCAACTATGTCTGTAGTATTCCCGAAATCCTTACCTTTCCAAAGCCATCATTATTTCTCTTTCTGTCCTCTGTCTCTCGGTATTATTTTCCAGTATAATGACTATGCTGTTACTGATCAAAGTTACAGGAAAAAAAAAAGCTAAGCCACATGTATTTTATGACCTTTAGATGTTAAATGAAGAGAAGTTACATGATACTGCACTATGAAAACAGTCTGATGGAAACAAAACTCAAAGTTTTGCTACATTTGTTAGAGCAATGTACGGTATCATATATATCTATTATTACTGTGTAGTTCCATGGCCAAAAAGTAACCTGAGGAGGATTCATACCACATACTTCACATGAAATATGAGCACAAGTCTAGGTAATATCCACCCTTCCACTCCACGAAGAATAGAAATTCAGGGATTCCCAAAGGCTCTTGAGCTTTGCTAGTGAGCTGAGAGTCCAAAGCAAATGGCATTCCCAGGAAACACCCACAACACAGGACAGGCAGTCTGGCCTGATGCCATTCCCTCCCAGTTACAGATATATGGCAGTGTCATGACTGTGGCTGAGGTATGCCATATGCTAGCCATTGACGGTAACACAGAGAGAGAAAGCAGCGGGCAGGCCTGTCACAAGAAGGAAAGAGGGGATTTGATAAGTTTGGAGAGGAGAGGAAAGGGATTCTTCTGGGCAAAACAGGTCACGGTCCACGTATCATCAATCCACCAAAAATACAGCTAGATCCTTCAATCAACACTGTGATACTGCATGGCCATTGTCCGTTGTTACAACATTATCAGCGCGTGATAACACAACGCAAGGGCATGAACAACACAGTGCACCTGACTGGCCTCACCTTAGTATGAATTATTGCATTTCTGTTACTTTTTTTTGGCTGTAGTGCTCATATTCTGAGTCCACCAGCTGCTGTGTGCATCAAGCATGAACTACATTTTAAAACAGTTCATCAAAAACATCAACAGTCCAACACGGATGTTCTTTTATGTACCTTTCCACAAACTATGACATATATGTCAACTCGGTTATTTTACAGACCTCTGTTATTTGGCTTATTTTAATCCTTGCTCCACAAGCTACTCATAACTTCAGCGTTGACATTCCCAGTTTAACGAGGGAAAACTGCAAGAACTGCCCTTCCATGTTTTGAACAAGAGATGCTCCTGTTTAACTCAGGATTCCCCAAGAGCAGCCGGCACTGCTGCTGCAGAGACCTGCTGCACCTAAAGACAAGGTGGTCATCTTATCGGAAACAAAGCTGCGTTTTCCTTTGAGGTGTCTTTTCCTTCAAAGAACTTAATCAGAGGATGAATTGTAACATTCTTAGCACCCAATGCCAAGACTATTGATTTTCTTCTAGCTGACATAAACGAACCAAGTTATTATATAATTTTTGACTGTACAGTTCTAAGGACATGATCCAAGATGATGGATTTAAAGTAGTTCACGGATTGCCATCCGCTAAGCTGAGCAGTGGTTCCCAATAGTGGATCCTAGCCCACATCAGTAGCTAACTGAAATACATTCACCAAACCCACTTTCACATTCTAAAAAGGAATTTGAAACGAAACATGGTTAAAGTTGTTATAATTAAGTTCCCTTTTAACATATTTAAAATATACTAGTAGGTAATCTTGAGCTACTTAACTGGTACCACCAGTTCAAACTATCACCTATTCAGTGGTTTTGCATGCATGTCCCACATCCCTCTAAAGCTTTTAACCTTTTACTAGTTATTATTTTAGAGGAATGTGATACATAAATTTAAACATGTCAGACACAGTGTTCAACACTTCTAATGATCTATTACCCTCATATTATTGAAGTCCCTGAGGAAGTTTGGCAGACGTCATTCAATCATCAAGCTATCATTACTGTGTTTTAGCTTTAATCTAAAGTGCCTAAGAGCTTTGTGCTTCTTAATTAATATTCTATCACTCTTAGGGGAAAAAAAAAGGGCGGGCGGAACGGGTGGAAATAGTTCACCTTAACTGGCCTATGGTTTGTCATATTTGGGGAACAGATTTTGGTTTTCCAAACTAGATTACTTGTTCTTGTTTTAGCTATAAATGTATTTCCCCTAAAGTTCTAGTGATATCTCGGTAATTTACTTAATATACATCTGGATTATGTTATGAGAAAAATAACATACTATGGTAACACAAAGGACTTCAAAAAAGAGTTGTTGATCCAAACCTTCCCAATATATGAAAAGAAGTGCAAAGTTAACAGCTTGTGCACAAATACATTATTACTTACGACTCTGTCTTGCAGTACCTCTGCGTTATTAGTATCTCAGTTTCTGATTACCTCTCCCAGGCAATTCAGAATCATATCATTCTTAAGTAACAGTATGGATTTATGATTACCTCACTGTTTGGGTACTTTGCTGCCTCTGTTGAAGACAAGATTCAGACTGTTTGTTGCAGGCAATAATACCTCAAGCAGTGATTCAGGATGTCTATAAGCCTTGGCAAATTTGCCCATGACTTATACGCACTGTGGGCATGCGCTGACCAACTTGAAACCAGCACATAGCAGTTGCTGTGGCCACAAGAGATGATGTTCAGATTTGGTGCAACAGCTGAGCAGTTACAACATATATCAAAAGACATGGGAGATCTGGGTTCAGTTCCCTTAACTTCCCAGGCAACCTTGCAGTGGGAAACATTTTTTTCATATCTAACTTAAACCACTTTTGCTGCAATTTAGGCTGTTATTTTTTGTCCCATTCAGTCAATCCAGAGAATAGCCTACTCCCTTCCCCTTTATAGCATCCTTCTACCTATTGAAAGACTTATCATGCCCCCTTTCTGTACTAAACAAATCAGTAACCCAATCTTTCTTTAAAACTTATGTTTTCTAAATTGTTTCAACCGTTTTTGTTGCTTTTCCCTGAGTCAATCAACCTACGTCCTTCTGCAATGTGATGCGCAAAACCAGACACCATCCTGCGCCTTGGCGGCACTGAGTAGAAGGATCACGTCATGGTTTAGACACAATGTTCCAGTTCCAGTAGGATATCTGCTTTTCCACAATACTGTGACAACACTGTCAAGTTTTAGATGGCAATACCCTATGATCTCCCTAAACTCTTTTCTGGAAAATGGCTTTTCAGCTCTTGTTTTTCATCCTATTCTGGCAGATTTGATATCTCCTCCTTAAGTACAGTACTGTGCATGCATTCTCGTTGAATCATACCGTATTCATGTCATTTCTCCAACAGTCAAGATCACTTTCAACTTCTGAGCCTTTCCTCCCAAGTTGGTATGAGGTGGCTTTCTGGCCTTGAATGTTAAGCTAATCCCATCTATCGCTCTTCAGATTCAACCAATATGCCGCCTATCCCATCACTCTGTGTAAATACTGAAGAGACTTTTGTAAAACCCCATTTGAAACTTGTTTGTAGGTTAAAACTCTATACAAAGGCAGAGTATTGCTTAAATATTTCTTTGTATAGATCTACTTTAAGATAATACAACTTCTTCAGTAAATCTTCTTCCAACCTACACCCTCCCCTAATCACGAATGAGTCAGAATGCCACTTAGTCAACCAAAAAACAGATTCTGGCAAAAAGAGACAGGATTTATTTTTTCTGGATGGAGAACATTCCTATGCAGGGTAGAAAGCTAAGTCAACAAAATAGTACAAAAGCCCAGCTCTTGCCCACAACCATCCTTTATATGCAGACAATTGACACCAGGGTGTGATTCTCGGGATTGGCCCACTGGATTTGGCTCCCAGCCGAGCCCAAGGAGGTACGAACACACCGTTCATGCATCCTGTCTTCCAGAGCAGCATACAAACAGGCAATACTGCACAGACCCTCTCTTGCCACCATCACTTCCTTTCAAACAACTGTCTCACTTTGCTTTCGTAACAGGTATACCATGCAGACTCGAGTCACATACATTTCTAAGCCAAAAACAAAGTAATGTGTTGAGTGTTGAAGATCTCTTCCCATGCCCATTGCAGATAATGACAGGGTTCCCCCTCACCTGACAGAGAAGTTACAGGGCCCTGTAAAGCTAGCTTTCATTTTTAAATTGCAATCTAAATGGAAAGAACAAGGCTGGTTGTGTGTTAAAGACCAGCTCAAACTCCACCTACAGCGATGAGAAAGCCTACGTTGCAAGGGAAAGAGCAAAATCTAAGCGCAAGCTGCTTTCTAGCAGCAAACTGTGTAAGTCATGTGGATCCTTGGAGTCTTATGGTTTCCAGTACTTTTTATACTGATTTAGTTGAGTAGAAATTAAAGATAATAGAGACCTGTTATTTGAATTGCTGAAAATCATAGAAAAGAAATTAAAAGAATGGGTTGGATGTTTTTTTTTTCTTTAGGTCGATCAGTCTGAGGCAGAGTCTTTTAAGGTTGCTTCCAACAACCAGCCCCTTTTTTTTTGGGGGGGTTAAAATACTGCATTTATATTTTCAAATCAATTAGAATGTATTATAGGATTAGATTATTGGGAGCTGAGGCCTATCTGGGGCCATAGAGAATTTATTCACACAGAGTGTCATCTTACCATAAAGGAAAATAATTTACGTTTGACTATAATACTTCCTGTATGTCCCTTCATATGTCACGTTACCTTTGTCTGCTTTCATACAACAAGTTCTTTAGGATGAAAACATTCTTTACTTTTGTCTTGTGTGGTGCCAAATACATTGCTAGTACTTAAAATAAATAGCAGTAATACAGGCTCATTATCATGCAATTTAAGCCCTGGCAATCTATACTTGATCCAGGAAAGCCAGTTTTTTTCTGACACTATCTGTGCTATCTGGGGAGGGACTGTGCTAATACCTTCCATGTGTGTTAAAACAGCCCTTGCAAAGAAGGTTTTCATGCTGGCTCTGAATCTGATTTCACATACCCCGTTTCACACTGATGTAACTGTTTTCCTCAGTACAGTTGCACTTCATACAGGGCCTTCTCCCAGTGACCCTCCATGAGCCAGAGGGAAAATGTGAACCATTGTTTCTTGGGCCAATGTGAACAAACCTTATACGACTTTATTTTTAAACGTCTTTTTTTAATAATAGATGCTGCAGTTTTGTGATTACTTTCCAAACACTGGCTTCATATTTCCCCTGGGGCCTGAAGAAATTTGCCATTTTTCTATTATTCCACTTCCCACCCAGTGCATTGGCAATTCAGGCAAATTTTGCCTTTGTGGTATTTAATTTAAACAACTGGAAATGGGTCTGTGCTGTGTGGATTGTGCCGGAGCACAAACATGTTTTCAAGAAAACAGGCTTTACAGTGCTTTGGGTGCCCTGCAGCCACAGACTCCCAGGACAGGAAATCACAGCATTAACCTGATGATCAAGCTACAGACAGCAGCATCTATGTGCCACAAGACTCCCGGTATTCTAAGTGAAAGGCAAAGGCAATGAAAACAGATTAAAATACAAAAATCTGGCAAGCCAGAAGAAATTTGTCTCATGCCTCTCTGTCTACATGCACATATACAGCTGAATACAGACTTCTACAGACAAACATATCCTCCTTTATATGTAAACAAATAGAGATGACATAAATACAAATAGGTTTCCAACTTCTCAGAGAAAAAAACCTGCATTCTTAAATGATTCATGTTACCTTGTGGCATGACAACATATTATTTAATAGTGGTATAAAGCGATACATACTCTGAAGAGGCTATGCTCACAAAAAAAGCTTCTTTTGGAGTCAGTTGTATGCATTACATCACTCATGGCCACATGTGAATGTTATTTGTGTATGTACTCTGAAACAAAATAAGGGGGGATAGACAAAGAGATATTCCTCCCACACCCTGCATGCCAGAATCTCGTTTCCTATCCTCAGCTGGTGCTCAAGAGTCTGACTCCAGCAATAACAGTCTCCCACTGAGATTAAAGCACTGGCAAACACAGCTTATCTTGGTTAATGTATACTTAAGTTTTGTGTGTATTATACATACATATATTTACATATATAGGTGCACACACACATATGTCTATATTTATATCTCTCTCTCCCTCTACTGATACACATATTGTGTTTATATACATTTATAAATATGATATGTAAGAAATCTTTTGCAGAGAGGAAATAGTCCCCGGGTGGGAAAACACTAGTAAATTTGAGCCCAAGCAGATACGAAATTTGACTTCAGCGGCTGCCTCCTGCTCCTCTGCAATTCGATGGACACAACTGCTCTCGGAGATCTCTGGCTCCCTCCCGCAGGGAAGGCTGGGCTCCACTCCTGCTGCAGAGCTGTGGCTCCCACCTGGCCGATCCCGGCTGCCCTCGCCAATACTGTTTGTTCCTCCACCTCATACAAACTGTGCCGAGACTTTCATAAAGCCTGAAAGGCTCAGAGACCTACGGCAACCAAAGCAACAGACAACATCTTTGTGGGATCATCTGACTGAAGTAGGCAGGACAGACCCTGAAGATGTTGCTTGGTGACTAGTTTGTTCAGCATTTCTTGAGGCATTGCAACATTTACCAAATTTCCCCACGGGGACAATCATATTGGTAAATGTGGTTCACTTGATGATCCTCTTTAAGTTTAAATTAGCCTGGGCAGACATATTTAGCAAGGGAAAAGACAAGAGAAAGTGATCCAAATTTTGTGGATCATAAACAAACACTTTTGTGGACTGTGACCGGTAGAAGATTTAGTGGGACATGATCAGCTCTTACTTACTCCAGGGTAAAGTGATAATAATGCTCCTGAAAAAAAGAATAAAACACCTTTGCTAGCAAATGATAACTCATTAGGAATATAAAAATATAGGCACATATGCCTATGTACGTATAGTTGCCAGAACTGAACAGTTTGTACTTCAGATTTGTGTGACATCTGTTGATTACCAGAGCAAATTAATTTCCCCTGAAAAGTAAATGGATCGCTACAATGCATGTACTGGTGCTTAGAAGATACAAACAAACCAGGAACCTTCATACAAGGGAAATGCTAAAAGTGCCAATTCTTACTATTGCATCATTTTGGCACAGAAAAAGGGACGGACGGGATGTCCATAAATAAAAGCTGTTATTTTAAATCTACTGACAAACTCAGGTATAAATATATACCAGTGAGTCAGAAAAGTGAGTTTGATCATGCCCTGTTTTAGGTGGATACAAATGAGATGGAAGCAGGGAAGTTAAAGCCTTTAAGTGCCTGAAATTCCAAGACCAAGTTGCAGACCTGTAAAGGAGTAAGCCAAAGAAACCATGCTAGCATACCTGCTGGAAAGAGAAACAGCATACAGCAAGAGTACTTCTATGCTGGGTTCAGAAAAGGTAGAAAAGTTGTGAAGGGCACAAAAAAAAGGAAATACTGTGGAAAGGTACAGATAAAAGAACAACGAGATTCTGGCTCTTTTAACACCAACAAATGCAATCCAAGTGTATAAAACAGCTGCTGAGGTTCCTCTGACTTTACAATACACAATGCAACTAGAATTCCTTGGGGGTAAATATCTGCACATGAAGCACTTCTATGAAAAAAAACAGGAAAGTTTTTTTGGTAGGTGAAATACCTACATATGCATAATATATTTCAGTAAGAAGCAGTCACATAGTCTAAGAACATTTAAAATGAACAGTATCAGATGCAAGGGTATAAAAACAAGAAAAGCAGAGAAGGAGGATCCTCAAGCCCAAGCCTATCAATCCGTCTCTTGAAATGGTTTCTTCTCAGCAGCTGGTCACTGTGCTCCCAGTTTCTTCAGACGTTTCCCTGAGCTCAGCCACTAAGTGAAGCATCATTCTACTCAACCAACCATTTAATCCTGGCAACAGTATGTTCACTTCAATGGATACGTGTTGGCTTAAGCACAGACCAAAGTCTGCTGCTGGCAATGCATCTAGGAATGAAACCTGTGTTTTCACAGTGATCCTCACCACTCATGAAAATTCCCGATTCCAAAAACTCCTGCCCATTCATATTTTCAACAGAATTTATATGTCTATGAGCTTGTTTTCTGCAGGGCTCTGAAATCTAAACTTGGCCTAATGTAGATTACTTTTCTTCACTGAAAGGGTTATCAAGCACTAGAACAGGCTGCCCAGGGAAGTGGTTGAGTCACCATTCCTGGAGGTATTTAAAAGATGTGTAGAGTATTGCTTAGGGACACTGTTTAGTGGTGGACTTAGTAGTGTTAGGTTAGTGGTTGGACTCGATGATCTTAAGGGTCCTTTCCAACCTAAATGATTCTATGATTCTACATCCTTGGGACATTTGGGGACAGACTTTCTGAGGGTGTAACCTGAGCAGCTCCTTGACTAATATGGCTTTCTGTGATGAGCACTAGCAGAGACGCCTTCCCCCCATCCACTGGCTGGATCTGTTTTCTTCCACCTTGTCATACAACAGATTTTCTCCATTAGTCTGCAAAGGTGAACAACTATGACAAAACTTCGCTACTTATAATTTTTCAGTTTGTTCATGTTACCACCTCAAGCCAGCCACGGTACCGGGAAAAGGGACCCTTTAGCTGTAAGTCTCAGTTCTAATCAACCTTGCCCCTTACAAGCCCTGCAGTTCTTCCATCCTTTGGGATGCCCACAACCTACTTTGAGCTCAGCAAGGCTGCTTGCGTAGAGAAGTACTGCCAAGTTAGCCTATGAAGTCATCTCTTTACACAGCTTTTCACAAGGTTTCTTTAAGGTTCTGATTCTTCAAGTGATAAAGTGAAGCTGCCAAGGAGAAAGGCCACATTGTATTGAAAATCCCAGCAAAGATATGGGAAAGATGAATGGCTAACTTCATGGAAACTGAATGGCAAGCACGGCACTCAGAAGCAGGCAGATTCGGTTGCACCTTCTGAAGGCTAGAGGTGTATTAAACACAGCCAGCCCTCACAGTCTGCCTCAGTCATATCTGAATTTATCAGCACACTGCAATTCAAGTAAAAGATAGCCTTAACATTCATTCTTGAGATTTGTGTTGCCCCCTGAACAGCACTTCACTCCAGGCTGAAAATGCGGATGGTTACCCCTCAAACACCATCATTTTACATTGATGACTTAATTTATTTCATTCTGAAAACTGGAAATCTGAGACTATTAGCACATTTAGAGAAACAATTAGATTAAAGCAGCAAGGGCCAGCAGGGATGAAATTGTCTATCCTTTAAATAAATATTAGTGACAAAAGCGGAATGTGTGAAAGGCATTTAATGCTGCTCCTTCAGTGCAGTCTAGCCATATGAAAGGCAACTTTCAATTTTACAATGGGCTTTGCGCCACCAGAGATATGATGGAAGGGAGTGGGAGTGAGAAATGAAGCCTAGCTAACTAATGAGTTAGGGCTATCCGCTGTTTTTGGCTGAAGAGCTGTTGCTTGGTTAAATATAGCAGTTATTCTCCTGGCAGTGCAGAGATGAACACCTCATGAAATGAATTAGTGACATTCCTATGGTTTGATTTCTCATGATCTGTAAAATTTTAAAACTGATCCTAATTCCCAGATCTTAGTTTTTGTGCCAGATTCACCAGACAGGAAAATATTAATCTGCTGGGATTTTTCAAGGAATTTTCTACATCTAGGGATGCTGAGAATATGTTCCTCCAGAATCAAATAGTAACTATACTGCTCTCCTCCTTGCCCTCAAAAATACTTTTAACCTCTAAGTCTACAGTGCCTGTACCACTCAGTCTCCAATGGCTTTTGAAGGACAGGAGTGGAGGTAAAGCTATTCCAGCTCTTTCCATTAACCCACCCATGCACAAACCCTGTTTCTCTCTGCTCTTTCCTCTCTTGAGACCAACAACAACCTTCCCTTTTTGCTAGTTCTTCTTGGTGCTCAATCCAGTATCGGAAAAACATTGTCTCTGCAGAATAGGAGCACTGCAACTTCATTGAGACTCCATGTGAGTCCAGCTTGGGACTTTGTGTCACTGCTTTGACTGCCACTTCCATGGGCTTGCCTCGCCCCAGGGAGAAATCAGAATGTGCAGCGGGAGGGTGCAGCTCAGCATGCGTCCCTGCAGGCCGGACTTCAAGACAAGTACTTGCAGGACATGAAGGACCAAGTGGATGAGATACGACATACTAAATAACTGAGGGACAGACTGAGCTCCCATTTCCGTGCTCAGAACCCACTTCAGAAACTGTGAAAAGCAAATGGCTATGTCTCTGTAGCTGTGGCAATCTCTATCATCCCATGGCTACTTTGGATCCCAAATACGCTAGTCTGGTTCCCCTGCATCATACAATAAGGGAAAAAAAATTGTAATAAATATGGAAGAAATTGATGTCTAAACTCTTGCAAGGAGAGAACATCCAATACAACCAAGTGACACTAACATTTGTGCAACTGGGAGGAGGCATAAAGTGTTTAATGACAAGGTTCACGAAGCTTGCTCAGCCTGTGGATATTTTCCAGGAAGAGAAGCTCTGAATGGGCTGTGTCAACAAAACTATCCCAAATCCTTATGCCTGTCTCTAAAACTGCACTGAAAAACAAGTCAAAGAAGGTACAGCAATTAATACCAGCTAAAGATCCTCAGATCTCTTCAAAACTTGATTGTACCTTGCTTATTTATACATAAGGTGATACTTAAACGCTGCTGCCTATATAATATTGAGAATTGATAAGGAGTGGTAGTCAGGCTGACTTTTGAGTCAAATATGCCCATCTGAAAATAATACAAAAAACTAGCTAAAGGTTAATCCTGATAACAACATTTTGCCTCCTCAAGGCAGACATGATGTTATAAATGTAAAATTTCCAAGTTTTGTGGGGTGTGGGGGATTCCTTAAAACTGACGCATCCCTTCCCTTGGGCATTGTCAAATCTCAAACTGAACTGGGAAGCCAACACTACTCTTCCTACACTAGACAGACTCAAAAGAGAGAAGATTCTGCTGGAAACATCTATGTTATGCTCTGCCAAGAAAGTGTGTTTTCTCAACAAGAAATGACACTCTCAATTTGCTTTGTCCCAGACAAGTAAACAAATTATTAACTCGATTATTTCACATTTTGGACATGGCACCAATCACAGCTTTGATAATGAAACTCCTTCGCACTTTGGAGTTTTTTGCTTGAGGAGCCCCATGAAAGGCATAATAAAATACTTGGGAGCCCGTAGAGGGAATTCAGTGCAACAAATACCTGGAGCAAAGACCATAATCTATTTCCCCTCCACAGAGTCAACAAGACTAAAGACTGCCCACTTGATCGTGTCCCTTTCCTCAGGGCGAGTCAGAGATGCAAGTCAAAGTTACTTGCTTGACAGAAAACACAGGAAGAAAGAAAGAAAAAGCCTGAACTTGCAGTCTGGATGGGTCACGCCTGGTGGCAGATGTGGTGGGCTGGTGGTATATGGCGTTTCTTACTGTCTGCTTTTGCATGTGTCGAGGCTAAAAGCCTGGAGTCTGGACTTCTTTCTGAGCAAGTCAAATTACGCTTAACCACATAGCCACACTGTCCCATCTGTGACCTCTTCTCCTAGATCTGGAAGGACCCACCCTTTCAGTGAAAGACAGTTAATTGCATCTCCATGATAATTTAGCCCGAAGACTGCTAGTAAGTAGAGACTATCAATTGTGTTGAAGTATGACTGCTGGTTTTTGTGTTCCAGATTACTATCCACCAAGGATTTCCTAATGCTGTTGGACTCTAGCCCATATATGCAAAGACAATCTGAAGTGTTAAATGAGATGCTTGAATTGAATTGTAGCTCCTGCTATGGCCAATGCAGATTATTTCCACTGAGGAAAGCACCTCCTTTCTTAATTGCAGGGAGGTGTTTTACTTGCTCATTTTATGGCCAATGTTTGCATCGCACACGGAGATAGCTGTGAACTCACAAATGTAAAGTAAGAATTAAAAAGTTTCCAAGGCTGCAAAGAGCACAGTAACTTAATAAAAACTTGTTTAAGAAGCCAAGCATAACGTGTGTTGTATTACACCAATCCTAGATCAAGAGTTTAGGACTGAATACACAGAGAACTTTAAAGTCACAAAAAGCTTCTCAAGTTGAAAATCTTACTGAAGCAATAATTATTGTTTTGCTTTCCCAAAGAACATTTTTATTTTGGAGAAATATTATCCCTTTCACCTCAAAATGCAAGTAACTTGGACACTGAAAAGCTTCAATCAATTTAATTCTGAAAGTGTACAATAACTCTTCTGCTTCTCTGCACAGATGTCACATTTCTCCAGCCCACGGTGAATACATGCATGATTTTTACTTGTACTATTCTGTGTTGCCTAAATAGAATTTGTTATTCTCAGCTCATGGCACCTCCAAATAAAACACCAGCATTTTATCTGAAGGAAATTGAATAAGGCAATCAACAAAAAACACCACTTAGTTGCCACCTTAGTCACCACTGAAGACAGTCATGCTTGGGCAAGGTTACTTGCAGTAAATATAGTGCTTTCCTTTATCACGTCAACAACGCCTGTCAGTCAGCATTAGCTGATTTGGAAAACCAAGGTCACTTCTGACACACAGATATTATGAACCTTTGAATAGGGTAAGTCTGGTGAAATAAAATACTTGTTTTCCAAAGGATGAAAATTTACAGCTAAAGTAAGCCCTCACTCAGTGTCTCTGTCTTTCCACTGATCCTGGCTGTGGGGGAGTATTTATGCCACAACCCTGCTGAACTGCAGACCTTTTCATAGAGCTCCAGCTTTGCTGGCAAGCATTTCAACCCTAAGGGCCAAGACACCAGCCACCTCTTCCTTCCTCTGTGAGTAACCCTGGAGGGGATGCCTGGCTCACAAATTCCACCCCGAAGCAGGACTCAAGATCCTAGGGATCTGTCTGCAGCTCTGAGGTCCAGTGTCCAGCCTCTACTCTAATATTAGGATGATTACTGTCAGCTATTATTGTGGGACTGAGTCTGGGAGTGAATTAAGCATGGTATCACTCACTTTTTTGCTTCAAAGTTGACTTTCGATTGGTCACAGCAAGTAAGTGAAAGCACCTAAATGGCAACGGAGCTATAGCACTCTTGCAGTCACACAGAAGGGGAAAGCTTTATAAACTCATTCTTTAAACCAACACTTCAGAGCAGCTGTACAGCGATACTCATAAGCCTCCTAACTGCAGCATTTCATGAGGAAAAAGCAGAGAGAAAGAGGCAAAGGTTTACAAACTGACAGGACAGGACAGTGTGTGTGTGTGAGCGGTTCTTCAAATTACCTTAACAAGAGAAAAGACATTGTAACTGCAATTCCCTTTATTACTCTGCCCAGACATGGGGTGGGATTCCCATTCCCTCCCCTTGCACGGAAAACCCTCACTGAGGGGCATAAAGCATTTTGTTGGGAGCATTCACTCTCCAGGCAGCAGGATCCCTTTTGTGAACATACACCATGCAAATGGAACCTGGGCTCCACTGAAGGCTGTGGCCAAGATTTCAGTCTCCACCTGACTGATCATTTCCATACTTCACCTCTTCGGCCTCTGTATGCTGCAAGGTGGTCTACGACAGGCACCGGCACCACAGTGCGTTAAAAGCAATTTCATCTCGAGAATCAATGGCTCCATTTGTAGTCTATGTCAAGTGTTAAGAGATTTGTTTCACAGCCCACAACTTACAACCATGGCAATTCAACATATTCTCCTAAGAGGACATACACCATTTGTAAGGCTACCTTCTCGTTCTCCACTAACAATAGTTCCCAAGGTTCTCATTTCACTAATCTTTTAGCGCGCTGCCTTGGCAAAAGATTACAAGCAGGAAGGGTAAATAATGGGCTGTACTTAATTTGAAGATGCCAAAGTCCAAATATCCTTGTAGCCAGGTTATAACTCATAGCATCATCAAACATTCCCTAAATGTGCCACAACACAGATACCAATTACTTTGTCATTTTTGAGCATAACACCAAGGAAACCAGGCCGGAAAAATCAGTAATAACAGCTATGATATATTCACCACTCACAATTATCTGCTGTCATTTATCTTTTCTATTGCTGAAGCTGTCGCTGCTTAGCACCTTTTTTTAGCATTCCACCCATTAGCCAATACCCATAAACAGAGGTATTTATTTTTAATAGTGCTCCCTATTAAAATTTCCTTATAAAATTCTACAGTTTTCTACACTAACAGTCCCTAGTGCTTTGTTTTACAGAAGTGTTAGGATAGTGCTCTGGGCAATTACTCAATAGTATTGGAGTACAGGAGTTGTCAACCTATGGCTCTGAATCAGCAGCTATAAATATACCCTAATACATTATTTAATTAAAAGAATGGTAAACTTCCAAACATCTGTGCTTCTTCAGATAACCTTCTGCAAATACACCCAGACAGGGACTTTAGAGATGGGTAATGGAAACACATATCAGAAGTAGAGAACCAAGTAGAAATATTCCCGTTGTTGGTGATTCTGGCAGGGGGGGGAAAGTTTCCTTCAATAAAAAGCAAAAGATTTTGTTTTTCTTTCTATGTAGTAGACAGCAGATTTTTATAGGTGCTTTCAGTCTACTCTGAAGCTGCGTGAAATACCTTGTCAAACAAATCTGAGAAAGTACCAATTTGGCTGTGAAGTTCTGTCACTCTCTGTTTTGTAATCTTGTCCCTGGCTAAGCATAAGAAACTGTACAAGATACAGACTTTGTAGCTCTTAAGAAAGTGTAAGAAACACTTTCCAAAAGGCACTGGCTGAGTTCTCGTGAACCCCTTTTTCCCTCTTTTATGACTCCTCAGCAACTCAACTGGTTGCAGACAGCTCTGTAGAGCCGTCCCTCCAGCTGGTGTTTGCCTCATGACAGAGTCACACATGGATTACAACTCCCAGCAGTCACCAAGCACTGTTTAAATGGGATTTAAACAGAGAAGAAAGAGAGAGAAAGCACATGTATGTGCACGGCACATGCATTTCATCAAGAATGAACATCAAATCCAGTTCTGTTTCACTTACTTACCAATATCTGGGAAAAAAGAGATCAAAAAGTTGGACACACACTCCTTTTTTTGCCAGTAGAGTACTTCCAGGCATGTGCTTTTTTGCTTTTGTTCTGGGTAAGCACAACTTGGGATACTTGGGGATCTTTTTAAAAGTCATCTCCTAGAATTAAACCTAAAGTTCTGTTTCTGCAGAAAGAATCGAGAAGACACTTGCGTGTTCAGCTAGCTGGGCAGCAAAAGCAGAGAGCAGCAGTAGGCACTGGGGAGTAACGGGAGTGGGGAATTTGTGTTCTGGCGCAAGAGTCTCATATTTCTTTTGAAAAAAAAAAGCATTAAGTAAAACAGAAGTGTTTTAGCTCTGAAGAGATGTAACTGAGTAAAAATGCAATGTCTAAATACATTTGAAAAGGCAGAACTGAGTGATAACAGACAGTTGTGGGGAAAGAGGAAGGAAAATACTGGAATGACTAATGATGATATAGGAAGATCAGTGATTAGATGATCACAATACAGAGAGTTAAGTGGAAGGCTAGGGAGAATAATAAAGTATGAAGACAATGTATCTCAACAGAGAGGTATAGTCACCCTGTGCACAAGCACATGGTGAGAAGACACAGGACAGGAGACAAGCCTCAGCCCTGCAAAAATACTGCACACTCTCCACATGACATGTGCTAATAGCACAATTAAACTGATACCTGAGTCTTCACTCAAGTAGTTTAATAATAATAAACTTCCCCTGTAAAGCCCATTTTAATGTAGAAGAAGTGTAAGAAGGTCACAGTGTAAATGAAAATGAGTTCCCAAACTCTCTACACAAAGCTTTCTGAGTCTTTAGCATCAGAAAGTGTATATAACTCATCCAATGGACACAGCAAATCAGTGACATTAAACCATCTGATCCCTAACCCTGAGTTTTCTATTTTTATTAGAAAAACTACCAGATAGGTCTATTGGATCTATTGGATCTATTATATACTAACTGCATCTTTTCGAAAGAAGAAAAAGACAAGTGCCACACAATCCATATAAGGGTTAGATGAAACCACATTTACCTCCTACGATGTTTTAGTCATTTTGAATATAAAATACATCTTTTTAAAGTATGCCACCAGGAATGTTTGTGAAGATACCTTGCAACTGCTGAAAATGTGCACTGGTTTGAAATTTATAGTAACACAGTTACCAGTATAACACTTGTATGATATAGCCAACAAGCCATACGTCATAACATCTTTTCTGCATGAAGATTAAATTTGTAAAATTGGCTAATGAGCTGATAGTGGAGACAACAGCTATATGCCAGATACTCTCCTTTTCTTTGGATCTTCCTTTAACTGCAGGCACACGAGAGCTTTATATTTAAAAAATGTGTCAGTACAAATATGTGAGTTTACAGTTGCAGACTGTAATTTGAAACTCTAATGCAAAGAAAGAAGGGCCTAAATTTTCAGAACAGGCTTCCACTGATCCACAAAAGAGTGGAAAGTACTAATAAAAATACTGTAAAACATTTAAAGATGTTTTTAATCCAAGGAGTTTCCAGTAAGAGGATGAGCTCCTTGGATCTCAGGGCACTGAAAAGCTGTCTTGTCACCCATCCAGTCAACTAGGTTTGGTATGCTTGCTTCAGCGGTTGCATGCAGGTGGAAGTCTGCATTTATGGGTCAGAATCTTAACAGAAGTGATAAATAGGTTCCCATATATGCTTCTCCAAAATTTTAATGAAGATATAATGGTGATTTTAACAGTTTGTGTCTAAAAACCTCTGCCATCATCAAGGATCTTCCTGCTCTAGCTGTGCTGCAAACCAGGACCAAAAGAAATTTTCCTGCACAAAATGTTCATAATCCGAGGCCACGCTGCACGTTACTGAACTAGCTAACAACATGAAGCCATACGGCTACCGTGACAAACAAGGGTTTTATATGAGCTAATTTACCCTGCAAATAACAACAGTAGTCATCAGGACGCACAAGAAGTCATAGCACATCACTAGTATAGTGATTTTTGAGGGCAACAAAAGAGTTTTCAGGAGGGGTCTGAGGGTACAAAAAGAGGAATCTCTTTGCTTTCTTTGCAGCAGCAGTCAATGGGATGCTTTGTAGAGGGGGTAAAAAAGAAGCAACAAAACAGAACGCTTGTAAGCTCCCCCTCCCCAAAGCATCACCTTATTAGGCAAAATAAAAATGAATTTGGGGGCTGAAAACAAACCAGAGCAAAACAATATTTGGGACATGAGCAAATGATTTTGTCAGCATGCCTGGAACTTAGTTTTGGAGGGAGACATCTCTATATCTATGCCTAAGGCCATGTGAATATGCAAGGCCACTTATCAACATGATATTCAATGTGATCATTTTAGTTCAGGTCCACATGAGGTCTATTCAGGCTCAAGGCCCTATGTATTCTTTTCTTTTTGAAGAAGCCTAAACTTGCAGCTGAAATGTACTCGATTTGACACAAAAGCAACACAGGAAGAGTCTATCAAAAAAGGATATTAGTCCTTTTCACAGTGCTAGGCTTAACTGTACAACGGCTTCTGGAAATGTTTAATAGAACAAAAGTATGTGAAAAAAAAAAAAGAAAAAACTGCAGGCACAGCTGATGTAAATGTTGGTGTTTTTTTTTTTTAATAATAATTTTTATATTGCCTAAATCCCTAAAGTCAGTGTCTGGACTCTGTCTGGAGGCTTCCCAAAAATCACTGCTTGTCAACACCCTTTCCACAGAAATGAGTCTGTTTACCTCCACCAGTGCATTGTCAAGTCATCTCTTCCCATTCACATTACAGTTTAAAATTGGTATCCTCACAGAAAAATCTAACCCTCCCTTTCCTTATCCAGGAACCTCTCTAATATCTAAAGCCCATGTTAAAATAACTCATTTCAACAGAATGCCTTTCTTCAAAGTGCATCTCTATAGAGATCACTGTAAATGTTTAGACGGTGCTTTTTATGAGAAGGTCAAAATTTGGCCAGTTGATAGCTATGAATGAAAGGGAAACTCAAAAAATTCTAACTGGATAGTCATTCACTTTGAATCCTGATCCAAAATGGACATTTTCCTGTAGAGGAACTTGATAACAAGTTCATTCCTCTGCCTCAGCAATCTACTCACGGCTTTTGGAAGAGAAACGGAGGTGTGATACATCTGCTGGAGCGTGCCAATCTCCTGAACTGTCTTTGACAGGTTACACAGGATCCCTGAGAAAGCCTTCACATCACCCAGTGTTTGAGAGCATTCTCGATACACTATGTCTTGTGACGTTTTGCGCACTGGCAACTGCAAACAGTGTCAAGCTGAATTCTCGGCAGTTAAAAAAGACACTGGAAGACCTGAGGGACAACCCAACTTCTTCAGGCTTTACAGAAAAAAGAAGCAGTTGGTAACAAGGGGAAAGTTAATACACAAACCAAGGATGCATTCACATCTAGTGCATTTAGCTCTATCTGCCTCTAGCAGTCACTGGTATTCACTGGTGTGTGGAAAATGAGTTACTGGTTACATTCCTCTGACCACTGAGCATATCCCTTCAGCAGAGCCTTTCCTCTGACCACCATAAATGGGACAATCCTTGGCAGTCCCAGCCAAAAGCAGCAGTGACTCCAGCTGCTTTGTCACATTTCTAAATGGGCCCTCCCAGCTCAAAGTCCTGGTAAGTCACACCCAGATACATGAATGGCAGCTGTCTCTCTTGTCCCAGTGCTGTAGCTGAACCTTCCGGTCAGTTGTCTGTATGCCAATGTACAAAACGCCCATTTGATGAACTCTGGCGTACAATCCTCACAAAACCCACAGCAAGTACATCAACTGCCACGTACCTGCGCATATGGACGGTTTCTCCCAGGAGTTTCCCCCCAGCAATGATGGCCCTGACACCTGCTTCCTCTGAAAGCAAACCACCGGCTGAAGTAGCTGCTGGATGCAGATGTTTGCATCCGGGGTATTCTCAGGCATAGCAAGCTATCCTATCAGGGGTATCAAAGATAATTGTTCCAGGCATTAGTCTGGAGTAGGAAATCCTTCTCAAAGCCATATTTAAGAACTTAATTAAGTCAATCATGTCTTTTTTTTTTTAACTCCAGCCAGCAGTTAAGCCAAAGTAGAACTAATTGTGGTCGCTAATACTAAAAAGCACAAATAAGAATACTTCTTGTGAGCTTTCCAGCACACAAACTGCCTCTCATCCATCACCAACTCCCTTTGGCTGTTCTGCAAGTGCACGTAAGTCTTCACTGTTGTGAATCTCTACCGTTGTGAATAACGCACCTTCCTCTGTTTCTGTTTCTACTCCTGTGTCCACCTTCCCCTTGCATTCATTATGCCACACAGCTATTGATTTATTATAGAGGTGTGAAGCTTACCTTTAGGGCTAGTCAGATTCTAATCTGCCAACTTTTTGTTTACAGTGCCTGAGCTGTCTGACTCTTTTGGGATTCACTTCATCAGTCAAGATTAATTTTGGTCTTTATTTTAAGCCTAGAAGCCATCCAGAAGGCATCTAACAACCATGTGAAATACAGAGATAATACCAAGAAGCACCTTCGGGAGGAGACAGAGAAAGAAAGGTCAGGAAAAACACCTCAATACTACCTTGCATACTCATCTGCAAGCCCTTTCAGCCAACTATGTGCAGGATAAAAGACTGTGGTAACTTTATAGGATTAGCACTACAGAAGAATTGTTTAGAGTGAGGAGTGAATGTCACAACATGTGATCAGTGGTGACACTGCAGTATAAGAAGAGGCGCCGGTAGGCTTTGTTTCATAGCTATGAAAACTGTGCACGGAGCAAACTTGGCCCTATCACTCACCTGAGCTCTTCCTAAAACCTCACATTTCCTCTGTTTCCAATTTCACCTTCATAACCCACTTTTTAATCTCCTCCAACACATGGAAACAGAAACTAGGATCAAGAGGGAAATACTGCCAAAGATTAGAGGTTTGGAAATTTGCAACTGTTATCTAAGGGAAAACTATAGTGGGAGCCAACTGCTTTAGTCAGAAGTCTTTGTTATTGTAAAGAAGCTTTAATATATGTTTTTGCTTGCTAAATCAGAAGGTGGAAGTGTGGTACTTTATGGGTCAAACAGAAGAAAAAATAAAAACAAAAGCAATTCAACTCCTAGTCACCCAATCTGGAAATTTGTAAAACTAAGGTCTGCAAAGCACTAACTTGGTAACAGATGTAGTGAATTATAAACATGAACTTGTCACAGATTACTGTAAAAAACCAGGCAGGCGTCCTATTTTAAAACACATTTTTTTGTTTTCATTATTGTTAATCCACCTTTCCCCTTACAGCTATTCAATACAAAGCATGACTGCAAAGTAGTACCAGTTCAGCAATCTGGAGGAAGGAAAAAAAAAAGAGTGTTTTCAAAAATTACAGAACAGTGTTCCAAAAAGAAAATCTGATTTAAAAACTCATTTCTGTTCAGCAGTCAAGTGATCTGTTTTGAATTTCAATGGCTATCTGTAGCACTGAGGTTTCTGTGTCACTGCATACAGAAAAAGCTGACGAGGAATGGTGCTGTCTTACTCCATTCCTAACCACAACCCAGTAGATAAAGTCTGAAGTCACAAGTCAGCTGAGAGCTCTACCAAGACTATTAAATTATACTGGCAAAGCTGGAAGGAAGAAATTTAAATGAGGCCAGGTTAGATGTTTCAAAGGGATGAGTGACTGATCCTGTTTTATGTTATGCCAGACAATGCTAATAGTTTAAACACTAGCTCTGTCAAGTGAGAAATAGATGTATTATCGTCTGTGAATTATTAAAATTGACTTCACCTACTCACCTTTAGACTTTCCTGGCTGAAAGAAAAAAAAAAATCAAGCAAAAAAAGTCTTGCAAAGGAGGCAAGCACTCTTAATCTATTACTAATGTCTTCTTGAATCCTGTTAATATTTTTCATATTGTCTGCTTTGCTGAGCTCAGACACTATATGTGAGGAATGAGCAAAAATTCCAGCTGACCCTAGGCATAAAGCTCTTTAATGTTTAAGTCTCCCCTGCCCTGCAGATAATTACTGTCTCCTCTTTCACCCATCCAGCTGGGACATCAGACAATTTGGGGAGCATCCAAGATGGGCATGAAGATCCATTTCCTGGTTCATGACAAGTGCTGCAGATGTTTATGCCACAGAGATAATTTTCTAGTGTTTTATTCAGCAACAAAAAAAACTTTGAAAAGTTGTTTAGATCTACAAGGCTCAATTTCCCCTGCAACTCAACCATACAAGCTCTCCTTGAACACTAGGGAAGTATTAAGGATACTAAAAAATAATTAACAATGTAAAATGTTTTTAAGTTCTGATAAGGTCAGAATCATTGCTACAGGTTTTTAGTGGAATACAAAGATGAGACATGAAGATATGGAAGGTGGTTAAGCACTCATCAACATCATCAACACAGGGTAGCAACAATAACAAAGGTCCCACCTCTTCACGCCTCCATCATGAAGTTGCTAATTTACAAATGATGACTCTAAAGGTGATAGAGGGGAAAGGTGAAGGTTTATTTATTTTTTAAACAACCACTTCCAAACCTCCACTTCCTTTCAACCATTTGCCCCTTTGAGAGAAATTGTAAATGGTGAAGGAGAGAAATATGAGTCTGAAGAAAAACTTTTTGTGGATTTTTTGGGGGAGACAGAAAACCTCTAGGATCAATCTAAAAGAAAGCTTGACTCCCCCAGAAAAGTACCCTCCCACCCCCCAAATAAGGCTTTCCTTAGAAAAACTGAAAAGCCAATTTTGTTCTCTTTTTTTTTTTGAGCAGAATAATTTTTGACTTTTTTTCCCACAGGTAAAGTTAAAACATTCCACATTTTCTAGGGGAATAAACTTCAAATAACTAAAGAAATAAAAGAAGAAAGTGAAAGAAACCTACTGTCATTTTTGGACTGTGAAACACTTGAAAAACATGAAATGAAAGCTGTTGGAGACAAACCTCCAAACCCTCCTGCTTCCTCAGAACTGGCTACCTCTTTATGCATTTCTCCTAACCTGGTCCATATGGCCCTTTCACACTGCCCTCAGAGGGACTACTGCACTCACTCGCTCTGGTAACACCTTCACCAGCGTTACCAAAGTAACACTGATACATATTTTGCAGGAGGTGGCATAGGATTTTGAGAATCAGTGGCTTGAAGTACTATCTTTCAAGCAGGAAAAATATTAGGTGCCATGGCATACCCAGGCGCGAGACAGCCATCCCCCCAGCAAACCACTGACTGGAAGACTTCATGCTGAAAAGGCGGATGTTGAGGCATCTGCTGACCCAAACTCAGCAAAAGCTGCTTTTAACAACACTAAAACCATCTCATGGCTTCTCAGATGAAACACACGAACACTCTGTGGCTGTCATCTTCCTCTGTGCACCCACTCACCCATAAAATAAATACAAACAGCTGAAGGCAGGGAAGTTCTTGCGAAGGCTGGAGAAATTAGACAGGAGTCTAGCCCTTAATTCCAGATTTGCTGAAGGAAACCTCACCTCTGTCTCATATCCTCTGTATTCAAAAGCCATTTTTATTTTCATATAAATCATGTCATTTATGGTTCTGTGCTGCCATTCTAAAACCATTGCAAGAGTTGAATTGGCACAGCACACTTAAAAGAAAAGGTTACGACGTGGTGAGAAACACAGTCAAAATGTGAACAGTATTGTTAACGTATTGCTTGACTTCTAAAATCCCATTGTAAAATAAAATAAACAGCTTCTGAAAGCTGAGACAGATCTTCAGACACACTCCCACTTTTGAATGGGAACCAGCAATCAGGTCCGTAAGTGACCTCAACCACCTCTGACACCAAGGTCTTTGGAAAGCCCTGGTGGGAAGAGTTTTGTGCTGAGCCACTCTGCCAGTCTCACTGGGCACTCCAAAATGTGGTCTGAACCACAGTTCAGCTCTTCTGAACATCTGATCTCATGTAGGAAATGGGGAATAGGCTGTAGGTGGTGGAGACCGTTGGCAGGAGGGAATACTCGGCAGTTGTGACAAATGTGTCTTTGGGGCTGCCTGAGCCTGGACTTCTGTTGTGGCTTTTGCCTGCTCCAGGATTTCTCCCACCCCCTGTGACTTTCCATCAGAGGCTTTGCGTTTTCCACCACATCTGCTGGAGCACAGGGAGTGTTTGTATGGGACAGGCAGAGGACAGGGAGTGATAGGAAAACAAGGGATGGTCCAAATGAGGCTGAGACAACAGACAGAGATAACAAGGGGGAGGAGGAGGCCAAATGGCAGGCCAAGAGAAGGGGGAGGCAAGGGGATAAGAGGTGAGATAAAGAGAGACTTTCTGTGCATGAATAAACATGAACAAGTGAAGAGGTGGCGGTAAGACCCCCCACTGCCAGGAAGGCAGAGAAGAATTACGGGCAGGAAACATCACTGCAGGAGCAGTTGATTAAAACTACAAACTGCATGAACTTGGTCTAATCCCTTCTTGCCTTCAAAGCCACCCTACGAGAACCTGGCTAAAGAAACTGTCTTGAGCTATTTCAGCATCTCCGCTCCCGAGTACTGTGCTCACGTACAGTGGGGCAGGCAAACAAGAATAATCAGCTGGCATCTCCTGAGTTCCCACAAACGTTTGGGCTGGCCATCTCAGTTCCCATCACAGATGAATTGCTTTGCTTCATATTAAGATGCAGCAATGCACGTAAGCACACTCTTAGCTCCGAGTATGGAAACTGTCCTTATTAACTATTCATGCCCTTGAAGTGAAGCACTTGCTTGGATGCTTGGCTGAATCAGGGCCTAATTAAGGACGTAAACAGCATTCTATCCTCATTCACCTCTCCCTCAGCCTTAATCCTCCAGTCACCTAAGTTTAATTTAAAAAACTGTTTTCAGGAGTTGAGCCTGGATCTGTCACATCCAAGATTGCCACTAATTGCTATGTGTCAACAGCATTTAGAAAAATGAGCAATGAATTAAAACCACCAACCCTTCTGCCTGGATGACAGCCTTATCTTTACACACTAGCTTTTCAATGGGGTTGCAATCTCTTTACCCACCCAGAATGGAAAACTGCATTGCCCAAAGTCGGTCAGAGATTTCTTCAGCTAGTCTGAACATTTCTGAAGAAAAACTACTGATCTTGTAAATGAACATATGGTGCAACACCCAGGGTGCAAAAACACTCCAGCTTAGACCCCAGGAGGTAAGGACACCCTCTTCCTCTGGCTAGTCTTGTCGGATAGTTGTGGTATTAGGGGATCAGAAAGCAGACTCAGAGAGACAGGCTGATGTTCTCAGGAAGATCAATGAAGATGTGAAGGTCACAGATGACACATGGCTGGTTTCAAAACCTCAGGAATGACAGCAGGGAAAGAGGTGGTGAAGGAGGAAGGGGAACAGAGCCAGCTGTAGAAGTTGCCAGAGAAATATTTTGTTGGAGGCACAGCAGAGGAGGAGCAGGGTGACGCAAAGAGAAGCAACCGAGTAAAGCACAGCACATGAGGACTGCAAACAGTGGTGTCCAGAGGGATTCCTGTACTGGATGCGCCTGTCTAATACTGATGTAATGAGCTAGTTATGAAGCAAAAAGTCAGAAGTGTGTGTGGGAGTGTTGGAGGGGCACATATTAGGTATCTGCTCCCACAAGAAAGGAGGTAAGCTAGGGCTCCTGCGAAGGGTCTGTTAAGAGGATTAAACAAGACAGCAAGCAAGACTGGACACGAGCCAGCTGAATTTTCTCAGGTTTATTGAGAGGAAAACGTGATAGCAAAAGTGATCTTCCTATCTTCTAAGGAACAACTAAGAGGACCAAAATCAGGGTGAGATAAAAAAATAGAAAGCTACCTGTGGAGGGAGGACGGTTGTGCCCACTAGGAATGACAGCAGAGCACAACGCCATCAGGCTCTCCTCCTAACTTCGCCACCGCCTCATGATCTCACTCAAGTAGTGTAGTTTGTCTGCTCTGCCATACATGTGTTTCAGAAGCAGAAATGCAGCGATACTATTTTTTTTTAAACCTTTTTCACATGCTTGTTGAGAAACATTTAAAATATGTTAAGTGCTCAGTGCCTTGTAGATGCTATACAGAGACAAGCTACCACTAATCATTATTTTACTTGGCTGAATTTGACATGTCTGTTTTCAGAGATACCTCTGAAATGCCTGATATGTAAGGTCTTAACTAAAATAAACAAACAAACAAAAAATATGCTGCAGGTTTTATTAGCAGGAGGGACAAATAAAAGGAAGAGGGTGGCAAAGCAATGCAGAGATAATGTTGAGTTTGAAGTAAGGAAAATATAAACATTTTGGCTGACACAGCAGCAAAGTCAGCTTGGAGGAGAATTAAGGACAACAGAGGTAATCATTTACCAAGGCAGTAGTTTTCGGATGTTGACATACATTTTCAGAACAAGGAGGAAAAAAAAACAGATAAGAGAAGACTGTCAGAATTATGACAACTTGCGACTTCTTTACCTGGCTGCTAGTGAGGAAAACAGACAGGAAAATCATCTGAAGATTATTCTTCCTTGAATGCTCCCATTTCGTTTTCATGAGTATTAATACAGGCCACACTGACATTGATGAGCAAAAAGATCCTTGAGGAAGGGAAGCACGTGTTTCCTCGTGCCGACATCTGAACAGTTTACAGTCACAGGCGGCTCTGAACTTAGGAGTAGGAAATGAAGCTTGTATGAAAACTAAAGTGGAAGTGCGGGGCATTTAGGGTTTTGTGATCATGGTTTCATTAGACTCTAAATGCTCTTTAGGGCAGGAACACTTAGAGGAGTTCAGAAATGTTTTTGACTTTAAGAAAGCTGACTTTGGGAGAATCTGATATGCCCCAAGGAATTTTTACTGGAATCCTATGAAACATGGGAAACGTAGAACTGAATTTTTAAAAAACATCTGAAGAGACTGAAATTTAAAGCCGTCCTGCTTAATTCCAAGGAGGAAAAAGGGCAACTGAGGCCAAATGCAGTTAAGTAAAGATGTAAAGTTTAGTGTAAGCAACACATAGAAGACTTGGGAAATTTCTTATATACATGTGTGTGTGCGTGTATCTATAGATATTTAGATATAACAAACAATCCTTTGAAAAGTAAACAACCTGGTGAGGAGGGATACAGAACGCCTAAGGAGTTAGAAAGAGCAGTTTTAATGACATAGTTCCAGGAGGACAAAGCCTCCTCCATCTTTTGACACTGCCATGAGTTTTTCCTCCTAACCATTACATGGAGTTTCATTTATATCAGTGCTAGATTGGACTGGGAGAAAAATGATTAATTGCTTAAGGCATATAACAAAAGGAAGAAGTTAGCAAGTTAGCATGCCCTTTTTTCTTTGAAGAAGAATAATAAGAGGCCAGATGACTGCTTAAATATTAGCATTGCATTGTGACAGAGTTTCCAGGGCTTGCTTAAAGGAAGGAAATTTGCATTGATGTATGTACATCCTCAGAGTTACAGCCATGCCAGCCCATAACAAATGTGATGCACAAAGACAACCTGCAGTTCCTACCCTAGGCAAGCTGTAGGAACTGCAGAAACAGGTGGGAGGGAAGGGGAAGAATTCCCTGTAACACGTGCAGAGCATCAGATTCAGAGAAAAAGCAACATTTACATATGGTTGAAAGGTTTCCTTTTTTTCCCTTTTAAAAAGTAACATAAACACCTAAGTGAGAGATATATACATCTTAAGTTCTGTGATGACAAGACAGACCAGTGAGACCTGGAGTTAATCTTCATTGTTGCAGGAAAGGGCAATGAAATGAAATAAGCTCCTATAGAACTGTTAGCTTAATATCTGCCATGTAAAAATAATAGAGGTAATTTTATTCAAACACCTTAACGGGCATAATTTGATTAGAAGCAATTGTGCAATTCTTGGAGGGAAATTTCTGCATACACATTAATAGTAATTACCTTGCTGAAAGATAAGAAAATTAAAGACAGGCCCTAATTCTCTAAAAATTACCCAACTTCAGGGGTTGAGAGACCTGATGCTTCTGACATCCTGTGCTGCAGGGCTGCTTGTTTCCAACTGACTGAGGTGATTGAATTTCGGCTTTAACTTTTAGAAGAAATTTAAAATTAATTTAAATATTATTTTTGTGAATACTAAATAGATTATTTAAATCCAAGTACAGACTAAGTTGCCTACCTACAATATGAACATTCTGATTGCAACAAAAATAGAAAAGACTAGTGAGATCGTTTCTGAAGTATCTACATTTTACAGGTGAGTAAACTGTAGTGGAAACTTATCTTTACAGGCCTAGGGCAGCAAATAAGTGTAAAGTATGACTTTACTAGCCATGTGCTAAAAAAGCCTGCAAAATGCATGAAAGCATCTTTCACAGTGTATCAAGTTTAGTATAAAAAGCAAAGTTGCCGTGAAGCTCCTGTGAAAACTGTGCTGATTTTAAGAAAATCAGAAGTAATCTTTTTTCCCCAATCCTTGCAGCAGATTAGAGTGTCCAAATACAATGAAAAAAGGGTCAGAAAAGATACTGGTAAGAATTAGATACAAGCAGAAAGAAATGATACTGATATGTTTCTAGTTGGCAAGATGCAAGGAGGGAAGGAGAGAGACAGGCATTAGAAGCATTAGCAGAAACAATTCCGAAGGCCAGTAAATATCAGGGGGCCCCAAAGCAGTCAAAAGCAGAGTGAAGAGATTTAGAGTCAAGGCATTCAAAGGGTCTACTTAGTTTGACCAGAAGACAGTCTCACATTTCAAGGTTTCTTCTTCAGTACAGCTAAGCTTTTCAATGGGAGGCCTTGACCCCCGGGATCACTAACTGAAGAAAACAAATGTGTTTTCAAATGAATGTATTGGCACTGTCAGAACTGACTGTACACAAGATTAAACGATATTTATTTTCACTTTCCAGAATACCATGTTAAATTTTAGAGAGACAGACAGAAACGTTTCCAAATAAGACATGAGAATCTGAGCATCAGATTTTCTCTGTCAGCTGGGATTCAACAGCAGAATTCCTGTTAACTGATCTGGCTAAGCCTCCTTCCAAAATGTCAACCTGAGGCTTTCTCGCCTTCAGCGGTCTTGGTGAGGGTGGCGGGAGGGGATACGTGCCGTCAGTCCGTTTCAGTTCTCTCATTGCTTTTCCTCGCTTTCTCGCGATGGATTGGATTTTGGTCTGGCATTTTGGAATTGCACAGATGTGATTCCCTAACTGAAACAAACAGAAGTTTGCCTACCTTTGATAAGGAACAGAAATAAAATCAATCAGAATTAAAAAAAAGAAAGTGATTCTGGGTACCCATCCTGAGATGCTCTTAAAAAAGGAAACTTTGATTGCAGGAAGTGGATGTCACATCCCTGCCTAGAGGAGTTTGCTCACAGTTCATCTGCATATCCCTTAAGACAAAGGTACTTCAAAACCCATTTTGTGCTTCTATCTTGATCATGCTTGACCAGCTTCACAGCCTTCTTGGGTTCCACAGGTGTTAAATGCAAGGCAAGATGGGGGCAGTGGAAGAGAGAGATGGAGCCCAAGGGAAGGTGGCCTACGACAGACCAGATAATTTCAGATAAACATCAGATGTCTACTGAGTTTATATGCTGTGCTATTTCAAGGCCACATTCCACTCTGTATTTGAATCATAGAATCATAGAGTCATTAAGGTTGGAAAAGACCGCTAAGATCATCGAGTCCAACCATCAACTCAATACCACCATGCCCACTACACCATGTCCCTAAGCGCCTCATCTACACGTCTTTTAAATACTTCCAGGGATGGTGACTCAACCACTTCCCTGGGCAGCCTGTTCCAAGGCCTGACCACTCTTGCAGTAAAGAAATTTTTCCTAATGTCCAATCTAAACCTCCCTTGGCACAAACTGAGGCCATTTCCTCTCGTCCTATCGCTCGTTACTTGGGAGAAGAGACCAACCCCCACCTCGCTACAACCTCCTTTCAGGTAGTTGTAGAGCGCAATGAGGTCTCCCCTCAGCCTCCTCTTCTCCAGACTAAACAACCCCAGTTCCCTCAGCCGCTCCTCATAAGACTTGTGCTCCAGGCCCTTCACCAGCTTCGTTGCCCTCCTCTGGACACGCTCCAGCACCTCCATGTCCTTCTTGTAGTGAGGGGCCCAAAACTGAACACAGGATTCGAGGTGCGGCCTCACCAGTGCCGAGTACAGGGGCACGATCACCTCCCTGCTCCTGCTGGCCACACTATTTCTGATACAGGCCAGGATGCCGTTGGCCTTCTTGGCCACCTGGGCACACTGCTGGCTCACGTTCAGCCGGCTGTCAACCAGCACCCCCAGGTCCTTTTCCTCTGGGCAGCTTTCCAGCCACTCTCCCCCAAGCCTGTAGCGTTGCATGGGGTTGTTGTGGCCCAAGTACAGGACCCGGCACTTGGCCTTGTTGAACCTCATACAGTTGGCCTCGGCCCATCGATCCAGCCTGTCCAGGTCCCTCTGCAGAGCCTTCCTACCCTCCAGCAGATCAACACTCCCGCCCAGCTAGGTGTTGCCTGCAAACTTACTGAGGGAGCACTCGATCCCCTCGTCCAGATCATTGATAAAGATATTGAACAAGACCGGCCCCAAAACTGAGCCCTGGGGAAAATACATCCCTATACTCATGTATGGACCCACTAGCAATTGCATGAGCATTCCTGAGGGACCTGTGCTTATGCACTGTCCCAAAATGGACAAGCGTAGAGTGAGCTGAATTTAAAATCCAGAAATCAGTTCCCAAAAGGAGACCAATAAGGACAGAAAGGAGACCATGGGCACCATTATTTCAGCAGAAAATGTCTGCACACATGAATAAGGTGGAACTACAGCAAGGGCTTCAGAATAGCTACATACTACCCGTGAATTTTGAGGAGTGAATATGTACTTGTTAGTAAGAGGTATGACAAAGCAGGAAAGTGGGTCTCACAAAGCGCAGACTTGTTGGGTCAAGTGTCCTTTTCCTGTTTGGCAAGTCCTTTTGTCTCTATGTCCTCCTTATCATCCTGACACCTTACCAAAGCACAGAATGATGGACAGCTCTTAATGACTTCCTAGCGTTTGATTCTGATACACGGGTCCAGCCCTTTTTTGTATAACATGAAAGTCTCCATTCCCCTCAGAATTTCCACTTTAGAACCCATGTCCACTTCCACACATGCAGCTCCCCACTCCCACCTCAATCTGTGTCAAGACAAACGTGTTCTCGTCACACCTTGCTTGAATCAGGCAGCTGAAGCCAGGACTTCTGAACGGACGGACTGACAGCTGATGCTGCATCAGCAGCTGGCAGGGCTGGTATCAGCCTCCCCAGGAGATGAGAACATCCTCTCTTGAGCACACCCACTCCCACATCGCACAATTGGGGCTGTTGTTCCCTGTGTCCAGAAACCAGGCTCAGTCCTGTACCATCTCTGTGCGTTGCCATCATCCTGCCTGACTTGGAAATATTGTTGTTTTTTTTTCCCTTCCCTAGCATGCTCATTAGGCAGTTTGGGCACAGGGGTTAGTGGCTCGGTCCTGCTGGCAGCACCCCCGGCAGACTTCACTGAGGCATTCCTGGGAGTAAAGATGTGTTCTGCAAATGAGCATTTACTGAGTAGGACCCTGCAAAGCACCCAAGAAAACAAAGCACTTCTAAAATGGTCATTTTGTGCTATCCACAGTTACAAAGATTTAAGCTGAACGGGGGATACTCACTGGATGGAGCTGAAACACTGTCATGGAGACACAGAAGGAGGTACTTTAAAAATCAAGCCTATTAGTGCTCACCTTCCTCTGCTTTCCCTTCTTGCAGCTGCAGGAGAGATGACCACATACCCATTCGAGACCAGAAGGAACAAGAAGTTGTTTAGACTTTGTTTTGTTTCCCATAAGGTGACGTATCACCCCCCGAAGCATCCCCTCTCCCATTCAGAGAGGGTGACGGAAGCAGAGCAGAGCAGCGTCTCTGTGACAGGGCAAACCTGCTCCTCCTGGGCAGTGCTGCCTGCCTGCCTGCCTGCCTGCCTGGTTGGTTGGTTGCTCGTTCCCAGGTAGCTGGCTGTGAGGGGGCCAACGAGCAGGCTAATTTAGAGCTCTAAAAGCTGGCAGCAGGAGCGCAATTAAGCCGTTTTCACAGACTGCTGGCCAAATGCAGCAATTTATTGGCTGAGTGATTGGATTATTCATTTGCAAAGCTACGAGAGAGGGCATTTTCTTACCACTTCAGTTGGCCTGTAGTACTTGTGATTGACTGTCACATGAATCTTGCCAGTCTCTTTGCATCGTCCTACTTCATTTTCATTCTTCCCTTCCCACCTGTAAAGAAGATAAACATTTAATCAACCCATAATTACTTTAGTGCTCTGATCTTACCAACATTTGGCCTGCTTTCATTTACTTGAGGCTGGTGTCAATTCTCCCTGCAGGACAGTATAAACTCATTAGCTATAGGAACAAAGGCAGAGTTTAGACTTGAATGGAGCAACAATGGCTTTTGAAGTCTCTTTGTTTTGGTTTTTGATTCAGTGGAAGGTCTAAAATACAGGACTTTCAAATTAAATACATAAGGCTAGGGGAAAATAAAACTTTCAGAATGTCTCATGTATCTGCAAACAAATATGACAGTGAGGTTTTTCATTTGTGGATTGGTTCAAAGTTGTTTTCTTAAAATATTTTTAATTCTTGTATTTCGGCCAATAGTTTCAGGAACTCTTTAATCTGCTAATTTTATGGACGTGAAGCTTTGTTTGAATAGCATTAAGCTGCATAATTTAATTTGTGCTTAACTAGAAAAAACAAAACAAAAACAGTTCTTGAGTTTTCAGTCCTAGCTTGACATGGCACTTCACATACATGTACTGTAAACAGTACTTACTACCTGTGAGCTGAAAGCCAGCTACTTTGTCCAAATTAGTTTCATATGTGTTGAACAGCCTGCAATTTGCTGTAATTTATGTGATCTGGTTGCGCCGTGAACTATTCTGTTAGCAACTGTCCTAGCCTAAAATTTCGGGAGCAGCAGAAGAGGAGCGGTGTGGTGGGTGACTAGCTCTGCCTTTGGAGAGGCCAGCCTGCAGCCTGGAAGCCCGAGGACAATGCTCCCTCTCAAAACAAATGCTTCCGATGACACATGTAGGAACATACCCGGTGCATCAAACCTAATCCACTGAACGTACAAAATCCAGAGCTATGATTGAAACTCTATCCCCTCTTTGCTTTTTGCCTCTAAGTATATATCATGGGGCTCTGAACCAGGTTGGCATAAAAGTGTAGTGATGAAATCCTTTACTTTTTTTGTGTTCAGGTAAAATCTATGTAATTTAAATCAACGCTGTGATTTAGACTCAGTCACCAGCAATGAAAGAAAAGCGGCCCTTGCCTCCCACTTACTAATTGTACTGCTAGCTCTTGGGAGTTTGTCGCAGATTTGATTTCTCCTTGCTCCCCTGCCCCCCCGAAGCTCCTAGAAGGATTTAATTCTTTGACAATCTCAGCCTTCATTTTTGAGTTTCTAGCCCTGAGGGCTAAGGAGGAAAGTCTGAAAATGTGACCTCTGTGTACCCATGAAGGTTAAAACACTGAAAGGCAGAAGGAAATACCAAATATGCATTATTACTAGTTTTTAAATCCCACGATTTTTTAAGCACAACTCATGACTTTTGGATGACTAGCAAAGCCTGTAGGATGCTTGATACTGGGAACACTTCACGTTGAAATAATTTCCAAGAGATAATAGCCACAGTGAAGTCAGCTGTTAATAGTCATACCATGATGCTAAAGATGATTTATAATTTAAATTTTCTTTCTTTCTTTTTCACATTTGCTCTGTTTGAAGCCTGAACTGCAAAGTTTTCATTCAGAAGCCAAAACTAACATTAGTCCCTCCCTTTAAAGGGCAGAGGGTAAAAATGTGCAGGACTCAAATGAGCTTAATAGAAAACTAACCGTCACCAGTAAAACAACAGGAAGCGCTTAGATCAGGAGACGTCAGTTGTTGTTGGAGGTCACTGAGCAGAGAACCCCATTTAACACCCAACAGGCTCCAGAAGGCTCGGCCGAGCCAGTAAAGACTCACTTAATGTCGCTATCAAAGTTATATAACAATAGAAATAGCTTAAGAAGAAATCTCCACCCATTTTGTTCAGCCCAGTAATGTGAAAAGTTCACAAGGGAAAAAAAGTACTTCTCGTTGTGAACAAAGTAGCATTTGATAGCTGCACTTCTAATTACTCCTGGCACCTCGGCGCTCACAGCTGGGGACACCATACTGCTGATAAAAGGGATTGATAGCAGGGGCCAGCCTGACACCAGGAGCAAGACATCCATTTTGCTAACCAACTCCCCCTCTCTTCTTCCTCTAACCACAAGGAAAGGAAAAAAAATCCACCAAACCCCTCCTTAATTTATGGTCAAATTGCAGTCAGAATTGTTAACTGGAAAACGTAATGCCAGATTATCCTGAAGCACGAGCATGGTGGAACCCTCATGTTGCTGTAGTTTTAGATAGCTCCAGCCACAAGGACTACCCAGCTTTCTGCTCCTTAGGGCAGATGCCCAAGTAGGCAAGAAAACAGCCTTGTGTAACTTGGAGGAAACGCAAAGGATCCCTGGCTAAAGAAAGTTTGGCTAATCAGGGCTGGGCTAAATGTATAGAGGATGGGGAGTGGATCCCCACAACTCTCAGCTGGCATCAAAGCCCGGGGCTTCGAGGCAGGTGCCTGCTGGCCTAGTGTAGGCTTTTCACAAAACGTTGGTCCTAGAGCCTGCAGGCAACGAGCCTCTACAGCAAGACCATTGCCTGCCCCACACTGGGGAGCTTCACCCTCTCACTGAACCAAAGGGTGGGTTTGCTCTCACGGCTGACAGCATCAGCCATACACCAGAACGCTCTGCACCCGGAGAGGGATGCACGAGACCACGCGTCTGCTACTGACAAAGCGGGTTTGAAGCCCTCTGCATCTATGCTTCCATGTGGAGTGCCTCACTGTTGGAGACGGGTGCTTTGGGATTGCTTAGGATGATAGTCATTGTCAACTCTGGTGGATACCACTACTATCACTGACCTCAGAAATTTCCATGCAACTAAGTTAATTACATTTCAAATGCATGTGCAAGTTTACTTGTTTAAAACATTCTTCACCTCAAGAGTTTTTACACTCTGGATTTACAGAGGAATGGACTGCATTTAATTTAAGGCTAATTCCATACCTGCAGATCACTACTGTTATAATACCTATTATCAGCGGTGATGACTGCTCCTTTTCCTCGTCAACTCTGGAGATTCCAATTATTATTCCAATTTCCTGTAACTATTCAGTAAGACAGCAAGCTTCAAGCTATAAAAACATGCACAGGTATAGAGGGTTTTCTGAGGACGAAGAGCTGGGGTACCCACCCAGTAGGGTGTGAAGTGGGCAGGGAAGGACACAGGGGAGTCAGGATAATCGAGGGGGGGTGAGAATAGCACTGCAATGGACCAAATGGTGCAAATGGCTGTAACTGAGAAGCAAACAAGGCAAAGTACATATATTTTTGAGGTGGTGAAGAAATCAACTGAAAATGAAACCTTTCACAAAAGCACAGATAAACTGAACAAGTATATGCATTTCATCTCCTTGCTTGATCTTTACATAGAAACAGAACTGATAGCATTTTAAAAAATATTCAAAACCACTAGTAGCTACCGCTGCTCTGCCTCTTTATGGAAAATAAAACTATCACGTACACCTTTTAAATCAAATATATGCCAATAGAAAATATTTTCACATTTGAAAATGAACAATAAATTAATTAAAAATAAAATTTTAGGAAAATTTTGCTCTTCCTCCACAGCTAATACGAGATAACATTTGTGTAGACTTCTTGGATTTGTGGCCTGATTGCTGCTACACACACAATTAAGCCAAAGCCCTTCATTCTGTCCTGGCACTTTATAAACAGCAAAACTGACACCATATAACAGACCATTAATGTCTTTTGCAGTAATCTTTTGTAGGGAAACTTTAAATACGACTTTTCATAGTTCCTTTGCCACCAACTCAACCACCAACCTTGCCAGCAGCTCTGATGCATCAAAGCAATCAAGGATATAGGGATTGCTTAACCACGATCTTGTGCTTAAATGTAAAGAGCAAGTATGCTACCATAGAGGGATGTACTTAAAATTTTTTTCAAATGCTCTGACAAATCGGGACTTCAGTGTTTGCTCACTAAAGGAACACTAAAGTTAAACCAATGCTGTTGTTGTTATATTCCCAGCATTGTCAAGCTCAAGTTTCAAAAATCTAAATTGTGACTCCCCATATTACGAGACTATAAAAAAAAATACATGCTAGGCTCCCTATTTTTTGCTTTCTTTTTTTTTTAGTTCCTTGGAAATCTTTTGAAGCTCTTATCCCTTTATTCCAAATTGTGAAAGTTGGTGTTGAGAAGAAAATGTTTTCTCAAAGAATATTAATGCTTCTGTGAAAATCAAAACATTCTGGAAAGAAAAGTTTTAGTTTCACGTAAATTCCATTACTGTCAAACTGAACAAAATTATATTAATAATATCTAAAAAAGATGATTTGACATTTTCAGAATGGAAACATTTTGGTTTTTTTTTCTTTCAGAATGGCTTTAAAAATTCTTTTTAAGTTATTCTTTCTTTAAAAGGAGGTTAGAAGAGAAACAAAGCAGTCCGGCTGACCTGAAATCAGATATTTTTCCAAATTGCATTTGTAAGAATTATTTTCATTTCATTTGGGGGGGGAAAAATGTGGAATTTCCCATGAAACATCATATTTAATTCTCATCCAGTCTTTCTATAGGAGAAACTCTCATAACTTTTATGATGTATGAAATCAGATAATTAAATTGTTATAGTCTTCAAACCTTAATCTGCCTACACATAAAACCTTGTATCAATAAGAAAGTAATAAAAGCCTGCTCAGCTGGAAGAGTTAATTCTTCAGTTGATGTGCATTAAATGCCCCCCCAAACGTATATTCTACAGTGAGAACGGTGATAACAGGTGGTGCAGTCCTAAGTGAGGACCCTTGCTCATGAGGGTTCACCCAGGCCAGCATTCTTCACCGACCTGGCTGGGTTCCTTTCAACTATCACTCTTCAAAATGCCTCAAATTTCTGTATGGGATTCTGTTCCCTCCCTCCTCATCTGAAAGCTTCTGATTTTCCTGAGCTGTTAAATACAACACATAGCACGAGCCAACCAGCAATTTTTGGTGGGCAAAGACCAGACCTGGAAACAGCAGCTGTTTTGATGATGACTTTTGATGGCTCCTCTTCCATGTCCCCACAGCACCATTACTAACGTATTGTTCGCTTTCCATTCTTACTCAAATCTCATGTGTTTCTGTAACCCAACCTTCCATTTTAAGGTAAAGAGACAAAAAAAACAAACCAGAAAAACCCTCCTCCCTCAGTTCAATCTCAGTTCAACCTTCACTGTCACTGAAGAGGCCACTGCTCCACTTCTGCTAGTAGTTCACCTCATTAGACCTTATAGCTTATCTGCAAACTTCCCCTTTTTAGGGTGATCTTTTATAAGACCAACTGGCATGTTAGTTAAGATAAAATTTGTATGTAGAGCCAAATGACTAGAGTAAAATATTCATTTTTACTGAATTAATTCTGATCCTGGAAGCAATGAATATTTCTGTAACAAATGTGCATGTATTTTTATATTAATAAAAACCACAATAAATCTTTCCACTGCTTGAGCAGTTTTTTCTTTTTTTTTCCTTTTCTTTTTTTTCTTTCCACATTTGCAGACAGCAGTCTTTGTAGCACTCTGCAAAGAACTCTGAGTGCTGTAGTGGTTTCAGGCTATCTTTGCAATCCTGTTCTAATTTAATAAGATTAATGACAGAAAATTAGTCAAGACAAGCGTTTGCCTGTTTCGTTTACCCTGCTGTAGTTCAAATTATAGGCGGGAAGTGTTTCCCCCAAGTACTACTTAATTAGTAATAAATAGAAGGGAAAGTAAAAGAAAAAAAGTGTAATCCTTACAGGGGGAAAATATTTGTAGCTCTGAGGCTTTCCTGTTAGTACAAAGGACTGAATTTGAATGATTCAGAGGACTATATAAATATAATTTGAAATTTCTCCCTTGAAAAAGAACTGTTAGAAGAAAAAAACCACACAAGGTAGATAAACCTCTGTGTACACTTTACAGTCAATTTCAGAGAGAGAATCAGCCTTATTGCAGCTGTACATTTAATTAGGTACAAAAATGTAGTAAAGTTTCTCTCTCTTATTTTGGCTAGAAGACATAGTTCTGACATGTGCTAATGACTGGCTATGACAGAGTATTATATTATCTTCTTGGAAAGACTTTTTAGGCTGTCCTGGATTTTCAGCTGTATAAGTTAATTTGAATTGTTAGGAAGACAAAAAGCTAAAAAAAAAAAAAATATTTTTAGTTGGTTGATGGGGCAGCCAGGATTGCTTTTCTTCCTGTTCTCTTCTGCAATATCAAGACGTGACAGCTAAGACTTTGTTGCATTTGCAACTTTCCCTGCCAAAGCACAAAGTAGGGATGGTTAAGAGCCCCTGCACATGTGCCCTGTGTTCTCAGATGTGCTATGAGCTCTGCCAACTGCTGCTTGCCGTGACATCCCTCCTGGCCATTTACTCCATCATTCCATCAATTTTGAAAGGCGCATTGTACAGCAATACTGGGAAGCTGTGCCATCACTTACAGCAGTGAAAAGGGCTGCTGGAAATTTCCCAGATAATTTTTTGAGATTGCAAAATTTCGTAATACCTGCAACCCTGCAAAAACCCTCCAAACAATCAAACAACTCAATCAAACTTTGAGGAAGGGAGCTAGGAAGAAAGCAGCCGCCCTTGCAGGAACTCATTTAGCAATTGCACTCTGGTGTGCTGGTTCTTAGGTGCCTCATAAATTGTAAAGAAACGGATCAATGGGACTCACCAGTGGGGTCCCACAATGCTAAAAGGGAGGATATTGCTGCTAGGCTACTCCCTGAAGAAGCTATATTCAAACTGGAGGAGGGGGGAGTAGAAAGCCCTTGGAGGTTTCAAAGAATGTGAGAGGTTACCAGCCGGCTGGCCACAAAGCCAGCAAGGGTAAGGAGAGAGCATGTCTGTGCTGCAAAAGCATGGGCCAGGCTGACACCTAGAAAAATTATGGAGGTTCTTAACAAAACTTTCCGAATTCTGAGAAATATTTTACATCTAGTGCAATTTGAAAGATGAACGATGGCTACGGGACGAGTAGCGGGTCTGTTGTGACACTACCCCTACCCTGGGAGCAGGGGGAATGAATGGCTGGTTTATCTGGCTGGACTACATCTAAAATGATCAGAATTACACCACTGTCAAAATGATCAGCAACAGAATTGTCGTTAGCACCTAAAATGTCACCTCAGTCCCCATATGTATAGATATTTATATATCACCGGTAAATGGCTTAAGGAATTAATAACTTATTCACAGTGAAGAAAAATTTCAGAAGAGCCATGGGGATTAGCAGCCCAAGCCCTGTTTGTAAAGCGATTTAGGTTCTTAAAAATCCACGTCACTACATGTCATGTGGATTCTTATACAATTTTTGAAAATTGCTTTTATTGATTAGTAAAAAAAATGCAACTATGCCTTCGTACACACAAAATACCTGCCCTATCTCATCACTTGGAGTCATACTGTAAAGTTTCCCTGAGAGAGAAACTTGTGACTGATTGATTCAATCCAAATGCTGACTGCAGTAATCACCAACATGAATGACATGCAGTCCACCATACGGAGCCATATGTGAGCAAAAAATTAAACAAACAGGACACAAAATTTTGTATGTTAGGACCAACTAAATCTGAAGTAAGCCTTTAATATCCTCTCTATAACAGAAGCTATTCATAAAAGTACTTTCATTTTTATTTGTGTAATTGTTGTTCTTTTCTTTAGGTTTTCTCGAGGGTTTAATTTGCTTTCTGAAAAATACATGCTGATTTGTCAGTCTTGGGAAATGTTGAGACTTCTTAGGCCAACACCAAAGCAGGGAGTTTAATTTTAAACTAATGGATAATTTTATTGACATCAAAAGAAAGTATAATGTTGAGAACATCTGCAAATAAAGGCATTCAGCCAGGTACTGACCTATACATTTCAGTTTCTAATTTTAGGTAATCAAAATGTTAAAAAAAGTTCTTCACCAAACATTCATTCTTGCTTTTGCAAACAACAATAGACAAGGACAAAATAGTTCTCAAAATCACAAGAATTCTTACTTATATGGAGCAACTGAATCCACAGCATATTCGTATCAATGCTTACTAGGGAGAATCAGCTTATAAACACAAGAAGCAAAAGTATAGAAAAAGGAGAAAAAATAAGAAAGACAAAGCAATTACTAGAGCTCCTACTACCTCCCCTTTACCCTGTCAGACCTCACTGCTGTTAAGACATATGGGACAACGTGTGATCATACAGGGACATCTCACTATCAAAAGATGCTAAAAATATGGAGAGAAACTTATTCCCAAAACTGAGCTTTTGGGCTAGAAATTCTATTTATACAGTCTCTCTCTCCCCCATCAGAATTTTTTCTGGAAGTTGATGCCAAAAATTGAAACCAGACTAAAAACTCATTGAGGAGAAAATGTTATTACCTCCCCAGCCACCCACTGGCTGTTCAAATAATATTGTATATATCTCTGCACTTCTGCATATTTATTGAATTTGTCAAGTTTTTGTTCCCAAGTAAAACTTATTGGCCCTGTCAAAAGTTCACCAGCTGCACAAGTGACTTTGATGGCCTGAGGAACAGCCCTGGCGCTAGCGTCATGGAAGAGCCTGTGGCTTTCCTCTCCCTTTTCCAGCTGAGATCGGTATGTTGATGCATGGGGCCCAGAGAAGATACAGAAGGAGGGAAATTGAAAAAATAATAAACAATAAAAATATAAATTACAGAAAGCGCTCACCAAGCCATCCTGGTTTTATTATATGGCCTTGAGAAGGAATTTTGTATTTTCAATCAAACTATGTGGAATATCCATTGTAAACATTCTGCACCCACTGCTCAACATTTTTATGGCTTAGTAGGAGAAGAGCTAATAGGAATGTAGAGTGGGTTGCTACATAATCCTTGTGGTGTGGCTGATGGGCTGTCACACGGAAAGAACAGGGTTGGCAGGTGTCACCTCTTGAGATCGCAGAGGATGGGAGCAGGACTGTGGGGGTCTGGGGGCACAAAATAGAGAAAAACCCCTTTTGCAGCAGGGTGATGAACAGCACCCTGGTACTAACATCTCTGGGGGGGCATCTGCCCCCCAAGGTGGGGACTGAATGGAAGAACAGAGAATGAAGACTTGGAATAAAAAATTAAGACGTACCAGCCTGCATTTTTTTCTTATGATCTAGAGGGCAACACTAGACATATCCGCTGCGGCAGCCATTCGTGCCCGGAAGGTCTCACATGTTACAAAATTAGAAAGTGAGGGGAAAAAACAAAATAATGTAGAGAAACAATACTCTGTAACACAGCAAATGCAACAGGCCAGAAATGTTCAACCCGTGGCTGCTATCCCATGTTCATACTTACACAATGGTTTTCCCGATGTGCTTAAACGACTTCTCCACAAATTCACGGACGCTATGGACCTCCCCAGTGGCTATGACAAAGTCCTCGGGTTCATCCGTTTGCAACATCAGCCACATGGCCTGCGGAAAGACAAAGTCAGGTTCAGCGCACATGTAAGTGGCCTCTTTGGTATATGATATTATATTACTGCATTTTTGATTTGGAAATAACTACGCATACACACGCATATCCCAAGCTGGGGAAATTAGCACTTTCCTAACATGGCAGCTATTAACCAGTTCAGTGCAACTCTGAAAAGAGTTCAATTATTTCTTATTATAGAAAACAATGCTGTATTTGATTTTCAATTTGTTTCACAGCAGGGATTTCTGCAGGGGAGACTTTAATATGTTTACTTTTGAACACTGAGACTTGGTTTAGTGCTCAAGAGGATGGATTCACTTGTTTAAAGCACTGCATGAATTGACATAGATATGGGGAAAAGAACAAAATTTTGTAATGTTTCAGTCCAGAGTGCTGTTGTCTGTCTGTTGTAGAACGATGTCAAACACATGGAATCATGAAAATATGGGTCCTTTTGGCTCTTTCTTCTGTCACAATTGTTTTAGCTAAGTTGAGCTTTTAATTAAAAGTAATTAAAAAGGTAACTAAGAATAGTCAACAATGTATTTGACCAAATTAATCTGTTTTTCCTGCTGAATATGTGCTGAATGTTACATATTAAAGCACCGCAGCAGAAACTTCTTATTTTGACACAGGAACACAGAAAACACTGGTAGAAAAGTGAGACAACCTTTAACATCTCTTCCAGAGAACCGTTTGCGCAGCAGCAAAAATCGCAATAGGTTTTGAAGCAAAACTTCATGGGATTGTCAACATATGTGCATTTCAGGGGAGCAAGTTTACTTCCCACAGCAATGTCTTTCACAGAGTCCCCTCCCACAAACAAGTAATGATGGATGAGCATCATCTCAGAGGGCTGGCCAGCTAAGTCAGCATGAAAGGAGGAAAGCAGATGGAAAAAGAGGCACACAAAGACACTTGTCTGAGGTATCATGGCAGGTACTTTTCGGTTTTCTGATGTGCAAGCCAGTGCTCTAGCGACTGGACTATTTGACTGTCTAGGAGCTGTAGGCGGAGAGAATAATTATTACTTTAGATCAATCAAAATGATGTAAGCACTTCATTTCCTTTGGAGAGGAAAAGGGAATACCTGTATGGCATGATCCTCATTTAATAAATAACCAGAAAAGAAAAACAAAATAATTCAACTTTCTCTCCATATGGTAAAAAGGACTGTCATCTTCTCACAGTGTAATCCACAACGCTATTTGCATTGACCTCTTCACATCAGCTTTAAAGAAAACAACTTTAGTAGGTCCCTTGATGGTAGTGGATACTCTGCAAATCAGATTAATAAAAGCTTTGGGACAGCTCAGTTTCTCTTGGTAAATACCACCTGAAATATTCAATTTTTCCCCCCTATTCTTAATAAATCAGTGTCCAGCATAGCAAGGCGATACATTCCACTTAAATGGTTCTATTTGCAAGCCATTTTTCTTCCCAGTTATTATTTTAAGCATCTTCCAAAGTTTTGACAAGATTTTATTAACATGTTCCTTTTGAACCTCTTTGCTTCTTGAACGTGCGTGGAAGGCTGGGTTTTGGGCAACTGCTGTGTAAGTCCTTGACATTAATTGTGCTTTAGGGATATGACCTGCTGGGCAGGACAATGGCAGCAACTTTATTTTTCCCTTCCAGGGTTGAACATCCTAGCCAATGATGCGGAAATACCTGACTGGCTGATGAAACTCCTCTTGTGGGGAGGAGATGTCTTAACTCGTATCTCTCATATGAGCTTTCTTGGAACATAGGGGTTTCCCTGCTGATTTGAGAGGTCGCCGTAAATTACCAACTCCTGTTTCTTCATGACTGGACAGCTTGCAGGATTCACAGTAGTAGCAGCTTCACAGAAAGGTAAAAGGAATATCTAAAATAAGTAATTGATAGTTCTGGTTCTCCTAGCCTAGTCCCTGATTTCACAGACCTTCAGCTTTCATTAAGCAGCCCAGCTGAAAACAACAAGCTTCCTCATATGAGAAGGCACTATCTGAGTGAATAAGGATTTCCAAGATTAGACAGTCAGTCAGTCAGAGTCAGAATTTATAGCGGTTCCCCTCCTGACTTTAGCGGATGTTTGCTGTACGTAATGAATTCAAGGTCTCGCCTTCCTTTGTTTGAAACGTACACAGCACTGTAACGTCCGTTACATCTGACAGAGATGTAACAACCAAACCTCATTTATTGGTAAAATAATGCCACGTAGGTTGACCGAATATGCAATAAGGACCTATTGCATACTTACTATGCACTGTACTTACTATTTACTATGTAAATACTTAGTAAATACTGTAAATACTTACTATTTACTATGCACTCTTGTAAAGTAGTATTAATATCTCTAAGTAGAAGCAGGATCACACTTACGATAATTTTTTGCCATCCCTCCACTTTTGAACACCTCAGCATTGTAATTCATTGGGCACAATTTTAGTGCAGGTGCTTATGCTGAGACATTCAACAATTCAGTGAGTATTTAAAATATTTACACATTAATTTTGTGTATTAATATAAAATAGTGTTGGAAGTTTCTCTTTACTCTAAAACATGCACTACCTTGAAGGCTACAGCTAAAAATACTAATAAAAAAACAGCCTTAGGCAATTAGTACCACCAAGTTTTATGCATTTGGATGTATCAACACTGGTCTACCATTTCAAAGAGCATGCGATCTCCGTCTTAGAAATACAACTTAAACTGCAGTAAATTTCTACAGGATCAACTTAGCAACGATCAAACAATGCAGACAGAGTTGCTAAAAGCAATTTTTGTCTCAACTCCTACCAGGAAAGAATGTTTAGATTAATGATTACTTGAGAATCTATCACTGCTAGTTCTTTTATTTTTTCTGGCATTCACAATTGTTGGCACTCACAATTACCTCAATCAAATCAGGTATGAAAAAAAATGAACATGCTAAAAATTACAAACAAAGTAAGCGATAGTTCTGTTTTGCTTTGAGGAAGGCGACCAAACGCTATTGCTTTGAATGGGTCTGCGTGAACAGTCCGTAAAAAAACGCAAAGGCGAGCCAGAAGATAGAAAAATCTCTGAACAAGCTCCGCATTCAAATCTTTATTTCCACAGGTACTGCCCGTGACAACCAATGAGAAATCTGTGTACAAGCAGTAGCTATATGCTTTCCCTACAGCAAGTGCCAGGAATGTGCTTCCCCCCACATCAGACTAATAAAGGCCCTTGACCTATCAATTTCTAGGCATTTCCTTTAAGAGTTCATATTGTACCAGACTCTGGGCTGAGAATGAGAGGAAAGGGGGAGATACAGCTCCAGGTTTATTTGTCATTACTGAATGGCTTACTGGTTTTAACAGAGGGGAAAAGCTTTGTTTAAATTTCCACTGAAAGTAATAAATGGTTATTGACTGGCAAATGAAGAACAGGTGACACTCTGAATTAGAAGATAAATGATCTCATGTTCTAGCGTGATAATGGGTTAGTAATTACTACAAAGCCTCAGCCTAGTGCGTCCCATCATAATGCTAGATCATGTCCAGAACACAAAGGCCCCTGTGTGAGAGGTATTCAGCCGTTCACCTCCCAATACAGCTGCAGAGTGATTTGCTCCATTTATTCTCTGATGGACTGCACAACTGAGGCAAAAGTTCACCCATTCTCACCTTCCTGTTCACATGCTGAACCACATGACCCATGACATGGCTGAACTGGGATAAAAACATTGCCCAGCTTTGGCTCTTGGCTATCTTTTAACCATCGCAAGGTCATATATTTTAGGAATTTTTCTGGTGCAGGAATGGAGAATCGTGGATTTTCCTGTATTTCTTTGTAAAGGCTTTTTTAGATTGGCTGACAGCAAGGAAAGAAAGTACTTGTGTTCAGTTCTGCCACCCTCTCCCTAATTTTTTCCAGTTGAGAAAATGTGGGCAAATGTTGAAAAGGAGGAGAAAACTACTATGGAAACAATTCAGGCTTCGGCTCTCTTAGAATAAGACTGTTCCTTTAATGGCAAATGTAACAAAACATATTTTTCATATTTGAACTCTTTTTGGCTCTGGTCTAGTGACTCACAAAGTCTAAAGGCAATACTATGTCATTTGCATTTAAAGACAGAAACCTAACTGGAGAGAGATACGTAGCAAGCCTAGCAAGCGGACACACTTTTATGATTATGTGGACTAGGATATCTGTTCTGCATGCCTGAATTACAGCATCTGCCAAAATCTTTCCTCTTTCATCTTTCCCCTCTTCCCTTTTCTGTATATAAACCCTTGCCAGTATTAAGCACCATTTTCAAGCAACATATCCAAAACATGAACCAGTCTTCTCCCTGCCCAAATTTCTTTGCTTACATAGTGTTTGCATCTGGGCTAGTGAAGGGGAAAGCCCAAGCTGGACTAACACCACTCCCGTATAGGTACATTCTGTGCATGCCACTGCCATTATGGTTGTGATGTGTCTGCTGGTCTTGAGCATCTGGAGTATGTTGTAGCTGTGTTTCACCATTAACTTCCAGTCCAGCATCCCAGTGAGAAAACACTTATTAACTGGGCTGTCATCCATGGATAACAAAGACTTGGTAGTTGAGGTTATGTTTAACTCTATATATTTGATACTTTTATTTCACTGTCTGCTCTAGCACTGTATATTGTTAAAACGGGCTCGTAATCAGGTATCTGTCTATTTAAGAGAAAAAAGAAATACAACTTTCTGAGACTTTAAAGTACAACTGATGATTTCTGCTCTAGAAATAAAAGATGGTTTTTCAAAAGAATGAGTAAAACCTTTTCGTATGTCTCATCCGATGCAAGACCCAAACCAGATATGACTGAACAGACACACAATCTGATAAATGGAAAATGTTCCTGTTGGTACTAATTACTATTGCCCTGCACTGCTACACAGCATTTTTTTCCAAGGCCTATATTGTCAAAAAAATCTTTTGTACATATTTCCAGGTATTATACTGAGAACTTCTGATTTCTTTGTATTTGCCACACACACACACACACACAAAAATCAAACCAAATCAGTAACGTTTACTTTAGGAGATGGAACAGATAGTTGTGGCCTGATGCAGGGTGCATTGTCCGTGCATTTCGGAGACAAAGAAGCAGAGACTGGTGAATGTCTAGCTCTACTTACTTATCACTTGCGGAGGGCATGGGTTACCTCAAGGCTGTCAACAATTAGGGAGCAATTTCTGACTAAGTCAGAAAACATTACCACCCAGAGAGACCCAAGAGTACATTATCACCATTTATAGAAATTCTGTCTTTACAGTATTCCATACTCTATTGTCTAGAAGTGGGCAGAAGAATTCAGTGGGTTGGACGTGGTACTCTCTAGTGATCCCAAACCTAGCTATCCTGCTGGGGTCACCACTGAGAAGGAGAATAGAGCATTTTGGGCCAAAGCATGATGAGCATTTACAGGGATGTGGCAGCAAAGGAGAACCTTCTCCCCATATGGCAAGCACAAAGGCCTGGCATGACTGCTGTTCCTACACGCATCATGAGGGACTGTTCCCTTTATGCCACAAAAGACAGGGCTATTGTAGCACTTCTCTCTCTGCATTGTCCCGACTCAATTGCACTGGCATGGAAAGAAGCTGCTCGGCATCTTTGGTGCTGCGCGACGTGGGGAGATGTCATGCCCACGCACTTCCTGCCCGCGTGGATGTGAAGCAGATGCCATCACCCGGCTTCTCCTGACAACCCAGCTGACTGGCTGTGGTTTCTCAAGCTGCTACAGAAATGACCACAATTGATGATCATGCCTTAGAAAAGTGAGACTGGGGACATCGACTCAGAGCTCTGAATCCAAACTGACTTCCACTTTATCTATTTATTTACTTTTGGAGGGGCAGGGAAGGAAGAAGAGGTGCTATGCTGGCTGAGTCACCCACATCTGATTGACTCCTGCGACTGTTAAAAGCGTAGGTGTGTACTGGGTGTAGCCGGTAGGCATGAGAGTGTGTTGTATACGGAGATTATATAAAGAGACAGCGATACATACATATAATACACAACAGAGGGAAAAAAATCTCCTTAAAGATGCTCTGCACACAGTAGGGGCATAGCACACATGGCTGAAAAACACTAACGAAGCTCAAGTGCAGCAAAAAAGTCTTGTGATCAGAGTCAAGTATAATCTGCCTCTGCCTGAAAGGCAACACAAAAGCGTTGGGCATGATCCCATACTCCCTGCCACAATGGGAGTTCAGTCTAAGTAATGACTGTTGCTTTAGTACTTGTTTCTGACAATGTTATAAGGCAAGGCAAGCATGGCAGGGAGACTCTTGCCAAAGAAAACCACAGGGATGTGCTGCCAGGCATGCTGATACTCCCAAGAAGCCAGTGACAGCAGGAATACGGGAGCATGCATAATCAATGTACTCCTATGCTTTTTTCTCTAAAATACAAGCCTTCTTGCTCAGTTACTTAAAAAGTAAGGGTGCACACCCAATGAGCAAGAACCTTACTATGCATAAGTTTGTATTTGAAAGGCAAACTGAAGTTCACGACTGAAGTCATTGTCTATCATTGCAACAGGAGTGACACTTTTCGTAAGCTCAATCCTCTCTCAAAACCTACAGCAAGAGAGGTACTGCCCAAGAAGTGCAGGACACATGCCTCTGCCTTTCCCCTGAAGAGTCATCATCCTGTTTTCTCAGATCACCAAAAATCACAGCGTTGGTGCAAGATCTGTTGCTCAAGGAACCTCCATTCATGGAAAAACCCTTCTGAACACCATTTAAGTATCTATCAGATCTCATCAGTTTAAATACATTTTGATATGCTTCTTCCTTAACAGTGTAATGCCTAACATAAGGACTCCAATGTCTGTGTACAAAGCTTTTCCTTTAGCTTTGTCCTTTCTACTCATGCAGAGGAGACATTGAGTACTTATGACATGGCAGCTGCTTCCATTCAGAAGAGTGACGTTTGCAAACCATAGACAGTTACATCACTGACAGAAAAGGTATAAAATAAGAACAGATTTGAGATGAAAACATTTTCCTCTGAGAGGAAAAACACGTCATTTGATAAAAAACGATAGAAAATTTACCTTAAGAATCCCAAGAAAGTAAACAAACAACAAAAATCACTTGTACTGATACACATATCGGAAGTCTCCTAGGGTATAGTTACAGAGATAATACATCGTGACCCGTTTTATAAACTTTCTCACAGATTTTCGAAGTTACAGTTGATAAATTGCCACAGAAGCAATTTGAAGTACGCTTGCTGATTTAGTCAAAACGTATGGTTTGGCTGTAGATGTGAACTTGTCCAGAGCTGAACTGTGTTCAGATCCATGATTTTTTTCTTTCAAGTTAAAAGCCTATAGTTGATATATTTAAAGATAATAATCCAACAATTATAAAGTTACTAAGATAATAGAATACCTGATAATCTTTGTGGAACATCTTGAAAGAAAACAATATCAGTGTCTTCTGAAACAAGAGCCCTCACATCTGTAGGAAATACTGGCAAATACTGTCTAACTTTTCTCTTGTAAGCAGATAGGCCAATTGTTTTACAGATCTCAGGGAGGACTCATGAAACTTTAGTAGGCAGTTTTATTAATAAAAACCACAAGAATTATAATCCAGATAAACCTTAAAGGTCAACCTTCCCTGTTAACGCAACACGATGTTTCTCACATGCACCTCAGTTGAACACAAAGTTCTGATTGTCTTATCAAAAACTAGATTTTGCTTCTTTTTTATTTTTTTTTCTTGTGTCACAGAGTGTAAAAATATTGCTCTTTCAATACATGGAAGTATTTGTGTACAGTTTTATAACTGATCTTTAGTTGCTAGCTGGAGGCAAAAAAGAAACAGTAAAGCTGCTTGTTGGGAAACCTCACCAACAATGAAAATTAATATAGTCCTTTTTTCCTGCCAAAAAAATTTGAACAGATTTTCAGGTCCACAATGGTTTGTTTATTCTTCAAATGGTTAAATTGGAAGTGACATGTGTGACACAAAGTAATTTAAATGAAAAGATACAGAAAGGATGCATATATGCTCTGTTTCTTTCATTTTAATTTTGGAGGATATTGTCGCAATTGCTAACAAAGGAGTGCCTTAAATTCTGTTTAAGAAAAAAGGGAAAGAAATTCAAAGCTAAACAAAGAAAAATGAGAAAAATTTGAATTACAGAAAGTATGTGTGAGTTTTAACCACTCGGATTTGTATTACCTAGACAAGACTATAGAACAAATACATGTTTCCCAGGCTCCACCTAGCAGACAATTCTGAAAGATATTTGACCCACTTCCCCCTCCCTTTTTTTCCCTTCCAGAATTAATTTTCCCTGCTATTTTTATATGAATGAAAGACAGAATACCTCTTCACAAAGACGCAGACTCCCATTTGACAGGATTACTCACCGCTAAAGTAAAGGGTTGTACCCAGGTTGTGGTGAGGGCAGAGAAGTCTTAGGGACCCATGCCAGGAAGGACTGGTTGGGGCCATGATCTAACCACAAGAAAACAGACTAGGCTTTCCAGTCAAGTACTGGCATGTTTACTGGAGCAAAATGATCATCCCCAAACTAATGATCACAATGTAGATATCGATCACAAAATGTTTACAGTGCAACATTTGACTATAAAAAGATCCTGGTTCATGCTTCTGACACCTGTTTGCCTCCTATTTCTTTCCTGGATTGCTCAGACACTTACAGCTAAGCTCAAGCTGACATGCTCCTTTTGATGGGGGTCTATGGATCAAAGCACTACTGATCTGAACAATCAAAAATGCTGTTATCTATAACATGATTCAGGCAACTACTTTCTCGCTCCAAACCTTCCTTTCCTTTCCTCCCATTTGCGAACACCTGCCTCTTCAGCTTGCTGGCCTCTCCACTCAAGGTTTGTAGGTCTGTAGGGATCTGCCCAGTCCCTATCCAGACAAGGGCCCTGACTCAGGTTAAACCACTAGTTGTACTGTAAAAAAGTGCTAAGACAGCAGAGAACTGCCAGAGCACAAGTAGATAGGCCCAGAGATAATAAATCAGTACTTCATAAGGTTTATACATGTTTGAGGGTATAATTGGGAAGGAAGAAGAGCACGCCTTTAAGAGAGTAAAAGTAACAAAGCAAGAGCACTGAGATAAAATTTATGAACAGTGTTATTTTTTTAAAGAAATACCAGGAGATAGAGTGAGTTAAACGTAAAATTAACCTGAATTCTATTTTGTAATTTACATTTCTCCCCCAAATTTCCAGAATTCTTGCTTCATGCTTTTGAACACTAGGGCATTTTCTCCTCAGACTGCTACCAGTTTCCAAATGATGTTACACTCCTGAATAATAATCTAAACAATTGACTTGAAATATTAATTTACTCATCCTGAGGAAAACATTTACTATTTATTGGGTTCTTAGAAAATTAGCGTTATCCTTGTCTGAATAATTTGTGTAAATAAAGAGCGTGCTACCTTCAACACATTATTGAAACTTCACCTTCTGATTTCTTTCCAGTTTTCAGTCCACTGGAGTTGGCAGTAAAAAAGATTTTCACCATTAAGTCATCGTTACTTATGAGGCAGTGGTAAAAATGCACACCAACCACTGTTTTACTAACTATAAAAAGCAAGAAATCACTTGAAAAAGTATCAAGATGCTAAAGTAATCTCATTCCCGGTTCCGTGGAATTTTTCTTTTCCTTTACCAGAACATTTCAGGTGACAACATTTTGGAATTTGATGCTAAATTCTCTCGGTTAAGTACAGACAGAGACAAGAGCACAACCTTGATGCCTCGGGGATACGGTAATGCAATACAGAGGGATTTATTTTCTTTTTTATTTTTACCTCATGTCACAAGTTCAATTTTAGGCCAACAGTACCCAAAACCGCCACCATGTGATATAGCAGCTTATGCAAAGAGCCTGGCAGTTTTAACCCAAGCCCTAGGACAGAGGAATCCGCCTCACAGATTTGCTGCCACAGCGTTAGCGTTACTGCTGCTCTGACCAAGTTCCTCTGTGCTCAGGGTCAGATACCAGCTCATGGTCTGTGCCATCTCAAATTGGGGCATGGGAATTTCAGCTAGAAAAAGTCAATGGTAAAACAATCCCAGAAACCAATGGATGTATTTTATAAGTCTGGCTGTGCAGCGCAGATGGGAAAAGGCAACAGGAAGATTCGTTTTGAGCATGCTCAAAAATACATTTGGAGGGCACTTCACATTGACCTTCCCTTGGCTTGTTCTGGTCATTCCGATTCCACCGTCATTAGTAATTACTACTTCTGCAACAGCGCTTAGTTGCACCGAATCCTCAGTTAGGGAAGGGTCTGCATTAAAACCGTAGATACGGCTGCTCTCCGTGGGCTAGTGTCAAAATGGAATAGAAAATTTTATTCAGTTTGTTCCCAGCAATAAATACAGTCCTGGCATCCTGGATAAATCCTTCACATAACAGCATGTGTTCTTTTATGCACCCTGGGAGCGATTCTATTTAAAGCCATGGAATTGTGGGTGTGAGACTGTAAGCACATCCACTTACCCAAAACAAAATTAAAACCTGTCTTATATTAGAGTCAGGAGAGCTGTTATGAAAAATGCAAACCATATGAAGTTTTAAGTATACTTATGTTTTTTATCTGTCTCTGTGTAGCATATACAACTGACTTTCACTGCCTGAGATGAAGTGCTGACAACTGTTTTACCATATTATTACAGAATACCCCAGTAGCATTATCACACTTCAACTTTTGCTTGCAATAAATCTCTGCTACATGCACGTCAGAAGTCATTGCTCATATCACATCCAGACAAAGTAAGGGCCCTCCCTCCCCAATGGACACGAATGAGACTCTGCACACACTAGGTATTCTGCCATTAAGGCTGGAATAACCCCCGCGGGCCAGACACCGGGAACAACGTTCCCACAAGCATTACTTGGCGAGGGCCAGAGGTCTGTTCTCAGGCAAATAACAGTGGCACAGGCATGAGTCATTGCAGAACGCAATGGATTTATCACCACAACGACATTATCATCCCTTATATGCCAGTTTCCATGTGCAAGTCTCTTTTCATTCTTTTTCTTTTTTTCTTCTCAGAGATTTATAACTCAACTGCTGAAACATATTTCACAGGAACACAATTCTGTGCTTTGTGTATTTTTTAAAAATAGCTATACCATAAGCCATATTCTAATTGCATGGGTCCAGCTTTAGGTCCAGCCTGCTTATTGGTTTCAGTTTGGTCAAAGCAAATGATGAGCAGACACCATCTCCAGTGTCCCAATCTCAGCGGTGACAATGACTCTCTTTGTGGCCTTGACTAAGCATTTAATCTTACCTCCTAAATTTTGCTGTCTGTGAAGCTGGAGTGATAATATTTATGCAACTAGAGTGCTGTTAAGGGTAGCACAGACATTTCATGAAAAAGTGCATTATTTGTTATAGAATTAGATGCCTTTGTCTGCACTTTTATAATGAAAAATGTTATTTTTCCCTCTAAAAGGTGGGAATTCAAAAATTCTTCTTTAATACCGACTAGGTCTGGACTAATTAAAACATGAATTAAAGGAGCAAGGAAACCCAAGGATGAGAGCGCACGGAAATGATTGTTAGATTACGCGTTCCAAAACTCAGTGAAATAGACATTTCTTGAGATACTGCACGTTTCCGTTGTGATGCAAGAGATAAGTGAGATAACTACTCAGATGCTCAAGATACTAATAAGCAAGCTACAGTGGTTTCTTGGTGCCTTTTTCTCTCTTGCCTAACCTTCAGCAAATCTAATTTTTTCCCCTTTTGCACAATAATTGAGGGAAACCTGGAAATAAACTCTTTGAATCTTTTCCAATAGAAATGAGCTTCATCCTGCAAACCGTGCCTGATTCTGACTTCACATGAGATTAATTTCATGGATTTCTACAACCTGACTGTCAACATAAAAGAGAGGAAAGTAGGGCCTGTAGTTCATGTTAGTGTAAGTAGCTCTCTGACGCCGCAGTATTTTCTGCATCAGACCCAAGAGGTGGTTGTAAACCCAGGTATGAAACAAACCGTGCCATCAAATGGTGAAACAATAACCAAACTTATTAATAAACCTCCTCATTTAGTACTCTTCCCCTTTCCAGCCCAAAGAAAAAGACCGAAGCATGAGAGCACGTGGGAAGGAAAGGGAATAAAACCATGTAGCTGCACATCCCGGAGAAATATCTAAAGCCTGAGACCGCTGCAGTCAGACCTCCCTCGAATCCTGCTCTCTCTCGCTGCCACCTCTCCTCAGTCCCCACGCTGACCCCCTGAATCAAGCCAGATGGGACTGGCGGAGACATGTCAAGGAAGTGCTGAAAAGGTGACTTGGGTCTCTGGCAGCTAGTCTGGAGCTCGTTTCTATGCGAAATCTCTGGGGGCTGCTGCTTTGCAATTTCTCAGGAATGTTTAATTCTCCTCATCCCTTTGCTGAGTCTCTCTGGAGAGGTCACGGAGGCCTGTGACATCCCTGGAGGGCACTGCCTAACTAAATTAGCATGAGATAACTTTGGACTCTCTTCCAAACAAGAAAATACAAGGGAGAGAATTTCATTAAAAGCAGAAGACTAGGTGATCCAAGTTAATCCCAGCCCAGAGCTGCTGCAGAAATGTTCTCTGTTTATATTTTGACTTTACTCTCTGTTACAGAGTTCACTGACTATAATGGAAGCTGTGTTAAGTGCACAACTTGACCTCAGTTGACCAAATCTTAGTTTCATAATAAAGACAAAAAGTGGGTTTGGCGGCTCTAAAAGGTTTGACTAGTTGCTGTTTTGCCTGTTTGTGTGTGACTATGTAGGGTGCTGAGTAAATGGTAAAAGATAAACACTGATGTACTTCACTCTTCATATGCGCTTTTTAATCAGGAAACATGAACTCTTTATATGCAACAGTATTCTAATTCATATATATACCTGTGTAGGTTTAGCATTCGTTAGCAAAGCAAATACGACCAAGTCCCAAACTTGCCTTTTTTTTTTTTTTAAGACTTGTATACACAAAGTTTTGTTTAGGTTCCCTCAGTGGATGAAGGAAAAAAATCTACCCCAGGAGGTAAAAAGAAAAAGACAACTTAGAGAGAGGGAATGCCGACATCTGCACACATTTCTGCAATAGCGTGATTCCCATGCAACTCAAGGGCAGGGTAAGACACAAAGGTAGCTCAACACACCCGGCAATATCCCACCTCTCTTCCAGCAGTGAGAGAATCATAGCAAACACCACACCAAATACCTCCAAAACAAGGATTCGATTCTCTGTATACAAACAGGATGGGGAGCGAATTAGAAATTTTTCACTCGGGCTGAGGTTATAATAGCTGACTCTAGGGAAACAGGAGATGAAACAAAAATGTACTGAAAAAAACTCATTGCCTGAGCTTGATCTATTGGAAAAACTGGCTTGGTGAGACTCAGGAATTCACACTTCAAAGTATTATTAAATATATTGGCAGTAATAAACTGAGACCACCTAACTTAGTGCAATTTGAATGAAAACCGTATTATTCTTACGAACCTGAGATTAGAAAGTGAAATCTTACTTTATAAAATGCTGTTTATAAGCCAGTCCTGCATAACAGCATGTTTTGGATGTATTGGGACAAATACTCCTCCTTCTGAGAAGACAAGAAGAAAAGGACAAGTTACAGAATTTCACGCAGTTCACATTAAGGACAACCCAATGTGCTCTCTCCCTTCAGGAAGGAAATATTAGCATGGCATCTCAGCTACACTCTGAGGGCAACGATCTGCTGGGAAACATGACTTCAAATCGACAGATCTGGGGGCACCAACAAGCTAAACTAGGCTTCTTACTCCTGTCATAATCGTCTCCTTTTCACAGAAGGACTTCTGCTTTGACATGTGTGCCACTGAATTTGTATATGCACAGTTAAAAATCAAAGGAAATTTTCCCACTGAGCTTTTCCAGAAGAACTGAGTGTCTGTTTAGTAGGTGCTTTTTCTCGTCTTCCTCAGAAAGATGAAGAGATACACTGAAGGAGAAAGCTATTCCAGCATGGGAGAGAGACTGGAGAAAATGCATGAAAATCAACTCTTCCTTCCACAGTGAATACTCCTTCCCGCTCTCTAAACCTTGTTTCATCACCAAAATCATACCCTGAAATCAGGCATGTGGGCCCAAATCCTGCCCCCCTGGAGTCAGTCAAATCTTTGCTATAGACTTCTGTGAGGATGGAATTTCATTCCGAGTGTAGGAGCCTGTCACGGCCAAAAGCGAAAAAAAAGGGTATTTTCCACACAGGCTCTGCTTTTCTACTTCTGTGCCCCTCGGGGAACTGGTGCAATTAGATCCCTATTATTATATACTGGAAGGGCACATTTGGCACTGCATGTGAGTTTATGTACTTTAAAAAGTTTATGTACTTAAAAACAGAGGGAAATTTTAAATAAAAGTTACTTTCTTTCAAACACCAGACTTTATATATAAACAGTTCAGAGTTGCTATAGTCTGGTAAGTGAATAATTAGGAAAAAAAATGCATGTGAAATATATGATAAGCTGGCAGAGAAAGATTGCTAAATATGATTCTCCCCCCCTTTTAACGCCAAAACAAGAGATAAGAATTCATATTTGTGTCCAAAAAATAATCAAACTAACTTCAAATGTTTGAATGAGAACCACAAGGAAGGAGACCTAAATTTATAGCTATAGGCTTTTGTCTTTATTGTAAGGCTTCCTGGAATGGTGCAAATAGGAAAATTAATCCAAACAAACTAAAGGTGTGATCTCAACAGATCTACTTATAACTGCATTAAACGCATCCTTTGTCAGAATGAGAGTCTTCCCTTTTATCTACCTAAATTCAGGACACTTCGGTCCTGAATACAAGCCCATATTGGGGTTTAAAGCAACCGAACTGATCTACTTCACAATTTCATCCAGGCTGATTTTCCTAGACCGGACTCATCTGTGTACTGTACTGTGAGGAACAACATGCATGGTGAGTGATAGACTCTTGGAGTTCTTGCTATAAACACTGTATTTTCTTGCTTTTATTTTGATCTAAAGACAGCTCAGTTTGTGTTCTGCTTCCTTAAAAACCTACTTTCTCTGCCACAAGTTTTAACTGGATACATTAGTCTGCTTTGCCCTGAATTACCAGCAATGGTATTTTGAAGTATTTACCAATTAATCTGTTCGGTCTCCTGAGAAAACAGCAAGTAAACAGTGAAGATAATCCTTGCATTTTCAAATACAGCATGCACAGAAGGACACGCATGCACACTATGTATCCATCCTCATATATCATATGCATATCCCAGTATGTCAATTAGTCTGTAATATGCTTTCAGATATTTCTGCGTAAAGGTGCCACAGAAACCTAAATCATTTTCATCATATCTGAGCTTTTATATGCCTTACCAGAACAGACCTAGAGAGTGAGGAAGGATTTAGTCTTTATGTCGCAGGGCAAGAAAGGAAGATGCCTTTTTTCCAACTCCCCCAGCAATTCAATGCCTGAGGAGCAACAGGAAAGAAACCATGGTGACCTCTCTGAACTTATAGAAGCAGCTGCCAGCTCAGCAGGAGGAGCATTGCTGATGGACTGTAGTACCTACCGCTGGAAGAAGCCTTTAAGCCAGTTGTCTCTCTCCCCCCCCACCTCTCCCCTTCCCCCTCCCCCCCATCCTCTACCCCTAAATTATACAAATGGAAGAGCAAGAGAAGACTTTCAGAAACCTCAGGAGTCAGCTTGTTATTAGACTGGATAAAGGAGTCGCCAGGTTAAAGTTTCCAGTTATCCATACAAAATCAAAACAATATAATTGCTGTATTGAGCAAGCAAGGCATAACTTTGTTTAAGATATGATTTATGTATTATTTCAACCTTCTCAAACACTTTGTCTGTTGGCATATTAATGTTCTTGCTCTCTGAATTTAAACTTCTAAAAAAATATTTAAACTTCTAAAAAAAATTTAAACTTGGCAGATGTGAAACAAACCTGTCTCATATGTAGAGAAAAATATCACACAAAAGGAAAATGCTGACTTTTCTAATTCTAGTTTTAAAGGTACCTTTGAAAGTTGTCTAGCCAGTTATCACAATGGAGTTCAGCAACAACTTATTTCCTCTACCTTTGAGAAAATGAAGTTATTAAAAGAATAGGAAGCAAAATAAGCAGGGATGGTGAGAGGAATTTTTATTTTTTAAGATTAAAAGTGTGAGAATGTCAGGGGAACCAGAACACAGCTGACATCCTGATCCTGAATACTTTAATACACATATTTAACCTTAGGCACCCAAAGGGTCTCATGCACATGTATGTGGGGGAAATACATACATGTTCTCGTTGTACCAACACCACACAGAGATGTCACATGGCACGGAATTGTGACAGCCGGTCAGTTAAGGTTTCTTTTTGTTTCCCCTGTTGTGAAGCCAATGTAAATGTATGGTCTTAAGACTCTGATAGAGAGCTTTAAGTGAAAGCACTTACGAGTTGTGGGTTAAGGGCACACAGCGAATCTGTTATCCTGGCTCAGCTACACAAGGCAACTCACTAAGCCACAATAACTTGTACATATAACTCACCCCTAAGTGCCTGTTCTTCTTCTGTGTTGTTTTTTTTGTTTTGTTTTGTTTTGTTTTTTACAGCCCAAAATCTAGGAGATTTTGGTTTTGCAAATACTTCAAAACACAGGGTGTACACTAAATGGGGCTCTGGCCAGAAGCTTCATCAAACTCAGACCTTTAAAGAAGTTTAGGCTCTGCAGTTAAATGAAAGAGTTGATATGGGGCTCAAAGCAAAAGGCAGAAAAAGAGGGAGGGGGAGGAGAGAAGGAGAACATTTTCTGGCATCTGACCCAGGTTTAAAACTGTGTTTCATTTTCTTAAACAAAACCAAAACACTCCTCCAACTTTGGGAAATCCCTAGAAAAACAACAGAAAACATTGTTTCAGAAGGCAATTATGGTCACTAAAATGACACATCATTTATGAATGGAAGTACTTAGAAGAGAGTAAACTAATTCTTAAGGACAATAGCAAACATGCATTGGACCTAAATTTGCTGTTTCCTTGGCGCTGTTACATTGGCAATTCAATTACTCAAGATTTGCACTACTGTAACAAAAAGCAGAGCCAAGCCCATTACTTCCATCAGTGACAAAGAAATACTTATATCCTAACTGTGCAAAAGTCTTAATAAAACCACAGAATGAATGATTTAATCAGTAAATGAAAATATAGACTGATTAGAAAATGCCTAATTGTAGGGGTAGTAGTAGCAACAATAATAATAATGATAATGATGTGGCCATACCTTACAGGCATACATTATTCAGCTTCAAAAGGATGCCTCTGTCTATCAGTTGTATGAGTCAAAAATTTTATAGTTATCCTGTTAAATGATATCTACAAAGGCTTAGAGCTCAACAACTGGAGATGTGCTATGCAAAGCTCCTGTTGTTAATTAGTAAATTTACAAAGGCTAATGTGTCCAGTTTAACAGCATCCCAACAGTACTGATATGGAAATCAAAATAGTACCCACTAAAAATAACCAGTTCACAAGTCACACTTCAGACTGTACGTTGTAATGAAAAACCCATTCTTTAGTATCTGGTAAAAGTAACGTGTTTGTTTATTGTCAAGGTCAGATTTAAGGCTTTGCATGCTGTCACTTTTAAGCACTCCAGTTTTGAAAGCAAGAGGATAAATACTTCAGACTGCATTTCCCCCCAGTCACCTCTACTGCACAGTCAACCAAGTTCACAACAGAGAACTTTTCCTCTCCTCTTACATACTTAGTGTAAAACCGACACATCTCACTAGATTTTTAGTCTTGTTTACTGAAGAAACAAGGCTTACGCACGTTACATGCACACAGTTGCGTGTCCACTAACTCCTGCTTTCCTACTGGCTTATTTCAATCCAAATTTGGCACAGGCACAGCAGTGCCAAAAATATTAAATGACTGCAAGTCTTGCTGAAATAGGAGTTGTCAAGGGGAGAGATGCCCTGTCGCATCACTGAGGGAACGGCCAAGCCTGAACGTAACTCCTACTAGGTACCAGGGAACGCACAGAGGAAGGAGCTATTACAGAGGCTCAGAATGCATGGGAAACTTCAAGCGGAGGTTGCAGCTCATTAGATACTAGAGACCCAACTATGTGTTATAAAACAAATGGCTTGCTTACAGAACTACATCTTCAAAAAATGAAGTTCAGACTTGCCAGCTTTGGAGAAAGATCTACTGTCCAGGAACACACCCATTGTTTTTTTGTTTCATTTTAAATGCTGTTGGCTTGCATAACAACTAACACACAATAATTACAAATGGACAGGCTGAGGTTTGCTCCACACGCCTGAGCAGCAGTATGAAATTTTGTGCGAGTTTCCCCACCAGCTGCTCTTATCCTACCGAGGCAAGTGCATGGGATGCTGGCAGGGAAACCCTTTGCCCCTTCCAGTCAGCTGGATACTGCAGCACTGGTGTCCCAAAGAGCAGCTTAACCTGGCAGAGGCTGAGGGCAGACCACGGCTGGTCTGGAAGGCCACAACAATAGCAAATTGCTTCCTGCCAGGAGCAAGGGTTAAACTAGGAAACATGCTGCTGTCTTATCATTGCAGTGCATGCCCAGGTCTGCTGACAGGATCTGCTTGCTTGCCCCTAATCCCAGGCAGGACCACGCATCGATGGCGTAGCCCCAAATACGACACCAGATGGGCACCCATTTCTCTGCTTTTCTAAGTGGATTGACATATAGAAGTTAGTTTGATCCAGGAGGCGAGAAAATGTAAACGACAAAATGTAGTCAGTTCAAATTTTTTTCGTTTCCTAGGACTCTCCGATGAAACTGGTTCAGAGAGACTACTTCCCTTGTACTCCCCATCTCAGCCCAGATGTACAGAAAGCTCTCAGTGACAACAGTCCTACAGGTTGTACCCGTGGCTCTGACTGTGGCAGCTCGGCTGGACAACGGGAGCCTATAACATCCTTCAACCACGAGGGGAGAATAAGTATCTGCCAAAGTCCCAAATAAGCTGTCATCAAGACACTTGTCTCGGATCAGCCCTGATATCACCAGCAGGCATTGCAGCTCAACTGGAACACAAATTCTTTGTACATATGCCAAGACATTTCATCTCTTAATTGAAGTAAAAACGTCCATATATGCAGGTCTCTAAAGGAAGCCATTCTTTCCTTGTGCAATCCCAACATACTCCTTTCTAAACACATCTTCAGTCGTGACTCAGACCTGGGAATGCCACTGAGGAAGAAGAAGGATGCACCGCAGCACACACACTTGCTAATCCAGCCAGATGACTGTGGGCTGTTGGGCAGGCGGTTAGAGACAGAGAAACATCGGAGAGTATATCCTGTCTCTGGGGTAACAGAAAGGTGGCAGATGTTTTATTTTATATTGCATTAAAATCCCTTTGAAAATTTTTAGAATTAGATACTACATGATATTTTACCATACATCAACAATGCGAACAGAAAGTATTTATAGCTGTTTGGAACAGTAAGCTATATTAGTCCTATGAAAAGCATTAGGCCATCATCTTTCCATAATCATTTCACAAGTAGGATCGTAAGTATTTTTCTTCAGATGTTGTCTGTGTGTGTTCAGTTTGCAGCTCCATGCCATTAGAAGCATACAGATGTTCTTGTCTCTTGGTAAATACTATGTAAATTTGTTCCTATGATTACAGCACTTGCTAAAATGAGCATAATAATTAGGAGGCAATCCTTACTTTATGAATTTTCCATAGTAGGTTTGATGTTCCAAGATAAATCCCCAGTTCATCAAAATAGCTGTGCATGTGCTTAATTTTAAACATACTCTTACTCCACCACAATTAAGCAAAAGACTTAAGTACATGCTTGTTGCTTGAAGGGGTTTAAATCTGTTGACTTTAATTAGATTAATGTCCAGACTGAAGTTCTTCCCTGAACTGAGGCCTGTGAAGTACAGTGCTTTGAAAGAGGAAGCACTGAATGAAAACTAAGAAAGCCTATTGCGATTATCATTTTAATATGAAATACTTTATATTTTTACATGCTCTGTATGCATTAGCTATTTAAGACCTACATCATCATCCATAAAGAAGACAGTAAATGCTTTTACTTTATTTTATATTATCTGACTCCATTGTTAAAAATCTCACACTTATATCAAGCCTCATAAATAGCAACTCAAACTACAAAAAGCAAACTCTTTTCCTCATGAATTAGTCCTAGGAGAAGAGACAGAAAGGCTGTTATAGATAAAATAATCATATGCTTCTTATGCAATTACTTGTGGCATTTCAGGACAATGTCTTTATGGACACATGCATATATTTTAAATGGTTTGTGGTAACTTTTCTAAGTACATACTGTATTAAGTCTTCTTAACAATTTTCTTCTAAAAATACCTTCTAAATAATGATCAGTGAAGCAACCTCCATAAGAGAGCTAGATACTAATCATAATTTGAAATCAGACAGACAGGAAATTGCCACACCCTACATTAGTGAATGCATCCAAGTCCCATGGTAGTCTTTATAGTTAGTTTAGATTGTCCATGGGAAATGAAATCATGTGCCAAAGGCCAAGTAAACCCAAAATTAAAATTCACAGTAATGTCTCCCAGTTGCATTCATAATCCTGCTTATTACCTCTTACATCATTATAAAGTGTTCTCCAGAATAAAACAACCCACTGCTGTGCTATGTATACCGCTGATACGCTATAGGCTGCCCAAGTTCTGCTCCAAAGGCCAAATATCACCCACTCAGTTTTAAAAATTGTGCTCAGCGTCATCATTCATGTCTATGTGGTGGTCAGACTCTGGGATACAGCGTGCCTTGGGATTATCTGCTGCTAATTCCCAGGCTTGTTTTATCACAAGCCCTCTAATTCACTTTCAGATACTATATTCTATACGATGACAACAGCAACTACAATCCACATGCTATTATGGAAATAGAGAGTGGCTCTTCAATTTGCAGAATGCTATCACTGCAATTACTTGTTGTGACGTTTCTGGACAGTGTCTTTGTGGACACATGCATATATTTTAAATGGTTTGGTGCTAACTTTTTTTTTACATGGATTTGTAATACCTAACATCGCTCCAAAGTTCATATTCAGCGGTCTCAATTCCCTTCACTGTTATTTGCAAGAACGGGAATTAGAAACTTTGATGACCTGGTGAAATCACTCACTCAAGAAATTAAACCAAACAATAAAACTAAGTAGCCTAAATATTGTTTAGCAGAAATGTGGCACCTGCACTTCATTACTGAAAGAAGAACTCAGTACCATAAAATATAGTGATCAAGTTTTCAGATAGTGCAAAAGATGTTAGCAGAGAATGAAAATAGAGTAAGTTTATTTTCTTCTGGCTTCTAACTTCATTTAGATTTTGTAGTTGGCAGCATGTCAGGACCAACAGGCTTCCGGCAGGAGATCATTATTTTAAAACATTAACTCCCATGTTAATGTTTGATTTTGCTAATGTTTAAATTGGGATATATTTCTGAACACGAGAATGGAGGGTAAAAAGGATCACACACAATGCTTTTTCGCCAGTAAAAGTAGCCAAAGGTGGGTTACAGAAAAAAAATTGGGGGAAAAAACAAAATCACCCAAACCTGATTTCTTCCTTCCTTTGTAAGAGACATTGCCTGCTTAAAATTAATTGCTGATATTACACTCAACCCCACTTTTAAAACATACTTAAAACATACCTACTTAAACTAACATAATGTAACAGACATAATACAATTCACACAGGTAACTGGTAAATCCAAGGTGCAGGAAAGATAGGAAAATACAAAGAAAGAGTTTAGTGATAACAGAAGCAGTTTATTGGGCATAGCAGCCTTTGCCAGATTTCTGCTATCCCACTATTTGAGAGAGGGCTCCTGCAGAGCGTCAGCCTTGAAGCTGTGTGTCATCAGAGATGTAGTGTTCTGGAAGAGACCTAAATCTCAGCCCCTGACTATGGGAAGTCATCAGAGATCCCACCATACTTTTCATGAAAAAAGAGTGGGCAAGTAATTGGCAAGCTGGTATGGGGAGCGTGGGGGTGCAAAGACAGAGATGAATTACAAATAAAGGCAGATCGTACAAACAGAAATTCTTGCCTCTTGGGTTACCCTCAAACTTAGCTCCATAAAATAGCGGATGATCTCACATAAGTTCACTAATGCACTCTTCAAAATAAGAGACTAAATTTTTAAACAACCTCTACTGATTTTCGTGACAACAAGGCACCAAGGGACTCTGAAGTATCTGAGCTAACTCTAAGTTGGATACCTCAGGAATCAGAGTACAGAGGATCCACTGTGTGTAGTTCCCTACTGTGCCATCCACTCCTGCAGCCACCATTATCCCCATCCTCCTCGCAGTTCTGACTGCATCTCACATATTTCGCTCTCTATTGATAGCCTTGTGTAATACTACTGTCATGCCTTAAAATTCAGCTCACACCTCATCTAGTTTCCACATTTTTTCATAACAGGAAATGTGATTCATACATATCTTTAATTACATGTATCAATGTGAAACACTAAGCTGTTGCAATAGCAAAGCCTGGGTATCAAAACTTTTTAAAAAAATCAGGCAGATTTTATAGAAGAAAGGATTTCATGCCATGATTTTCCAGTGACACTCCTTGGGCTCTTCAAGAAGACCGTGCCTCCAATATTGAAATCCAGCTACCAGCAATTGCGAACTTTTGTCCTCTGCAAGGAGAACTTTGATCAAAATTTCATACTTTTCTTTAAGTAACAAGGCACCCTGCAGAGAGACACTAAATTTAGATACAAATGAGGCTTCATCCAGGTTTCAGAGGGCTGATGTTGCTGAAGCACCCTTATGGGCAATCTAACCAACAAAAGACTGTACAAAACAGCAAATTAGAACAACTGCTTCCGAGATGACATGGATTATTCCCATTAGTTTAGTCAGCATGATGCAAAACACAAAAAACTTATGTTACGGTGAGAGGAAGGAGAGTAAATATTATAATTTTCTTTCTTAGCATCTAAAAGTAACAATGCAGATTTTCATTTCAGTTGTGCACATGCAAAATGAGGTGACTGATTGTTCATTGTACAAACCAGTGGGAAATTACAAAAATAACATTAAAAAAATTGAGATCAGATAAATACAAAACACTGTCATTTTTGAGGACTTTAATTGCCAGAGGTATAACATTAACAAGCTGTCTCTACTGTAAAATAATTGGTTTGCATAAATGCATTTTGTTAACTAGTCTGTAGCTCAATTATTACTTTGTTGTCTTGGGTCTAAATAATGGAAGTAGAAGTGTAACTTAAAACAAGAAATATCTGTCAAGCAGGAAAGCTCAAGATACCTTTTAATAACATGCCAGGGAGCTGCTTTACTGTGCTGCTGCTTCTTTTGAACTCCTAGATGCTATCAGCTGAGGAACATTATACAGTTCTATGTACATTTCCCTCATCACCATAGTATCTGAAAAGCTTCCAGTAGTTCATTAAGCAACATGACTAACCTCCCTCATTTGTGGTTTCTCCATTCTCTCTCTCATCCTCTCCCCAAGGGAAGAGCTCTGTGTGTGCGTGCGTGCAGTGTTTTGGTTTATTGTGTTGGTTTGGTTTTTTTTTATTTTAAGTTTTATTATGTGCATGCTACTCTGCATTTATAACAAAGAGATACATGGTTTTATCTCACTTAATTTCTGGCTTTGCTACTTGCACATTACTGAGCGTAACCTGCATTCCTTGCCCTACCTCTTTGTTTCAGTACACGCTACCCTGCTACTCTTCCATACGCCTAAAGGACACACAGCAAGTTGATGCAAAGTACAAAAAAGATCAACTAAGTCAGAGAAAGAGAGTGGAAGGGTGGGAGAAAGGTCTCATTAATTATGCAGGCCATGACTTCATGGCTGCTGAAAGGTCTTGCGTTTTGTAAGATGAATGACTACAAAAATTGCTTTCTGTGCTCTTAAAGTGGATAGTGAGCATATGAGAGTCCCCAATAAGGATGCATATGGAGTAGCAAAATTTGTCTACAGTGCATGAGGCGCATATATAGGTTTTTTGTTGCCACTGTACAACTGTGTGAATGGAGACAGCTTTTCACATCTAAAATGCAGATATGAAAAACTTCAAAAACTAAACCTGCCTCTTCCCCTCCATTATGCTAGCATATGCGGAGCATAACTTCACTAGCTCAGCATATCCCTGTGCAAGAAGAGACTACATCTTGGTAGCATATGTGTCATTTTTTTAAAGCCCAGACTGAAAGACATTATGATAGGTAAAGTATTTAAGTTAGAGATAGATTGCCATAAGTATTGTGGAAAGCTATTTCAATTTTTATGCATTCACCAATTTGGTATCAAAGCACTGGGGACAGTCTCCGTTCCTCTAGTCAACGTTTCTGGTATCATCACCTCTCCCAATGCAAGTTCATATGCAAGTCTAGTTGTAATAAGCAATATAAAAGTGTCCTCTGTTTCTGCAATGCTTTTTCCCGGTACATCTTGAAATGGTTCAAGAAAAAGCAGTATCTGTTATTATTTTATTGATGGGGCAAGTGAGAGAAAGGAAAACGAGAGGACTCATTCAAAGTCAGTCAATAGATCAGGGCTGAGGCCAGAGAGAAACTTCAGGCCGTGTACCCCCCAATATACAGTCTGTTCCCAAAGCAACATAGTCACACAAAAGTCTGACTAACCCTACAGAATCTGCTTTACCATGAAAGGAAAAATTACACTAATGTTTGCTGGTGTATATAAAATACAATATATAAAATTAGCTTAATTTCTTTTTTTTCCTAAAGACAAACTTCTGTGCACATTATCGGAGATCTAGCCCAGCATTATCTGCTACTTGATTTCTGTCATTCAGAATAGTTGCAGGTGAGTTGAGACCCTATCCTCTCAGATAGAAGGAGACAGCTAATAAATGACTGAATCTTTAATCGTGTGTGGAGGACACTTCTGGAAGACTTTACTATCCCAACACTTAAAAAACAGGAAAGCCAGAGTAAAGGTTAATATGCCTTAATATGAAAAAGACTGGGAACAGGGCTAAGCTCTCTGGCGGACAAGCGCGAGCCCTATGTCCTGCGAGACTCTGAACAAAATCTTCAGGGTTTGTGGGCTGCCTTCAGATGGCAACGCGTCCAGAAACGACACAGAGAGCTGGGCGTCAGCTGTCATTGCGAGGGTCTCGCTGAACGTTAAAATACTCCCTGCATCAAGCAAATGCAATTTCTGGCGTAAACCCAGCCACTCAAGGGCCAGCTCAATTCCCCCTCAGCTTACTGCTGCCAGTGAGAGCAGATGGGGAGGAAAAGCAGGGGCCAATTTTTTCCCCTCATGGTGGCTTTCTTGCTTGGGGCTCAGCAAACTGCAGTACTGATGTCAACAAGTGCCACAATAAACTCAAGCTTGCTCTTTCCCAAAAGCCAGCAACATCATTCTGATGTCGCCTACTTCAGAACATCATGCAGAAACGGCATATTTTTAGACAAGTTTCTTAATCGCTTAGGGATTTTTGGCTAAGCCTTCTGATAATTTGGCTTGCTTTTCACCTTGAAACAGTTTTGCCTCTGAGATACTCTCCTGGTCATAATTTGTTTTGTCAAGTTGGTTTTTTTTAAACACGTTTTCTTGGCCAAAATCTTTTTTTATGGTTTTAAGCTGCTGCCAATTACCTGAGAACCTAAGCATGGGTAAAATTCAAGATAGTTGCTTCTTAGGACAAATACGGAGTTTGATATGCAACAGGTATGATGCAGACTTCCACAGTTGCCTTGGGTCCTGAGAAATCTTTTCTATTTTTCTTTTTTTTTTTTAAAACAATAGAGACATCATTATTTTTTCTACAACACTTATAACATCTCAGCAACTTACACCTTCTTTTGGTCTGCACACACTGTAGAGGGTAGGCCAATCCTGTCCTCTTATTCATGGAACAGACTTTTGCACCTAATGGAAAATAAAGCACTGCCTCCGCTGAAGGTATCAGGAAAGGATGTTACGAAGATGACAAAGAAAGTACAAACCCAAATGATTGAGTGGGAAATGTATGTTGCTATAAAGCAATATAATAATAGGTGCAAGAGCAATTGTTTTCATAAACAAGTAGGCAGAGAAAGGCCCAAAGTATCCTGACTAGTGGGGTTTTTTGTGTGGTGTTTTTTTGGTTGTTTTTTTTTTTTTTTAAAAAGAAATAGCAAGTTAAATATTGTCCAGACATTTGCTGGCTTAAGCTTAAGGGCCTGTGCGCAGAGTATTCACACTGGGACTCCACTCTCTTCTCTCAATAACATTATTTCAACTATTGAGTCGTGCTGCCACTGGGAAAATACGAACATTTCAACAAAGAAAAATAAATTGCATTTGTGTTCTCACTTCAACTCCCAGTTTCTTGCTGGAGTGGTGCCAGGCCAGCGTTTCAAGGTGCTGACTATCTCTTTCTAGCAAAACAGAACAGATGGGACAGGGAGCTAGGCTGGGACTCGGCAGCTAGATGCAAACACGTTTAAGTCCCATATCAGAGCAAGGCTCTTTTCTCCCCTTACCCTCTCCATTTCGAGTACCTTGGATTTCAGAATATGTACATCTAAAGACAGCAGCTAGGAGGGAACCATGACACATGTGGTTCATGCATTGCACCATGGGCTGCTGCAGTTTGGACACAGCTGGGAAAAACAAGGTTCCCTTCCCTCCTTTGCCACCTGCAACCTCAGGAAAATCCCTCCCTCTCTCAGATGTAGTTTCCCTCCAATGCAACAGGAATAATTCCCTCTTCCTGGGATACAGTTGTATACCAAAGGCTCCATGACGGCCTGACATTAATACTTCATGGCCATGTAAATAGGAGGGCTCTACAATTTGTGCCTGTGTACGTGCACTTCATGTCAGTGGACCCTGCCACTCTGCCAGCTTTTACAAGACGGGCACAACAAGCGCATTCGTAAAAATAACCCTAGTGTGTACCCACGCAAACTATTCACAGAAGCTAGTTAAATAAAACATGGCATTTGGTGGCCATGAGCAGTGGAGGGAGGGAGGGTGTGAAACACGAGCCTAATCGGAATTGGGGAGCTGGGGTGAAGAGGGTTACAATTCACATTTGCAGAACACTTTTTGAATACCAAAAGCTTTCCTCTTTATAAAACAAAAACTTCGTTCACTTCAGTTCACTCACCATGAATAATGAACTGGGGAATTAAAAGCTTTAAACCTGTTAAAGAAGTAATATTAACTTAGGTATAAATATAGCTGAAATAATCCAGACAGTTTTATGACCTTACACCCCCAAATGAAGGTGAAACGCAGAATTCTTTCCTCAGGAATAGTGGTAAACACAGCTAACAGATGGAAGAGCTGAATGGAAATTTCAATAAAGTAGGCCACAAAGAGGCATTTGTAAGTGCAGGGGTGCTCACTTAAAAAAAGGGGGAAAAAAAAGAAGGCTAAAAAATGGAACTTTGTTTTATTTTGATAGAGTGCCAAAACAGTACTGCATTCCTTAAAGAGCAGAATAAAGGATCGAGTTAGACTGGCCTTCTCAACACCTCAGCAAAAGCCCCCATGGGTCTCATTTTGCTAGGATGACTATTTATATGACAGGTAAGGGAATAATTTTGTTGGATTCAGTTACACTAGGCCTCCATGACCTCTGGGTCAAAAGAGCAAATGCAAAAGTGACAATGTGGATAATTGCCTGTTTAGGATAATGGAATACTGATTGAGGGTCAATTATTATAACACCTGAAAGATAAATGAGCTGATGTGAAAGGTTCAGCAGAGATAGCAAACAAGGAGAACTGTCTGCATGCACCATGCCATGGCTAATAATGCAGAGTACAGACTGCTGCGTTTGATAGCAGGGAAGTATATTTCCTAAGCTGAACTACTAAAGCCGAGCAGTTTCCAAGCCCTAAAATATTTTAGTTTGTAAAACGTGCCATAAAATAGAAATTCAGCTCAACTGCCCAAAGCTGCAGGATTAAAGTAATATTATTTAACATGCTACTCAATTAATTTCCATTATAGCCCTTGTTTGTGCCTCATGTTCCGGACTCATTCTTTCTTCTGTCTCCTGAGTGAACTTTCTTCCATAGCTACACAAATAAAGAAAACCAGCTTTGACATTTGTGTTTCTAAATCCAAGCAAAGGGGAAACACCATTCAGGCTGCTACTGCAGCGGGGCACTGTGGTTCATAGGATTTTTAAAGAACTGAATTTTGCCCATAAAATCTTTTGAAACTTTTGTGCGTGTCGCTAGTCTGGTTACCTTGCTCTGCATTGCTTTTGGGTGGTGTGATTCTTGAAATGCTCGTTCCTCACCTTGGTTTTCTTCCTATTTCTTGTGCCACGCAAAAGACAAAGATCCTTCTTCCCTCCTCTACACATCATGACAGTCTACATGGTTTGGGTTGGGAAAAGGCATTTTCAAGGGGAAAGCACAACTGGCCCCTCTTTAGATTTACAGTCCGACAAGAGGCCAGTCACTATTCTTTTCACTGCGTGAAGGCACATCAACATGGCAGTGCTTTGAGGGAGCAATATGCTTAGAAACTGTCTTCCACAGAAAGGTACTGGAGTAAGCAGACAGCTAGCGTCCAGACACCTAGAAAGCCCACCTCGGGTGTGCAAAAATTATTTGCAGATCATTTGAAATGTCAGATGAATGAGTAATAAGAAACACATCTCCATGAACAACAGAGCTCTGATAAACTGCTCTCAACATGAATATTCATGGCTCAAAAGTATGCCACAGCAAAAAGCGTTATTTAGAAGATATTCCACTCAAGTGAGATGAAGAGGACTCAGGGAATCTTCTGCAATAAACTCACAACTCATGAGCCTCTCTCAGTGCTCTTCCACAGAGGCACGTAAGGACCTTGCCTGCTCTTTCTCTGCAGCATCTGTGTGAACAGGGATCTTGGAAAGAATAGGAATAAGGCATGTCTGGAGCTCTATGACACTGTCAACAGAATACGTTAGAATACAACAGGCTGCCAAGGAAATGAAAATATGAAACTATAGCACCTTCAAGGGGACTTCATCACTGTGTGAGTATACTGCTAGGGGCTATTGCCCAGTTTGGCTGCAACAGCGTAGATCGTTACTGCCCTGTGCCTCTCTGCAAGATACTATTTTTCCCTTAGTAGCTACATGAATGTTAATCTCCCAAACTCATAATTTCGTATTTTAGCACAAATCTACCTCTGTAAAAAATTCCAGCTATAATGACTATAAATGCAGCAGTAAACTCATTTCTTCCCCCCCACTTCAACAAGCATATCACACTCTTATAGTTCATTTATACTCATCATGTAAGCTGAGAAAAGGTAAATGGCCAGACCACGAGAGGAGCTTGCGGTTGGTTTTCTTCTCTAATGGGAACATCGCTACCTCTTCTGCAATACCATCAGCTACAGGAAGAGCAGCTTTGATGCCAACCAGCAGTTTCAAATCCACAATGAAACTCCCTTATCTGCAAAGTAAAGGATGAAAACTAATCAACTTAATAAGAGCCCAAGTGTTCCGCTAGAAACACCCCTGGTAGGAACAACAAAGATGGAGAGTAAGTCACATGACTTCGGGTAAGAAAACAAAACAGAAAAATCCCAACCCTGGGCCACCGATTGAACACTGTCTCACAGTGACTAATTTCTGACTAGAACCCTACTGCTTTGGTTTTCCTTTCTCTCAGACAAGATGAATCACTGCGTGCAGGCTGACAGAAAGAGAAGGCATCCTTTTCCTTTAGCTGCCAAACCCCTCATGATTTTCCTGTATGACAAAAGTCCATCCGGCAGCGATGAGAAATTTCTGAAACTCATTGAAGTCTTCAAGGCTTAAAAGATTATTGAGATCTCTTCCAGCGTGGGGATAAGTTAGCTCTTATTTCAAATATGATGTATTTTCTTTTCCACTGCATTTAGCTTCTGCAGGGAGCATACCTCTCAAATGTTCCACATTTCAGGAATGGCTCTCATTTTAGTCTCAAAGCTATTTATCTTCCTTGCAAATTCGCTACCTCGGTGCTTTTGTTATTTAAAACTCCTTATAACAGTAAAAACAAAACAAAAAAACATTCTACAAGCTGAGCTTACAGAAAGAGACACACACTTAAAGGAATAAATCCCACGATGTTTTCAGTTCCCATACAAACGTGTTTTCTGTCTCTTTGTGCCACATTTGGGTGTTGGCACCCCAAGGGGCATACACAAATGTTTCTAGCACAGAGATCCAGTGCAAGTTTCACGGAGACCCAAAAGTTCAAGGCAGGGCCCCCTCTTCCCTCCCACCTATATATGAGGGACCCGCGTTGCTACTTGGGCTATCCTAACAAAGCATCCCCAAGCAAAGCTTGTTCCTAAAACCAGCTGTGATGAGCCACGCTGGATATTTCAAATTTGCATAAGCTGTGCTAACTGTTAAACATGGGCCTGAATTCTCATAAATTACAGGAACTGATTACTGTTGTAAAACAGCGCAGAGCCCTCCGGAAAGCACCATGCAGTTTCATTCTATAAAAGTACCACAGGGGATTCTTGTTCTGAGGCTGCTTGTACAACATAATCAAGCCTTCAAGAGCAGCTCTGTGCATGACTACTGCATAACATCCACCAGGTAAGATATGGAAAGTGACAGTTATGATTACGTATATCCCTTGAAAGAAATGCTGCTGCTGAATGCATAGAAAACTAGGTGTGAGGGCGACTGATCCATTAGCACACCTCCAAAAATTGCAAACCAAACTTCCTGCAACAGTGAGACAAATACCTTAGCCCCAAAGAGACCAGCAGTGATTTTGCAAAGGATGAGAGAGTTGGCAGTGCTCTAGTTTGGTGCCGTTCCCTTTAAAATAGCCATCCTACTTCCCAGCCTGTTCTAAAAAGGCCACTGTCCTGGAGAAGTTGTGCAGGAAGCTTGTAAAACCATAGACTTGGACAGTTCTCTCAGGGACAAATGTAACACCTGGTTCTACTCTTTATTTTTTGGGAATGATAGATTCTGCCTCCTTACACCTTACTTACTATTTGTGTAACTTAAGAGGGATGCCCCTTTTGCTGAAGGCCTCTGCAGCGGGGACCTGGGGCCACAGGAGCTGCCTCTGAGCGTTGGCATTTTGGCTGGTGTTGATTCCTGGCTCGACAGTTCTTCTGCATGGTACAGATGTTGCAAAGGAGCCACTGGTTAATGTCAGCCTGCATGCACAGCAGAAACCTCAACAATCTGAGCAAGCTCTGACTTAGGGCTCTTTGCTTCTTCCCAACAGATGGCCACAAGATCCCTTCCACAGGAGGAAATCTTACGAAGTCTAAAGGACTAAAATTTTTATCATTCTATCAGAAAAAAACTGAAGGTGTCTTTAAAGAGATTCAACAGAGATTGTGTGGAAAAAAGCCCTGCAGAGTAAGGGAAAGAAAATCTGGAGTGAACTATAAACCTAGTGTATAGATGGGTAAGGAAGCAAATGAACCCTTGAGTGTTTTAAATGGAGAAGAATATCTGCCATTTAATTAAGAATGAAAGAGGAACATGATCTGCTGTATACAAAATCCAACTCAAATGAATAACTTTGGAAGACGTTGATAGCAAACACATCTGCAGTAACAGCCAATATAACTAAGGCAGACCAAGTGCTGAAAAGCCAGCAGGAAGAGAGAGGAGTCTTTCTGCATAATAGAAATAAATTCCTAATGTTATTCCATCTTCAGCTAACTTACGTAGCTTGAAAGATGGGAATAAATCAAAATCAAATGATCTTTATCAGTAAAGAAGTTGATAAGCCTACTCTGTAAGCTGGCAAAGTTCTGAAGATCACCCATGAGGACTTACCAGACATCAACTTAAAATAGCCTCATATTTGAGGGTTTGCTGAGCATGCAGCAAAAGACAATTGCTTAGTGTAGTTTTGGAAGAGACTTTGCAGAATGATGGAAAGGTAAAAGGGTCTTTTTCCTTAGGTAGCAGGCTGGGAAAATTCCTTTGCAATAATTACTTTAATGCTGTTGGGCTTCATTGTAATACTAATTGTCATGGTGTCAGGAGCTTGTTTTTTCTTTTTTCTTTTGTTTTGCTTTGGTTTTTTTTAATTTTGTAGTTGCGTCTTCTCATTTACATTTCAGTAAAGGCAAACATTCTGGGATGTTAAAGCTGAGATGTCAAAAAGGACATTACAGTAATTTAGATGGTAAGTACCTGAAGTCAAAAGTAACCTTACTGGAAGAAACGTAGAACAAGGTGCTAAGAGCTGATCAGAGGTACGTAAAAGAAAATGAGAAAACACCTTTGAAAAACATGTTTTTTCCTGTAGCTTTTGTCATTTATGTTTTTTCTCCTGGAAAGAATAATTTTGCAAGCAGCAGCAATGTTACTGGGGACATAACTGAAGCTTCACAGTCTGTGTGATTAAAAGCAAACTTAAAAGCAGATTCCTAAACAAAAACCATGCTGTATTTATTAGAAATTGAAAAGGACTGAAGTCAAAGCAGTGTTCAGATTGTTTTTAGACAGGCTGCCAATAGTCTGCACTTTTCTCCTTTTTCTTTGCGAACAGTTCATATGCTGTTGTTATGTTAAACTACTAACATAACCATGATACAATGACAGAGAAAAGATGCACACCTGACTCAAATGATTCTCACAGACACCCTCACACCCCTTACATGAAACCAAAAAGTCAACTGCAGTCAACTGTGAGAATTCTCAGTCAACACCACCATAAACAGCACACGCACCCCGACAGCTCTCTGAAGCTTCATCATACGAAAACCAGATATGTGAATAGAGACGTCCGGAACAGCATCCCAATTTAGCTTCGGCACTGCAGTTTAATATTTGGCATCACTGCTGGCCCCAGGCTCGTGTGACACGGTAAGTTTCCCTTCTCATTCTGATCCTTAAAACCATACACCCCACACCCACGTACCTCGCCAGCTTCTTCCCAGCCTGCCTCCCGTGACCCTTGCATGAATGAGGAACCCAGAAGCCAAGTATGACTGGGAAAGGAGGGTTTGCCTTGCCATGGCTCAGAGAAGTCAGGAGAATAAACTCGAATGTGACACACTGCAGAATGGAACACCTGAAACCAAGTTTTCTGTTAAGTTATTTTGTGGCATCTTATGGGTTTGGGGGCTATGGTGACTGGGAGAGGAAGAAGGAAGGAACATGAAACATCACATTTCGAGGAAGAACTAAAATTAACATCAGTAGCTAAACTCTCTGATTAAAGGGAGGCTTGCAAGGAGAAACATTAATTAGCAGTTTAAGCGAGCAGTTGGGACTTCAAGTTTTTAATATACAGATTACAACAAAGTCATCTTTCCTGCTGTTCTCCATGAGGTTAATATTCACAGAGCTTAAAAAAATGGCAACTTACTCCTGCTTGGATGTGCCACACAAACGGTGAGAACATGTAGGACGGGGGAAAAATTAATTCGCAATGAAGGAAACAGTGACAGCAATAGAAAAATCTTCTGAAGCATAGGCTTAAGTTTTCACTGAGGAAAGCTTAGGGCTGTTTTCTTCTTTCTTTTTCAAAACAGTATCTTTAAATGGTTTCTGAAATAAATAGGAGATTGTAACATATGAGATGTGGATAGTACGTGGTCTCTATTGAAAAATCTGAAATAGTCAAGAAACTTGAAAACGGGCGGCACGGGTTCCCCAGCCATTCCACGTACCATTTTAATGACCCAGGCATGCCAAGGGGGAGCGACGTAGGCAGCGACGTACTAACTTATACTTCACACGGAGTTTAATCTGCCATACCAGAAAATGGATGTCCAGTTTTCCCCTAAGGGGAAAAACATTTATTTTAACAATAGTCATTTACTTCAACAGGTCTGTATTAATCCCTTTCCTCATTTACAGAGAAATAAACCACTTGCTGTTTAGATAACATTCTCTTCAGGGCAGGCGTAGCTTATCGGAGCTGCCTGCTGCGAGCCGGGTCCAGGTTGCAAACAATACGCTTTTACCAACTCTACTGCCTTGAAATCTGACAACATAAAGTAAAGCACAGATTGCTTTCCGAGTCTTTCTTTGGCTTTCCTCAACATCGCTGGGAGAGACTGGGCCCATTTATGCTAAAAGTGAGAGAGAATGAGAGTGGGAGTATGAGAGTGTCAACTGGCTCCTCCAGGGAAAATCCTGGCCATGGGCTGGGCATCCTGTCTAGGAATTTAACCAGCCTTTCACCGTGGTGTGACATACTCTTCCAATGGACTTCTAATCCATTCACTCAATAGCATGCACAGAGATAAAACCAGCAGAAGGCAGGAGCAAGAAACTAGCATTTTGTCCCACTCTGCTCTTTCATCGCTTTCCACTCACTCACCTGTAACTTATCCTCTCCTGCGGACTGAACGCTATCAGCGTGAGTAAGTCCAATGCACGCTTAAGGCAGGCGAAACAGCTTTTCTCAGTTGCTATGTTTTTATATGCACATGAAAAAATGCCGATGTGGTCACTCGCCTGCCTTAGAGGAGCTGCGCTCCCCGCCTGCCCGTGCCGGGCAGGAATGGCAGGCAGCAGCGAGGCGGCAGCAGGCTGTCCGGCCACCAGCGCCTCCATCTGCCACGAGCCGCTGGAAACATGTCACGGACAAACTCCATGCAAGCGAATGACACTGTGTGAACTGTCTGATGCGCCTGCCTTTTTGATTCAAGCCAGGTTGGCAGCTTTAATTATCATTTTCCCTTCCAGCTGGCCTACATACACTCAGGTTTGAGGCATCGTTCTGGAGCAGTCTCCAGGTTTTGAAAAGCCCACCTCTCTCCATGGCTGACACCTCCGCAAGGTGTCTCAGCAAAAACCACCCTGGTTTGAAATTCTGGCAGGGCAATGAAGGAGGGGTTGGCCAGGAGGTTTCTAGTTCCACCGGCATTAAACTGAAAACACGTCACCTTTTCTGCCAGGGAAGTCCAACTCTAAAGCCCCTGGAGGTCCTGCGGCAAGAGGCACTGCTTCAGGGCAAGGTGCAGCGAGCGAGGACAGGCACTCTGTAGAGTTCTCCTCCCTGCTTTGACAAACAGTCCAGTCTTTGCACCTCCTATATGAGACTAATAAACTCTATAAAATATCAAAATTACCATTACCAGCGGATACACCAATAATCCAGGGATTTCTCTGTTGGCCGTGTAGTGGCTTGGTGTGCTGTGACCCACCACCCTCAAAATTATAATCCCTTGAATGAGACACAATTAAAAATATAATATTTCAAAGGACTGAGTGCTCCCATATGGAGATCAGTTCTTTAAGTGTTGTAATTTGCCAACTATAAATATGCTGGAACTGTTTTAATGAAATATCCTGTGCTATTATCTAAGTACAGTATTGTTTCCATTCATACTTCTGTTCTACACAACTATTCCAGATGTTCTACCCACCATCTCGAGATGTTCTTTAGGCAAAAAAATGTATATACACGCATACACATTTAAATATGTATGTGTATAAACACATATATATGTGCATAAAAATCAACTTAATATAATAAAACCTAACATTAAATGTTCTTACATTTAATAGAGGTTCTCTGGACATGTCTTAATCTTCTTTTAACGAACCTGCAATCATATAACTCAACCCCTTAAATTATCATGATCCTAAGTTGTAATAAAAACAAGAATAAAAGTTTACTAGAAGGTCAAAAACTGTCAAGTACAAGTAAGAGAAAATACAGAGATGCAGAAGAAGCAGAGAGGTCAAGTGCTTCTGAAAAAATTCAGGTACTGTACCTTCAAGTATATTGCAGCAGTAGGTGACTGGTTACTGCTGTTTTATTTAATAAGACTGCACATAAATTCCAGCTGCTAACCATGTGATAAGTCCATCTCAGAACAGAAGGGCTTCTATTCTCCTGCCACGCTACGATCCTGACTTCCACCCACCTTGCTGGGAGTTACAGCTGTACTGAGGGCTGAATAGATCCCATGGACCATTTTCCTGCGTTCACATTTGATTATAAGGCGTGAGCTGTGTGAACAAACAATCTTCGGATTTAAGGAAAAAAAACACCTCATTTTATGTAACCCTATATGTGGTGCGGTAATAATCCTGGGGCCTGACTGCACAGCAATTTTCTCAGTGCTTTAATGCAGTGATGGCACTTTTTTAAAACAAGGAGGAAGAAAAAAAAAGAAAATGCACACAGGAAGAAGAATGAAATTAAGAGATTAGCATCTCTGACTTTTTCTCCTCTTGCTCCTTCCCCCATTCTCTTTTTTCCCTGCATTCCAGTTATCCTGCTTTTTATTACATAACTCTTGCATTTGTATAAGGGTCCAATCCTTTCCAAAACGCGGAGGGCCCAAAACTTTCATCTTTTTCCAGCAATTTTACGCAGGGAAAATACTTCTTTTCTGGGCAGTCTGTGCAGCTGTTCCTGCTGCAGCCTCAGGTGGTGGTAGGTTCTGCCATGCAAACGAGTATTTCCCCATACGAGGAGGAGGAGGAGGAGGTGGACTGGAAGATCCACGTGGCAAATCGCTGTCCAGCCCTGGCACTATGTGACTGATAGGTACATCAGCTGAACAGGAATGGGGGAAAACAAACGATGCGGATGCTGGTTGATCAGCAAAAAAATCGCTGCTTTTTCCCCTTAAAAAAAAGGAACTTTTGTTGTTGTCTCTTCAGCAGTCTGTTTCTCCTCTTCCATGTGTAGTTTTTGTACTCTTGGATAGTTGGAAATAAGGAGATACTTTCTCCCTGGTTTTTAATGGAGGTTTTTGAAAATAAAAGCAATAACATAATTTTGGTGAGGTTTTTACCCATAGAAATCTTATTGAAAAAAATTAAAATCCTGATGAGAAGAAAACTATTCTATAAAATATTTAGTTGTGAAAAAAGAATTTTTGAAAGGGAATATTTACTATTAGTGGATGCTTATTTCAGAACAAAATAAAGGAATAAAATAAATACAACATTTAATTTTTCTCTTAACAGTATATTAAAGCAGTATGTAGTGGTTTTTCACTTCAACATTTTTAATCTCTTTGTAATGTTCTTCTTAAAGGAAAACTTAATTATTTCTCATACAACCTATAAGCCTTTCTCTGGAGACCTACATCAAGTATCTGTAACACAAGCTGAAACTACATTTAATAACGTCTACCGTGCCAAATTCACTCCTTAAAAAGCAAAAGCTTTCAAATCATTACAGCATAAGTGTTTAAAAAAAAAGTGTACCAATGGCAGGCTTTTTAAAACGTTGGACATTGCACGTGTAACTTGTGAAGAAAGAGTGTGACAGCCTGGGAGGGTGGTGAGGACACCCCTGACCAGCAACCATACAGTCACAAAGAAATCCAGACCTGGAGACTTACCTGGAGCCAGCTAGATGAAGCACACCAAACGTGCAGGTGTGAACTAAACTGGCAAAACCACTAGTCCCAGATATTTGTAAATATGAAGAAAAAAAAAAAATCCATGTGCTGTTCCAAATTCGTATTTCTCTGCTGCAAGTTGAGTTAAGCTACGGCTGCAGCCCTTTTGCCTGTGGAGTTAGCACCCAGGCAGCCCAGCTTCGACTCAGGTCCCGCCTCGGCGTGATGCTCTCGGCATCTTCGAGCATGAGCATGAACATTTTTGCCAGGCACGATGCTCTTTTTGCATTTTTTTCTAGGGTCTGCACACAGTGAGCAACTGCAGATCATGCAGTGGCCTGGTGCAGAGACGTGCAGGGAAGGGGTGGGAAAACCAAAGGAGGCTTGCTGAAAGGGTGACCACAGTAGCTTGGGATGATTATACAAACGGCTCTGCATCTTTTGATGTTTCCTCTTTTCTAATAATAAGATGGTCATCTGCACGCTTTGCTTTCTGAGAAACACTGCTTCATTTCTCTCCCATAAAAATGGTCTGTTTCCTCTCAGTGAACAAATTAGAGGAAGAGACCTACAATAATTTACAGTATATTAGACAGTTATTACTGTGCAATGATATAAAATGGTGATTATATTAAATGAGAACTTTGGTAAAATTCATATACTGGAAACGGAAGAGTAAATTCAGGTTTGGTATCACGTGTCTGAAGTCAAACCATCTGGGGCTACATATAAATTCCAAATCCCAATCACCTTACTCATTCATGTAGTTTCAGCATGATTATTCAAGCACTGACAGTGTGTTCATGCCATAATAAATAAAGATGAGAAATTACAAGGCTGACTTGTGTGAATATGACAGGCACCATTTGGCCTCCCGTGCCAATGCATCATAGCGAGACTGCAGGTCTTGCTATTGCGGCCTTTGCACGTACTGAGCATTTCTTAGTGCAGCTTAGAAGAGGAAAATGAGGAGAGATAACTTGTTAGCTCCTGCTTACCACCCAAAACACGAGAGGCAAAGCTCTGTTAAATGGGACCTATTTCACAGAGCTGATAAAATTCAAGAGTTCAAGTGTCACAGCCTGGCATCCGCATTAAACCTCATTTTTTATTAGCTAATGCGTGTGTTACGCTTTAATGGATGCTAACGTAAATAGATGTGCTTATTATAACTTTAGTGCACTCACAACAGCTTCATAAAGCATTTTTATTGTCATCATTTATTGCCACATTCTTTTCGCACTTAGAGTGGTGTAAGTCCAAAATAGTCCCCTAGAAGTCATGGGTTTACCTAGGTGTAAATCTGTGGTTACTTTAGATGTTTATCAGCCTGAAAGAAGACTCTGGCTCACAGAATCTAAATATCACTTTGATTTAAGCGCTGCTGAGTTTAAGCAGACTGTAACCAGATCCTGAAGAATCACTCTAGCTCCGGAGGAGTAATAATTTTAAGAAGGGGAGAACTCTATTCCTTTATATAGCCTTTTAAAAAAAAATTTCTAAATAGGACGTCTTGCTTTCCCTATGAAATAGCTATGAAAGAAAATGAACTTTCACAAGGTTATCAAACCATTTGGTGTCAGCTTGCAGCTCCTCAGTGCCTTTTACTTACTTTACCTTTGAGAAAGCACCGTCTGCCACAGTCCCTTTTCTCCTCCTCATTTTTCAGATCCACTATCAATGTCATTAATAGCTCGACACATTGAAACACTGAGAATTTTCATCCCAGGAAGGGTTTGTACACAAGAATACATAATGAAGGATGTATGAAGTATTGCTGAAATGCAACTGCGCCTTAAGTGAGCACAGCCAGGTTTAAGAGGACAAAGTGATGTCAGAGAGCACGTTATGGACAGAAGAGAGAAATAAGGGGACTTCTCAGAGGCATGGGGAAGACCAGCAAGAAGAACGTAAAGCATGGGAGATCATACACATCTACAGCTGCAGCTGCGGAAACAAAACTGGCCTGACATTTTACAAAAGGTCATCAGATCGTGAGCACTCAAAAAATGCTATTTACACATCACAGAAAAAAAAAGGGCAACTCTAGGAACACCGTTCCCCTGAGCCAGAGCTGGTGTGCTGATCAAGAAGAACTCAGTACCAGGAGATCAGGTGCTATGAAAGATGCCACCTAACTGAAAACACGACTCAACTACCACAGTAGGCGCTTCTTGAAGGACACAACCGACCACAGCTGAGCACGAGAGACCTGAGAGGAGATAAGCTCAGACTGGCAAAGTCCTTAGTAGTATATAGGGAGACAGACACTGGAACAAATTACCCCAGCGCACACGAGGGCACGCCAGTGGTACGCTAGCAACAGCACACACATGCAAACCGCACAGAAAATGCTACATTGCATTTATCACAGCAAAAAAACCCTACATGGAGGCATTTACTACAGAGCAGCTGAAATGCTGTGGGTATCTTTTGGTAACGCATTATATACCCGAGACTGGTGTTTTCCCCAAACAGTTTTTCCTTGTGTCAGCAAGCTCAGACAGGAGAACATGCTTTCGCTCTAACCAGTCAGGGGTGCTTCTTGCCTTTTTTCCACCCAAGCTCACTCGACTTAATAGCTCTCCCGTACAAGACTTCACCATGACTCAAAATTTATGAGGGAAGTTTTCTAAGGTAAAAGGGCAAGCAGGTGCCTGGTTTCCACTGACTACCAGCACCTTGCTCCTACATGTGCTGTTGAACATCTCCCCAAACTGGCTCCGTAAGTGCCTGTGAAAAGGAGGCTGAAGAACAGGCAATCCAGCTGGCACCTGCTGCAGCCAATATGCCCACAGAGACGTGAGAAACTTTTGCAGTGAACTCCCAAATATCCTCTGGATTTCGGCTTAATTACAAATACGAATTTCAGGCCAAGTTTGCCAAAAGGTTTGCAAAGATCTAGTATCTTTCTGCAGACCTAGTCCAAATTATGACTTCAGGTAAAAGCCATGAGAAAAACCCATGGTTGTTGTTTCTTCCTGAAGCCAGGCAACTCTTGGCAGTTTGGCACCAAACCCACATGTCAAACACAAAATGTGAGACAGGAACAGTAAATGAAGGAATATTTCCTATCAACCTCTGCAGGCCAGAGCTGCATATTGTTACATGCCTAGGAACACCAATTTGGAAGGCGGGGATAATAATGAAATACAAAGGAAAGACAGGAAGCTGGGGTGAGAATCTCCTGATGTGCTAATTAATTCTTGATTCATTCTTCCGCTGTAGGCGTATAAGAAACTATTAGGGAATTGCACAAATGTCTGTGCAAGCTGTGGGCCCAAATTCTGGTTTCTGTTAATCTGGCAGAAACCTTTTATGCTGACTATAGCAGAAATAAATGATTTAAAATGATGTAAACCTGTGAAGCGCAAACATGCCTTACCTTTGACAGAAAAGAACCTACTGATTTTTGACTGTTTTTTTAAGTTCGGAATCCTGAATATAACGTAATGTGAAACAATGGGGAAAAAAGCATGCTCCCAACAACACCCTTAGTTTACTGAGCTCAGATTAATGTTTTAAGGAGGTTAACACGGAAACCAGACTGAACCTAACTTTCTTTTCCAGTTTTTTTCAAAGGTGGCACAGGAATATTGGACAAACGGAGAATGTAGCAGATGCTCAAACACCTTGAGTTCAGCAGCTCGGGGAGCTATACCCAGACCCTTTCTTTCTTGGTGGACTGGGGCTGCACATCTCATCGAAGCACTCACATTGATCACAAGGTCTTATCATCCCGTTGCAGTCAGTCATCTGTCAGCAATGCAGAAGGTCACACCTCTCATCTGTCAGTAAGTGATGAGTCTGAGCATTTCTCCAAATGAACGATCTCCAGTCCCAAATGGAAGCAGCCACCAAGCACGGCTTTGAACAGGCTGTTGTGCTTGCATTCCCCGTGCCGCCCCACCAGCTCCTTGCCCCTGGAGTGCTGCAGCACCCCAACGTGGAAGCAGCTCTGAATTCAAGACTTAGACCTACCATTGACAGCACGACTTGGAGACTGCCCTGGCCTCAATGTATGTTGCATCTACACATGCAAATAGTCTCTTTGGCAGAATACCTAAATGCCACTATCCCACAGCACAATTTACAAATCCAAGGTGAAAAATTCTGTATCGATTCCCCGCTCTCACACCTACGCAGGCTTTTTGTGGCCACAGCCACTGAAGGTCTGCCTCTTCAAGGAAATACTCTGTGCCTGAAACTTGTGCTGCCTCAGAGGCACATTTCACTTCCTCAAAGACCTAGCAAAAAGCCAGCTTAGTTACGCCCACACAAAGCTACAATCACTCCCTAAGTCTTCGGGAATCCTGGCTTTGGCTTGGTTTTGTACTGAAGTTCTTGAGAAGGCTGCCGTTAAAATGGAGCATCCACTTTTCAGAGACCCAAGCTGGGATCTGAAGAAACAAATCTGGTTTACTATTCTGTGCCCAGGCAGAGCCCTGAATATGATTGCTACATTTCACAGTACATAAGCACAGCTCTCACTCCACAGTACCATTTTGCTCACAATATCAAGAGAAAATATGTCATTTTTTCACAGATTTTGCAGTAATAATTTCCCAGAAGCGTACTTTACGGTAGCGCAATACAATACATCTTTCCTGCAAAGAGTCAGTCGTGAGCTGAATCACTGGAAATGTTTTCCGAAATGCCTACTTTAAAAATACTTCCACTGGATGACTACTGTTCAAAAAATGCAAACAAAGGTTATAAAAGGCATCTTCATAACATGGGGTATCGTTTAACACAGACACATGTTTTCAAACCCAATTTTAGGGATGCTTCCTGAGATGAATTTTAACAGCAAAAGCAGGTGGTGTGATGTCTTTCATTTTCAAGATAAAAAAGGGATGGCCAGATAGGGAGCCATGTAACACAGGAGTCTCTTGCATTTTATAATTCTACAGGCATGCAGGTATACTGAACCACATCTAAGTAACATTAAGCTGCAGAAAAAAAATATGTCTTTTTCACCTCCCATGCTTGCATACATAAATAATACGTACATTTCTTCGATTCAAACTAGTTCCTTCTTGCTCTACAGCCACCACCTACCTCCCAAGATAGATCTCATAAATAGGAAAAAACCACCAGCCAACCCACCAAACCCACAAAAAGCCTAAAACCACTGAAGCCAATCCCCCCCAAAACCCTGCAACCCATGGATATCACCAAGAAGAACCTACCTTCCAGTACATTTTGTCCCCATGGTTCAGCAGTAAGAATTCAAGCAAACATTCTGGTTTTCTCCCATGTCTGGGCAACTTTCCAGAACTTCTAAGCTCAACAGGCAACTTTTAGTCCTATCTAGGTTGCATTCCTTTGTGCTGCTCGCCTGTTTCCTCCCTGTTGACATTTGCACAAACTACAAAAGCAGTTGCAGTGAGAGATTCCTTCACAAAAATGGTGCTGCCGTGCTATCTTGAAAAACATTGAAAAACTTACCAAGAAACTGAGAAAGAATGACAATACTCTAGGAATCTAGAAAACAGATACAGAAATTTGCACACTGATAGATATACCTGTATTTAACCAACTGATCCCTCATTTCAAATAATTTCCTCTAGTCAAACAGTTCCAACATCTCCTTACCTGACCAGATGGAAGGATGCAAAACATCATTCTACCAAGTTTTACCTCCTGATTTTTCTAGGATCTAATTAGCTCTTGTGTGGCTATAAAAAGGGTAGCGTGCACATAAACTGACAAAAGACAGAAAAAAGGAATGATCCTACTTTTAAAAGAGGGAAAAACCTACACAGCTCAAATGAAGACGATATGTAAAATGAAGTCTTTACTTTTGAACACCCCTAGAATTTTGGAGAGAACCAAAATCTGCACAGAACCAAAACACAGCTAAGGAATTTACTTCATCTCATGATTCATCTAGTTTTTCCTCTTCTACTCCTTCAGCTTCCTTATCAGGTTTCCATGTGCCTGTTTCACTTTTTAAAACTCCTGTTATTCCAATAAATAGCTTTTCATTTACACACCACATGCCTAAAATCTGTTTTTCTTATGACATGAGAAAACCACCAACAGAAAAAAATACATTTCTCTATACCCATTTGCTTCTAAGATACTACTTCTTAATCTTTGCAATGGTTCTCTTCTAATCCAAAACCCTTGAGGCATTTTAGAAGGTAAATGAGTGATTAGAGGCATTCCTGCTGTAATTTATACGCTTTGTAAACCCTAATTGTTCTGAGTCAAAGATTTCATTTTTCCTAAAGTGCCAAGTTTAGTAGGCTTCAAGGCGCACAGCAAGATGTATCCAATTGGTCAGACTTTAATAGATTCTGGCCCACCTTAGTGTGTGTTTTGCTTCATGTTTTAAAATACAGAGATTTCAGTTGTTGGGAAGAAAATAATATTTTCGATTACTGACTGAAAAATGCTTTTTGTCAAAATGAAAATTACATTTTGAATTTAAAAATCTTGACCAGCTCCAATGTCATTTCCTGAGGTAATTTTAGATGCTTCTAAAACTTGATATATCTTATAGCAAAGATGAAAGAATACAAATATCAGTTCCAGTAATTTGCTATTAAATTGTGAAGCATACAAAACCAGTTGGATACATAAAATGTATGTCAGATTCACTGACTGCACAACAGTGCAGCATAATATGGGGCTTTCAGTGGCACTTGCTTGGAATGATCCATAAGAGCTCATGTATACTTATGAATAATATGGCCATTTTAAACCCTGAGCTAATAAAAATCTTCATACTTTGTCGTCATGCACTACACATATTCATGCACAAATGACTAAAGAGAAAACTCTGCAGGCACGATAAAACCATGCAAGTCAGCAACACTAGGTGGTGGCTGTACAGCAAGAAGGAACTAGTTTGAATGGAAGAACTGTACATATAATTTATGTACGCAAGCATGTACGATGTCTAGAGAGGCAAAATAGGCATATCTCAAACTAATATGCAGAAAATGCATACGATTCAAGTTTTTGCTTTAGGTACAATATACTTTTATTTCTAACTACTGAGCAGCTGAAATCTTGTTTCCTCAGCCCAACGTAGTTTCATGCTTAATTTACAGAAGGAGAATATGCAAGGACTGTATGAAGGGGGAGAAAATATGGATAGCATAACATTAGTACAGGGACCTGCTACTCTGTTGTTTGGCAAGCAGAGGGGCCTGTGTAGTTTCTACCCTTCAGTGCATCAGAGTAAGATTCCAGCAAAAACACATGTTAAGGGGGGGAAGAAGGGAGGGCTGGGTGTTCAGCTGAATGAACTTACTGTTACCTTTTTTTTTCTAACATAAGTCTTCTTTTTCCTGATACTGTCTGAATTTGAAACATCTAATTTAATCCATTGAAGGGCCCCGTCTTCCTTTTATTTCCTGTCTGTACTGGAGCAGTCGCCTGTTTCAATTATGACTTTCTCCAGCTCCTACATTTTTCGTGCTCCAGCTGGCTCAAAGTGCACTTCCTTGGAAGGTAAAATGCACTAACTGTGCTGATCGGAGACTGATAGCTGGAAAGCCACAATATTTAATAGCTGAGCTGATAAGAGGAGGGGTTAAAAAAAAAAAAGAAAAACCCCAACAACCCCCCCCCCAACACAATTTTGAGCCTAAACAAAAGGATATTATATAGCTGCATGTTCAATTAAGGCCCCATTTAAAATATATATACATAGAACTGCAGACTGCTTACATAAATTCATACTTTTATGGTAAATTTCATCCACTTCTATGCATGTGTGTTAAATGTTTCTTTCCTGCTTTTCAGTCAGTTAGTGCTGACTGGGGACTAGCTCGGTGCAATTATTTCAAAGAACAGGATTGTGGGATTGATATGGCACTACTGCAAAGCCCTTTCCAGCTAAAAATAAGATTGTTTTGTAGTCAAGACGGCAAAAAAAAAAAAAAGTCTCTGGGCTGTAAACACCAGTGAATGTATTTTTTTCTGCTTTATGAAAACCACAAATCTTTTTTTTCCCCTTTCCTTCTTACTCACAGGGCAGTTTAATTACAGTTTAATCTCTTTCAGTAAGCACCCCTTGAGACCTTATTGTCCAAGTACTGTATTATCAAGGCTACAGCTACAATTTACTGCAGTAGGTGGGGGCTCCCTTTAGGAAGGCCAGAAGGAACCAAAGAAGTCAAAAGAAAAAAGAAAAAAAAAAATAGAAAAGGAATAAAGAAAAAGTAGTTCAGTTACTTTATTACTAACTAACAGTGCAAAGCTTTACTGGACCCTAGAGGTACTAGTTCAATAATTAGAGAAACACTGCAAAGGCGATGGCCAACACTGCTTGCCTCAGTAAATTTGAATGAAATCTTGAAGTTAACAAAGTTGTTCAGTGCTACAGTTGCTGCGGCAGCCTAGATACATGGGGGTGGGGGGGCAAGGGAAGAAGTTAATGAAGAAAAGCAGGTTGTTAGGTGCGAAATGCAAAGCATAGATATTTTGGTTTATAGAGCAGTACTGAAAATAAGCAGGAACTAGTAATTTAAAGCAAAAAAAACCCCTACAGACCTTCGCCAGGTTCGTTTTCAAATGAATTTGGAAGTATTTCCCTGAGATATGAGAATGACTTTGGGTGTGGAAAATCAAATTTAATTCAGGCTAGCAATGTGGAGGACGTCGTAACAGCTAGTTTCTCCTGCTGTTTATACTGGTACAAGCACTGTGAAACAAATGCAACTGAGAAGAGAAGTGGTCCAGTATGAAATTACTCATGCTACTGAGGAGAGCATAGCTACCTGATCTTTCAGGTAGGGTTTAACTGTATGTTTGCATAGGCAACCAAATTATATCCCAGGCACACAGCACATAAACATGGTGTAGTGAAATCTAAGTGATGCATTACTAATATCCAGGAATGATATTTTTCCGATTATTTTTTGTTAAAAAACTCAACTCTACCATCCCCTGTCTGCTCTCTCACAACTGTTTACTGCACATGGCAGGAACTTGTTGCCAAGCGCTCAGATACGATATGGTATGTAGACAGGGACCTAAAGGGAATATTTATTTCTGTGCAGCATAGTAGGTTATGGTTACAGCTATCAAGCTGTTTCAGTCGCTGATTTATTCACCCAGAAGAATAGATATAATATTTTTCCAAATCTGTTTCCTATTAACTTTTCCTCCCCCCTGCCATGGCCACCCCCCTTCAAGATTCCTAAAATGGATGAAGTCTCTTCCTTTCTCAGCCACAAACCAAGGTATACTGTATGTAAAAAGTCCCTCATCCTTGAGGCGATGATCAAGGAACAGGATATCCTGGTTAATACTAATGCGGGAAGAAGGCTTGCTCATTCTCACAGACTTTTCAACCCACTGGTGCCTTCTGAGCCAGCCTAAGGCACGCTTTCTCTTTCTTCTCTGGGGAAAAAAACCAGTAAATAAATAAATAGGCAGAGATTATTTTAAAAGCTAAATCTGCCACGAGACAAGGCAGCATGGCACTGCAGACGCGTGCTCCATAACAGGCGACACCACGTTGGGCGGCAGCGAGGAGCCACGTCGCGAGCGCCGCGCGTTTCCAAAGAGCCGTGCTTCCTGAGCCCACGCCGCTTCTGGGCAGAACTACGTTTTGAAGCAGATATAAAAGTAATAACAGCAGCCATGACAACAGAAGATATTCCAAAATCTGGTTGCAGAATGTGGAGAAGCTCCCAAACAACCTGCAACTGCGGGTGACAAAAAAACCCCACAAAAACAACCCACAGAAATAGTAAGCGATCTTCTAGCCCCTCTGCTATTTCTCACACACAGAACTGGCCTCTCAAGAATGGAAAAGCAATCTGTGCAAAGAAAAGTCAGCGGTACGCACCAGTGCAAACTATCCATTTTCACACATACAAACCCATACCTCACTGTTTCAATATGCACTATCTTCTTGTCTCCTGACTTCTGTTAAATTACCGTTGATTAAGACAGACATTGAGGAGATAAGGTTTTTAATAACTGCTTTTATTTCCCAGAGCAAATGTTTACGCAAGTAGCACAACACCTTGTTCTTTTAATTCGTTTTAAGGCATTATGCAAATAGCAAGATCTAATCAATGACAAACATGTTAGCCACATGAATAACTGAGCTGCCTTTGGTCTTACTCCTCTTTAACACATATGATACAGGTGGGCCTTGGTTATGCTTGTTTTATATTGGCATAATCTCACTAATTGAAGGGGAAATAATCCTGATTTATATCCATATGAGTCAGGAGGGCAACAAGAACCACAATCATTTAAGCATTAAAAAAAATAACAAACAGAAAAGCTTTTCCTGCTAGATACAAATCACTGTGAAAGAAATAAAGCCAAACTTATTTACCTACACACACGACTATGAACTCATGCAATGAGATTGTATTAATTCCCTACAGTGTTACAAGACTTCCTTCTAGTGACTCAAACAACTTTATTAGGAGACTTTAGTCAGGGAAAAAAAGGAATTAAACCTCCACAGTCAGTTCAGGAACAGCACTGAATTCATTCTCGCTTATTGCAGGGCGATTTTGCATTAGAAATTTTTTTTTCCCTCAATGTTATTTTCGGAGATTACTTTTATGCTGGTGTAAGTCACTAACATTTCGGCCATTTTCTCCACTGTCTGGACTTACTAAATACCACGCTTCATAAAACAGGGATTTAAATCTTCCCGGAATAAATGCATTTCGCGCATCTCATGCTGCCCCCTCCTTCCCCACGCAAGGTTTCTACTATAAATGGCTGGTTACAGCCCAATCGAGCATAAAAGCAATTGAATAAATAGAACTATGAAGTAAGTGTAAAATATTAGTGTCCAGACATGCAAAATGTATGCAGGTACTATGAAACTTCCACAGCTGTATGGGCCTGGAGCTCATGCAGTGCCACAGGTTTAACAGGACCTGCTACCAATAAGAGTTTTATTTGCTTAATAAATTACATTCAAAAGCACAATAGTCCGGGCTCTTAGTTGTAAAATTGCCAAATATTGTCAATGACTGCTCTCTGGTTATAAATAGTAAAATAATGTACAACTCATTAGATTTTTGATTCCCTATGCAATGCTTTCTAACCATTACTCAGAAACATAAAAAGTGACTCTACACGACATTTTATAGAGGTTATAAATTGCTATGAGGAGATGACATGGGATAAATTTGTAGGCAGGGTGAAAGGGACCCAGCCAAGCCAAATGTGTAAATTAAGAGTTCGGGCAAAGTGTGGGACTACATGAAACAATACTGAAATCATAAAGATAGATGGATAAGGATTAACTACAGCAAAAAGAGGTTTACACTGATGGAAAAAACACTAATAGACCTCTCCACTGAAGACAGATAAATTACTGTGCCCGGTAGTATATAAAAATCTTAAAATCAAATCCATTTCAAGTAACTTTAATGTCCAAAGTAAGATTAATTAAATCTGGAGAAGCATTGTACAATAGCCATCTCATTTAGATGAGCCAAAGTTGCAGGATTTTCTATTTACTTTTCAAGATGAGTTTTGGCAGCTCTACAATAATTTTACTGGACCATAGGGAAGACAAATGTTTCATTGGACAATGTTCCCAGCAAATTAAATAAGTTCCTTATTTCTTTTTAAATAAAGGAATTGATTTTTTTTTTTTAAAGACACACATAATGATGCTTTTGTATTATGCATTTATATACTTCATTAACATATGACAAAATACTTTGAAACTGCCCAACACAGGCTTGCAGGACTCATCACAGTATTTCCTTTTAGCATTAGGAAATTAGGCAGAGCAGCTTTTCCTTCACTGAATATCTCAGTCTCCTTGAGTGACACTAACATTCAGAGGATACTGCACAGCAATTCTTGCAATCTTGTGAAATTCTGGGTGCTTTTCACAGGCTAGAATTGCCTCAGCTCCCAGGATGAAATCCTGAGCCCATGATCATTCTCTCACACCTTAATGGAGGTCAAAATCAGCAGGGGCATATCCATGAGGTTCAACAGGAATAGGCTTTCACCTCAGTGGTCGAGGCACTCAAGTCACTTGCAGTGTCAAGTGCTGAGGTTGGTGTATTTGTTTCTCACTGGATATTAAATTGACTTAATGAAATGCAAAGCTTCCCAGAGCAGCAACTATGTTGTCTCCTATGCTTCTCACAGAGACTTTCAAAAAAGAGTTTTGCCTGCTCCATCTGTACAGTATTAATGCCCTCTTTGCTAGGGCTGAAGTTGGCATCTCCTGTCCAAATGACTCCACATCCCCAGTGCTATACAATAAATGTGTACCTGAACATCTTGGTACATACATTTCACTGCTGGGACAGTATCTAATAAACACCTCTCCACTAAGAAATGTGCCAATTCTTTTGGATGGTAGAAAACTATGGTAGAAAACTGGAAGATATTTTGACAACCTCATTCACAACAAAAGCCTTCATCAACTAACATCATTACAGCTGTAGTGGTATAAGAATAAAGCAAGATAAAGTTTTTAGGGAGAAGCTATAGATTTTATGAAGCCAAATGATATAACCTGGAAAAAAACTCCCTACATACAAGCCTTTTTTCAGGTCTTGATCTACTTCAGTTAGTGCAATAAATGGTACTACCTCCTCCTTACAAACTATGCCTCATCTGCAAACTTTCAAACAAATACACTTTCTCATGCACTCTCCTTCTTTCTTAAATAGGGGGAGAATGCCTCACAACACTGAATATTTCCCTCTGATAAATTAACATGGCACGGGAAAAGTGCTCCCAGTGCAATCGCAGCAGCAGGGTAGTCCAGTGGCAGAATATCAGTCTGAATGTCAGGAGACTTTGTCCTATGGGTAGCCCTGCCATGATTTGACCTTTGGTACCTTTCTAACCATTCCCTCTTTCATCCTTTATCTAGCCTGTCTATAACAGATTGACAGTCCTTTGGGGCAGAGGCTACTCTCTTCCTACATATTTGTGTAGCGCCTAACACAAAGGAATCCCAATCTGCTTTCAGCACTGTGCAAACACACAACTAAAAATGCAGCTTCTTCCTCTGGGACCTTGCAATCTCAGGCAAGAAACAACAGAGAGATACATCAAACAGATGAAAAACACAAGTTAGCTCAGAGCTCCAAGTGGTCTGTCTGAAAAGCAGAAGCTGGTTTGTTTTACAAAACATGGCTTTTACCTAATTCTGAAGGCCCCCATTAAAACTCTCTGAACTCTCCACCAGTGGTCATTTTTCTATGCTCTTTAAGTGAAAAATAAACCAACTTTATAGTAGAATAAATGGGATCCCTTCTCAGGAGACTTTTATTGCTTATAAATTTGCATAGTGGAACTCCAAAACTGAAAATGGGATACGGTCAGTCTTTTTCCATTTGAGCAGTTTAGTTCCAGCGTTACCTTGTACTTTGTTGGTGGTTGTTTTCATCTGTTGTCTCTTAGATCTAATCTTCTGAGAACAGACCATCCTTCTGTTGTACACATATTGTGCCCATAGACCAGAGATCCTGGACTGGGAGATAGGTCCCAAAGTACTACCTCAACATAAAGAGGAAAAGGCAACAGTTTATAAACAAGCTCAGTGAAACAGCAACCACCGTTCTTGTCCATATGTATGTGATAGGGAAACTAGATCGGCTTTGTGTCATCTGAAAGCAGACACGCAAGCATTTGATTTCCCTGTGAGCTACAATGGTTATCTAAAGAAGTTTAGAAAGCCCAGGATATCTGACAAAGGAGCTCATGGGGAATGTATGAAAGATTTATTCTAAGAAAAAAAAACTGAAAAAATATCTGGTGTGAGCTGGGACATTTCCTATGCTTACACACATGCCATGAATCCCAACTGAGTCAAGGGCAGCAGTGAGGGCATTTCTGAGGGAAGAATTTTGCAACCTCCTAGTCAGCTAACGTTTTTTTCACGTTTGAATGAATTGGGTCTTCTCACTCTAAGACCTCGAAAAATCAGGACTTTGTAGAGCTTGCTAACTGACATCTCTCTCATTCATGAAAAGTGTAATCTGCTCAGCCAGTAAAGAGCTATAAATATAATTTTTACCCTGCTTCTTTTTCATATTCCTGGCTCCTGGCCACCTGGATTTGAATAAATCCATCACCGGAAGATTCCACATGTTTGCTATTTGAGCAAACATCTGTTGGTTAAGCTGCTGTTCCCTTGGGAGTATGGCCTGGCTGCTCCACCCGTCAGTTTGGTGGCTTGGTTTCCCTTGTATGCAAATGCACGTTGTTTTTATTAGCTCATTCCTTTTCTCTCCAGCTATGGCAGAATCCACATTGCGCTCTGACGTAAGCTCAAATGCTTGGTGCCCTTTTATTGCTCTGCTTAGCTCAGTCCTACTACTCTCTTGGAGGATTGCTAGCTTGCTGATTGTCCTACTAAGGACTTCACTGACAATTACTTCTTCATCAAGTATTTTCTGAGGGATTTTTTTTTTTAACATCAGGGAATGGTCTAGACCAGAATTCTTTCTGTCAACTCAGTCACTTTATTTTTTTTTTAATTATGTGGACCTGAGTATGTACCACCCTCAGTCTACTTTCAAGACTGCTCCTAAGATCTTTCTCCCCTCTTCTGTTTCTCCACCTTCCTTTTTGTTTCACTTGAAGCTTTTCCACCTTATTATCTTTCTGCTCCTTCCTTTGCTTTCCTCATAGCCTAGCCTCTCACTAACCATCTCCCAACATCTAAAATAATCGGTAATAAAATAAATAAGAGTTGATTACAAAATCAACAGTTGTATAACAAATCCCAAATGAAATCCTCCACATATATATGTGTGTGTGTGTCTTTTTGAGCTATAGCTTCAGGCAGTTTGCAGACCCAGGAAGACAGTGTGGAATTGGTTATAGGCTGTGCATTCATGAGTCATATCACCGGTCTAGACACCACTGCTTTAAACTTTCCTCTGAGGATTCAGCTGTCTACGAATAAAGTTAGTCTCTGTGTACAGGGCAATACCACGCAGACATAGCACAGAGATTTGTACTGGTTTTCTGGTAAAAGAGATAGGGTTCAGTGAGAAGAAAAGGCAAATTTTATTCTTCAGACTGATTCTGTCCTCTTTTTTATTGAATAATCTATATTTACTGTCAACATGCAATTTCTTCCCCTACCCATTCTGTCTTTTTCACATATACTTGCTGTTTGAGAAAGCTCTTGTGCAGAGGATTACAACCAAGTTTCTAAGGACGAAATACCTAGAACACCCTGTTTCAGATGATGGATCCTCCGTATCCAATTACCCACCATGATTTTCAGGTTTAGAAACATGCTGGAATATTTGCACATTAGAACTGGTTTGGAAGTACTGAGATTGTCTTAAGTGAAGAGAAATTTTTTAAAATGTGATTTTTCTCTTAATGGGGCGATGCTGGTTATCGTAATTTCAAGGCAAAAATGATTAGTTCTTCTCAGAGCTGCTTCTATTTTATTTTAAAAAGCAGTGATGGCTCCCTTCTGATGACATCTGGAAGGGAGGAGTCCCCACAACAGGAGTCCTCGAGGGTCCTTGGATCAGCCTGCATGGGAGCAGTTGCAAGATAAAGGCCAGAAGTACTGAATGCAGAATTTGGTCCATCAATCAGTTTATCAAAACAAACTCTTATTTGAGCTTGAGGAGGCCAAAGAGCTGGATTTCATCTCTGTCGAAGAACTATTTTTCTGTTTGTAAACGTTTTGTAGTAGAGTGTCGTGGTTTAACCCCAGTCGGCAACTAAGCACCACACAGCCGCTCGCTCACTCTCCCCCCCACTGGTGGGATGGGGGAAAGAATTGGAAGGGCAGAAGTAAGAAAACTCGTTGGTTGAGATAAAGAACAGTTTAACACTTGAAATAAAATAATAATAATAATAAAAATTATAATGAAGAGGAAAACAACAAGAGAGAGAGGAAGAAAACCCAGGAAAAACAAGTGATGCAACCACTCACCACCTGCCGACGGATGCCTGGCCAGTGCCTGAGCAGCAATTGCTGCCCCCCGGTCAACTCCTCCCAGCTTATATACTGAGCATGATGTCATATGGTATGGAATACCCCATTAGCCAGTTTGGGTCAGCTATCCCGGCTGTGCCCCCTCCCAGCTTCTTGTGCACCTGGCAGAGCATGGGAAGCTGAAAAGTCCTTGACTACAGCAAACATTACTTAGCAACAACTAAAACATCAGTGTGTTATCAACATTCTTCTCATACTAAATCCAAAACACAGCACTATACCAGCTACTAGGAAGAAAATTAACTCTATCCCAGCCAAAACCAGGACATAGAGGAAAATCTGAAGGAAAGTAAATCAATTAACTTCAGTTTCCCTTTTATTTTTCCTTCTACTTTCAGAAATTTGGCTTCTGGATTTCTCAGAAGGGGGAAGCAAACCAGGGAAAAAAATTCCACCAAGTATTGACTCGGGGTTCACATTTCCTCTAGCTATTAGAAGACATCTGGTAGTAGCCTGGAAAAGAAGGCTTGTGCATCTGTGCGAAGACTGAAGCAAGCATCTCCGAGACACATGTGTCCCGTTGAGAAGGATGCTTCCCTGCATGATTCCTCAGATTCATGGCCTAATCTGCTGTTCAGCAGAGAGGGAGCTGTATCCAACTTCAGCTAATGTCTGCTTGTCAGTTTTCATACAAGGAGCCAACAGCTTTGGCTTTCTGCAGGCGCCCCACGTCTCCTTTTCTTCATGTTAAGTCGCTTTTTGGCACAAGGTCTTACGACAAAGCAGAAGACAGTGCATTAACCAGACAATGAGCTGAATTCCAGAACTGACTGAGCAGGCAAAAAATGAAATCAGAAGTCCTCACCACCAGCAATGCATTTTGTGAGCTGACTTGTCCATTAAGCACTGTGGCCACCTGGGCTAAACTGCAACGAGTGCTTACTGCCAGGTGGCCTTGTCATCACTTTCCCTCTGCGGGCCAAGGGCCGCGCAGCCGGAGGAACAGACAGATGATAAATTGCAAAAAGAATTAGAGGATCTGTTGTCCCAGCAATTGAATTTTTTCAGACAAAATTAATGGACGTTTTTCTCTTTGAAGGAAGCAAGGCAGCACATCTGCTTCAACCTAAGAGCAAGAATAACTGGGGAAATCTCACACCCTCACCACACATTCGTGGTGTGAAGGGAAGGGAGGTGCACCTGTCAATCAAATGCAGCTGTCTCTGCCGAGGGCAGGAAGCTCCGATGGCTGGCTCAAGGAGTCTTTTTCTAAATTTTTACTAGGTCTTATACTATTTTAAATAAGACCGCTGTGGCCTTGTGAGTTGAGCAGTTTTAAACCTGTTTGGCAACATCTTCCCCCTCCACCCACTTAGGGCCAGACCCAGCAAAGCATTTCTGCTTGCCCTTCTCTTTAAAGGTCTCATATAGGTCCTTTGAACTCAGCAGACTCTTCTTGTGCTTAAATGCTTTGCCGAACACCAGCTGGAACAGCACCAGCTCAGCATCGATACGATCCTCCAAGGACTGCATGGGATGTAAGCATACCTTGCCTGCTGGCATTTACATTAGATGGACTCCTGGTCATCCCTACCAACGTGAGCAGTCATAAGGAAGTCAGAAGATGAGCACTAATTTTAAGGGCTACAGTTATATGTGTTTAATTGGTCACTACTCACACTACACCTTACACTGCTGTCAGACTGCTATTTTTTTGCCCAGACTTCTTTCTCCAAAAATGCTTTGGCAGAAAAGCTCACAGGATGGAAAGAGACACAGAAGCAGTGGAGCCAAACTCCTAGAATCCAAATTCCTAAAAGGTGTGTTATGGAATGAAATCTTAGAATAACAAATGAGCGTGGCTGCTTTGGAGATACTTCCCCACAGCTTGAAACGGAGATGTGGGAATGTCTATGCTTGTACTCAAGCTGTTTGCGTGTACGTTTAGTAGAACTCTAATATTCATCACTCGGCAGAAATTGGGCTGATATTAAAGCAAATATTTCAAGAAAAGATTTATGCCCAATCTGCTTCTACTTAAATTGTTTCTAAAATATGAGTTCATTCACCACGTGCCTAAAGGAAGGATCAAAATGAAACAGCTGGTGCATGGACCAGAGGAGAGAAGCACATGCTTGATGAGATGTGCTGCATCAGCACTCTTTTACGTATGACTCTGCACTAGTGAGTGCTTTGCTGCAGACCTGACACCAGTGGTGTAAATTCAGGTTGTTTCTGCTCCTCTCATTTCATTAGAGGGTGAGACGGGAGGCCAGAGAGCACAGGAGGAAGGTGCCACCGTCAGCCCCTCCTGCCACTGGAACAGAGCGGAGAATTCAGGCCAGAAAGATTCATACCCATTGCGAAATGACGGACTTGCACATGCTTCCAGCTGAAATTGATGCGAATGATTTCATCCTCAACAAGCCTTGTTCACTCAAAACGAGCAGAAATCACCTCATAACTCCCTTGTGGTGGTGAGATTTACAAAAGAGACATAAAACGCGCATACGGTGCCAGGTTCTTATTCATTTAAGCAGGACTTAAACCCGGCAAATGGTCCCAGTAAGTTCACGGGGCTGCTTGCAGAGCAAGGCACGCCGCGGGACAAGGAACTTGTCTCGCTTCTTGCCTTAAATTATCTTGCAGTGTTTGATTATGTACAGCACCCCTCCCCATGCACAGCACTGGTAAATCACTGGCCGATTCATCAGATGTGCGTGCCTTTCTACTATCTTTTATAATTATTCTCCTCATAACATCCACCACCAACAAAGTTTTTCCAGGTTACAAGTTAACCACCTGCTGAGTGACCAAAATGCTGGCCCAAAACTTCAAACACATTCCATTACTTTCATATGTGAGTAATTTTATGCTCAGGAATAATGTCACATGAGTCATAATATCCTTTGAATTCACTGTCTGAAGGATCACAGCCCAGAAGTATCCTCAAGTTCAACAGTTGCCATGTTTTCCTCTCAAAAAAAAAAAAGAAAAGAATGCACTGCCTGTTTGCCTTTTTCATGAGGTAAGATGGCCAGAAATACTGGGGGTTTTATATTTGACATATAAGTCATAAATAGAAAAATTTACCTTGTACTTGGAAAATTTTCCCCTTGTTTATACGGATAAAAAGTCTCCACAGAGAGCAAATTTGATTGCTTTTCTTTAGCAACATAAAAATCAACTCAGTTTCACATATTAACACAGAAGCAATTTTTCAAATTAATACAGGCAAGCATTTGACTTATAAATTATAAGTTATTTTGGCATTCTAATGGGAAAACTTTAATACAATCATGATATAAAATACTGGAAAATCAGCAGTATGCATGCTTGTAAAAACATTTGTTTATTTATTTTTGATTTCTTGTAACTTATTTGACAAACTGGAATAGATCTTACTGTATCTAAATCACAGTAGACATAGCTGATACTTCCTTCTAAAGAATTACTCTGCCAGTACGTATCTTCTCTAAACATACAAATGTTCGGTGTTATTTCCAGACCCTTACTAATACAAGTTGTACTGCAAATTTCAGAGCAGCAGCGAGAAACTGCAATTAATGGGGAAAAAAAAAATTAGTATTGTTCATGTGAGAAAACCGTACCAGCATGACCTGTCCTGGCTTTGATTCAAGTAAGTCTTCAAACATGCCGTTAAGTACAAGCACAGATGCTGTTGTAAATAGGAAAGGGGTAGGCTACCCCATGAGAAATGAGTAAACTCTGCATTGCCCAAAATTAGAAGCGCATGGACTCCCTTCACCTGCATTTGCCCCTGACCTACACCCTTGCAAATACAGAAGCTGGCTACCTGGGCCTCTGAGCCAGCCAAGTCTTCATAAATCAGATGGCCAAGTTGGCCAGCAGACATCATAAGAAAGCTTCAAGGTTTAGTGATGCAGTCACAAGGACAGCCTGTGCTACAGAAACCACATGCTATTTGCAGTCAAAATGACTACACAGCAGCCATTCCTTGCAAGAGTTACTCTGCTCCTGGCACAATTATGCTGTTACCTGGAACAAAGACATGACTTATAAGTTCATTAGCCACACGTTCTTTTTAATATCTCCTTGACAAGTAGTAATGACAATCTTAACAGTTATAATTAACTTAGCAACAGAATCCAAAGCAGTCTCCTAAATCAATCATCTGGAATACACCTCACTGCTTCGTTCAAATAGGTCTGGACTTCTTCAAATAGAGAAGGGTCGAAAAAATCTGCTTCTTTGCAATGTGTACTACCTTGAACCAAAACAGCTTTCCTTAAAGATCTGTTTTCTTCTCGTTCACCACAAAATGCACAACACAACTTGACAAAAGGAAGACTCCCCTGCCTAGGACAGTGACTTGTTATTCAAATCTTCTGAGCCAAGCTGCAAGTGGGCCTGCCAGGGATGAGAAAATAAATTGCTGAATCTATTGCCCTTGAACCAATAATTTTTCTCATTTCATTTCCAAATTTAAATTAATTAAATATTTCAAGAGATACACACTTCTAAATTCAACACAAGATAAATGCATTTGAGTAATGTTCCTTGCATACTGGCTGAAGACTCTGCAAGAAGCAACGTGCTTCAGAGAGAAGCTATGGTTTACTGTGACACTGGCAATTGAAACAATATCCAGAAAACATGATAATTACAAACGAAGGTTCATTACAGACATTTTATTTGTAGTATAACTGCATAACTTCTGCCCATTTTTGGATAAAGTTCTTACAAGCCGACACTTACCAACAGCCCCAGCCGGCACACCTAATCGGCCCTAATGCTCAGCTGTGCCATCAGCTTCGTTTCTGAAGGGGATGACGTTTCCATCCAGTGGATGCTTCCAAACTTTTACAGCAGGCCAGAGGTTCAAGTTTGGCACTGACCAATCACTAGACAGTTGTACGAGACAGACACACTGGAAGTTGTTTATGATGATGCTAACAAACACTGGCCCAAACACACATCAGGTTCTAGAGGAGGCGCAAGCAAGGAGGGTTAAAGTCGTGCTTGTGGTAAAGCTGGAAGAAAGGCAGCGTACCAAACACTTTCCGTTTCTTAGGGTGTTTGTCTCCAGGGCAGAATCCACCTTCATGTTAACCAATGTAGCCTTAATAGGCTGAATAAAAATGTTGGTATCACGCATTCCAGATGTAAGACAACACTAACATGCCAATTCTGTGATGCAAGCCCGACTGACCTTTTAAGAAATGCTGGGAGGACAGGGGATGACTTAATGCCTATCTAGCATTCTTTCCCTTAAAGCTAAAAAAAGACCTTCCAATAGAAACGAGCTTCTGATCAAATTTAACGATGAGCCGCAGTCACTTTTTGCCTAAGAGAGAAACTAAGATGTATTTGGAAATAACATAATTTGTTTGTCTAGATGCAGCATTTTAATGCTGCCAGTTCCCAGGGTTTTTCTAAATTAAATGGTTGCTCTACACAGCTCTCTCAAATATGACATCCTCTGAAGTTTGTATATGTTTCTGGTTTTTAATAAGTGCATTGCTGAATGAATTTTATGTGTTTAACACTGATTACATTCAATGCTACTTTTTCCTGTCTTCTAAGGCAGACTAACCCCCAAATACAGACAAGGATATGACTTCATAGGTGACTAGCAGGCTAAATTAACAGATGAGAGATAGCAGCAGAACATGCTATCAACTGATTACCAAAATAATTCAAGTTGTCTTGCTTTTCCCAAAATTCAGGCTTTGAAAGGCTTAGAATTAGCCCTAATAAGCATTCACATTAAAAAGTATCTTTAAATAAATAGCTATAGTACCCTAATACCCCGCCGACTACCTCCAGTCCAGGTATTGTACTCTACACAGCCTTACTGGCTACGAGCTGCACTGTCAATACCCAAATTAGTGCTTTGTCGGTTGCTTCTAGCAAATATCCTATGCATAACGCCTACATGCAATTTTAATTCCTTCAAAACTATTTGCAAAGTGGGTCCATATTGAGTGAATAGCTAAATTTAAAATATATTTTCTGTTGTTCTGTTGATATTAACAAAACTTAAGGTGGAAGGGAAGACCCTCACTTTGTGCTTCAGAGCTCAGGCTTAATGCTCTCATGTTGTACGATCCATTAACACTCATGGTAGATAATAATGACTTTAAAAAAAAAATTTCATGCATATATGCTAGCATGTAACTGTTCTACACAAAATGCAACAGTGCCAGGAAGAAAAAATACCTGTGACTTAAAAATTTAAATTATCTGCCTGAGCTGTGGCAGAGATTTGCACAGAGGTAGTACAAATAAAAATGCAATACTCCTGATTTCCATCTTAGCAACAAGCAATGGAAGAAGAAAGTATGTTCAGATCAAACTGCACAAGAACTTTTCTTTTTCTTCCACTTCGGTCTCAGTGGATGAAGAGAGCTTTTTGTGACCATCTAGAAAACTCCCTTATTACTATTTTTTGCAGACATGTTACAAATACTTTTGATGATTGTCCTGTAGCTGCTACTGTGTCCTTGTCTCCTTCATTTATTGCTTCTCTGCGTCTACTTGTGTTTTTACTCCTTGCTTGTAAACTTTTCAGAGCGTGTTTGTTCTTTTGTACTGAGTTTAACAGTGCAAATAATGGAATTCTGTCCAGGAATGGGTTCCCAATACAACTGCAAAACATAGAATATAGTAGGCCGAATGACTAGTATAGTGATCTGAACAACGTTATCTCCGTGTCCAGGATGTGGCCCAACAGATGTAATGCAAAATGAGATAGGATGTGTTATTTTACCATTCTTCACAGTAAATTATTTCTCTGCCCTCTGCAAAAAATGTCTCTTAACTTGGTGTCTCAGAAAGTTTGGATTTTATCCAGGTTATGCAGGAAAAATCCAGATTAAATACTTTGAAAGTTAAAAATTTTGCAATTTATAGAAAAATAAAAAATCTGAATGGGAGGGGCCTTTCAAAGTACAGCCCTGTTTTTCCAAAATGCACATCCCAGGGGATCACCAATATTACATTGTCCCTGATAGAGCCAAACTTTACATGTAGTCAGAACGCAGCGGATCAGAGATGATGATAATGAGGGTGGTAACGGCCGAAATAGTAACAGGAACTTGGTGATCGGGTTAGGAAAATGGATGGGGCAGCAGGGAGGAGAGAGGGGGGATATGGAGAAGATGCAGCAGGAAAAGAATTACATATTTTTGACAAAAACAACAAAAGTCAGACTTTATAGACTATAAGAGACTTTGTGAGAAAATAAGAGGTAATTGTTCACATTCCAAACATTTTGATATATAAACTGCGCAACCATTGCCCATGAATAGCCCAGCTGTTAACAATTTTTTTTTCTCTTTTTTTTTCCCCAAGATAATAATCAAGCTTCATGCCAAGCAACTTTTCTCCAAGCGCATGATATTTTGAAAGTCTGGTCAAAACATAGCTGTGACATAATAAGTTTTTAAAGAGCGCAAGTGACTCTGAAAAGATCCTAGTCTGGGTTTGAAAGAAGACCCAGTTTATAACCCAATTAGGAAGAAAGCACTTTCAGGCTTTCACTCTAGTGGAATTCTCAGAGAGTCTCCCAAAAAAGCCAGTCCTGCATGCACATCTGTTTCCAGTGCGATGCTGGTATGCAAACTATTGTCTATTGGAAGTGTGTTGTGGTAACGTTTGCCAGGGTTAAAGACTGGGTCAATTTGATCAAGAAGCTAAAATTAGCTTCTGTGTGTTTTCCTGAAAAGAAAAAAAAAAAATACTGTAAAGCTCTTTGTTTTCCTTCAAGTCTTGTTCTCAGATTTCTGTTCAGCTGTGTGAACTACCATAAAGCAGACGGTTCCAAAACTTACTTCTTCCTTACTTGTTCTTTCTAATTGATGCAACAACAGCAGCCATTAGCTTCTACAGAACGGAACAGTCTGATTCCATATTTCATGCATCACAAGAGTTTAAAACTCACTAAGGCATTCAAAATGCCTACAGTAAGACAGATGCAAGAAAAAAATTTTGTCTAGTGCAACTAAAACAAACAGAATAATTTTAGCTACTAACAGAACTTAGGAAAAAACCTTTAGGATAAAATTGTACATGTTTCTGGAAATGTTTTAGTCCTTTGTCTTTTGTCACATGCACCTTTAACTATCCATCACTTGTATCTGCTGTATTACAGCCATATACACGGGAACATTTTTCTGTCCCTTTTCATAAGAAACACAACAGTTAATTTATTCTTAGAGCACTTAATTAAAGGAAACTTCTTTATACGGAAAAATTTATTAAATTAAATGCTGGTAACACTGTGTCTGTTTATGAAAGCTTTTAATTAAAAATATTTAAATTACTTAAAGGTGGAAAAAAACATATTAAAAAAAAAAATCCACTAAAACTCTACCTGTCATAGATCATTGGGTTCAATCTTTACTGACCTCAGAATAGCAGGTTCAATTTGGGAAGAGGATCCCCCTTCCCCAGAAAGTGAAAAAACACAAAGGAAAAATAATCTTCACACGTTTTGCTTACACACACTCTCTAAGTGAGGCTCCTACAATGGAGGCAATTGAAATGTTCATTTTAAAGCGTTATAAAGACAAAGATGTAAGAATGAGAACATACAATAGAATAAAAAAAGTCAGCAAAGGCCCTGATCCTGCAAATAATGTCACATGAATACTTTGATAACTATGAATAATCTCTAGTGGGAACTACTTTACATGTGTAAATGTTTATAAGTTTGGTGCATCAATGCACAGGGTATAACAGTAAAAAGTTACTGTAAATACTTATTTATTGGTTGGAATTTCTGTAAATTAGGAGACAAAAACTTGATTCTCTAGGATATGCCATCTTAAAGCAATTGCTCTTTAAACTGGCTTGAATTTTGTCAATACCGATGGCCACAAAGGCCCAGGATATCAGACCTACACCATCAGAGAAATCAGAGAGTTATTACATTGGCTCTGGGAAATAAAGAAATTGCTGGAAATGTTTTTTGTTTCAGCCTGAGACCAACACTCTTTCTTTGCTGTGGATTCTCTTCTATCCACAGAAATCTCCCTTATTTTACTAAAAACTAGCTAATCTTTTAACACTTAAAAACTGATAGGTTCTCATAAGGCAGTGTGGAATGACGTGTTTATTTCTGAATAAGCAGTAATTTTAGAACTAATTTGCTAACTTAGCACTAAAATGGCAAAATTAAAAAAATGCTAGCTTGATGTATTGTCAGTGTTCAACAGGCTACCTTGAATTTAGTGAATATGTTTTCTATTTAATCAGCTATAGATGCAGGACCAAACTGAAGTTAGCTGAGCAGAAGAGAGGTCTTTTTGAAGATTGTATGCTTACTAACAGGTCTTTGATTGTCTTTGGTTTTGCATTAACCGCACATATTGGCCTACTTCTGTTGTTCCAAGTACAGACTTGTCCTCGCACACATAAAAAATTTTTTATAAACTTTCCTTCAAAATTTGCAGGACGTCTGTCCTTTAAAGACAGAGAAAGCTTAATAGGCAAGAAGTTAACATCTATATTTTCTGCCTTTTCAAACTGTACATGCTAAGTTTTCCTAATTTTTAATCTTTTACTCTACTTTATGGATATCTAAATCTAGCGCACAGATGTGAAATACTAGCTATGTTACCTTCACCATCCTTGAAAACAGAATTTAAAAAAAGAAAAAAAAAGACATACTGAAGTTTCAGATCTGTTCCAACAAACTGGACTGAGAAAATTTTACTGGTATCAGAGATAAAGATTCTACATCTGATATTGCATTTCTGCTATTTCTCCCCCCACCTCCCAATAATAAACAATAGTTTAATTTTCTGTGCAAGTCTTTTTGTGGTAAGTATTTTATGGTGTACCTCCCTTATTTCTTAGATACGAGTTACACTCTCTGGAGGTGATCACGTAAAGTCACAATATTCCTAGTAAAATCAAAGGCCACTCGCTTAAGAGCGCAAAGCATCTGGCTCTACATAAAACGCTTTCATGCAGAGTTTTCCCATGGGCTTTCTGGGCCACAGATTGTAGCTGAGGGGAGCTTCTCCTTGGGAAACAGAAATACAGGCAGCTTTTTGCTTTCCTGGGAATGTTCACCATGTCCCTGGCTTTATTGGAGATAAGCCTATGAAAGTTAAGAGAGACTGAGGAATTCTGCACTACAGTGAGTTCAACTACATGCAAATGTCTATCTGGAAATATAGCAACATCTTTCAATTTCCCAATTAAGATACATTTCAAGCAAGAGATGAACTTTATTTGTCCTTTCTATGTCCTTTCCCAGCCCAGAAAAAAATCCTGAAAAATATATTATGTGTAACATCAGTGACCTTTAGAGCTACTTTTAGAAAAAGAAGAGTCCATCTTTACTGAAATGAAAACAGGGTATAGCACCAATGGAAAACGGGAAACCAAATGCACTCTTTCACATTTGGGAATGAGTTTGTGTACATGAGTGACATACATCCCATTTTCCAAGACAGTCTCAGTTTATCTATCTATCTCCAATTGGGGTAAGAAAATTAAGGGACTCACCTGTTTCTTCCATTGATCTCATCACTTCAGGTCATCTCAAGACCTTTACTAGTTTCCTCCAGGGACTGGAATTGCGCTCTGGGACAGGGACCAGAGACAGCCGTGGGCACTCGGAGCCCTCCCAGGTTGCTTGGAGAGGGCACCACATCACCCAGCACAACCCAGGCGCTGCAGAGGCACAGCCAAAACAACACGGTGGGCTTCATCGGCTTAAATTCACAGAGCTGGCTGTCGGGTGCTTTCTGGCTGTACGCTCTGCAGTTCATCTGTCTTGAGAAGTATGCTACACGAATGAGTTTCCAAGACTAACCATGGTCTTTATGGAGATTTTCAGGACCAGCTTTTCTTCTAGATGCCACGAATCAGGTAGTTGGCGATTCAAGGCTTAATGATCATTTGCAGCTACCATTTTTGTATATACAGAATCGGGAAGTAAGAAGAAACCTTAAAACAAGACCAAAACCTTTGCTACTGCTTCCAACTATGCTAGGTTGCCTCAGAAAAGCCTATCTATACATACAGACCTTGCCTAGGCTTAAGTTAGTGTTTTAGGTAACAAGACATTCCCTCATGCTTTGTCCTGCGTTTCATTATACATTTGCCTCTTTTTCAGCTACCGAGGAGTATGCAGCCATTATTTGCTTTGGATAAGATACCTTCTTATTGTGCATTTCTTATTGTGTGCATTGCCCTGTTATTAAGGTAATTTGAAACAGCCACGTGCAAAGTAACAGGGGAAATCTCTGAGTCGTTTGCCTCATCCTATGGGCATAATTGTGTCCACATTATTCAAGCTGACTATTATGTTGTTACAGAAATGTTCTTGTTCAAGTGAAATTCAGTATTTTTTCTTAAAACAGGCAGGTTATTAAAAGACAACGTTTTAACTGCAGTATTGGCTCTCATATATAAATACTAAAAGGAAGGAGGAAAAAAAAAAAAAGAGTTAGCTAAATTAGATTTTTTGTATTTAGCCAAAGTAAAACACAGTGGAGCACCAAAGGGAAAGCTAATGTAAACCCTGCTGAACAGCTTCTGTAATAGTTCTGTAATAGCACCATTTGATGAGCTCCTTGAGAAAAAACATTCTGGAAAAACATTACGTGTCCCGTCCGTCCGTCCGTCCGTCCACTCCCCCCCCCAAAAAAAAAAACAACAACCAAAAACAGAAGAGGAGAGAAGTTATCATTTTCTAAGGAAGAAGAGTTAACATTTTCTGTCTCCACAGCCACAATACAGATCACCCATTTACGCAGTAAGGTGTGAGGGCCACACAAGGAAGGAAGTCTTCAGCTACTGAAGATCATTAGCAGCAATGAGGGAGGCCGCTGTCAGTCGCTTTGGACTAGTTTCTCTGGATACTTGTACAAAGGACGGAAAATTATCGGCGCCAGTGGGCCTCTGCCCAGGTCATCCTACAGCTGAACACACGAAACGTTATGCCATGAGAATGAATGCCCTGGAAGAAGCCGAGGGGTGGTTTGAGCCCCTGCGTACATTAATCACCCTGAATGTGGTCTCATGCTGGGATTCACAGCCAAGGCAGCCAGCAAGGTTGACTCCTCTGAGAAGGGGAGGCGTCAGAATAATATTAGAAGCATCAAATGTCCTCCCTTTCCCTGGTATGGAAAGCTCATCTAGGAGGTGTCAGGATAAAACATGAGAGCTGCAGTTGTGCTTAGAGACATGAAGGAGTGATTCACTGTTTCATGGCACAAGTGGAGGAGGAGGCTGCAATAAAAACTTTTACAAGGTGAGATCTAAACCCTGAACGCAGTGCAGGATTACAAAGCCTTTTTTGTCTTTTCTCAGGTTTTTTTTTCCCTGAGAGCGCTGAGTGTGTTGTAATTAAACTGTAAATTTCTTGAAGCGAAAGCACCAACCATTATGTTCCTGACACACCTGCTTTATGAAAGTTACCCACACACTCACATGCATTTTTGTTGACCTGTACTCTTTAAGAAGGAATCCAAAAGACTTAAACAGGAAAAGTATGCTGCAAACTGCTACCCATGAATGGCCACCTTTAATTATTAAGGAAGATAACAAAAAAGATGGAATGAAGCAAACATAGTAGCATCTCCTTCATGTCTCCTGGGGGAAAAAAGCCAACCAAACCCTTGGTAAATATACACTTCTGAGAAAAAGAAATTCTTTTGATTTTATAAATATTAAAGTATAACTGCTGATATATTAACTCTTTACCAATGTATGTTAACTAGCACTTCTTGTCCAATTAAATTTTTGGAAGGTACTAATAATGGTAAGACCTCCAATGGGGTTACTCAAAATGTAATCGGTCAAGGCAGAAATATATCTGCCTGACAAGACCTGATGAGCCAATAATAACACATTAATATTTCACATACACATTCTATTCATTCAGGAATTAAGTCATTTAATGACAGCTAAAAATCAGAGGAAATCATCACAAAATGACAAATTACACAACTAAAGCACTAAATTTTCACAGAAAAACTGGAGAACCAGAAAAGGAAAAAAGCTTTTCTTGTGACCTGAACATGCTCACTCCTCCAGCAACGAATTCAGGATTATTTCTTATTTTTGCTGTCCAAGCAATTTCAAATTTCAAACAATTCTCTGTCTTGCCCAAATTAATAGAAATTTAACATGAAGCCAGATCTAACTCCCTGACACCCACTTAAAAACCCAAAGCTAAAATGTGCCGAGATTCCACTTTGAACACTCTAGTATAAGCATGAATGTTTTATTGATGAGAAAATACTGCTTTTAAGGCCATGTAAGACTGGTGAGAGGTAGAACTGAATCATACCATTCTGTACTTCTCTGAGCTGCAGGATAGCTTAGGGTGCTCTACAGTGTTCATTACGGTTAAAAAGAAAAAAAAAAAAAGAAAAAAAAAAAGAAAAAGCTTATATTCAGCATTTGTTGCATGTGTGCCATGTTCTCCAGGATATGTACAGTATCTACTTTTGGCTTTATGGCCATAAATAGAATATCTTTTTTTACGTGAGACGCTCCTACATCTGTTTTCCCTGCTCAGATAATCTTCCAAGATCTTGGCTACAAACAGTAATGTCAATATTTTCAGGTAATCTCACAGAGATTTAGAAATATAATTCCATACGTAAGTGCTGAAACAAAGTCAGGCCCCGAAAAATTCACAGGCATTGAACACCTTACTCATTCTAGAAGTTGGGAAGGATGACTTATAAGCTTGCCTTGTTCCTATGCTCTTTTCCCAAGCTTTCATTATTGGCCACTGACAGTGACAGGGTGTTTAGCAAGACGAAATTCTGGTTTGAGCCAGCATGGCAGTTCCTATGAATAGTTAATATACTGTTGAAAGTTCGGTATTTTCATACTAGTTACTCTCAAGATTTCCTTGTAGTCCTCTGTGATGGCACATTTCTCTAATCCTTCTCACTCCATCTGTAGACCAGCTGGAGTCTCAACCTGATATATCCCTGGTCTGATGTTTCTTTAACATATATATAAACTGACTCGCACACAAAACTTTTGCTGACTATTTTAGTTCACCTCTCTGTATTTTCCCTCTGGGTAGGAAAGCATTGGCACTTCATGTCTGTCACTCTGCTGGCCTTCATTCAAGCAGGTTTCCAGAAGAATGCTCTGGAAGCCAAATGACTTTCTTTGACTGCTGTGAGTCTTGCTCCTACCTCCCAATATAAAACAAACTCTCTAACTCTTTGCATTTCCTTCCTGTTTCCACTTAATGTTTTTAGTAAGAACATTCCAACCTTTTCAAGCTGTCACTTGGTGTGGTGCCAGGACCAAGAAGAGATAGTGGGGCAAAGCACAGAAACCTGGTTGATAACTAAAGGTTTAGGGGTCCCAGCTGAACTCCCCTAGAAAGAGAACGCTGCTTTGGGTCGTTTAGGACACCTGCTGTCCCAAAATCCAAAACCTGTTCCCAGTGATTGTAAGGACCCAGACTCAGCTGACAGAATCTTCATCCCAGTTCTAAACAGGAATTAAGCACCCTGCAACAACAGAGAGGAGCGGAGCGCAAGGAAAGCCCGAGATAAATAGGAATTTTAACAAAATGGAGAAAATCCAAACAGAGAGATTGAAGTGGTACGGATTGCAGGATTGACATCCTGACAGAGGGGAACAAGCAATTCTAAAATTACTTAATTCTTTTAAAAACAGGACCAAGACAGAGACACACTGAAACATTTTCAGACATCAGAGTCTCTCTTTGGGTGTGATGGCTCTTTCCGAACTTTCTGGACTTTGTCCCTGAAGACCTTTAAAGGCTAGAGACTTGTCCTTGAATATATATCTGAGCTTGAAATGGCAAAGAGTTTCAGAAGAGGGTCTTGGCCTCAAGAAGTTTGCAGCTGGAGTTTGGCAGCCATCAGACCATAACATATGCTACATCTGTTGAGTAAAGTTTTCAAATGAATAGATGTAAAAATGGTAGTGTGGAAAAAAGCAAAGCTAACGCAATACTGATCGTCTGGCCCCTAAATGATGACAGTATTATGTGTTTTAATTTTATGAGCCATACAAATACTATTACATATTTTAAAACATGCTAAAAAATAAAAGTAATTACACTATGATGGTGACAGTTTATTGTTTGCAGGTGCACAGTGCTGGAGGGTCTGGCTCTCTGGATTAACAAGTGACAGCACTGGCAGACACAGACAGCTGTCAGTTATCTTGCCTAAACTAGAGAATTACCCCAGAGATGATGCAACAAAGAGGACACAACAACCAGAACTGAAAAGCACAGGTGTAGACTGGAGAGTAGATGCACAAGAATCCAAAGCTCTAGGAAACGTCTTTAAAAAAAAATATTTTTTTTGGCCATCCTCGAAAGGATTTAGCCACAGGAAATGCAACTGCTCTGCCTGATATTGTCTGGATTCCTATGTTAGCTATCAGGTTACAGTCAGAAATTACTAGGTAAGTGGCATGTATGGGCTGTGCTGTCACAGCCTAGAAAGGTGTGATTGTCCCACAGCTGATAGGAGAACTTCCATGAAGTATGAAGTCTAGCAGTTCTCCCTGCGAAGTCCCCCCTTGCAACAATTTGTCCTGTGAGCAACAGAATTAATGATGTCTGTCTTCTCACAGATTTATATTTTTTAATGTCCTTCCCCATCTCAGCTGCTCCCTCACTCCTCCAACAGCTCCTGCTCTTCTTATGTTCCCTATAGCACCTCCCCAGGCAAGAGACAGCCTCTGCCAGAGCCAGGCGAGAGCATACGTGTGTGCCGTCTGACCAGGCGACTCCTCTTAAACAGAATGGACAACAGCAAAATTGTACTTACCATTCCCTCAGTGGGGCATTAATTTCAGTTCCTCTCCCTTCCCCAGCCACTGATTTTCAGACTTAAAGAAAATTAATTACCTGTGAGACTCTCATTTGAAATTGTCTAGCAGGTTCAAAAGCCCTCAGGGAGGAGGAAGGCACAGAAAAACTGTGTGATTGCCTAAGCCTTGTTTCCTTAGGAAACCGGCCTAAACACACATTCAAACGAGAAACACCAACTGTAGGCTTCCTCTGGTCTGGTCCCTTAATCAGCAAACATTAATACTTGCATGGAAACAGAGGGGAGTATAAAGAAGTTAATTTCCAGGGAAGGTTTTCCCCTTAAGATATCACTACTGTTCTCGGCCTCTTTGACTAACATCAGCACCGCTACGTGCTGCAAAAAGGTCTCGCTTAGAACATACTTACTATAAGACAACAGCTGGAAGGGTAACTGGCAGATCTGGGTAGAAATCACTATCTTGTTGCCAATAACCTTTCTGCAATGTTCAAACTTTCCCACTTTATGCCAGTATGAACCCAAGCCTTCTGAAGTTGAGAGAGGGAAGGCAAAACAAAACAGTGGCCCCAGGAGAGACCTATACCAAAACCACCCATTGCTCAATGTGTAGAGAGCCCTTACTCATCTCTTGAATCCCTAGTCCACTGAAAACACATCAGGGGCTTGAAACTTAGTCCTTCAGATGTGTCCCTTAACCACCTTAGTGGTTATTCTCAGGTTGTCCCCACGCATCTTTTTTGTTGGAGTTGTGATACCTTTGAATAAATATTTTCCTGTTTCTGGACCAAACAGCATATGGCTCTGCAGAGCACAGACCAGCAGTTTCAGGCAGCATGTGGGAAAGCAGGGTCAAGTCGTTGCTTGCAAAATTATTCCCATGGAATAGATCTGTAAATACTCATTTTAGAATATCCAGAGCTATGGTAAAATGTACTGCTGCAATGTGGGATTGAACTTGTAGGTCATTGGTCTAAAACGGGCAGTGCCAGAAGAGGTAATGATGGCTTGAACCTGGGTTTTTGACCGTCACTGAAATTGATATGCTCCTGCGAACATTTGATTTCCACAAAACAACATTTTTTCTTCTGTGATCAAATATTTCATCAGAAAAATCCCGAACCAATTTAGTCATTGGAAATTGTAACACAAAACAATGCCTTCTCACCCTAGGGGATAAGGGTAACACTTCTCCAGCACTCCCATGCTCCTTAGGGCAGTGTTAGAGGAAGAAGTCCAAGATGTAATTTGATTTCTCCAGGGCTGAGTGCTGAACTAGTAGTGGACTGCTCTGCTGGGTCCAAATTTAAATTACTATTTAAATAAATTAGAGAAATTTAAAATACACATTAGCAGTTAGAGATTAACCACATCAGTTTAACAGGTAATGAACAAGAGCGTGTGCCATTTTTGCTCTAACAGGAATGCACACATCAGATTAGTTTAAATGCACACAGAAACCAGAAACAGATTTGCCATCAAACTCCCTCTCTGAACCAACCAAAATAATGCTCTGCTTTCGCTGACATGAAATGATGAGAGGAGGGATGATGCAAGGTGGGGTCAGGGAAAGGGGAGTCATTAAAGTCCTTGTATAAACTCATGTTTTTTCACTGAACTTTGTAAATTTCATCTTTTTTCTCCCATAAATTTCTATTGACTCTACTTTTAAACCCCTCATTTCCACTGCAGCCATGCTTTAATTCAGAATGGAAGACACCTGAATTACATAAATCTCCAATACAAAGTAACATTTTCTGTGCAAAGTAAGAGCTGTCATGAAAAAGGTAATGAAGAAGAATAGCTCGTACAGAGGGCTCTAATGCTATCCAGCTGCTGCTATATGGCACTCGCTGATAAGACTTTGTTTTAACTTTACAATAGAGAAAGTTTGGGAAAGGTTAAAAATCAAAATACAGGAAGTAAGACTCTTTATACTTCATCTGTTACATTTCCTCTTAAGTAGCATTTATTTTCTTACATAATTTAGTTTTCCACAAAGAACATGTATGTGTGCCTTTTGTTCTTTTTTAATAAAAAGAGAAGCAGCATTTTAAGTTGTGCTTTTTAGGTACATGTTTTTAGGCAGCATTCCTATTTTCCTTGGGAGTTTTAAAGGAAAGGATTGTGAAAGAATGGAGTAACACAAAAATTCCATCAGAGTTACAAAAAGCATAGTACAATTCAGAGTTATGTTTTTCGGATACTTCTAATCACTGCTACCATCCTATATCTTCCACTACATTCTAAAAAGGGGCTAGTTCATTCTAAATTAAGAAATGTCAAGAATGTGTAAATAAAATGCTGTTATTATGCTTATTACTTTTCACAGTTGTTTATGCAACAACCACTGGGAACATGTTGTTGAAAGACATTTTACCGATAACTCTGTTGACAATTATATTCACAAACCAATTTTTCCACAGAACTATAGAAATAAATAAGTTTTAAAAATACGTCTTAAAAATAAGCACAGGTGTTAAAAGAGGATAAGAAGGATAAACCCGGCCTTCTAGTTTTACAAATGAAATACTTTGTCAGGGTGCAAATGCGGTAACATAGTGCCCAGCCACAAAAACTAGGATGACCTCGATTAGAATTGGACTAGAAACAAAAGTGAAACTGACTAAATTATTTTTGTTTCCAAAAGGGGAAAACCAGCAAAAACTGTAAAAAATGCCCCTAGAGAGAACTTGCAGTGTTATTATTTCAGTGACTATATCATGAATAGTTGGCACTTTGAAATATGTCTAAAATTAACCGTCTTTTCAAGTGGCTTACCCTATGTTGCAGTGATAAATATATATCCCTCCCCCCTGCTTTCTTTTTTTTTTTTTTTTTTAATTTAGAGCTCCTATAAGAGAGGCCAGAAAAGGCAGATATCTATCCTACGTGTCAAAAACAACGCAGGCTGATAGCGATTACCACAGAGCAATGAGAAGCGCCATTCTTCCCTTGCAGTGCACTTGCAGTATCTCATTAGAGCTAAATATGTAGGCTGAGGGAGAGCAGACCCCCGAGGAACAGAGCAAACTACACTCCAAAAAGGTTAGCATGCAAACCCCTTCGCACATTGCGACCACTTACTGGTAAGCCAAACTAACCTGTTGATACTATCCTTTAAAGCGTTTTTATTAACCTTGATGACAGTCAAGATGTATTTCCAAATACTGAAGTCGACATCAATAATCTCTGAATCAAGCACTACTAACATCTCCCTGGGGAGGAGTGGGAAAAAGGCTGTTGTAAAGACTCTTAATGGTAAACCTCTGCTAGCAATTATTTCAAGAGACAATGAACATTTGGCAAAAACAGCTGAGGCGGCTTTGTTGAGGCAGCTTAATGATGTAGGAGCCAAAGAGTTAAAGTGAAGCCGCGAAGTTGTGCAGACCGCTGAAACCTTCCTGTTGGGAGTTCCTTTCAGAAGGAGTGGGAAAGGAACAGTATTAATAGCTATTGCTGGGCTGCACTTTCCCACAGGTCTGGACAGGATCTCCACATCGGCTTTTGCCTTTCTGAAAGGAAGACCTGAAACGACTGCAGACGTTGGAGACCTCTGGGCCTCACAAGGAGGAAACAGGAGGACCTGAAAGACAAACCAAGGGCTGTGCCATGCATTACAACTGCCCACAGCCAAACAGCCACAGAGGAGAAAAAGGGAGGGGTGAGAGGGGGGAAAGAGAGAGGAACAGCGAGGAAGAGGAAGAGAAGAAGGCAGCAAGCGAGCAACAGCAGCTCTGATGTCAACGACAGGTCGCTGTCGCTTGGAGGCCACTCACACAAGCCCACTCGTCCTCTGAGGAACCTGGAGAAACTTTCTGTCCCAGCAGGAAGCTTGCTGGTACAGGAAAGGATTAAAAAACCCAAGAACTCTCAAACCAAACAAACCCCCCCTAAACAAATAAATAAAATTGCTCAAGTTTGTTACGAATCACCTCATTTTGCACACTTGAGTCAAGGTTGTTGTTCTCAAAGAGTTTTACCTCTGGGAGGCAAGAAAATACAAACTGTGCCCTCTTTATTACCATAAGTAGGAGGATTCTGCCAAAAACTGTAGAGAGACCTGCAAGCATACAGGGATTTACTTAAATTTACTCATGCTGACAGTAAGTTGCTTTGTCTTCACTGCTGCTTACGTGATTACCACTCCAGTTAACTTAGTCCAAGTTAGAGCTCTTGACCTGCAACACAGCACAAGCTGCCAGAAGGAACTGAATTATCAAGGACCATCACATCCTGCTCCATTACATGCAGCAGTCAAGCTTTCAGGTCATTGCCCTATGTCTGCCATTGCTGGTCAACCTGGGTATAAAGAACTATACTTACGACTTTTTGAAAAGGGCCAGGAATTTTTTCAACACTAGACGTATGTACCTTCAGTTAGCTTTTTATTCATGACAATTTGGATTTTTTCAACACTAGACATATGTACCTTCAGTTAGCTTTTTATTCATGACAATTTCCCACAATTACATAAATTTGGCTTAGTTTGCATTCTTGCTCTCAAACCCAAAGATTATTAAATCCTGTTTGGCATACGTGTGAAAAATTACGCTTCTCGTACATGTGAAGAGGCATTTGCCTTTCCACCCAAATAGATCATCCTCTGTAAGTTGAACATGATTACAACAAACCTTCAGTGATGCAAAATACCAAATGGACTGGAGTCAACGGGACAGCAGGCAGGAGCAGAGAAGTTTCTCTTTCAAGCTTCTCAAAATAACGGGGTTTTAGTTACAGAAATTACTTGCTTTGAAGATGGGATGTGAGACAGTTTTTGGGGCTACCACATCACTTGACTGAACATTTTGAAAGCTCTTTGCTCTGTTCCAATATTAAATAATGTTCCCACCTTTGCCCTCAAATCTTGCAAATGAATCTTTTCTCCAGCCAGACCTTGTGCTAAGCACCTCCTTCTGCAGACAAATATATTGAGCAGTGAGTCCTGCTGAGAAGAAACTGGTGTCTAGTTTAGGTGATCACCTAAAATACAACACAGGAGACTTTGTAATTAATAAAACCTGCATCAGATGTACTGTGCATCAGATTCCAGTATGTGAAACCACGTTAATTATCAACTATGGTTTTAAGCGTATCTTGAAAATTTTGGCTAAAACGTTCCATAAGTGCAAGGTCTTAGCAGATTACAAAGGAGAGCTTATTCAAGAGAGGATTATCCAGTGGTAAAAATCTGCTTGGGAGCGGGAGCAGGGAAAGAGGAATTTGTCACAATCATTAAATGCAGACATATCTATCCATGTTACTTTCTAAATGTAAAACAACTCAGAAAAAGATATTACAAAGCCACTTTTCTGTTACAACTTTAAATATTCCTTACATTCAACTTCAGGGAAGAGTTGAGGACATCGTATCATGATTACATTCACTTTCGAGATTCAAGCAGGAACAGCCTAAGGATGTTTATTTTAAACAGTAAAATGCTGAGTGAAGTAAAATGAAGTCACTGTAATGATTAGCGGGCTTCTTTTTCTCTTTAACACACAGAAGATTTAGTTTTGCTTGGTATTGTGATGTCTATGAGTAAGCAATCATTCTACCTATTACTATTATGTTAACAACTGTAAACCACCTACAATTACTAGCATGATCCCTAACCTCTGAGAGGTGGTAATCCAGTATTGGTTGTTAGCTGTCAAATTTATTTCCCTTTGGTGAAATATACCCTGGATTTAATTACCAGTCATTCTTGATACTTTATGGAGTTGAGCTCAAGTACTGTGGCTCTGACATTTAACCCATGACCCTTAAATATTTACCAGCTTTACTGGTTGTGTACAATTATCCCTTCAAGTATATCTCAGATCCATCATTCTGCCCATGACTTACCACTCCAGCCATTCTAAATCAGATACATCTTCTCCCTCCCAATGAAAGGGGAATGTTTAATTACTACTTTTTTAAAAAAAAAGAAAAATACTGCTGTACTGAATTGTGCGGTCAGCATCTGCTAACTGCACTTTTACTGTGTTAGAGGATGACTTGCTTCAGAGGGACAATAAACTCAGTTGTGTGCAATGTTTATTAACAGGAGCATCAAACAAGATTTCTGTTACCGATTATGGGCTCAGTGCTCCTCTCCGGTAAAAGGAGTGGAGTGCAGGGTGAAGAACAACAATTCTCTGACATGCTTAAATGATGACACTGAGCCCACACAAGCTTTTCCATGAGGTCAAGTTCCCATGGGTGAGAAGATGACAGTACCAGGGAGTAGCCATACTTCAAACAACACAAATAACTTCTCAGAGTTAATGCTTCTCCAAGTTGCAAAAACTCCTCCAGATGCTTCTCTGTAGCAGATAGGGAAGAGGCAGCCGATGACCCTAGAAAAGCCACCCATGCAGGGGGGAAAGGGTAACATGCATCCTCCCAGAGGCAAAGTCTGCCTGCAAGGACTCCAGATTTGAAGCAGATACCTAGAGCCTTTCCGTGGCCACCGAAGCTTCCCGGTTCTGCGCAGAACAGGAGGGAGAATTCAGAGGAGTAAAACCCTGTGCAATAGCCTGGGTATGCTATGCTTCCCCCAAAAGGCTTTCGAGAGTTAGTACAACATGACCTTTACTTTAGCTGATAGGGATAGCAGGTTACTAGATAATCCAAAAACTGCCTTCACAGAAGCAGCCAGCCTAATTTAAGATACGCAAACTTTCCTCTCTGCTGCCAGTGCTGCTATAGCCCATTCTAAATGTAAAGAACCTGGCCAACAGCACAGGAAAATACTGCTCAGCTGTAAACAGGCATTTTTAAAGTGTAACACATGGCAGTTTACAGTGTTTGCATATGTACGTGCACATACATAGCTTCACAAACAGGATCTGAGCTTGAAAAGATTTACAATTACCCTTGATTTTACTCAGCATGAGTTGTCACCTCGAGGGGAATGCTCATATGGTGCAGCATTAAGCATATATGCAAGTCTTTGTAGGAGCAGAGCCACTGACACACATAAGGTGATTTATAAGTAGTGTTCAGCAGACATATTAGCTTCAGAATATTCCTTTAACATAGTTAATCAGCAACCTGACTCAAGACTGTGCAACCTAACCTCACTGCTTCCCCCCCCAAAATCCAAGCCACTGCACAAAACATGTATTAAGAAGTTTGCAAGTTAAATATTTATTTGCATGTAGTTATCTTACTTCCAAAAGTGCTTAATTTGCAGGTAATTTCCACTCTATATAATGTATTTTAAAAAAGCACGATAGTCTAGATACTGCCTTTAAAATTGTGTATTACTGGTATGCATTACCTCTAAATCAAAAGCATTTTAATATAATTTTTCTTTTCTCTCATAAATAAATATATAAAATTCACTTCTAATAGGTAAATGAAATGCCTCATGGCCCTCAAACACACACACCCCACACACACAAAGGAAGACAAAAATGATTATTTGACATCACTGGAATGTACCAGAGAATTCAAACTCAGATATTCTCTGTAGAGAGTGACTATTCATTCCTCCCTTCAGCTGGTTCTAAAACCCACAGTAAAGTTTAAAAAACTGTAGAACAAGATGACTCTTACCCTACTGAATTAATATAATTTCCCTTCTTAATATATGGCTTCAAGAACTCCACTGCATTTGACAGCGTGTTTTTAACACGCAGAACAGAAATATTAGGACTCTAACAAAATGTACTCTGTGTGTGTACCTTTTCAGATGTATTTTAAGGTATTGTTCTGGGATTTGATCCTGCATTCAATAGTTGGGGAAGTAGGAAAGGACATACTGGTTTCATGTACATAGTTAAGAAACTGCAAGTATTTATAGGATCAAGTCCTTCACTTGAATTGGACTTCCTGAAAATGCTAACATAAGCCTCACTCTGAGAGCAAGAAGTCGTAGGATGGAGGCCCAGACAAGCCCACGAAAATGCTAGAAAAAATACTGTGTTTTATTTCCCCAAGCAATTCCTTTCATTCATCTCAGTGGTAGCTGGGCTAACGAAATCAGCAGAAAAAAACCCACAGCAAATATGGCATCCTGCTAGCGCAGCATGGCTCAAGTGAATCTGCCCACTCTTTCTGCTATCTACAGAGTAACTTCACTGTAAGACAAGGCTGATTACAACTACAATTGCACTGTGCACTTCAGAACTTCAAAAAAAGCAAAAAAACTTTGGTTGCACTTCAGACTATTATCAGTACACAAGCATTCACCATATGAATGACACTTTTCATAACTCTGGGAAAAACTGAAGTCAAAATAAAAATAATTAACTTATTTCTTTTAGACTTCTCTGATTTTAACCAGAAATACAACCTTCTTTTGAGATAAAAAGGAAAAAACAACCCCAATTCATACAGTGTATGTCAATCCAATGCATGTTTATGAGCATGAGTTATAAAGCATTTAAAAAAAAAAAGACAAAAGGAATTTAATCCTTCATCGCCAGCTTCTAAAGTTATTAGTGGGCAACGATACCTATGAGATTATTACCTGTGTGGGAGGGGAGAAGTAAGAGGTATACTCAAAGTGAATACGTAATACACTTCTATACCTAAATTGAGCAAATTAAAAACCAAGAAGAAAACTCTAACTAAAATCTTTTTTTTTGTACTGGTATAGAACTGTCTTTTTACAGATACAGCACTATGAGAAGCTGAATCTTAAAATATCTGATACATGTGACATATCTAATTTTAAGAAAGCAGTAGCATCCAACTTACATAATGATCAGAGAATTATAGAATAATTCAGATTGTAATGGATCTCTGGAGCTCATTTAATCCCAACTGATCTAGTCATATTTGCTATTCAGACATTTTTCCCTACATCCTCCTCGCCTCTGGTTTCTGTCGGTTCTCTTGAAACCATCTACGCTACATGAATCTTCTGGCTTGCATTTCATGCTTAGCAGGATAATTTACAACGTGATGATGTCTTTCTGGAAGTCTAAGAGATGCTTCAGACACAGGAACACGTCTTCTGACAATGTATGCTCTGTTTTTTCTGCAATCTCTGAATTCTATATATGAATTTATTTATGGAACTACTCATATTCAAAAACATGTTCCAGTGTTTCTCCCCCCCCTCCCCGCCCAATGTGGGCACGGTCTAATTTATTACTGCAGAAGAATGAGTTATTGGCAACTATCTTGCACAAGGATAGCTCCCAGAATACATGACTTTCATTTGCCAAGATTATAGTGTCTCTCAACATGCTACAGCACAGACATTTCTGAGATAGCTTAGCTGTTCAGTCAATAGTCTCCATCACAGTATTGTTATGCATGAGACTTAAGCATCAATTTGAGGGAAAAAACCTGATGACCTGCAGAGACTTTGCAATGCCTAAATGACCCACTGCTGAAAAGGCACACAAAATCAGGTCCCTTATCAAAGGCATCAGAAACTGCTATCAACTTTGATTTGCTTTGGTTCACTTTACCCTTGCTTAAAACACAAGTGAAATTCACAAAAAAGTTCTGCAAAGTGTTTTGCATTCCTACAGTAAGAGACTGCATAAATAAGTGTAACGTAAGTAATTCTCCAGGATGAGAGAAGTGTTTTGATGAGTTAAAATAATAAAAAAAATTATCACTCAAATATGAAAATCAATTTGGACAAATTAAAATCAATTAAAATCAATTTATGGACAAACAAATCAGTTTGTCCATAAATTCCTGTAAATGATGTTCCTAAATCCCCATATCTACAGCTGTGTGTTCAAACTTCAATTATAAAAATGTAAACCATACCATGTTTTGTTCTTTACAGCTGGAAGAAATTCTTGACAGAGAGCAAAAAGTAAACATTATAGCAAGGCTTGAGTCTGGATAGTACCCAGAGCAATAGCTCTGCAACTGAACAGTGTCCATGTTAATTTCAGTGATATATTAATTAACCTTTCTGACATCTAAATGAATTACTTCATGGTGATCAAAAGCATGAAAGCAAGCATGGGGTCTCCAACAGAGATAGGCTTTGAACAGCATTTCATTCTAACATTAAGGAGATAGATTGGCAATTGAGAGGCTCTAACCTCTTTTCACTTATCTCAAAGATGAAGCCAACTCTGAAGCAATCACAGTCCTACACGGCATCTTGAGTGACGCAGGGATGCCAAGAGAAACACGCAGATCTACTCAAACTTCACTAAGAGTAAGAGCATTAAAGGGAAACCAAGATCTGCAAACCTGGTGGAAACACACAGCTGCATTGTGAAAACTACAGAACTGATTAACTTGGAGTCAGAAGCAGCCCCTCATTCTGGCAGTACAAAAACCAGCGCAGTTGGAAGCACACCTAATCCTTTCCCACCTCCAGTCTGACCTGATCTGTAAGGAAAACTACTGTCCTAGCTTTGGTAGGTACACCTGAGTCCCTCAGCTGTTGCTTGTATATCTTGAACTAGCTCATCAAGTCCAAAAAACCATCTCTTCTTCTCTGATCATGCTGTTCACCTGAGCTACAAAATCAGAACAGAGGCAGCCCTTCTTCGGGTGTCCTTTTTCTTTTTTTCTTCTTTTAGTAGGAATATTGTAGGATGCCCAGATAATCTCTGGAACAGTCTAAACAGCGGTTAAACCAATGGCAGTTTTAAAGGTGAAAAACTTACAAGAAAGGAAGCAACAGAAAAGATAACATTATATGAGGAAACCTGTCAATGAGGGTATAAGGAATGGAGAAATCATGAGCGAGGAAATGTCCCATTTGTCTTCAACCAACCTAAATCCGTTTGTTCTCCCACAACTTTCAGTGCAACGTGTGCTGCCACAGGATCCTGCAGGGAAGCACAGATATCAAAATAATTTCAGACCTGTACTGATCAGCGTTGATAGAGAAACGAGGAAGAGGAGAGAGTGTCCTCAGCTGCTCCGGAGTGCAGTTTGCCTTGTGATCGTCACCACTACTGATACTGTATATTAGCCAACAAAACTGAAATGTATGTTCTCCCTGTTTAGCCTCCAAAGTCACTTGATGTATCAAAACTGCAAAAGGTCAGGGGACACCGTCTACGACCACATCTTCTAATGATTAGTTTTACAAACCTGCGCTGGCATCTGGAACACCTAACCACATTTTGGAAGAGATTATCAGGCAGAGTACAAGTGCAGAGATCAAGGCTGCATACTAAATGCAATGTATTACAAAACCATTCAGCTTTTCACCACAAAGATATTACTGCCATCTTGATATTTCAGTCCTGTTCCATTCTCCACACTGCAAATGACTCCAGAATTTTAGATACCAGAGGCCAGCCCTACCCATTCCCCCCCAAAACAATAAGCCAGTCAACAAACACTCACGAGTAGAGCACAGAGAAATAGTTTTTGGAATTGATGCTGCTGCTACATACTGACCATTTTATAATCCATTGCAAAATCTGTATCCAAGTCATCATAAGGAAATACCCAAAGAATTCTTGCATCTTCCAGCATATCCTTATCTGCCAAACAGAGCGGTAATTATTTTCCGGTCTTATTGAATTCAGTTTTCTAAATGACCGTTAAAAAGCTCTGATGCCACAGAATCTGACTGAAATGACAGATTATTACAAGGTCACTAAACAGCTCGTCGTGAACTTCCTGATATTTTATAAACTAGACTGCCTTCACATATTGTGACACATGAATGATTGCAAAACTCCTCTCAACAAAGAACTTTTCAAGGCCTTTTGTCTTTAGTACTAGAAGTGCTTGGAGGGAGACCGTGTTCTCCGAAAAATACGAGGTTTAGTTTTCCACAATGAGGAAGCTGAATCTTAAAGAGCTTTTGTCCCTACTGAAAAGCCTTTGAATATAAAGTGGAACTGGCTAGAATCTCCTGTAAGTGATCCCTGGATGAAGACATAACACATATCATAATGCATTTCTTCTTAACCTTTCCACCCTCTGCTCCATGCTTGCTAAATTCTCCCAAATCAAACAAGGCGAATGACAGCAAATGCACTTTCGTGCACTTTCGACTGTATCGTAAACGAAGAATGTCTGTCAAAAATCAGTATGTGCAGTGGTAAGGCTATTACTGTGTATGTGAAGTGTTCTTCATTTTAAATAAAGGAGGAACCACTCTAAAGCTGAAAAGTCCTCTCTGAGTGTCACATTGTCAGCCAGGTTGATAATGGCTCAAAATGCTATGACTCACTAAAAAGTTATGCTTTTTTTTTTTAAGTACTACCCCCTCACCAAATCTGGATCATTAGCATTTTCTGTCTTCACCATAGATACTAAGATCCTGACATGGTGAAATGCCCTTTTTAAAATGCCCCTCTGTCACTATAAAAATAAAAAAAATAAAATTCCAAAACTATACCTATGTGTTAAGTGATACTTTCATCTTGGTCAGTTTTCAATTAATTTACAATACTGTTTTGTTTATCAGAGTGGGAGCTGAGCCAAGCCCTCAGCGCATCTGATGAGCCTCACAATAACCCCGAATGCACCTGTTAATTTTGCCTCTGGGTAAACAGTTGAAAACTCCTCAGCTATTTCCTCAAATTGGGTGGAAACAAAGAAACATGAGATTAAAAAAAAAAAAAAGGCTAGATTAGGGAATTGGAGATGCATTAATTTAAGAAAGGAACAGGGTCAAACTAGGGGCTAGGAGGCTAATAAGCACAGAGCACACAGCAAGAAAGCTCACAGCAGGGTAAGAGTTCACTTAATTTATTCAAGCGATCTATTCCAGACGCAGTAAATGATACATTATTGGATCCAGACCTGCAACTGCTTAGTAAGACCAACCTCACTTAAGTGTCATTACCCTCCCCTTTAGAAATATTGCTATTACCCAAACCTGTTCACAGTGAGGGCTTTACTCAGCTGGCAATCCACTAACTTTTGTTCTTTATGATGCTCCCCCTAATTCCCCCTCTCTGCTGTGGGAATTAGGCATAACAACCACCATGCTAACCGCAGAACACCCAAGTTGATCCAACTCTATCAGATTTTTAGTACTTTATTACACCGAAAACCAATCCCATGGATAGCAGACTATAAACAACAGCAAATGCTATATCAAGCAAGCAGTAAGTGGTTAAGGACTTAGAGATTTACTAGGGGGTTTCAATCAATCAAAGTCTCCTTCGTACAAATTAGAGAAACCTGAAAAAGGAAGCAGAGAAACTCTTGTCATGGAAAATTTTAAAGGAACTTCAATTTTATGTCTTTTTCTTTGAACAAAAGAAATAAAGGGCAGATGGTTTTACTGTAACAGATTGGCTTTTTTTTCCCTGCTGAATTATGATTAATGCATTTATTAAGCAAGAACAAAGAGGAGCACTTCTATGATGGCAAACCTTTTCAGTAGCTGGCTGTTGATGTCCTTAAGAATATAATCTCATCCAGCGATCAGGTTACGCAAGATTTCAGAATGCATTAAAACTGTACGGTACAGACAGAAAGTGTAGGGACTGTGAAGCACATGGAAGGCATAAACCTTTGCTTAGTGGGACTTCCTTCAGTCCTTGGAAACCTGGTAAGGTCACACATTAAAGACTACTTCTAACTACCTGTCTTCCCACCCCAAAGAGCCCAACCGACCCTTCTGGGTGTCCCGGAGGGGCTCTAAGATGAAATGAACCACAAGCCCCCGCAGCTCTTGCTCTGCGCCTGGGCAGTCTCTGGAGATGGACAGTACTCAACAAAGAGAAGATCATAGCCCACCACCGCATCACGGAGGGAGGCCATGGTGCATGTTGGGCTGTGCTTGCAGATCACACCACAGGTTTGCCTGTGCTCGCTTCTGCAATGTATAGCTTAGACGGGACCCCTGATGAGATTTCACAGCACGGTGAAGTCCCTCCATTAGGCGCCTGTTTTAAGTCGTACTTTCCACAAGGCTGGGGCAATAACGTTCTTATGCTGATAGAAAAGGAAAGGCTAATCAGCCATGAAAAAGATAACTGCTGCAAAACTTACAAAGTTCCTCCTGTCCTTCCCGGGCCAAAATTAAGTAACACGTAGCTTGACACCAAACACAGAACAGCTGGAATAGTGGGGAACTACTGAAAGTTCTGTTTGTTAAAAAGTTAATTGACTGAAACTCATATATTCAGCCATTTGCTTCCCATGTTTGTTAATTTCCCCCACTTAATAGCTTTTGCAAGGTCCTTTGCATTTCTCACTGGGAGCAATCAGTTCTTTATCTCTGGAAATTAGCACCTCTGGAAAGAAAACAATAGTAACAGGCTGCTCAACAGAAGCCTTTAGCCTGAGAGTGTTATGTATCTTTCAGATTTGGTGTCCATTTGCAGAACTGATTGCAAGGCTAATGATGGTGTCAGCCACTATGCTACTTTATCTGTAGCAGAAGACCAAGGGCTCTTCATAATGCTTAAAAGAACATACTAAAAAAAAAAAAAACCCAAAAAAACTTTTGGTCCTCTTTCTCTACCATAAAATGTGATAGATTACCCTCAAATGCTTTTGTAACAAGTTAACAAAAAACAAAGTGTGACTCACAGTGTGAACTTTCAAGATGGTCCAGCTCTGAGGTTTTAGGTTGGGACAATCTAGAAAAGATAATTCCCAAAGCAGGATTCACATCTCTCTCTGAATGTAAAAATCAGAAACAACTAGCCCTAGGACTTTGCTTTGCACACTTCTAGGAGATAGCATTAATAATTGAAGTGCTGGTGGCAATTTGCATTCCAAGCAGTTCTATTCAAATTGATTATATTCAAAGTATTGCCACTACAAGCCTTTAAAAGGCCTCTGCAAAAGCCACAAAAATAGAATTGCAGTTTCTAGATTTTTTTTTTGTTTGATTGTTACTTTCGATCTTTTAGCATTCAGATTTTCAGTCTTTTCTTGGAAATCTTAAGGGCTGCAAAGTAAAAAAGCTGAGATCTTGAGGTAATCATCTAGCTCCAGGAGCTGGGGCTTTAAGAAAACACTAGATATTGCAAGACCCACACTAAAACCATGAGAGCTGGAAACGCTGTGTGAGGCTTTGGTTTCCCTTTACATAAAGCACTGAGGAAAAACAACACGTAAAAAAGGTGATTAGATCCACCAGTCAGATTTATAAATGTAAGGGGGCTTAAAATACTCAAAATATATTAGATTGATAAAGAATATTTACTGCATCTGATATATCTGTAAAGTACAAAAAAAAAATTCAAGTATCATATACATAGACCCAAACTAAAGCCATTCATTTAAAAATCCCCTGAGCTTGTATGACTCACGTAAGGTGAATTTTTAATTTTAAATTATTTTTCCCTTCTGATATCAGTGCCAACTCTCCCCGACCCCTTAACACGATTAGCAGCAGACAATGCCACCACTGTTTCCAGAGCAAGGACATAAGCTAGGAACAAGTAATATAACAAAGCTGTTTGTGGCTCTACAGTTAAAGGTTATGTCAGCATTTTCATGATAGAAACCCTGTTTCAGAGGTCAGTAACTCTTCTGGAAAAGCTCACTCCATTTAGAAACTTGGCACAGAGGGTTCCCGCCATAAGACACATTCTTTCAGGAAAACTGAACTACGTGCATGTATGTCTGTGTGTGTGTGTGTGTATATATATATTATGGGTAGCTACAACGAGACCATAATTAAGGGTGCAGGATGGTCTCAGCTTAAAATGGAATTCTGTTTCCTCTGTAACATTCAGACAAACAGTGTGATTTGAAAATTGTTAGGTCAGGTCCAGGACTGGGACAGTTCATGGCAATGTGACATTACTTGAACAAAGGGTCCTACTATACACCTTTGCCTTTTGTCTCCCATGACCTGCCTTTTTAAAATGCAACATTTATGGAACTTTTTAAAATTTACAAACAGGGCTATGGAAATGAGCCAACACTGCATGAAACTCTTGACACTGAAATCCTGGGCTAGTATCTTTATCAGTGATGTGGAGGAGGAGACGGGGTGCTCCCCCATCAAATTCGCAGATGACACCAACCTGGGGGAAATAGTTGATATTTTTTTCAGAGGGATCTTGACAGGCTGGAGGAATGGGCCAACAGGAACCTTGTAAAATTCAACAAGGTCAGATGCAAATGGGACAGATTAATCAACTGTTCAAATATAGCATGGCTAGCTAGCAGCTCTGCTGAAACAGACCCCAGATCCTGGGGGCCAGTAGGCTGAACATAAGCCAGCACAGTGCCCTGGCATTGTTGAAGGCTAACAGCAGCCAGGGCTATATTAAAAGTCCAATAGCCAGTAGATCAAAGGAAGTGATAATTCCCCTTTACTCAGCACTTGTTATACTGCATCTGGAATGCTATGTCCAGTTTTGGGTCCAACAGCACAAGAAAGATGTTGAAAAACTGGAGTGAGTCCAATGGGCGGCTGCCAAGATGGTCAGCTGCAGCTGGGAAAATTTTTGTGATGCGAGGCGAGACAAGTAGTAGAACAGGTTACACAGGGAGGTTTTCAAGACCTAACTGGACAAAGCCCTGAGCAACTGGACCTGAAGTCAGTGTTGACCCTGCCCCAAGCTGGAGGTTGGATTAAGACCTCCTGAGGTCCCTTTCAACCTGAATGGTCCTCTGACTCCACTCTGAAATACACTGGTGAGCCTGGGTTCTCAGCGTCCTGACCCAGATAATAGGCAGTCATGCCAAATCCAAGCTGGGGATCTTTGGTTCATGAGCACATCTTTCTCATTCTCCATTTACCCTTCTCCATAGACTTTCCGATCATGCTCTCTAATGTGCTGCAAGGTGGCGGATGAACTAGTGCACAAGCGCTAGAGCCATCATGGCATGTCTACCCCTTTATTAATATATGCTCTTGACATGGAAATACCACACTCAATAACAAGGAGGAAAGGTTATTCATATCTTCCAACTTTAAACACCTCGGTTTCATCTCTCCAACTTTCCTCTAGAGTCAAGTGGGTGAATCATATCAGGTGCCTGATTTAGTGTGTTTAAATCACTTTGTGGATTATTATCTCTGTCTTTCCATCAACCAGGGAGGGAAAATAGGGAGATCAGTTGATGCACCTTGCCAGTTAGGCTGGGTATTGTGGACAATGTGCAAGTCTTTATCCTCATTGTCCACAAATCATCGCTTACACAGGTAGCAGTTTCACACTTGAGTATGTGTCTCTCCTCCTATCTGCTCTATCCAGCTAGGGACAAACATGCGAGGCTTTTTAACTCTGAGAGCCCTGCAGACACCATTGACATGCAGACAGTTTCACAAGGAACCTTCGGGCTGGCATGAGGCAACAGACAATGAGGCAATAGGCATATTTGCTAACAGAGCACCTGGCTGGTAGGAGTACTTCGTGTAGCACTTCTTGAGATTGAGACTGAACCCCCTGATGCAACCACAGAATTACTTACTTGTATTAGTGTGGCATGACGTGGCCTGGGTAGGCTACAACCTTTGCCATAGTAGGTCATATAGGAGTAGTACACACATGAAACAAAAGGTCAATACAGTCAGAGTTTTTTTCAAGTGGCAGTGTTGGAAGGATGTAGGAAAACAAGCTTGACTGTCATGACAGGCAATGGTTGCAGTACATCGGCTGTCTAACCATTGTGAAGATTCCTGTTGGCATCACAGGCTGAGATTTGAAGCACAGCAGTGATGAAATAGCTTTGAGAGTGTTTACAGCAGGCTCCTCCCAAGCTTGACCAGTAGCATGGGAGAAAGAGAGAGGTGCTTGTCTGAAAATTTAAGAAGTGGGTGCTGAATGTGGGTGTCAGAAGCTGACTGCAGGCAGGAGTCGGCCAGTCGATAGTGAAGGAGAGATGACAGATAGGGTGAATACAAGACATGAAAGGTCTGTGAAGTGAAGACAGGTAACACTGGTCTGATGTGATAGAGGAAAAGGAGCCAGCAAAGACATGTGTGACATGCTGAAACAGAAACCGAGGGAAATGATCTTCCCAGAAATGTTCTGAGTGGATGTACACAATTTTGCACATCACATTCACCAAGCCCACAGAAAAGGATGCTGCCCCACTTAAGACATGAAATGATGATGGCCTGAATGTGCTAATGAACAGAAATGAACATCTCTTAAAGATGTGATGCACAGAGACTCAGCAAAATGTAGACTTAACCCGGTGCATCTCACTTTGTCCACCTCTTTGGCCGGAAAGCTTCTTACAAGCTCATTCAAAGACTGGATTTCTTTTCCTCCACTACCAGGGAGAGGATTGTAGCCTGGCCCGTTTTCTTCACACAGACATTCACAACATCATTGCTTCAAAAACCCCTGTGACAGGTCCAAGCAGTTAGGTATGACAAAGGCTTGAAATTCACATTTATTTTCTTGGCAGATTCGCAGTTTCCTCCCTCATGTGTGGACACTAATTTTTTATTGATGAGTTGCCAGTCCATTCTGACACTGCCATTTGTGCTTGTGTGCACGTGCATATTTTTCTTTTATCTGACCACTGAAAAACATCATATGCATTTAGTCTATATTCACCTCCTTGTCTGTACAAATAATATTAGATCTGCCGAGATACACCCATATACTGCAAATCTTGGACGTATGGCAGAGGGTGCAGTTGGACAAGCTGCTCTGGCTGTTGCTGATCTGAATGCTCAGTGCATTCCCATTCCTTTTCTGCCCAGACCAGAAGTTTCCCTCAGATCCACTGGTTAAATTATTTATTTACTAAACAGGATTCTGTTGCATTTTGAGATTTCAAAAGAAAAAGAGAAAAGTGGTCCCAGTTATTCCAACAGAACTACTCACAAGGGTTAAGACCAGTATGCGTCTAAACTTCTGCACAGTTTAGGCCAAATATGTTAAGAGACAAGCAAAAGCTCAGCTCGAATTGAAACTGTCCAGAGATGTCAAAAACTACAAGAAAGGGTTCTTCAGGTATGTAAACAACAAGCAGAAAGAGAAAGAAAATATTGGCCCGCTGTTAAACAGGAGAGGTGAATTAGTCACCAACAACACTGAAAAGGCAGAGGTTCTCAACACTTTCTTCACCTCTGTCTTTACCAGCACTATTGGGCCCCAGGCCTTGGGAACAAAAATGCAGGTTGTTGCAAACACAGACCCACCGTCAGTGAAGAAAGAGTTGGTATGTGAGCTATTACAGGAGCTTGACCTCTACAAATCGATGGGCCCTGACATTATCCACCCGAAGGTGTTAAGAGAGCTGGCTGACGTCGTTGCGAGGATGGTCTCCATAATCTTTGAGAGGTCGTGGAGATCGGGGGACTTCCCAGAAGACTGGAAGACGGCTAATGTCACCCCCATCTACAAGAAGGGCTTAAAGGAGGATCCAGGAAATTATAGGCCCATCAGTCTTACTTCAGTCCCTAGGAAAGTTATGGAACGAATCCTCCTGGGGGCTATCACAAGTCAAATGAAGCACGTGATTGGGAAAAGCCAGCATGGACTGTCCAAGGGCAAATCGTGCTTGACAAACCTGATCGCCTTCTATGAAAAAGTAACCTGCTCTGTTGATGTGGGGCGAGGAGTGGACATTGTTTACCTGGATTTCTCCAAGGCTTTCAATATGTTTCCCACAGCCTCCTCCTAGAGAAACTGATGCTTTATGGTCTAGACAAGTGGTGCGGTGGGTGGGGAACTGGCTGACAGACAGCACCCAGAGGGTGGTGGTAAATAGCTCCTTTTCAGACTGGCAACCTGTCACAAGTGGGGTCCCCCAGGGATCGATATTGGGCCCAACGCTGTTTAATATCTTCATAAGTGATCTGGATAATGGGATCAAGTGTACCCTGATGAATTTCGTTGATGATACCAAACTGAGTGGGGAAGTGGACACTTCGGAAGGGAGAGCCACCCTGCAGGAAGACCTGGATAGGCTGGAAGAGTGGGCTAACAAGAACCTTATGAAGTTCAACAAGGACAAGTGTAAGTCTTGCACCTGCGAAAACATAATCCAGGAGTGCAGCACAGGCTGGGATCTACCTGGCTGGGGAGTAGCTCTGTGGAAAGAGATCCGGGGGTCCTGGTGGACAATAAGCTCAACATGAGTGAAGAGCGTGCTGCTGCGGCAAAGAAAGCCAACAGGATACTGGGTTGCATCAACAAGGGCATCACCAGCAGAGATATAGAAGTCATTATCCCACTCTTCTCAGCTGTTGTCAGGTCACACCTGGAACACCGTGTTCAGTTCACTATGCAAAAAAGACGTGGACAGGCTGGAGAGGGTCCAGAGAAGGGCTACAAAGATGATCAAAGGACTGGGAAGCCTGCCATATGAGGAAAGGCTGAGAGAACTGGGTTTGTTCAGCCTTGAGAAAAGAAGGCTTAGGGGAGACCTTATCACCACGTTCCAGTATTTAAAGGGTGGCTACAAAGAGGTCACATGGAAAAGATGAGGGGTGATGAGTACAAGTTACTCCTGGGGAGATTCCGATTGGACACAAGAGGAAAATTTTTCACAATGAGAACAATCAGCCATTGGAATAATCTCCCCAAGGACGTGGTGGATTCCCCAACGTTGGACACTTTCAAGATTCAGCTGGACCATCTTGTCTAGAGCGTGCTTTTGCTAAGAAAGGTTGGACCAGGTCATCCTTGAGGTCCCTTCCAACCTGGTATTCTACAATTCTATGATTCTATGAAAATAGAAGGCTCTGGCAGTGTTCATCTCAGCTACCGGAGATTAGGAAAACAAAGACAAAAACCAAAACATAGTTAAGTTCCAATTGCTTGGGTATTCCATATGGTTAGAACAATTCAAAAGCAGTTAAATCAGTAAGTAATTTGTTTATACCAAACAGAATTAGGTAGGTGATAATTCTTATCACACACCAGCAACTTTGCAACATTTCTTTAGATGAATTATTGTCATGCTTGCAACATTACAAGAGCTTTCCCTGAAAAGAAGCTATAAGCCACACAGTCCCATCCAAAACTTGATCCTACTTTAACTGAAGTCCATGACTACAGTTGTCTTTATTGGTACAGGGTCAAGATGCTGATGCGCATACACAATATTTTTTTCTTTTCTTACCATCCACATGGAATAGAACATAGAATAGAATATTCTTTTTAAGCAGGCAGCTTTAGGAAATGACATCCCCATCTTCAGCTCTCTGGTAACAGCTAGTCAAAAACAAAGCCAAGGATTGTTACTTTGACAAATTACATACTATTCATTCAAACCAGCTCTGAACTGCAAACGTAAATTACACACAGTAATGCGTGTGTATATGTATATGCACACATACATACACATACACACATACATAAATATACACCCCCTAAAATTCATAATTGCTATTCTGAGGCCTTTATAAGTTCTGGGGACTAGGATTTTCACACAGCAGGTGTGGAATATCACTATTACTGGGTTTTGATAGACTGAGGATGGACTGCAACCGAGTTCCAAGACAGGGGCGTGGATGGGTTAACTCTGCTGCTATTGCACCACTTAAGTGCACCACTTAAGTCAGAATTATATGTTAGGTCCCCGTGGAAGGTGAGGCCACAAGGTCTAAGAAGACAGCCTCCCCTTCCACACTATAAAGTGGGTAAGAAGCTAAGAAAACAGGCAAGGGTCTCCCACCAGTGGAGAGGGGCTAGAAGATGCCCTTGAAGACAGCTGCAGTAGTAGCAGAAAGCCAGCCAAGGAATTTGTGAATAATTCGGGACAAACTTTGGCGAGGAATTTTTCAGCAGAGGGTGTGGCAGGCCCTGCAGGGCCGTGGAAACAGCTGTGGTGTGCCCTGAGCAATGCCTCCAAGAGGGTGTTCTGCTCCCTCCTGGCCCCACACCGGTGCCTCGGGCAAAACTATTTTCATTAGGCTTTACACGGGGATGTGAGTTCCACCTTCAGTGCCTGTGTATGAAAGCTACGCTAATCCAGTAAAAAGAGCACAGGCTCTCCAGGAGCCGCCGTGGTCTGAAGAATGGAGGTCCTCTTACCATTGCTTAACATGTGTAGTAGTGATGTGGCAGGCTACCATACGAGAGCACCAGAAGACAGGGCTTGTAAACAGCAAGTGGTGGCTCCAGAAGCCTTGCAGGTTTAAATGGCCCTCAAACCCATCTGCAAGTCACCTCAGTGTGATTTCATTTCCATCTAGTAGACAGGCAAAGGAAACTTATGAAGCAGGAGGAAAGAATTCATTCATAGTCCACAAAGATTTTTTTTTTTTTTTTTAAATAATTTGCTCCTTTACATGGCAAAATAGTAGAGCATGGAAATTGAAATCGGAACAGTGACTGCACCATGGAAGGAATACCTGCCTACAGGGAGCACCAGGACCCGCCCGTATGGCGCGCTGTGGCTGTTTGGTATTGACAGGGACAGTCTCAGGAGAGGAGCACTGATGGAGAAGCACCATTTCTGCCAGCGCTACATGGAAGCATGCAATGTGACACAAGAGTCAGGCTGGTTCCTGCACCTCCACAATGCTGCCAATTTCTAGCCATAATTGCAATATTTGGGGGGTTTACATTTTCATCCAAGCATTCCAGGAGCAAGTACACAAGAATTCAGTTTTCAAAGATAATAAATACATAATCTTTGAGGTTCTGTATTTGCAGAAAAATGCCTGACACTATGAACCCTGAAGGCTTACGAACCAGCAAGAAGTAAGAAGACCCTAAGCGGTATTATTTTTAAAATCTCCTCATCTTTAAGCCAGTATAATGATTTTTTTGGATTCTGACTCATGGCTTTGAAAACTTGGGTGTTTCCAGTTGCATACTCATCTGAAAACAAAATTTTGCCTTGAAAGACAGTCTGATATACATACAGAAATACGCTTTTCTAAATGGGACCTCATTTTAATATTCTGTAATCTGTTTCATCCTATAAGGCAACGGTAATTCTTTTCAGCATGATTTCTCATGTGCCTTTCAATATTTGTCAGTGGTTTTTTGGCTGCCAGTCTGAGATACTAATGTTTTAAAAAGGGTTTTTGTTGCTTGTGAAAATCTTTCGTCATCAGAGAGATAACACACATGTAATGGACTTACTGCTAATGTCAAAGTCATATACAACTGTCATTTTATCATATACTGTTTATTTTTCAATATCTGTGCATAAGTATAAAAGAACATATTTCTAATCCAGAGCTGGGATTGCCATCCTTACTGAGACCATGGATTTGAATATCCCTGTTGAGTACAAAATGCAAAAACAGACAAAATGCAGCTATAAAGCAATGTAAGCCCTTAAGCAATAATAAAACACAAAGAAAAGTACTTGAGACGTTACCCCTCATTTCTTGCAAAGTAAGCTCATATTTAAGTTCAGATGGACCAGGTTAACAATCACTATTTTTAATGTTAAAATGCCCTGGGGAAGTTATAAACTCACCAAATATGCTGTTAAACTTACTTTATATTGTGTGCAGCTGTATGGCTTCATACCAGTGACCAAACTTCCTAAATGGGCCAGCGAAGTAAAAGACGCTCTCCCTTCCCCCCTCACACCCTCCCCCCCTAACAATGACTTATTTGTCACAGGAATTTAATTTATTTTGGTAGTATGTCAGGCTACTATTCAGTTTTGACTTTCCCTACCTCTCTTACCCTACGTTTTTGCATCTGGTAAGATCAGGATGAAGGAACAGATAAGGCAGCAGAAGTATTAAACATGAATGACATTTTCTCCCTTATAGCAGTCATTGCTATGAAACATAAAGGTCAGATTCCAACGAATTTTGAATTATGTTATATATACCTCTTAATACGGATTTATTTTATATTCGCATTAGAAGCCTTTTTCTAGAACCATCCAGCATAATCAATTCCACTGAACTAGTTATCAAGCTAAACCCCATATTTTTCCTTTTTTCTTCCCCCCCCCCGCCTCTATAGATCAACCCTATAAGCCTGCAACATTTATTTCTTGCAGTAAATGTATTTTCCTGCAAATGTTTCTGTAGCCTGTATTGGAGGTCTTAAAGGAGGAGGTCTGGCTTGCGGATTTGGATTTTGTGAACTTAACAAGGAGGCCGTTATGAAATGGAGCTTTGGCATGCCATGGCTCATTGGCAGTGATTAATTGACCGACATAGTTTCACATGATCCATTCTGACATCTAGACACAGACCTCACCTAGGAAATCGCAAGTGGATATTGATACTGCACCCCCAAATTTAGCATCACAAACTCTTTAAGGCTATTTTAGGCTTTGCTGGCAGAAACTGTTTCTCCTGAAGCCTCAGCTAGGATAAATGGCCATCAATGAAATAATTACTTAAAAATGGATTTCAAGCTGGATAATAAATAATAAAACCGTGGAGTCAGAGCAATAAGGAAAAACTGTGTCAGGCTGAAATGTCTTTAAGAAAACCAATCTCTTCAGTAAAACAGCACACTAAATACAAATTAGCAAGATAACTGCTATCAACAGCGCAGCAAAGGGAAAATGCTCTCCCCAGTATGGTTTGAAAAATCTGTATTACTTTTGGCCACTAACAAAATACAATTATTTTTGCTATTTATTTTTTGCACAAAATTCATACTATACATTTCCAAAGCTCTCAAGACACATCTAAAGCACAGAGATAAATACAACCAACCAGCTTCTAGCCAGGTTCAAGAGAGATGCTTTTTAATCACTGGTCAACTGCTGTACTTCAGTTAAAGCATAGAAGAAACAATTTATTTTGCTACATTATAGTATAGCCATTTTTCATTGTAAAGAGATAGCTGTCTTATTCAAGAAGAACCCTGATTAAAACCAGATGTTTTTTAAAAAAGTCAACAAGTTTAAATATACTATTAGTGCTTTAACTTGATTGGATTAGAAGACTATAAAAATCTTCCCATAATATATACACATTTGTTTTAAAAGTAATTCCCTGGATTTCATATACAAGGTCAATCAGCTGCCCTGTCCCGTTGGTGACCAAATCTGCTCCACAGCATGCTGTTGGCAGAGAAGTGAAGGAGCCGGGCAACATTAATTCACAACACGGCATCCTGTCACTAAGTAAACAGCGTTGCACGATGACATCAGAGGAAATGAAGGGATGATAAAATAAAAGAAGGCAAAAAAGTGCAACTATTCCAAGTTCGCCTGTGTGAAAAGAAGCGGTAGGAACAGCTACCCTAATGTTCAGTGCCTGAGGTTGAGGCAGGATCAGACTTTCAATCAAATTAGCCAAGGGGCACTAGTGCAAAGGGGATACTTCTCAGATCTACACTGACTTAGCAGTTTACAGGTAAATAAGGAGGGCAACATTTGCATTAGCATTAATAGTGAATGAATAGTTTAGCTCAGGGCTGCTAGTAATGCAAACCGCAAAGTTCAGTGTGTAGATTCTTTACATTGTAAGTATTCCATGACAGGCTCTGTGAAATATTTACTATTTATTTATTTATTAAGGTTAGCAAAGCTTACATAGCAACAAACATACCACAGACCGCAGGTATTACTGAGAATGGCTTTCGGGAATACTGATCATCTTCCTTTGTTCTGGGTTTCAACTGAATCAGCATCGCTGGAAATGGACTCCCTCATTCCCACTCTCACACTGCTTAGCGTTGTAGTCATACAAAAATGTATTCCTAGAATTCCTACATTTTCTGGTTCAGAAACCACTTTCAGCCTACAGTCTTTGCTTAACAAAAGTCTACAGATAGAGGAAATTTATTTGCTTTAGAATACCTTTTCATTTAAAGAGCAGCAGTTCATGGAAATGAAAATATTCAGGATGGAATTTCTGGTGGGTGTGAAAAAGAGTTCAGCATCAAAATGAACACAAGTCCCAAAGCTCCTCTCCCCTCCCTTAAAATGAAGTTGTTGCTCTCTGACTAGCCTTGACTCTGGTGGAGTTCTAATGGGATAATTGCACATTTGGAAAGCTAAAAACACAGAAACCAGTCCATTAAATTAGATTTAAAGCATCTCTCAGAAGAAAAGATATGGCTATCCCAAACTCTAGTCACCATTTCCATGAACTAAAACCAAAATCCCCATACAACACACAAAAATTATGCAAATCCTCATTGTCTCAAACCAGAAACCAATAATAAAAAGAGGAGAGCAGGCTCATACTCAGTCATGCCCTACCTACAAGTGAACTATGTCTATCACAGAAAATCTGAATCCACAAGCAGGCATTCAGGTCAGTGGAGTGGGAGCTTATGGAGCCCAGATTCAGGCAAAAGACAAAGTTGAGGACTCACAGTTCCCTCTAAGAAGAATATTACAGGCACTGCTCCTAACATTATGCCGTTACTGTATTATACATAGATGTGAAAGTACCTGCATGATGTGTGGAGGAAGGAGATCGATCTGCAGTGTAAACAACTATATAAGATGACCAAACAAACAATTAACCTAGTCTATAAAGTTTGCAAAACCAAAAATAATTCGATTAGGTTTATGATGCAAATTCTTCCTCAAATAAAAAACATCGTGTCTTTTGCAGCTGTTGGAACTTTACAATGATTAGAAATCAAATTGAGATTAGAAGATATTGGACAAAATTTAAGCATGGAGGGCAATACTCCCTAGCCAGTGAAATCCCTGCTGAAGGCTACTGTGCAGGCACATGACCGCGTGAGAACTCTGTAATGTGCTCAAGCAGTAGCTAGTAAAAAAAAAAAAATCATTTATGGAAATTTCTTACATGTTGTAAATAGCTCTTGCATGTTGCAACTTGTTATAATTTAGGGATTTCACTGGCTATCCCCCAGCTTATTCAGGCAGTGTGAAAAGCAGTGTGCAGGAGAAAGTTACCAGGTCCTTTACCAAGTAATGGGCATTTTTTCCATTTTCCAACGCATAACAAGTAAATATTCTCACTTTGTTAGTACTGAATGTAATGAGCAGTAATGAATAGCCCAGGCTGTTTTTGGTTTGACTGCTATTGCTTTTGCCTGTCTCCCTGGTGTTAGGCCAGCCCTGCATGTCACTGCTCAGACAGAGCGACAAAGGAAGACCTTAGCGAGGACTGTGCAGTTCTGGTGTGGATGGATGGATGGATGCCGCCATCTCCACGATAAAAGTAACCCCCAAATCCAGCCTAAACAAGGTAGACAAATGGGGATAGAGGGCAGGAATGTACCAACTAAGTCTCTAGTACAAGAGGCCTATTTTGCTGGAGGCATGGGGCAGGCTCCTTTTGCCATATGCACTTGCAGGTGCATGAGTACAGTGAAGCACAAGGTATTTTTCCAAACTCTGCCTACTTGTTCCTCGAGGCAGGATTTCTCTACAGAGGATAAAAATGTAGTTACATTTGGAAATATTAAACTAATTTGGTCTTAGACAAGATGCAGCAGAAAATTTTCCATATACAGCAGATGATTTCCAGCTGATGTCAGTAGGAGCTGGATCAGGACTTCACAAAATAACTGATGATGCGGAAGACAGTTATGACAAGATGAAAGAGGTGGCAATCGTACAGAATACTCGTTCTCTATAAGTCAAACCAGTGAAAACAGTGTTCCATCTGATGGTTGAAAGTATGTCCATTCATTAAACAAGCTCCAGCTTATACAACAATATTGCTATGACTATAAAGTGTTAGAGAGAGAAAAAAGAAATTCTTAGTTCAGTGGCTCCTTCACTGTATACAATAACCACGAGCAAAAAGTAATGGGAAGAGATATGCCAAACAATTTCAGTATAGACTTTAGACCTGCACAATGCTTTTTAAAGCTTAGTCCGTTTTATCAGTGAAATCAGTTTGACAAACACTGAATCTAATTCATTCAGTTTGAACCTAGTTACAAGAGGAGTAACGACCAGAATGTCCTAGCATAATTTTTTTTTTAATATTTGTTCAGAAGAAGTATCATATGTGCAGTTGCATGTATTTAGGAATTATCCATTCCAAAAAGTTGATCCAAGAGCATTTTTCTACAGCTAGTTAGTTATAAAAGCTTTTATTTTAAAATATCTACTCCAGTTTCTCCTGGGACTAAGTAAAAGTAACTTACTGTATGATTAGCAGAGCTCAATCACTACTTGTGCTTGCATAACATTAGAAAAGTTGAGGTTCATGTCTAATGTGAATGTTTCAAACAGAAAAGTCAACTCGGATAGATTCTGATAGAGTGGCATTTGCCTATAACTACGGTGGCTGTAGTAGACCATAACATTAGCTGATCGACCATTACCTACAATTTGAATGCTTCTGAGCAGAAAAGACTTTGCTAGAGAGACTAGTACAAAACATTTAAAGCAATACCATCTACAAAAAAAAGCCTACCCTAAATTTTAAAATTCATCAAGATGATAGAGAAGATATTCAAACACAGTTCTGCAAAATAATACAAGCATGCATGCACAGTATCTAGATGGATAACAATACAAAATACTCCTAGATGAACCAAGTTAATTAAAATAAATATCAATACCTTGAATAAGATAAATCACAATAGAGTATTAACTTGACAGTGTGAATAGTGTAAATCCAAGGAATTACTACTTCACATAGTGGAAAGAAAAATGAGGAAACTCCGATTTTAGACACTAACCTTAACAACTTCTAATTCTTATCTCTAGGTCTTGATAACCTTTGTTACCTTTATAGCTTTCAACTATGTGTACCTAGGACCTGGAAAATGAATTAGAGTTGCCCATTAGTCATTTTCTGGTCTCTGAATGTTAAATCATACTTTTGTTTATTCTAACCTTCACATGAAAACCCTCTGTTAGAAACGTACAGCCCAATGTTTTACTCTTAACAGGGAAAACGAAAAAAGTGACAGGTAAAATTAAATGTTTCAGATGTTTTCTTTGGAAAGTTACATCTCAACTATTTTGTGGGGGAGGATAAATGAGGCGAGATCATTTTAACATACTACCTCAATAATATATGCAGAGTGCCTCAGGAAATGTAAGAACTGTTGGCCCTATAAATGAAAAATTAAGAGGAAGACAGCTATTTATTTCATTAGTCATCTATATTTCTACCGAGAATCGTTGAATAACCTGAAGGCTCCAGCTGGCTAAAGATTCTTTGTGATCTCAGAAATCAGGAATACTTAACCCATCTTTTAAGATAACATTAACTTTATTTTTCCCTCAAGTCACAGTTGTATAAGTTTTCTGGAATTTTAGAATATGTTAAGATTCGTCTGAATTGCCGTTATTTTGATTTGCAAAAATACATAGTAGCTTTATGGGCTAGAAAACTGTATTCCTACCCCTGTTTCCAGTATCCAGCCATTTCTACCATGTATCTCCAAGAGTAATTCAGGGAAATAATCTCTCTTTTTTTCTAATTCTAATAATTGCTCATTTCCCACTCCTTTTTTTGGTATATTTATCAGTATAAAACACAGTATCTTAAGCGCACGCATCCACGATTAGAATCTGATGGGGTCCTTTGCAGTAAGAACTGTGACTGCCACCTCCAGTCACACAAATGACTACTGTGATGGGCAAACACCTTCAACATCTGTTCATGTCTTTAATTAGATGCTTTCTTTATGAAATTACTGGTTAAAATACAGTTCACCTTTTCTAAATCTCAGAGAAGCAGACTGTGATAACTGGTTTTGCAATCGGGTATTTCAAATGATCATGGCAGGCTTTTTGCTTTTAAGGAAATATATTTAGGTCTGAAAACACAGACCAAATGTCGTGTCTCTTCCATTTTTTTGGTCACAAGAATAGGCTAGTAAATAATGAAACCATCTGAATTAAGTCATATTTGGAGGAGTCCAATATTTTGAGGAGTGTTCAAAAGGAAAAAAAGATACCTTTCAGAGCTTTTAAAACAATAATAATGATTAAAAAAAATCCATTTGGAATAGTCAAGTCTTGTAAGAAAAATGTGCTCCACTTGGAACTCAAAAAGCAAAAGCAAAGTGAAATCATATCACCACACCGAGCGAGCTTTGTCCTTACTTGTGTTTTTTAAAGGTATGTTTATTCCAAATTACTATTTGAAAATAATTTTGGAATGAGTAAGTGTTGATGATTATAACCCATATTCAGAATATTTTTTCACAGTTATAAAAAAATCCAAGACGGATTGTAGTATACTTAGTTGTGGTGGGAATCATAAAAGTATCTTTTCTAACAGCTGTATTCTGCACCGCAGAGAGCCTCATGATATCACGACCATGGTCAAGAGACACATTTGCATCCATACGAGGTGAAACTTGGTACTAGGTGTCTTGTGCGAAAAAAATTAACATGACTTCAGAGCAAAAAAGAAAAACGTATCCAATGTAGTATTACAAACAATAAAGTCAATATTCTGCGATGCACTCAGGATAAATCATACAGATTTGCAGGATCTGGCCCTGTAAATCTCCATCAGGTATTTTCACTCATAGTCCCACTGAAGTTACAGGGCCTGTTCTTGAGCACAGAATTACGAACACTTAAACTCTTCAGTATCCTATTTTTACATCATCTAGTACATCCCAGGTCTGAAGGTACCTGCTTCTAAGAACTCACGGGAGTTGGACTCGATGATCATTACAGGTCTTTTCCAACTTGAGATATTCTGTGATTTCAATCTTTTTACAACATACAAGACCAGTGTAAAGAGAGGTAAAAAAAAATCTAAACCAACTAAACATTGCAGCGCATTACACAAATCATAATCATACAAAATTTACCCAAATGAGTGAAATTCAAGAAACAGAACAAAAAAATTGTGATGATCTTATCACAAAAAAAGGAGAAGGGCAAACCTTGAGACTTTTAGCACCACCTTTAAAATGAGAAAAAGACTTATCAGCCACTACCCCTCAGATACCCACTAATCTAAAAAATTGGAAATTTGATCTCCACCTTGGCCTCCGCTCTGATGTCTGTAAAAGAGATTCCTGTCAAGACCCAGGTAGTGAATCTCCTGTTGTCTTTTTCAGCACAATGTTTTTTGACTAGACAAAGAGGACAGTGATATGCTATACACTGTAAATTCAGATGATCTTTTTTTCCACCCTCCCTCCCCCTTTTTTTTAAATGTGGTTATTCATGTACCATTTCTTTGGTTTCTAACATAATTGTGATTTGAGTCTTTGGTACCAGATAAGATTTTTTTTCTCCTATTTCAAATATGTTGTATTAATTGTGCATTATGGAGGAATGGGAAAGTTAAGTTTGAAACAATTTTTCTTTTAGAAACTTGAGATCAGCTGTTACATGTTTTTTCACAGCTTTAATACTAAGCAGTGGGTTTAACAAACTTTTGAGTGATTATTATCTGAATAATGCCTACATTTGGGATCGTGTTTTTATGTTTTAAAACTAGAAGCAAATTGTGACAGCACTTACGCGGTACTTTTATTAATGCATAGCCCTCTTTTAGCTGCAGTTCTGTGCTGCTCCTTACGCCCTTACTCCATATCTGTGGTTTTTTCCACTTCATTTGTACCCTTTTTGCACTTTTTGCGTGCTTCTTTTTGCATTCTCTTTTATTTTCACACCAGTCGACTTTGGGAAAACTGACATTGAAAGAATGAAAGTGTTGTGAATCGTACCTAAAAACACCTGGTAAAGGTTTATTTTATGGCATCAAATAAAAATGCTGAAAAATACCTGTCAAACGATATTTTTTTTAAAACCAGAAAACCAGAAGCTTGAAATACAGTGAAGCAAAAAAAGAGGTGTAAATTTACAAAAAGCTAGGCAACAGTGATAAAAAGCAATTTTGTAAAAGTTAAAAAAAAAAAAAAAAAGATTAAATGACATTAAAAAATATCCAAGTCTTCATTTGATTATCTTTAATCTAATTATAAAAAGGAGCTGCTTAGTTCCCTGCAAAACAAGGAGACCTTAGATGGTTTAAGCAGAAAAAACAGAGGCTAGCGCAGCAAAAATAGTGCTAAATTAAAGCACTTGGAGGCCAAGGGCTTTGAACCTGGGTTTAAGCAGTCATTCCAACCTTGTGAGGCAGGGGCTACAGAAGTTTGGGCTCCTGCTAACAGAGCCCTCATTGTTCCACCAGGCAGCTAGAAAAATGCTGCTTTATATCTCCTCACACCACAAGCCCAGCACACAGAGCCTAGGAGGAGAAGGAGTCCGAGGGTGTGCTATCCATTGAAAAGCCATTTTTCCGCTATAAACTACCCCACGCTCCAGCCCTGGCTCGCCAACCGCGCTAACGGGATGTTATGATGGTGCATAATTTATAACTGGAAATTTCTGATTTATGTGGGATTTGGGGCATTTGTGTGCCCGCCCTCCCAACCTTCCCTCCTTCGCTGAACCCTGGGCACGGCAAGGTGAAACCTTTCAAACTGCAGAGCCAAGGTATCCACTGCGTTAGTAGATAAACATTGCACAGTTGAAAGTTCAGTTATTCCACACCTGTTTAATATGTTTATTCAGTAATTAAAGATTAATGCTTATTCCAGACCAGATAAATATATACTGTACACACGCATGCATTCTGTAAGGAACAAAGATTTTACTGTATTGGGCTACTTAAGGGTACTGAAACATACAATTTTAAAAAGCCTAAGCCATGTCACATTTAGGCCACGCTATAAATTACATTACATACATTGGTAAAAGATGGTAACAGTAGGTCAGTCAGAAGAATTACTGAAGACAATTTAGTGACAGGTCACTATTGATTTGTATGGCTCATAATTATGGCTGTTTGCAGAGATGGCAAACATGGTTCATTGCTTCTGCAGCAAGCTCAATAGAAGGCATATGTGATGATGTTTGCATGATTTAGACTTGCTGAACCTGTAATAAAATGTATTAGGCTGAAGTGCTCCAAAATGTTTTATTTATATATATGTACATATATATAGATAGATAATTTGTATATACTGTTATATACATAGTTACACACAAAAATATTCTTCATATGTATATACACATTGAGAAATTATATATATGTACACACATATACACACAAATAAATGAAGAACTGTTTCACAAGTTTTCCATATGCAAAAATATACACAAAATAAAAAGGCCAGATCCATTGCGATAATAAGAGGATAATATGAGACCTTAGTAGGATGTGTCGTCAAAAGAGTGTTTTCACAATGATTGAGACAGACTGTGTTTTTCTTAACAAATGTCCAGTTTAAAAATGTCATGTTTGACCAAGTTAATAAATAGATGTAACATAATGAATCTAAAATAATTTTTTTTTTTTTTAATACATAAGGGAATGGAGATACTCTATTCACATCCTGTTACATTCTAAAGGAAGCTCTACATGTACCCCTCATAAGGCTCTTCTGAAAAAGATGTTTTCCTGTCTACAAACTCGCTGTGCAGGGTACCATGGAAGTTGGAAGCAACATCTTTGCAGTCATAAAGGGTCATGGGAATAGCTGAATCATGGCTGTCTGCTGAATTCACACCAGTTATGTTAATTCTATAATTTCCATTATTTGAAGTAATCAAATACAATTCAATTAACTCTGCTTCTTATGAAGTTCATAGGTTTATAATCAGAAGCATCTGAATACTAAAAGATTTTTTTTAATTGTATCCTTTGGGATGTTATTGTGCTCAATTAAACCTACAAAGCTGGTAAACCAGTATGCTTGCTGTGCTGGAACTAAACCACTGCTAAGGAACACATCCTTGAAATATATCTTAGGTGGTTTTATTATTTCTAGCTCCAAATCAGAACGGCCGCTAATGACGTTCTTAAGGTTAAATCAATAGTTCTTATGCAAGACTGAAAGAATATACTTCAGTGGACTTAACTTTAACCCATGCTCTCTGCTGGACTCTATTTTGCATTGGTAACACTCCCAGTCTCTTCTAAGGGGGAGGGTTCAGTCAGTACTGATTTTTTTGAAGCCTCTACCCACTGCATGACTTGACCTTGCTCCCATTTAGTAAGGGCAGAAAGCTCCGTACACCTGAATAGGGAGCAGGGCAAGCCCTGCACAGGATGAAGAGCAATCTCCAGCGAAGTGCTCTCAGCCCACTCACCAGCTCACAGAACAGGCAAGGGTCAGGACAATTCACATGGAGCAAAGGTCTTCCAAGTTTGTTTTTTAATTATTTTTGGATATACCTGCTGATGCTGAACACACTGCAGTGCCTCTCACAGAAGCAGTATACATCTTGCTTTGTCTAGCGTTTTCCAGATGGCATGTTGAACAACTCCGAGAGAGCACAGCTGGTATGAGTGCACATGTTCAAAAAGAACAAGTTTACTATAAATTCCCAGATTGACGCCTGTGTGCCATGGCACAGATTTCTGACCAGTCATCCTGCCAACTTTCTCAGAGAAATAGAAGAACTGTTCTCAGTTTTAAGACAATGCATCCCAAATTGCAGTGGCATACACTTTGCGTGCATGTGAAGTAAATATGCATTTTTAGTAGTGTGTGCACAACTGACTATAGTGGTCTTTTCAGGGTCATAAAAATAAACGTAAGAATAAAAATCATTAAATCAAAGCCACAAAATCACAAATTAAAATCCAAACCACAGAATTACTTCATGTTGCAAATTTTGGAAATTACAAGCTTCCTTCCATCACTTTCACAATGCAGTGGGCAGAAAGGGAGGCAAACAGAAAGGAATTGCATATCACAAAAGTCCTGACCCATTCTTGGCTTTCACAATGTCCCTAGAACTGCACAGAACATCAGTAACCAGACACAAAGAAAAGGTGTTGCAGGTCCAAGTCTCAAACCAAGGTTTTAATGCACAGAGTCACAGGCTGGGTTAGAAGGGACCTCTTGAAGTCATCTGGTCCAGCACCCTACTCAAAGCAGAACAACTTCAAAGTTAATCCAATGTCTTGGTTAAAGCACATGATCTGGAACTATTGAGCTATTTAAATATCATTCTGGTCAAGCAGCAATGTGTATCTTTGCAGAAAAGAGAACTGTAGAGGAATAGTGTATATGCTTCCACTTCAAAACAGAATAGCAAAGACATTTTGCTTATTTTAGCAAAAATGAAACTTGTTAGCTCTCTCTTGTATCGTCTTTTTTAACTAAAGGTCAAAACTGAAGCATTATTGTTATCCTTCAATTATGAATACCATTAGCCTGTATTATCCCTGTAAGAAAAATTGTGTTTAATACAATTAATTTGCATGGAATTAGTGGGAGGATCTGTTTTTTCTGGTTTTTTTTTTTGTCTGTCATAGTAATAGAACCATGAAAATATAAAGCCTAAATAAAGAATGAGTTCTAGTGAGCTTGTCACTAGAGCACATCCTAGTACTAGGTGTGTACATTAGATGCAGATAGGATCTAATGTAAATAGGAAAAGCACATGAAAAGGTCTCCAAAGGTCTTGACTTTGGGATACACTTGGATGCCAAATCTGATACTCTTTCTTATTGAAGAGTATCTAATTTTAATTCTTCATCCTCAAAGAGATTTTATTTTTAGCAGCATAACAGATTAAAGTATTTTGTTAAAGGCATACAGATGAAATCTACACATATGTGTATCTTAAGGTAGGATATGTGACTGGCAATCAGTCACTGTTGAATTTATAAGCCTTGTGTAAATGCAAAAGATTCAGTTGTAGCGTGTAGTTCAGAACCGGAACATATTATTTATTATTAATTAATGGAATACCATAAAAATGTCTCTACCTATCGAACTACTGAGATTTAATTATAAAGGGAACACAATGAGGCACAGCACAAAAGGACACTAAAATCAGCCCCGTGCCAAATTCCCCATGAATGCGTTTGGTACTCTTTTCCAGGTCAGAGAGGGCAGGAAGGGACTAACCTAGTCCTGTTAAGCTAACAAATATGACAGAAAACATTAAAGCAAATGAAGATCTCTGGATTTATAGGTATAGTCCTCTTCTCCACCCTGGGCAAATGCCTCCTATCTTGCCTCATCTGCAGTCAGCTACACTGGATTATGCAGAATCCTGAGGTTTAAAGAGAGAAATCACTCTTCACACAAGAGAGGTAATTTGAACAGGCATTTAATTACTGCAGCCATCCAAACTGCAGTGAGGTAGAAGTGCAGTCTTAAGAGGGGGGAAAAAACCCAATCAAACCAAAAACTCCAAACACACGAACAAGTCATGCCTATAGCAGCTGGGAGCTGTTTGTGACTTCTCTGTTTCACTCCTTTAGACTTTCTGGCATTTTTATTGCCTGTTATCCCAGTGATAATATGTAAGCATGCAGATATATTAAATTGAGAAGGGGGAAAAATAGGGGCCACATAGGATGCAGCAGACTTGCACTAACTGATAAACATCAGTCATTTTCTAATAAGCTAAAAGTTTCTAGAGGTTCAGAAGTTAGCAAATAAACTGTTAAGATAATATTAAGATGGAAAGCCTAAAGGGAAGTTTAATATTTGTAAGAGCAAGCATTCAAAAATCAGCACTTTAAGCTTCCCTACCCCACCCTGCTCATTTGTAAAAATGAATATACATTATGGTTTTGGTGGTTTTTTTTTTTTTTTTTGCTTTCCTTCTTGTTTTTGTGCTTTTAGGTTTCACTCTATAACCTTGAGTGCCATAATCCCCCCCTCTCTTTTTTTCTTCCAAATGGCAACTGGGATTTTCATGAAATCATTTGACTCCAGTGCTGAGGTTTTAAGAAAAACAAAAAAAGCACACACTCTCCTAACTAGTGAGAAAAATGAAAAAAGCTGGAAAAGCTAGGGTTTGGTTAAAAATGTCTCTTTCATTTAGAGCCAGATGTTACCATAGATCTCACAAAAATCTATGAAAGAAGAATGGACCAGATTTTGGTCAAAATCACAGGATTTGGACTTATTGCTTTGCAAAGGTGAACCAGCTAGTATATTCACCATGGTTATATTTGTTTACTTGCTCAGCTAATGAAATTATGGAAAATTCTTTCATAAACATAAGCAAGTTTGGAATGCCTGAAAGTGGGCTTTTTGCCAAACTAAAAAGAAGATAAAATAAAAGCAAAGCCTTAAATAAACCCAGGCCACATGGGAAGAAGTTTTGATCTCACTGACTTCACGAGTCCCAGCATTTCACTCCTACATAATGAGTCCATTAACAATGAGGAGAAAGCTATTTTCATTATTCTCCTCAATTCAAAATCAGAAACACCGCCTCAGTTTCTTCATTGACGGGAAGCATCTTTAATGAGAAGAAGTCGTGTATCTCTCATGCAAACACTATAAGGCCCAAGGTAAAAACATGAGTAAGGCAGTCTCTGGAAAGTAAGTACCCATTAGTTCTCATCAGGGCTGCCTGGAGCCTTATCTCAAAATAACACTAAGCTCCCAAAGCCTCGAAAATTAGATAAAATCCTGGGCTAGCGGAAAGGATCCCACAAGAAATTTTCCGATTAATTCTCCAAGCCCTTGTGCATCAAAACAAACAAAACACCTTTCCCAATTTTCCACAGGAAATAGATAAAAGGCGCAGTGAAATAGCCAGCAGCTCAGGGGGCTCAGCAACCTCCCCAGGAATGCCAAAGACAGAGGTGCAAGTCCCTGCGGCATTTGGTTGAGACTAGAGACTTGAACCTTTCTCTCTGTGATCTGCAGCGAGTAGCACAAACATCAGCTCATTAATTAAGCCCGAGGCCGGTGAGCATTGGGCTCTTTTGTATATTGACCATAATTCTTATCCTCGTCAAAACTGATATGCACAATCCATCAACAGCTTTCCCTTTTGTTGAAACAACACATCAGAGTAACTTCTCCTCACCCAACCAGCCAGAAAACACCTACGTGGTGGGAGATGCAAGAGGATAAAGAACTGTAGGCAAGCCCCTAGCTTGGAAGTCTTTTGCTGGTTGGCTTTGGGGAAAAGCACAACACATTTGGAAGGAGCCATGGGGACCACTGGGATGTTCAGCAGAGACAGCCGAAGGGGAGTTTTCTCTCACATGAAGCCACTGCAGTGGGCTCTGCTGAAATAATACAACCAAAGCCAAAGTGATTGCCAAATTGGGAACCAGTTTAACAGCACGAGCACCTCAAAGTTCAAATAAGAGGAATGCAATAGCAAGGGTCACTGCAGGAACAGGCTTGTAAGGGACTGGTAAGGTTTATTAAACACCACTCATCACTCTTCATTTAGCACAATTGTGGGAAAAGAAGATTTTATAGCCCAGTGATCCAGTCTACAACAGGAGTCAAATGTGCAAGACAAGTCCTGTCTCTTGGGAAGAAATCACCCTTTAGCTGTGAGAGAAACCACATTTGCTTCTTTGGCAAGACGCTGGGGACTCTCCTCCCACGTAGAAATCAGACAAGACTCCTATTCAACTGAAGATGCCAAGAACGTATTAATATATATATATGTCACTGTTCTACCACATTCTTTCTAAAGGCATCTTTAACATTACATGTGCACAACCGCTTATAACAGTACCGTATTTGTGCTTATAAATTAAGTAGCCCAGCTCCTGACAGGCACGCGTACGGAAACGTGCCACCTGAAATGCACAACCAGAACCAAGACTGAGGCTCAGAAAAAATATGCCCTACATATCTAGATAAGCTGTAGAGAAAGTGATCAGATTTATTAAAAGAAACCCCACAACCATATTTCAGAAGCTACTCATAGTTTGCCAAGAGGATACTCACTTCAGACTTCATCAGAGGATGCAGGATATTTTCAGTAACTAGGAAACAGTTACCTCTTTTTTTCTTTCACAACTATTCCTACATAAATCAAAATAAAGATAGTCTACTATAAAATTGTACTCACTTTTAATTAGCTACTAAAAAATAAAATTATAACGATGTTTTCTTAAAAACCTGAAGAAGAAATTAATGCAGTTTTCATTATACCTCAGGAGGTGGGTTGTTTTTTTTTTTTTAACCTGCTGCCCTGTCAGGCCTTATTATTTTCACAAAGATCTGACAATTGTGGGGTCATATTTGTTAGCTGCTTGTGACAACATTCAAAAGGGGCACTATATATCACCAAAACAGCTCACAAACTGGCTAGTCACATTATTTATTATGAGCCACACATGTGACAAATTATTTAACTCAGTGACTCCTAATAAGTCAAAGAGCAAGCAATTAGCTAACACAGTATGAGGGCTGTTTGTGGCAATTTATAGATGCTCTCAAGCTGTCACAGCACTTCAAAGTACCATTAGGGGGGGAACCTCTTAATGACTCACTTGAGATGACAAGCATTACACAGCACACATGGCAGCGATGAATTTGGCAGCCGATTCTGTTACTTGAAGCTTCCTCCCCTTCCCCCAACAGCTGTTTACATGTTTGCAGTTTGCATTTCTCTCTTGCAAGTTGCTCGTCGCTGGAAATGCGGAGAGGGAGGCACTGTGTTCCCTTGCAACAGAGCAAGTGCTGTTCAAGGCCACTCTGTGGGTAAGTCCTCGGGACTACGAGAAACTCAGAGAGCTGTATGACTGTTAATTAAGAGAGATACTGCAGGTAAAATCTGCTGGTTGCATATACAACTGCTATTTCCAGCGCACAACTGGAATGGACTGAACTTCATGGAAATTGGGGACCTTTTCCGGTTAGCTGGGATTACTCTTTGTAATAATTATTCTTTATAGTGAACCAAACAAGGACATTTGGACAAGATGACCTCCAGACCTTCCAACCTCAACCATTCTGTGAAACCAAAGATTGTCACTTTGAAGTCACTCAGGATCTGGGAAAGATCCAAGCGTTAGAGCTCAGACCAGCTTCTAAAGCTTAGTTCCTGGCTTTCTGTAATGCATGGCAGCAATTGGTGGCTATCTTGCATTTTCTTCTTTGCACCTCACTGAAAAAGTAAGTGTATCCCTGTCTCCTGAGTCCCCTCTTGTATTTCTAGTGGCACTCAGTGAAACAACTCCCTGGCTGTATCAAACCTAGGCACCTTGGTGAATTACGGACCGATGCCAAAGGAAAGATCGCGTGGGATAAATCTAGTCTGGGTGTTCCCATTCATATGAATGGAGTGACAGTGTACGACGAGTGTAGGAATTAAAAATAATCTGGCAGCATCAGGTTAAAAAGCTAGGTGATGATTAGCAGATACTCCGTGTTGGAGAGTGGGGAGGTAAGGAGAGGTGAAAGAGGGAACTCAGGGATGGGGCAATTAAATGATTCCTTTGCAGAAACTCCAGGCTATAAAACAAAGGTCAAAGAGAAGAGGAGAAAGATACATCTTGAAGCCACCGTTACCCTAAAGGTTGTACCTGCAGCTATGAGAGCATGACATAGCTATGCCTGGTGAAAGATAAAAATTAATCAATGGGAATGAACGGGTGACACTGAGAAAACACAACCTGCTGCCACAATTGGACGTGACTGTACTATTTCTGGAGGGGAGGAGAGGGTAAAAAAAGCAGATGTCAGACCCGCATTCAAAAGCAGTCACTCCAAGCCATCCAAGCAAAGGCTCCCCCGCACTATAAGACATGCAGCAGGAGCAATTAAACCTCTCTCTGCCACACACATTCCTTTTTAAAATGCAAGAGTCACTGACCGTGCTTTAGCATTCCTCAGCAGCCACAGCTGTATTATAGCAACTCTGTTATTCCAGATAGCTTGAGGGGAAAGTACCTGCACAGAGGAGTGTTAACCTCTGCCTTTAATTGCACGGTGACATCATCCACGAGATTTAACTTGTGCTTTTGACACAACATTAGACTTTCAGTGCAAAAGCTTAATTTAGTACACCATGCAAAAGTGTTGAAATCCTCTTCAGTATAGAAATCCATAAAGTTTTTATCGGGGACAATGCAAGTCTAAAAATGTAATGAAAAGTTTTGTCTATCAGAAAAGGTTTCTATTTCCAAGCCTGAATTTGCATATTGAGATTGCTTTAAAATGTGGGAACTAAAAGTTAGAAATTATTTTAAGGTGTGGGGTTTGAATGACAGGAATACCTTTATGAATAGCTGTAGCACAAGAATGCATTTTCCAAAATACTTTATAAGTATTTCCTAGTTACTTGGGAAAGAGAAAGCAACACATTCAAATCTTCATATAACAATATAAAAATCTTCAAATGATATGGTTGTGTTTTTTTCCCAATGTTCACTGTGGTCCTTAACTACCTGACATTTCATCAATCTTCTGGCACCTCGTCCTTCTTTTTTTTTTTTTTTCCTTCGGGTAACACTTCATCTTTGTCAAGGTTTGCTTTTCTTCCCATGCATTTATGCCATGCTGCTGAGCTTTTCAGAAGTTACAAAGTAGAACTATCTGAACACTGTGCCGAAGATCATTTTACTGCATTAATGTAATAAGTCATCAATCAAATTTTGGATATCCAGGTATTACTTATTCTGCTGTTCTAACTTATAAAAACTGTTATACTCTGAGGGAAAAGTATTTCTAGACAAGCCAGGTTTGGGTAGGGGGGGAAGGCTCCAGCTTGCATTAGGCAGAAGAATCGCTAAGTAGAAAAGAGAAGAGGTAAGAGAGTGTTTCTTGAAGTGGCACGTTTAAAACTGATAGGTTATCAGTTCAACTGTTTGACCAAAAGCCACAGGTGGCAGAATACAGATTTCATGTGCTGCAGCACATGAACAGAGTTGTGATTTTTGTTGCCAGTCTCAGGATCTTTGGTGCTTTCCTTAGAGCTCTTCCTCCCAGAGTCAAGAGATTGCAGAGGCCTCTCAGCTTTCTTTTTAAAAGAAATAAAAATAAAACAAAAAAAAATATTAAAGCCTCTCTAATTCCAAGGGCAAATTTAAAAGCAAAACTTGGCTATTCCCTGAAAGCTCAGAAAACCAAAAAGGCAAATAAATCAACACTTACTCTTTTTAGGTTAAATAAATTGTGAGGTTTTTTTTAATCTCCTCATTTTGAAGATCCACTTCACTTTTCATTTATTTATTTGTTTAAACACAGGGGAAGAATCCCTGGTGAATGTAACAAATCATAGTACCGTGGGTAACCTCATACTCCTCACAGGTACTTTTCATCAGGATAACAATTTCCAGTGAGACTCACAAAATTTAGTCATATTTTTAAATACATTCTCTTGAATCATCATGACTGCTTTTTCCCAAAATCTGATCTCCTAGTAATCGAGAAAAACAAACAGCCTTCTTTTGCAATCCTTTTCTAATCTATGGAGAAAAGGACTAATAGTACAACGGTGCCTATTCAGTAACAGTCACAATATTATTCCAACACTGAGCACTAGGGCAGAAATCCTTCAGGCTCTCCTGTTTTCTAACACAGAGCCACAACTTTGCAAATGTATGTAAAGTGCATTTCTGAGGTGAGCAAAACTAACCTCTCAACATTGTTTTTGAGATGCTCATGTTTTAAAAGGAGAACATAGCAAACATGCATAGAAAAGTGAGCTGAAAACCCCAGGATTTGGGAGGAAGGGTAGGTGGCCATGCCCAGGTGGAAGGGATGATATTTTACATAGATAATCTCTCCATTCTTAATTTGCGCTTTATATTTTGCCACTCCTATTTTGCAGGTATATGATTGTGTCCATGGCAATTTATTAGCAACTGTAGGAGTCAGTAACCCAGGCTAATCCTCTGAACTAAGATTTAGTGCATGGATTAAAACCTGTCACAAAATAAGACTGTGGCTGAAGCCTCTTAGCCAAGGTGCAGGGGTCAGGTTTTCAGTGATGATAGCCTGTGGGATTTACAGCTGGCAACAGAAAACAATTGGAAATACACAGAATTGTGCCTTAAGTCTGGTGGCGTCTTAATCTCCTGAAGCTTTGGACAGGACATTATAAGGTCACATATAATTAATACATGAATGAGAACAGATTAAGGTCTCCTCCCTGCGATTAAGATCTTGCCAAAAGTCCACTAAGGAGAATCACTTGCTGTAGACAGTGAGTTATTCCTCATGGCCCAAGTGCCTACATCTGCCTTTGGAGTGGAGCAAAGAACAAGCTCTTCACAAATCAGACATGACTATAGCCTTTCTCCATCATATCAAAACTAGTCATCCTCGTTTGAATGCAATTAGATTTTCATTACTTATATCATACTATTTCTTTTCCTCTGACCAGGATTTTTTTTTTTAAAGGAAATTCCTTCCTTCCCCCACTCCACCACCTCCTTTATCCCATTTCCCCTCGAGCATGTTTTAAAAATGGCCAGTCCTGACTGTTAACAGCATCTCACACATCCATATCTCCATTATTCTGATCAAATTGAGTCTTCATCTTTCAGTGACTCTCTGGATATTTTTCACTCCACACGCTCCTGAAGTGCAATGTCTTTATCTAATGCCTACCGATCTCCCTTCCACACTGCTATGTTTCTTAGCCTGCCTATCTCAAATTACCGGACTCGTATGTTCACTGGATATTTGTCATAGCAAGATGTTATGTGCATATGGAACATGCATACCTTGAAGATCAGGGTAAGAAGACACAAAAGGTATGTGGAAAGCATTGTTAAATGACGTTAAGGACAGTATCTGGCCAAATTCGTACCACTACGAATGAATCCTGAGAACCTGAAAATCCTTAGCACCGCGTGAGAAGCGATTCTCCTGCATTGCTGTGATAGACAGCAATTCAGCAAATTGAAAGGGCAATATATTAGTCACTCTGCTCAACACAGATGGCATTTAGACCAAACAAGGTCTCTGGTTAGCCAGCTGGCCCACATTTGAATGGGTCAGCTAGCTTCTAGGTAAATGCATCATAGAGCCATGTTCCCTTCTCTCTCCCGTCAGATACGGCTGCTCTACTACCTTCTTCCAAGTGTTTCAGGACAGTCAGCCACAGAAAACATTAGCTTTGCTACCTCAATGCTGTGCAGAAACCAGTCAGGCTACTAAACTACAGTAATAAAATGTAGAGTGGCCGCACAGGAGTTTATTTCCTGCCTTTATTGGCCCAGGGCAGAGTCTGCATCTCATTTATGAGGAGAAGTCTTGCTGAATGCAGCTGTCAGTCTTCAGGACACCCTGCTTACGAGAAGTCATTGCTGAAATGAAATGCCGCACACAGTAATCTGGTGTTCAAATGGGTGTTGCAGACAAGCTTGCAGAGAACATTGCAAAAAGTCGCTGAAGAAACTTCCATGGGTTTTGAGCGTGGCTCACCGCTTCAGCACGCAGCCAGGGTTTAGGGCATTACTGAGGTGAAGCATCCTAGCTAGAACAATGACTGTCTGAAAGTCAAAACACACAGAAATCACTGACAAACTTAAAAACCTAACAACCCCATGTACAACACTTCTGCATTGTTAGATTTTTTTCTTCTTCAACAGCTCTGGGTAGAAGAGAGACTATCTTCATAAGAAATCCTGCCAGGTCAAACTGAAATCTGAGGATTCAGATTACACCATATGATCAAGAGCATCTGCTTTCATCTCAGGCACAGCAGGGACAAGGCAAGAGTCATCATTCAAGATCTGAAAAATGAATCAGCAGCAAGTGTGGTGCAGCAAGCACTCTAGTGGGAATCGAGACAGAACAGAATCAGCAAATTTTGTTTTACTTGTTTGCTTTCCTGCTTGCTTTTTTAATAAAAGAAGCTGTGGTGCTTGTGTAAGTGTGGGCACACAAAATTACGCAAGGCATATTCCAGCTCAATACATGGAAGAAAATGTAAGAGAGTAACAAAGTCAAATCAGTGTCAATTTATAGTAATTGAAAAAGCTCATGTCACAGAAAATGTAAGTCCTCAAGCACTGCAAAGGATTCTTTGCAACCTAATTATATGGAAGAACTGCTTTACAAAAAATTACTTAGAAAGGGACTGTATGGTTTGAGAGCACACTGTGTACAGACATACCTACTCTCTCAACTACACAACTACTGGGCTAATTTCAGAGTTACTCAATTTGCTTTCAAAGAGATTTTCATACTTATTTTTTAAAGTAAGGAGGTCCATTGATAGGTGGAAAACATAAATGTAGCAAACACCCCCCTACACACAAAAAAACCAGAAGAAAGCACTGGCTACTGACTTGTACTACTTGAAACCATTTCCAGAGATTCATTTTGCTATATAAGACTACATCCCTTTTCTCTTATAACACATTTATGCTGATATTGCATCAGCCCTTTGAAGGTTAATGGTAGCCTTTTTGGTCTCATTATGAATATTAAGGTACTCCCTGCACAGCGATCCGACAAACAGCTCCGACAAGGCCACATGTTTTCTCTTAGGTGATGAGAGTTGTGACATATGTGCAAGACTTTTGCAGTAGCAGCAAGGAGTCTGAGACACCATTTGTGTGGGATTCAGTTCCACCTGAAGTGCAGTGATAAGGGTCTACATTCTAAAATCTTCTAAAATATTGGATTTCCAGTTCTGCTTGTGCATATAAAACCCAATTCCTTATACTTTTTAAAGAAAAAGAGATGTTATTTAGAGAGAGGTTATTTAGCTCTATCAGATCAACACTATTCAAACCTAGACTTTCTACATTGACGTTTTTGTGTATGGTAAATGTGTCAACACAGAACAGCCAATTCCCCTTATAACACCTGATCAGCAATAGCTGTACTCAAAAAACACACAATTGAAAAAAAAACCAACCCTCCCTAAAACTCCTTGACTCCTTGTGCTTCAGGGCATAAATGAAACCCTGAAAGAGGGAAAGAGGAAGAAATTTCCCCCATGATGCAATTATTCCACAACTGCCCACTCCAAGTTTTTCGTCCTTTCATGGTAGGCACAGAGAGCTGACAGCTGTCAGGGACAGTGAACTGAATGACGACTGGGCTGGGCTGTTACCGCAAATCCTATATTTAAATGTACAAGAATTTGTCCCTTCAACAGTCTGGGTCAGATTTGCTGTACTCAGCAATGCAAAGAAACTTTTAATTTTGCTCTATTTTTAAAGAACGTGAGCACACGCATGCAGGTCAGAAGGATTTGTACAACAATTTACAACAGTTTGTGGAGCAGATTAACTAGATTCTTCCCTGCTGAACGGATTATACAAAGATTAAAACATTCAAAGTAGAGAAAAGCATGTAATACATGAGGGTAATTTACGCTAAACCCATTATTAAGGAGACGAACATATTTAATTTAAAAAAAAAAAAAAGACAAGACAAAACCTGAGTCATGAAGCAGTGAGACGATACCCCTTTAAATGAGGACGGCCTTCAAATAAAGCTGTGGTAGAAGTTATTTCTTCACCAAAGTGGCATTTTTGCCAACAAGACTCTTGGCAGCCTTCAAGGGTCGACACTAGCACAATTGACCAAATATGGTTGGGAATTTGAAAACATTGAAGATATTAGCATTTGTTCCTGAGTCTAACATAACACAGTCCAGTCTTGCCACCAGAGCCTATAACTATTAAGTGATAACTTAAGCACTGGAATGCAAATAATCCATTGGTTCACATTAGTGTCATTTCCATTTGTTGATGTTCCCAGTCCCCTTCAAATCCTGGCAGTACCTTACTTGACTTCTGAGGGGAACAATCCACAGGAAATGTACTAAAAAAAGTTAAATGACGAGAGCAGAAGTCAGCGGCGGTTTACTTGCAGAGAAAGGAAAAAAGACGATACATTAAACTACACTGTCCAGAGTTACTTGACCTCAAACTGATTGCTGTTAAATTGCTTGAATTGAAGTTAGTCATTTACCTACTGGCAGCTACTCAAGATTTATCTTTACAGGCTACAAGGTTTTATCATTTGTCCGTAAACTCCCCGCCAAATGTTAACTTTCAAAATACTGCTTTAACTGTGAAGTGGGGGGAAGCTTTGCCGAAGTCAATGAAAAATTAACGTTAAGTGCATGATAAACCATTAAATACTTAAATAATTTGGCACCTCTCCTCTGGGAAGTTGAAAGGATGCTCTGAACACTTAATGGGTAAAATAGAACAGCATAATAATTTTAGGGAACGGTCTGCAATCTGAAGTCATCTGACCTAGAAATGTCATAATGGGCATCTGTGTTGGAAAATAATACAGGTCTATAATTTATTAGAATATACTAGACAAAAATTAAATTATGGTGGAGATAAGCTTTATGCTACAGAGATAAGTGCAATTACTTCTCATTTTAAAGAGAAATAAGAAAAGTTACCCTAGGAAAAATGAAGTCCTCCCACACTTTAAACTACACCTTTATCTAGCACATATATCAGTTTAATGTGTCCACACATCCCAGCAAAGAACTGCAACTTTTAATTTAAACCTGCATTCAAACAGATACAAGAAACAGGAAGATAAGCAGTAAAAAACCACCCATAAACAAAACCCAAAACCTGGATTTCAACAAACTCTGTAGTTGTCATCAGGGTATTTTCTATTTGGGAAAAAAAAAAAAAGAAAAAAAGACAATGAAAGAATGTAAAAAATGACAGTGACCTTACAGAAAACCTGTTGTGCTTTCTTAAACACTGTATTTTTACGGAGAGTGAGCAGCTGCAGGAGGAGTCCAGCACTTTGCTGGACTGGATCCTGAAGCTATGCCCCAGAGACCATCAAAATATTCCCCTAATACTCTTCGCAGCTGACTTTGTTCCTTTCTTATTGAGGCCGAACAGTGATGTAGGCGAGGGTGAAACGCAAGTAAAACGAAAGACACTGAAGAAACAACCTCCACACCAGCCTGAGCTCTCCCTCCCATAATCCGGCCAAGTGGAGCATTAACCAGAGGGAGGGCATTACAGCCCAGCCCATGGCACAGTGCCTTAGCTGAACTACGCTTGAATAGCCCAAAGTTACAAATATCTTCATAGTTTGGTATATTTTCCAAGCCAGTACTCCCTCCAGAGCCTAACAAGTCGGACAGACCTCCGTACCTGAAAAAGGTACAAGCATACGCTTTCCGGGCCCAACACAAAATGTCCTCAGAAATAGGCAAAACTCAATTTTTTCCAGCTATGTGCCATACTGCTAGACCCAATTATTTATTATGCCATTCCCCAGAGCATCAGAACCAAAGAAAACTTGAAAATCCTGAAGTCAACAATTAAGTCATCAGGCACATCAGCCTCTTCGAAGATGTTCCACTGCATGTTAGCAGACCAGTGTCTGCCTGGAAAATGTTTGTTTGGTTTTTTTTTTTTTCCTTTTTTTTTTTTTAATTTTATTTAAAAGCAGTAAGGTAAAGAAACAAGCATTTTTGCATTTTCAAACATCTCTGCATTTTCAAAAGCAGACTGTTATTCTAGGCACCTCAGCTCCTGAATGCTCAACTTCAGATACCAAAAAGTGACTCAATTTCCTGAATTGAACGGTCCTCACCTTTTCAACAGGCAGACTGAGTCTGCACACCAAAATGGGAGCGTTCAAGATCTAGAGCACTAATCTCTTTTAAAAATAAAAATAAAATGTAGAAGATTGCTAGATTTATGTTCTGAATAAAGGTAACTAAGCATACTCCATCTGCCCCTTCATAAGACCACTGAAAGTTAGCATCTGCATTTCCAAGATGCAACCCATTCCAAGCTCAGGAAAGGGATTTTCACAACTTCTATGGACATCCAAGGACTTTTTAAAAAAAAAAACAAACAAAAAACAGTTGTGTCTGGATGTCTGTGAAGACAACAGAACTCTTCATGGCTCAACTATTTTGTTCCTGTAAATCAGAAAGAGATGCACTTTCCTGCTCTCTCTGCAAGTATATCATTCATTTGCGACTCTCTATAAAAAATCTCAGTGAATGACATGCTTAATGGAAAAACGCAAATGTGAAAGGTGCCCTGAAATTACTGCTACGATACTTTCCTGCAAGCAACATTTCAACTAATTTCAACGGAGTTTCCAAATAAGCTGGGAATGCCAGCAAAGACCTGGATTCATCTATATTGGATAGCTCCATCAGATGGCACCATGCAGATGAAACAGTAACTTTTGGTATAGAAATATTTTTGCAACACGAAGTCTAGATATTTCAATCGGCATTAAAAAAGATGTGTTAAAAAAAGTGAGCTGGGTACACATTCACGCTTAATAAATAATGTCTTAACAAAAAGAAAATCAGACATTGTTGTAAAACTAGAATTTTAGAAAAAAATCTAAGCATCCTCAGATTAGGTCAATAGTTTATTGGATCTAATAGGAGAAAAATGCTTCCATTTTGTTACACACTTGCCGTTTTTCTCAATTTACTCAAGAAGTACTTACTCAAGAGTTACTACTTCCTTTCCCTGCTCCCCCTCCACCCCCCCCAAATTCCTGGAAATTATTTTAATATGATATCAACACATTTACGAAAAAGCAGAAAATAACATTCCCATGGAAAAGGTAACTCTGCCTGATATCTTAACCAAGAGATTAGATTTGAATGCCTCAATAGTCTATGTAAACTCAGTTGTGACAGTCTAAACCAGGCTTTAATTTTAATAAACGATTATTTGCATAACATGCCCCTTTCTCTTTGGCATAAAAACAAGTATATGAATTGGTTTCCCATCAAATATGCCATTTGGCTTTGTCATAGTTATCTTCCTAATCTATGTTAGCAATTATTTTTAAGAAACTTTAATTAATGCATAGGAAATTAAATCAAATGATCACATACATTTTGTATACAGACTTGTAAATTGCTTTTCTCATTTCTTTTTGGCTCCAAGACACTATTCAAAACATTTGTAGAATAACATATTTCATAGATAAGAAAAAAGGGTATGTGTGCCTCAGCAGAGAGAGAGAAAAAAAGTATAGCAGTGTTTTAATGCCAATGTTTTGACATTCTCTAAGGAAGATAGGAAAGGGTATTTGCCCACAGAATTCAACAATTCTTGGATTTCCACTTCCCCCATTTTCCTGTCACATATCACAACTAGAACAAAATGTTAACTTCCAAGAAAGAAGGCAAATGGGAAAACAGACATGAACCCCACAGGAAATCCAAATTCTCTTTCATTTTGGTGTGCTTATAGAAACAGAGTCTGGAGTTTTATGCAGTTTTAAGATGCAGATCTTAAAAAAAAAAAAAAAAAATCTAAGAAATATTCTGTATAGAATTTCTGAAATACATTTGTGGCCAGCACCTTTTGTCACAGGCAATTTAACGGACCTATAATAGAAACTACAAGGTATTCAATGGCAAAAGCATTATGAATAATGACTTATTAACAAAACTAAAAGAAATTCAAAGGCAACCAAGGCTGTGGCAAAGTATATAAAGCCACAAACTCATAAGTCTTAAATAAAATATATAGCTACACCTTTGCTCTAAACAAAGTTTTCAGAAAAACAGTTAAGAATCTTCTTTTTGCACCTAGATTTTAAAACAAAGTGAGTTTGCAATTTAACATTGTTTTATCCTATCCTCACACTGCCTCTTTCAGAATAATGTTTTGCAGTGTGCAACTATCTATCTTTCATTAAAAAGCAAACAATACCCGAATATTTTTTATTGCTGCTTTGTTGTTTCTACATCACTAGTATTCAACAAAACATTACACAACACGTCTTCTACTGAGAAAAGTTCATTGGTGATCCCATTTCAGAAGCACCAGAGGTGAAGCAGCCTCCTCATGTCCTTTGGCCATGTGAATATCAGGAAGAAAAGCTGCTGAAAGAAACCAAAAACTGAGCTGGCAAGATCCATGACAAGCAGCTGAAAGAGGGACCTTGGAACAACAATGTCATCATCAGTGTCCAAATTTTTATTTTTTTTTTTTAAACCAGCTCTCACATTTTTTCCCCATGACAGATAGCTGTTTCTAGAGGTCCCCTCCCACTCCTCCCTCGGTCTCTACACAGCAGCCCAATTCCACGTGTCTGCTATATTCTACTTTTTCACGTAGTATTTTTTTACTCTATTCTCTTTGCACTCCCTCCCATTTCCCATGTCTATTTAAACGTCTCATGATGTTCATGCTGCTCAGTCTGGCTGCGTAAAAGTGTAAATTCCTTCAAGAAAGGACTTGCCATGATCTCCTTGAGGAGTTCCTGCAAAACTGGGGCTCTGATCTTGGTCTGGGTCCCAAGAGAATGGGCAACGCATAAAATAAACAATCTATTTCATGATCTAAAATGTTTGCACAATCAGTAATTGCTTCCCACATAGAGTCATACTTCAGAAACAACTCAGTAGTAGGTAGCTTGCACTGAGAGTTTGTTGAGTGACGAGAAGATCTTTAAAACATCTGGGGACATAATTGGATGATGAGCACTTTTGACAACCTGTCCTCAGTGCTTTTCCCTCCCTGAAAAAGTGCAGACTATCTGCAAATAATTTTAAAGACGTCGATTCCCACAGTGTAGTTGTACGGGTCAGCTTCTCAAAGACGACACTGAAGTTAACAACTAGTATGAGTCAGCTGCTCCAAAGTGTCAATTGCCCCAGCACTTTTGCAGCAATGTACTAGATGTCCATATAATTGAGATTACACGGAAAAAACTCGGAGATCATCATACTAGACATTTTTGCAAAATTACATTTCTTCACTGGTGGGGAGAGTTACCAAAATCCTTTAAACTATAATAAAAATAAGCATGCACACAGCACAATAGCCAGAGTCTCTTCTCCCCAAGTGCAATAACCAGAATAAACATTGTTTACCTGCATAATAGTTCCATATAAAATTCTAAAGAAATAAACCTACAGAAATATTTAAGGTTGTCTTACTTTAGCATATTGTCCTGGTTTCAGCTGGGATGGAGTTGTAGGATGAGAATAATGTTGATAACACACTGATGTTTTAGTTGTTACTAAGTAGTGTTAGCTCATCAAGGACTTTTCAGCTTCCCATGCTCTGCCAGGTGCACAAGAAGCTGGGAGGGAGCATAGCCAGGACAGCTGACCCAACTGACCAATGGGGTATTCCATACCACATGACGTCATGCTCACTATATAAAGCTGGGGGGAGAAGAAGAAGGGGGGGGGGGGAGGGGGAGGGGGAGGGGGAGGGGGAGGGGGAGGGGGAGGGGGAGGGGGAGGGGGAGGGGGAGGGGGAGGGGGAGGGGGAGGGGGAGGGGGAGGGGGAGGGGGAGGGGGAGGGGGAGGGGGAGGGGGAGGGGGAGGGGGAGGGGGAGGGGGAGGGGGAGGGGGAGGGGGAGGGGGAGGGGGAGGGGGAGGGGGAGGGGGAGGGGGAGGGGGAGGGGGAGGGGGAGGGGGAGGGGAGGGGAGGGGAGGGGAGGGGAGGGGAGGGGAGGGGAGGGGAGGGGAGGGGAGGGGAGGGGAGGGGAGGGGAGGGGAGGGGAGGGGAGGGGAGGGGAGGGGAGGGGAGGGGAGGGGAGGGGAGGGGAGGGGAGGGGAGGGGAGGGGAGGGGAGGGGGGATGTACAGAGTGATGGTGTTTGTCTTCCCAAGTAACTGTTATGGAGCCCTGCTTTCCTGGAGATGGCTGAACACCTGCCTGCCGATGGGAAGTAGTGAATGAATTCCTTGTTTTGATTTGCTTGCCTGTGCGGCTTTTGCTTTCCCTATTAAATTGTCTTTATCTCAACCTATGAGTTTTCTCACTTTTACCCTTCTGATTCTCTCCCCCATCCCACCCGGGGCGGGGGGGGAGTGAGTGAGCGGCTGCGTGGTGCTTAATTGCCAGCTGGGGTTAAACCATGACACATATCATACATTCCTAGGCTAATTTGTTTAAAACTAAACACAAGGGACAAGGAATTTTATTTTTAATCGTGCTTTATTTTAGATATAGTGATTTAAATTATCATCATCTTTTACCATGAAGTTATACACTTATGTCAAACAAGGCTATTTTTTCTTTGATTAAGAAAAAAAAAACTTAAGTGCTTGCCATTAGGCAAAGGCCTAAATTCACTTCATTAGAAACGCTCATCTACTTAACGCTACCAGATGGTCATATTCTTTTAATTCTTTTTTTACCCATATACAGATGCTGACATGTAATTGTCATGACCCTGAACTTCAGTTTTCGCAGCCAAGACCTTCTAAAAAGATGGTGGCCAAGATTTTACAGGGAACGTAAGCTTTAGAAGGCAAAGAAGGACAAAAATGTGCATGTGGTAAAGGTAATGACGCATACAGGCATACATTTGAAGCTATTAGTTAAATTGTCAGTAGCAGGCATCAAGAATTCTCTTTCCCTTCCTTTGGAAGTCAAATAACACTTCCTACCTAAAAATATCCAATGGACCAGATTTTCCTTTCAGAGTTGCATTCTAATCCCACTAATATTTGCAAAGTGTTGGGGAAAAAAATTCCACCCACCCACCCAAAAACGTATGAATGTAGCTGAGAATGCTCATACGAAAAACTGTGCTTTTCTTCCTCTCCTTCCTGATGGTATCTTTGTGACTTCCATTAGCCTCAAAAGATATATGCCTCTCCTTACCTTCACTAAGTTGTAAATTAGTTATTTACAACTAATAACAAATTTTAAAAGACTGTGATTTTTTTAAAGGATTCTACTACAAACAACAGGAAATAATCCCTTTTTCTTAAATACAAATACAGTCTATTGGACAAAGTGTTATGTCCTCTGCTCCCTAATTATTGTGATCTATATACAGGATCAAAAAGTATTTACATAATCACAGTGTATATGCATACTTTTCTTCTTAGCTGCAAGACCAGACTTTCTGAGTGTTGCCTATTTTGGAATTCTAGGTTTGCCAAAGGGCTTTCATTAACATGTCTGTCTCTATAAACTGCAAGACATGCTAAGGTTTTCTATAAAAGTGCAACGATAAATCCATGCTTAATCAACCCTTTGTTGAGCTGCACACACATGGACACTGTAAAATACAACTCAGATCTAATGGCAGGACCTCTGTTCACAACTTCGAGTTCAATGGTGTTTAAGACATGGAAGTGTTACTATTTTTTACCCTTAGCCATGTAAATATGAACATTTGATGCCTTGGACTTCTTTGATTAGACATGCATTCTCACCACACAGCTGCAAACCTTTTCTTTCCTTCCTACTATTGCTCCCAGATAAAACCAAGCTATTTTGCCTCAATGCTAAACTCAATCCTGGTCTTCACTGCCAGTTCACCTCCAGCTGCCTGTACAGAGTTTCACACTAAGCCCCTTGTTTATATCAGTGCTGCAATTAAGCCCAGGCCAAGAAGAGAAGTCCCTCAGAGGGTAGCAGAAGTGCAAGGCTAAGAATTGATTTTCAACTTCTGCGACATAGCCCATACACATCCTTTCGCCCTAGGAAAAAAAATCCCCAGCCAGATCTCCTCACGCCCCACCTTTCTTTGTGTGTGTTTTTTTGGTTTTATTTTGCTTTCAGTGGCCATTTTGGGATATTTTTCACAAGTTGAATCCTGTTTCCAAATTGGCTAGTGAAAAGTTTTAGCCATGCTGAAATCATTTCCAGGGCTAAATTGGGAAACCTGAGGCAGCTGGGCAATCTTACAGCTGGCTGAACTGTGGCTTGCAATAAAAGGCAGTGTGAATAAGGTATATTGAAGCTAAATTGGATTCGTGTGAAGGGCCGTTTATTCTGAAGGGGGGCATGGGGGGAGGAATTAATGAACAGAAATTAAATTAGCTCAACCAAGCTTTTAAAAATATACTGAAAAATACCTGACCTGCTATGAACCTTTTAACAAAGCAGGAACTTTGGGCTAGCAGGACCAGCTCAGCTCAGTTTCATTTCCCTGCCAAAGGTACAGATTTCAGAGGATGTGCACTACTACTCGGCCTGATAACAAACCAGGTTTACAATGGATGCGGCAGGCTTTATTTCTGTAACCTGAAGTCAATGCAGCACAAAGTCACTGCTATGGGAAATCCAGTGTAAACCAATATGCGGCCCAAATACAGAGGTCATTGTGGCTGATGAAAATATTTAATTAACTAATCAGCAGATAGCAAGAGAAAAAATAAACATGCCTTTTTATCCTTGTTGCCAAAATTCTCTTCACTGAAATAAAAAGAAATCGCAGACTACCCTGTTTTGGAAAGATTATTGATTAACCTTACAAATATTAATATCGTAATTAATTAGAATAATATTTTACTCACACTCTCTAATCTAATCTAGGACCTCTTGCAATGAAAGAAATGCTATATGACTATATGAAGTGTCTGATTTCAGAACTGGAAGCCAAATTTCTTTGGGAGGATTTGTTTTGGGGTTGGGGGGGGGGGGTTGTTTGTTTGGGTTTTGGCGTTTTTTCCCCATAGCGCAATGGGGAAATAGTCAAACTGCATATTCCTGAAAAGCTGGAGCCACTTCACTCATATAGTTAAATCCACCATAAAAGCCACTTGGCTGTCACAAAGTTTCCCTTTGAATTGTAACCCATATTACGTCTAACTTTTATATCTATTACAAGGGCTAGCACTTTTTCTGAAATCCTGCAAATTTGTACATGTACCTCCATAATAACAGTATTTGTAATCAGCTATAATAATACCTACTGATGTGACAATTTACAGCTTAACTACCATTCTTAGTGAGCTTGGCTTCGTAACCATCTCTGTGAGGCACCCAGACTGTGTTCATTTTACAGATGTAAAAACCGAGAACAAAGACTGAAAGAATCTTGCTCGGACATTTCTGACACCTTATCTGCAGCACTCCCTTTGGTGGCCACGGCATCTTAAAAATAGAAAAAACTGTCCTGAAAAATATGCTTAGGGATCATATGTTCTCAGTCACATTTGTTGAGGCAAACTTCCAGAAACACCGGTATTTTGTGCCATTTTTTTCCCAAGTGTGAGGGCTTTTTAGGGTGGAGTGATGGTTTGCCTGTTTCTCCTCTCTTCTTGCCAAGAGGTGCCACCTTCTCCCCCCACCTTCTTCCAACTATGAGTCATAATATTATGAACTCGATGATGGGAGAAATCAGATTTTCCATCACTCCACTGTAATCTTGACCTTGGTATTATTCAGCATCCTCCCAGCCCCAATTCTAGCCACAGGAGAGTCAGTTCCTCCAAAGTCAGTCACAATAGAGGTACCTACAGTATATATGGAAATAAAAATATAATTTATGTGTCTGTGTAGTGACATATACTAGCTATAGTAGTTGAAGATTTGCTGGGGGTACGGGGACTGAGTGAGTTGCAGGCATCACGAGCCATATCAGCAGCCCTGCAAGTTGTGGTCACATCAGATCTTAAAATGCTTAAAGTAAGGAATGGATACTCTATAGATATTGCTGCAGGCTGAAATCTGGAATCAGAATTTAATCAAATAAATTGGGTCATACAGCACATGCAAAACACATAGCAAGTGAGAATGGGTAAAACTTAAAATGTTTTCATTTTATTTTGTTTCTCAATGGAAATGTATCCTTTGTGCATGAAGTTATTGCTTGGGTTTTAACAGTGGGCAGGAAGGAAAAAGAAAATGGTTTCTAAGGGGCTTCACAGTCATTTATATTTATTGTATTGATTGGCTCCTGTGGTCACTGTTACCCAGCTGTAGCAGGCAACAAATGCTTCTAAGCCTTACCCCTTTCCCTGCCTCAAATACAGTTTTGAAGTTTTCATACAAATTTCTTAGAACAACAGAACATTCCAGGCAGGCTTTAGTGTATTTGAGGATCCCCTGATTTAAACTCTTCTATATCTGTTACTTAATCCAACACGTCTAAGAAGAGGCTAAGATATCAGGCAATTTACGTTGCATCCTGAAGGCTACAGATCCCTGTTCTGAGACGAGAAGGAAGCAGCAGAGAACAAAGCCTGTCACCAGTTCAGCTCTGTGTGATGCTCCAGAATTTGTGGCTGGCATCCTAAGAGAACCCCTAGTCTTAGTTTAAATGTACCACAATGCAAAAACCCCAAATGGACCCACGGCACATTTCTGCCAAATGGCTTTCAGTGTAGATCATGTGTTGTGGGGGCTGTGGGACTGAAATCAGTTGAGCCCTATTACAGGACTGTATAAATTAGCATTGGGAGCTTGCAATAACCACTGCTAAAGTTTCTCAATGTTTTCATGTTGTGAACTTCAAATTTGCTTCCCCAAGTAAATCCCAGTTGAAAGAAATGGAATTCATAACAACCTGAGCCAAATACAAATTTGTCCAAAACTGGAACCTCCATATGCGGGACCCTCCATGTGTGCTACCAGCATGAGTGCCATGGCCCAAAGAACAGTGCAGAAATGTTCGGTCTGGCCTGCCTCTCTGGTTTTTGGAAAGGGCTGCACTACTTTCCAAGACAGAATAGTTGAGCCAGTAGATTTTACCCAGCAAGGAACCCTTATCTGGTGCATTATTGACTGAGCTGATTGCCAGATCTTCTGTGCCAACAGTAAATTGGTATTTAATTCAATCTACTTTTTATCAGTTTATTAAAAAAAAAAAAAAATCACTACACAACAAGCATATAGGGGGTCAACTTCCACAGCACTGCAAACCAGACAGAAAAACTGCTGAATGGACTGCTGAATGGACCTGAAAATAAAGACTCTCCTGGCATCAGAGAGACCTCTGACCAGCATCACTGTCCTCCCCAGCTTCTGGAAGAGACATGGTGCCTGGGGGGAGGGCAGGAAGGAGAAGCAGGCCATACTTGATACCCCGTATCACCTAGCTACCGGAATGAGTCCAAGAGCCCCAAGCAACTTGGGAGTGGTGCAGTCTGTAGCCAGCCCAAAAGTACTGCTGCAAGTAGAAAGATGCCATTGCCCCTGCCTTATGACACAACTGAGCAAACTGTGGGCACAGCCAAGGATCCTGATTGTATATTGAACACGAACTATTCATAATAATAACTTCCATGCTGAAAAATTACATTACACATTACAAACACAATATGAACTCAGGCTAAATTCAGTATAAAACTTTATACCTGGGCTCCGACATTGCTTGTCAAAAAATGAGCTGGGTATTTTTTTTTTTTCTGTTTTCAATGTTAGGTTAAAAACACAAGAAAACATTCTCGGGTAATGGAAATACCAAGAGACCCCTAATTATAATGACACGAACAGGCAGCACCGTGTAAAATTTCTGAAACACATTTAAAAAGCCATGTTACTAAATCTAAACAAAGTTAACAGATCTACTTGTATATTTTTCTAATCCTTACATGTTTCATTATTTCACCCATGATAATTTTCATCACTTATTCTCTGTTCCGAAAGGGATTTTTTTTTTTATAAAAAGCATTAAAATCGAATGAAATGCACTGACATGTTCCTCTTTTTCCATCTGAGTTACCTTCTTTAAACTGTTGCAAAATTTCTATTTGTAAAAACATTATTACAAGGAAGGGAGTCCTCACCACCCACTCAGCTCCCAGAAGCCAAGAGAACAAACTCAAAGATATTGTTTTTCTAATTTTACACTGATACTCTTTGGCCCTAAAAAAATGTTCCAGGTCTAGTGTGCATTTTAAAGGGATTTATAAAGAATTAGCTCAAGCAGTGCCAAGAGCTAACTTCAAGCTTATATTAACTTTTTAAAACATGGCATATAGGACAAATAATTCAGTAACTACTTTTTTCCTCCCTTCCCAACTTTCACGTTTAAAATGCTCTGTCTTTTCTTTAGGACGCAAATATTCAAGGGCTGTGGAGTAACCTCATTTCTACAGCTTTTAACACATATCATCCATTTTATGGAATTCTGATGTTAGAAATACGAACAATCAACCAAAAGACCTCAGTCAACTTGATTTGAAGCAGGAACGTATGGTTTTTTTTTTTTCTTTCTTCCCTCTAGCTAATGATGAATTATTATATTAAAAATATATATTCCAACTTCAAAGAAAAGCTAGGTTGTTATAAAACACAGGCGTTCAGAATTAAGTTTGAAAAGATTTGACCTTTTGCACACAAAAACTAACACCTACATGAATGAAGTACTGTAGTAAGTGATGATATATGATGGATCATTTAAAATGTGTGTATGGAACCATGCACATTTTTTAAGGCAGGGGCAGATGATGGTTACAGCACATCCAACATTTTCCAATTACTTTGTTTTTTCAAAATATATCAAGCCCATAAAAATATTAGCAGAAACCTTGTACTTTCATGGAAGTAATACTTTTCAAATACAAAAACTTTAAAATATACTTAAGTTCAAATTTAAGTTCAAAAAGTATCTTTAGACAATCCCCTTCTCCCTCTCTTCCACTGTTTAATAGGTTGCAAGGAAGAGAAAATTATGAGGTGCTAGACCTAGAGCTTTATCCTAACATGTTAACTAGAAATTCATCCCGCCTTCTTAAATAGGAGATAGGAACTAAATACAAAGAGCTGATCCAGCCTGATCTGCTTTGAAGACAGGGCTGGTCAGATGCAGGGTTTTGGTTTTGTCCAAACTCCAACAAAAAGGAAAGTAATTTGAGACTGAAGATAACATGAAATCTTCTACCTGCACGAAGAGATTAAAAGCAAAATGGGGAAAAGAAACACAACACTATTAACAGTTTTATGTAATGAAATGAATATTTCTTCCAATCTTTATCCAGTTAGATAAAACTCTAGGATGAGATTTCAACAAAACGTACATTGGGCTGACAATGGAGCACAATCATTTTCAAAACAAAAATCAAATAAGTAATATGTTGGAATTGGACCCCAGTGTGAAGGGAAACAAAAGTTCACAAACACAGCTCCCTTCCAAGTTAGGCTGTAAACCAGGAACACATGGAGAGAAGAAAAGGCTGTTTGTATTGTTCCAGGAAACTGGACCAAGGATTATCCCATAATTGCATTAAGCAAATACAGTATAATATCTTACACAGTGAAAAGTTCAGAGACATCGTAGGCTAAGTGATTGACTGATCACAATACACTGAAGTCCTGTAAGCCATTAATTCCTTAATTACTACAGTTACAAACGTTTTACACCAATATTGTGCTCTATAGCAAGGAAATGGGGAAATAGTATTCTGAGACATTTTCACTTTAAGTACAATATTTTTATATGTTCCCTTTCCATTTAAGGTCCCATCATGCCTATGTTGAGGATGCTCGTGAGTTGATGAGTTGTACACAATAAAGTTCTGAAGCAAAAATAAAAAATAGTCTTTAAAAACTGTTACTGAGCTGATGGAGCTGAGACTCACACTGTTGTTTCAAGATGAATATAAGTTACTACACCAGCAATTTCCATACTGTAGGCATTACTTACGCCTTCCAAAAATCACATTATTACTATCCTTACTGAAAAGAAAACTCAGGCAATGCCTTTCCGTGGATTTTCAAGTCAACAGGAACTGCTGGGCACAATGTCATCGAGACCCTGAAGAGAGACTGAGGAGAATTTGTTTCGGCTTCCAGCAGTGCAAAATACTTACTTGGTGACTATAACAGAAGACTGAAATCAATAGTGCATCTCCCAAGAAGTCTGGCCTGTGTATACCCAGGACAAGATCTGCTACCATACCTTTACACAGACCTAACTGCCTCCAGGCTGCGGGGAAAAGGGAAAGAAGTACTGTGCTGCTATAATTATGCTGATTTAAGTGAGGCAGATCTCTAGAGTAGATACAGCTTGACCTAAAGCTCCAGTTGCTTTCAGAGACCCACCATGAAGACAAACCTGCTGCACAGTACACACATCCTTGTCTGCCTGTCTCACAGAGACACACTGTCCAGGCTAAGAAGCTTTCTACCACCCAAAAAGGATACTGAAAAAAGTCCACCTATAGGTTAATGGTTCTGCGTCCACCTTACCCTAGAGGGCTATACAGCCATCATAAATTAGCATAATACTATTGTTTTGAATGGGATCCACGGACTTCCATCAGCTGAATGGCCAGGTCTCTAAGGAAGGAAGGAAAGATTTGTTCCCAAAAGCACTAAGGACAAATCACCCAACATCCCTGACAGCCAGGACGCACTCCTTGTGCTGTTCATCTGGGCCCAGCTTTGGGAGGTTCAAGATTCAGCATTACTTCCCACACTAGAAAATTGTTGTCTTATCTTCTGTACCACTCGTCTCTCTTTGGTTTTGCAAGTATGAAATAAAGAACATCACTGGCTGGCTCCCAAAGGGGTCTCAGCCTTCCCAGCAGGAAAGACGATGGCTGGGATGAGAGGGCCCCCTTTACAGGGAGGGCGAAGATGGGGGAAAAGGGGGGATGGGGTCTTAGAAGAACGGACAGGGATGGTAGGGACCACCCAGGAGTTAAAGAAAACACGGGTTGAGGGGAAAGCTGGGGAAGCTCCTGAGCATGTACAGTAGCTAATTGTCAAGTTTTAACCACTTAGCCTTTTAAATCTCTTTTTTCTTTCCTTTGCGCACACACAGAGCAAAGGCATAGTTCACGTTCAGAAGTAACAGCTTGCAAAGGCATTTAAAACTAAAGCAGATTTTTAAATTTAGCACAGCCTTCTCCGTGTTTTCTAATCCTGGCTCAAAGGCTGAACTTTGTTAAAATTTGTTACAAACAAAAAATGTTAAGAAGTTCCCAGACTTTGATGGGCTTCGCTAAATTTAAACCCATGGTGAAATTTTTATAGGAAATTACAGACTGAAAACGATATAGCCATAAGGAAAGACCACAGAGGAGCTTCTTGTATGTGTTTCTCTCTTGCAAAGCTCTGCAGTGCCGGTGTCACAACACCTAGCTCCCTGTGCCAGCAGTACGTTTCCCTCCTCGGGTGCTCTCCAGCCCAGGCTCTCCCCCGCAGAGCCATGCATTCCCAAACGTGACTCCACAGCAGGCCCCGAGAGGAGAGGGGAGCTGGAGCACCGGGGCCAGGCTGGCCGCCTGAAAGCCACCTATTGTTGCCAGCGGCAAGCGGCCCTGCAAGGCACACTGACGCCCTGACTCCAGAGGGAATGCTTGCACGGGGCTTCTCTCCACCGCCCGATGTCCTGGGGCACAGAAACACTGTAATTTGGTGTTAATTGGGTCAACCCCCTACTTTAATTAAAATGAAACTCCGGACTCTTCCCATTCTACCTCCAGCTACATTTTATCATGTTTAGCTAAAACAAATGTACTCTGGTGGTGGCTCCTTCCCGTCACTGCACAAGTGCTCCACAAGAAGTCTCCTCTTCGCCCTTCTTGCGCTGAAGGCACACTGTCAGGGTGCACTCTACCTATGGGGCTCCATTTCAACCCAGGCCCAGACACTCAGACCTTGCCTGAGCTGTGCAGTAGGCATACCTTGGCACCGTCCTGTCCCCTGCTGCCCTGGCTCACTCACTGGTTCTCCTGGAGGTCTCCAGACTCTTCTGTTGCTCCTGAACAGACTCCCTGGATGGACTCTGGACCCAATTCATCACCTCACCTTGGCTGGAGCCGTCAATGGGACCTTGCTACCCGCACCCAGCTCTGCCCATCCAGCTCAGATGCTGCAGGACTGTGCCCCGGTTGGGGAGGGCACTGCCTGCGCTGGGGTCACCGCCAGCGCACAGCCTGTCCCCCTCATGGTGCAGCCCCGCTCCTGCGGCTCCCTGACACTAACAACCACTGCAACATGACAGGGACCTTCTCGTCAGTGCTCCCTGACATCAAAGAAGCCGCCAGTTAAGAGCTCCTGGCATGTTTACTCTTTTAGCACCTGTAACCAGTGGCAATAATAGCAGCAATAGCAGTGAGATCCATGAAGGGTCTGCCATCTAAAACAGGTATGGTGAATACATCAAAGACATGAAGCAACATTCATCTGGGAGCATGGAAGAGACCAGAATTAAAAAGGAACTGCTATTTGAAGAAGTAGGGTGTGAGGAGGTCAGCATAGTGAAGACTGATGAAGAAAACTCAAAATCAAGGCTGTGCGGAAAACACAAAGGGGCTGCGCCAAAAGACTTGAGATATGAGCAGGAAGCTTGAAGGTGGCTAGAATAATGCTGGGGGCTCCTTTAGAGACAGGACCATGCATGAGGTAACCTAACATAAGCTGTCCTTTGGCGAGCTATGGAGAAGTGCGTACACATGCAGCGTTGCAAGTTTCTCTGAGGCACAATGACTCTGCAGAGGAAAGGTATCAGGACCACTGGGTTTTTCCTCACTGCGCAGGAGGAGGGACTGCTGAAGAGCAAAACCCGTCAGCCATCTGACATATGTGTTACAGCCAGGGTTTGTAATGGTTCTGCTTTGGCAAGGTGGCACAAACGTGCATTTACCATGTCCAACAAGGACAAGCCACAGAGGCAGCAGGACTGTGAAGCCTGCCATTGAACTTCCCTCAAACCCTGGCTTTCATCAGACCTTCTTGGGGCCTTAACAAAGAACTGTTATACTCTTGGCTCACATTTTACAGAAATAAGACCTTAATCTACCCCTCTTGTCCAGCTCCTTATCTCCCCCTTTTCTGTCTGCTTTGCAAGGTGGCACTCATTTATTCTGGGCAGAGGAGAGACTAGAAAGGATGTCACATCCCTAAGAAGATATATAAGTAAATGAATACACAAGTCTATACATATATATGCACAGGAACATCCCATGCCTCAGAAGATCCAGAGCATCACAACTGACTGCTATATAAGTAGTGACTCACTACACATCTGTCACTACACCAGAGTGAAGAGAATAGGGCAGGCCTGCGCTGCTCGGCGGATCTCTCCCGCCATCCCAGAACCACTCGTCCAGGTCTATGAAATTTTAACGCTGCATCTCATCAGAGCACATGTGCATACTCATTACTAACATGCAACAAATTCAAGGAAACTGAAACCAATTATGATAATAAATGTTGGATTAATCTTATTCAGACAAATTATTTAATTTAAATATAAACAATCAGATATTATTATTTTAATTTTTTTCCCCAAGAAACTGTATTTCTATACCTGCAAAAGAGAGTGAGCGTAGCCATACACTGTGTCCCACAACCAAGCTGCAACACTCTTTCAGTGCTCGTCACTTTTTTAAAAGGGGTCATTCCATGCACACTGTTCCGTTAAATCGCCGCATCTCCGGAACTGAAGTTGGAGTTTTACAAAGGCCGTAACGCAAGCAGCATGTAATTTAAGTGTATTTCACATATTTACATTAAAATATACTGAATTTAGATACATGCACATTTCCATATCTGTCCCTATCAGAGCCTCAGGAATCTTCAGCTAAGCTATTTTAGTCAAGATGACTTTCAGGAATTCAATGTAAAACAGGCACCGAGCAAACTCAGTCACTGGGCATGCCACATATATATATTTTTTGACCATAAAAAGTGCAAAAGTCCACTAACTGTGTTAGTTTTATCCCACTCCCAATTAATGTTCAACATTTTAACAATTATGTTCTCTGCCGCTGTTAGAAATATACACACGCATGCTTTGTATTTTTTCAGAGGTGCTCTAGCATAGAGCTCGGCTTGTTTTCCGCCAACATAGATGCTATAAAATCATGCTTGATTCAGTTTACTTCTTTCCTCCCTTCCCCTCCCTTCTTCCCTTTTCCTCAGCCTTATCCTCCTCCATGTTCTTGGGTGGGCAGATTCATGGGGAGACTTGGTTTTTAGTATAGCCACCACCAGGCAGTTTGCTACTCTCCTGAAGCACATCTGGGCTTTATATCAGGCCTTTAATTAATCCTCAGTGAAAGCCAAGCTATGACATTTTGACTGGGCAGGCTCCAGTTTTGGACAGGTCTTGATTTATTGCGACTGAGTCTCAACCTACTTTGATTTATTTCAGCTTTGGGGAGGAGGGCAAGCACTGAACAGAAAAAGCACTGTTGGATGCAGAACATGTGATGCACGTAAAGGACCTCCAGAGTACTGTGGCCCAAATGACAAACAGCTCAGACAATTTGCAATAAAAATAAAATAAAAAAAGCCCAAGTGATGAAAAGATTTTGGTGAAAGAAATCACTTAAAGCAACAACAACTACCACTACCAAAAAAAGCAACAACAAATAATAAAAGGCTTAGTGAACTAGGATCAAACTATTTGGCAGAAAGTGCCAACGAAGGAAGCCCATGCCTTATCTCTAAGTAAACAATAAATCCCTGGTCACTCATTAGTGTTAATCATGCCTCTCATCTGCATTCAGCTAAATACAGAGAGGCAGGACCGATGCTTTCCCGATGAGTCGCTTTCAAAGAAAAGGATGTTCTGCTATTGTCTGCCAACTCGCCTTGGGTGGATGTCCTTTTGCAGGTCTCCCTCTCTAACCGTACCGTGCGTGGCATGCAATGTGCCAAGTCTTCTGGACAGTGAGAACAAAGGCAACCAGAGCCAAACTGTTCATCTAAATAAAGCAACAAACATCACAATAATAGGAGCCACTGAATAACAAATCCAAGCTGCTCAAGGTATAAAGCTTTATTGTTTCTATGGGCAGGCTTACTCTCTTACTTAGGCCCTTTTCGTGTTCTGTTTTAATTCAAATTCTGTTGGACAGACGACTTGGCAAGGTTATTCTGAATGCTATTGTAGCTACTTCCAATTAATTCCTGTTGTGCGTACATGCAAAGAAACTCAGTATCTTGAAAATTCTAATGAAAACAAGTAATTTTATTGTTTTCCTTTAAGTTTTTTTGTTAAAAATTCAAATACCCTGATTTCTCCCTCCCTTGTACTTCCTTTTCACCAACTGAAATTCAGTTTTTGTTGTTGCTTTTTCCCCTCTCTAACTATGGGAACTAGAGGATTTATGGTTCTATCAAAAGAGAGGAGAGAGTGAAGTTCCAGCAACTGAAAAGCAAACAATTTTTAGTCTAAACAAAAACTGGCACTTTTTATTTGTTGACACCTATCAGGCTCTGGTGCCTAGAGAACCTACAGCAGAAAGTATGTTTTTATTAAAGACTCAGCACCTGCTCCTATTAAAATTTCAGTAACGCCTCAGATGCTACCTCAACAGTCCCCACACAAAGCCTTGGGAGGACAAATCTTTGCACTCCTGTTGTTCCCTGTAGCACAAGACAGAAGGACCAGCAACCCATACGTGCACATGCAGGCGTGTGTGTTACAGAGGCATCTGTGTTACAAAGCAGAAGATGACACAAATCAGGTATGAAAATATTATGTGGGTTGTCTTCAAAAACATTAAAACCGAATGGCTGAAGATATTAGTAAAAAGACATCTATGTGTTAATTTTTAAGTTTCAGGGTGAAATCTGGAAAAAAGGTCTACCGTAGCTGGTTGATCAGATGCCTGTGTAAGTTAAGGCCACAGTCCCGCTATGCACTTTGCCACCAAGCAGGTAGGCAGTAGGATTCAAATGACCATCTAGCTTAAGATGACTTGGGTCTTCTGCTAATTGAGAAGCAACTACCTGGGTGTCCTCAGTCTAATCTGTGTCACACTGACTAGTTTTATCATCTGTAAAAAAGATGGATTTACTTCAGCAGTGGTAGGCTGGTAGGCCTATTTGTGCTGGTAGGCTACACAGGGAACCTGTGTTTGTTGTCTTGTCCCCTAACTGGGTGGGCAGGCTGAGCTGGCTCTCTGTGCCCCATACAAAATTACTAATTCTGCAGAAATGCACAATATTCATATGCCAGTAAATGGGATCCTACAGAGCCAGTCCCTTTTAGTTTCAGGACTAGAAGTCAAATTAGCGTTAAGGGCAATTCTCAAGTCAAGCTGTTCTACTGAACACGTCCTTCCCTCATCTCTCTTCCCTCTGTAACAAAACAAATTGCCAACATCTAATGTAAATGTTTCCTATTTTTGATGCGTGTTTTTGTTTTGTGCCCCACTCCGGTTGGAGAATTTCAGGCTCCTTTCACAGGCAGAATCAAGCACAGTGGCAGCCGGCAGCTCGCTTTGGCCCCAGAGCGGGTGATGAGACACATTCCCCTATCAAATAGGGTCTTAATCCTCATCTTGTATTGCCCCCACACCCCCCCATACGAGGATGCGGCATATCGCCATCAGCTGTGCTCCTCCTGAGTATAAATTTGCTTTTTCCTGCCAGACAGTGCTCCTTCTAGCTGCTGCAGAGCTGGTTCTGGGTGGGATTCCAGACGTTAGCTTTCATCCTGAGCCTGAACACCACCATTTTATTCTTGTTTACACGCAGTTTATTTTCTAGCTTTTATCTGCCTTAACGAAATATAAAAGCTTGCGTGGTTTTTCCTTCCAAGAAAGTGTAATAACACTGTAAGCTCCAGCAGTACTTTCTAATACCAATACAGCCAGAATTTGCAGTGACAAGTTAGTAGACTGTTTCAGTGAAAGAGACTTTATATGAACCAGCATCCCAGTGAAATCCCATATCTAGGCAAAAAGGATCACTTTAAGATACTACTAATAAAACTATCAGCTTAGTTAAGAGTTGACTGTTTTACAAGCAACTTCAGAACATAAACAACTATTCAAGACATTGTTAAGATAGTGTTTTCAGAATTTGGATTTTTTTTTTCCCTAACTTGAAATATTTATGACACATTGTATTTAAATAATCAGACTGCTACAAGTCAGTGCAACTAAATGCCCATCATCAGCATGCAATTTCATTACACAATTTGTTTACAAACCTCATACGAGGCTTGTTTTTCTTTACCGCATAGTGTATTTTCAAGGTAAATGTCAAATGTGCATGATTCTGCTATTATTTAACACTATTTTCTGTAATCACTCCAAAATGAATGTGGTAACAACGACAAATAATTTACTTTTGTTTTGGGTGGACTTTTTACTCAAACTTGTTCTTTTGCCAGCTACACTTTTACACATGTGCCTGTTGGTTTTACACTGCCCTTCTTTAGATGTGACCTTGTGAAAATCAGCAACAAAAAAGCCTTCTTTGAGGAAAGTCTAATTTACTTAATTACAGGGAGTGGGCAGTTGTGCACCAATTTCATCATTCTGTCGTACTTGAGGCTGAAAACTGGCACAGAGTGGGCCAGGTGAAAACTCTTTATTAGGCTTCCTGTTTATATTGGTAACGCATTAAATGGAATTTTAATGTCTCCTGAGGTCACTTTTAGAGCCAAATTGTGGCTGTCCCTATCACAGGTGTACTGAGTAACTCTGTGCGGGCACAGAGCCTCTTTCTCTTCTGCCGGCCTCCGCCTCCCCATGCATAAATGTAAGACGCAACGGATGAAGTCAAGTCCCACTGAAGTCAATAATCATATTATTAGAACAAGATTTCACTCCAAACCAATTCCTGCATTTGGTTTGCAGCATGCTCAGTCCTCAGGCTTGCCAGGAGGGCAGGGAGGGAACGCACAGCCCTACAGTCCTCTTGGGGCTTGCGCACTTCATGCATGTGCTCTCACCCTTTATTGCTATCTGGATCAAATAGAGTATTTTCTAAAATGTTTTCTTAGCACCCATATTTGTAAGACTCCATTAAAGTGCTGTACATTATATGAAGTGTTACCTTAAGTGTGCGTGGACCATAAGAACTTGCACAAACTCCAGCCCACACCAGTTCTCAATTGTTATTCATAGAATCATAGAATAGTTTGGGTTGGAGGGGATGTTTAAAGGTCATCTCGTCCAACCCCCCTGCCATGGGCAGGGACATCTTCAACTAGATCAGGTTGCTCAGAGCCCCGTCCAACCTGACCTTGAATGTTTCCAGGGATGGGGCATCTACTACCTCTTTAGGCAACCTGTTCCAGTGTTTCACCATCCTCATTGTAAAAAATTTCTTCCTTATACCTAGACTAAATCTACCCTCTTTTAGGTTAAAACCATTACCCCTTGACCTGTTGCAACAGGCCTTGCTAAAAAGTTTGTCCCCATCTTTCTTATAAATTATTCTTATATATTGAAAGGCTGCAGTAAGGTCTCCCTGAAGCCTTCTCTTCTCCAGGCTGAATAGCCCAAACTCTCTCAGCCTTTCTTCATAGGAGAGGCGTTCCATCCCATTGACCATTTTTGTGGCCTTCCTCTGGACCCGCTCCAACAGGTCTATGTCTATGTATTCACCTGCTCCTGAATTACTTTAAAATGAAAAAAAAAGATTCTCCTAGAGATGAGGCACCAGCTAGTACAGTTAGCCTGGAAAAGCTCCTTGGAAGGCAAGCTCCTTCGTGCTCCACCTTGGCATTCCCGGAAAGCAGAGCACAGCCAGGCCCCGCCCCACATCAGGCTCCTCCTTGCAAACCAGTATCATTTCTACTACCAGTGCTACCGATTCAGAAAGCCACATTCCAGCGGTGCATGCCATGGTTACGGCACAGGAGTCACTGGAAAAGGTTTACAAGGTAGTATGGGCTGAAATAAAACATCAAATAAACATATACATGGAAGATGCACAAACAGGAGCAGTGGTGATTCTCCGGCTGCAGTCTGAATATGGCACTTAAAATACAACCTCCTCTCGGCGTGGGCGTTCGGGAGCAAGGCTGCTGGCAAGCAGGAGATGGTGGTAGTAAGAGGCACAGTGCCCAGCAGCAGCCAAGCCCCTCTTGGGCTTTCCCTTGTCGGGAGACAGACCTATCGTGTCTCGGTCTGTCACATAGCCTACAGACCATTCTATCTCATGCCTCCTCACACTTTCCAATAACCCGAGATCAGCTTGTAATCTGGGAGATGAACAGTTTTAAACCAGCAGTATTTTTAATATATATCTACCTTGGATATCAGTAATAATACTGGCAATAAAATGAAAAGTCTATACTTAAAATATTTTTCCCTTGTCAATTATTTCCCCTTTAAAATGAATATGATATATTAAAAACCTGATGCTTGTTGAATTTAAAACACCTCAGAGGAAGAGACAAATTCCCACCAGATACGGATAAGTAGGGTTTGTCTGGAAATAAATGCAGCATAATAAATTAATGGTGAGGGGGAAAATATGCCTGTATTGCATAAGGAAAAGATACTGCATTAGCAACACAAAGCGTTACTTTTTCTTGTAAAATAAGGCACAGTGCAGCAAGACTGTTTGATTTGTACCAAGTTTTCATTATGTCAAAAGCAACATGTGTGCCTGGTAGTATAGCATTAGGGTTGCCTTGATAAACTGTTACTGTGTAGAGTAACATCTCACTTGATAGAGGTTAAAGCAGAAGTAGGAGTTAATGCCCTACTAATGCAATTTACTGCTTCTTAAAGAAATCTGTGAAGTGCACTCTTCTGATATAAAAAAAAAAATCAAACCCACTTGCATATCAAGAAATAATAACGCACAACTTGCACTAGAAATATCAGCTTCTAAAAAGTAAAAAGCTTGTTATTAAGAGCAAAGTTAGAGAGTAAGCTTATTTTCATAGCAGTGCCTGTTCTTTTAATAGACGAACAACATGAACGTAAATAACATTGATGCAATGAGAAGTCAGCTCAACACCAAACACTCCTATGGACCCAGCAGTTCAGGCAACTGCTCACAGCAGGGGCTCCTAGCTGGAGGTCACGGTTCTTTGAGGTTTCAAACGGTTGAGTTTGCCCTGCTTTTCTCATGCTATTGAACAGGAGAGACCAGGCTAGGCAAAATGTGCCTGTAGCTAGGGATCCCCTCATTTTGCTTCCTCAAATCCAATACCAGAGATCCTTTAACCCCACTGCACAACAGAAAATGTAGAAAGCAGATATATGGGCCTACTCACTTAAGAAACACTAGCAAAATCCTTATTTCACTAGAAGCAATGAAATGGCCACCAAGGTTGCTAGCACCATGAGTTGCCCCGTGCATCAGCAGGGTGCACGGGGAAGGACAGCTGCCGGGCTCCCCTGCACCAGTCAGCCTCGACCTGCACAAAGGAGGAAGCACTGGGAGGGTTTGAGGGAACCACCAGATGTTTTGCACAGCCTTCACGTAAGCTGCAGGCACGGGACGATGTTAGGGATCCACTGTTTACTTCACTCTCCTCTTCCATGGCTGCAGGCAAATCCATCCCAGCCCCACTGCTGAGCTGACTGGGGACAAGAAAATGCCATCGCTCACCTACCTTGCAAATGTAATGCTCCTGAAACTCCTGAGGAAACAAACAATTGCTCTTGTTGCAGAAATCACATGGATTTTGAGAGGAAGAGAGAGAGGAGTCACGCACATGACAACAATAAGCTTTCTTCACATACTTAACCTGGTAACCAAGTCAACCGTCCCCAGGGGAAGCTTAATGTTGGCCAAAGAAGGCCAACGGGAAAGTTCAGCAGCTCTATCTTTGGACCATTAACGTTGGTTGTTAGGTCAAGGTTTCATCCAAAACCACCTACAGCTAAAATTCAAGTATTTCTGCTAAAACTAAAAGTGGCATATTAAGTGCACCCTATGGGTTTGGGGAATGTTTCCCACTCAAACAAACAAAAAAATCATATTTTTTTTCCATACCCAGATCAGGAAAGAACAGTCACTCTTGCTGATAACCAGTCTTCTTAATAATACATAGAATATTAACAGCTAGAGTACAATAAAAGTGAGCCCTGACGTTTTAATTTATCCTCTGAAATACTACTTCTTTCAGTGGAATGACCTGAAATAGTTGGAGGGCTAAAAACTTTGGTTCTGGGAATGCACTGCCCATGATGTTTTACTGGCTTCATTTCAAATGAAAACAATTACTGTATAGTGAGGATGTTACCACACAGACATAACAACACCATTAACTATTTTTGACTTCCAGTGTAAATTGAACCATTATGGGGTTTTAAAATGTCCTCATTAAATTTTAATGATCTGTTTTAAGGGATTTTTTCCCCTTATTAAAATTAAAACCAACTATGCTATACAGCTTTCTCAGAATGTGGTGCATTACTCTAAGGTTCAAATAAATCCATAAATCATAGATTAGTTAATAAAGAGAAACTATCTGGGTTATTACAGGTAGGGCTGGTAGCAGTACCTGTTATTAATGTTGCCTAACATTTACCAATAAAAGATGCTGCTTCTCGTTCTTTAAAATGTTGCCAAATACCATCTGACTGAATAAAAAATTTCTGAGTTCAAAAGTAGACACATCTGCTTGTTTTTGGTTTTGTTTTATTTTGTTTTTTTTCTCCCACCCCCCCCCCACCCCCCATGATAGGAAAAAGAGCAAAGAAAGGAAGGAAAAATGTCAATTGAAGTGATTCAGCTGATTAAAGAATACATTTCATTTGTATTAACTCCCCCATAAACCTCAATAATTTTTTTCCATGAACTCAGGGTTTCCTTGTGGTACAGTAAGTATTTGAAATTTTGCATGCAGAGGGCTAGAGAATGTTTGTGAGAACATTTCCATCAAATTTGTCCCAAACTTGCCCAATTTGTAAACTTTGTGTGGACTAAAATGGAAAAAAAATTTTAAAAATCATGGTTTACATACACTCAAGAGACACTTGTGAGACCTTTGCTGTTAAATTTTGTGACGATTCACTTTACGGTGAACACGCTCCATCCCGTGATGGGGCAGTGGTTTCCCTCCAGGCGCAGCTGCAGCCTCGAGCAGGCTGTCTGGGGTACTCGCTCCCTGGGTCCAGGCAATCCCACCTCCCTCATGAGATTCATCTCTTTCCCACAGTCTCATCTGCAGTTGCCCCAAGTTAAAACCACCACAAGACGGACTGGAAGGTGGAACAGACCTTTTTTCAAAAAGTCTGGTTTGTTTTCACCCTGGTGTTATATTGCCACCCGCTAATGAGTAAATATTGTCCTGCAGCATTCGCTGATGTGGACTGCAATGATGATATATATACTGTATTATACAGTCTCTCTGCTGGCACCCATATGTTTTCTTCCGATCCTATCACAAGTATAAGTATAGCTCCTAAACATGGACCCTGTCGTAATTTTACTTGTTTTTCCACCTATTGCCAGACAGAGCAGAAAACTAAAATCATAGGAACACAGCATGCATTTAAAGTTACTTCTGCAAAGTGCCTTAGTTTGGTATTCTGCAGGAAGAACATGCTGCAAAAGCAGAATTTGTCAGGAGGACTCTTGTAGTTGTGTTATTTGAAGAGATACTGCATTCAAGCTACAATGGCATAATAGGTCAGTCTCAGAAATATGACAACAATACATAATTTATCAATCTGGAAACCTTATACTTGAAAGAAGCCTTAGTCTAACCTCTCTATCACTCCAATTGAATTGTAAGACCACCACTGTAACAAGACCACTTAGAAAACCACCGGGGTGGCCTTGATAATAATACACATATCATTGTTGAGGCACAGGAAACTAAACCAGATGGTTTTGCTGAGGAAAGCGCTTTTTTAGCTTTGTAAAGCCTAAAAACACTAATAGGTCAAACACAAAAGTGGTGAAAAAGAAAGCTAAAGGAAAATTTATGTAAATAAGAAAAAAACCTTTTCACAATTATATTCCCCTCACTTAAAAAATGGCTGCAAGAAAATAAAAAGGGGGAAATGGTGCTGTAGTTCTAAAAGAGATCAGGATAGTGTTCTGAAAGGAAAAGGTCTAACAGCAACACTTACAGTAGGCACTGCTGCTGGAAATCAATACCATATGATGTGCATTAGGCAGAACACCTACATATTGTAATTAAAACCCTTTTCTTTCCTCATTTTTATGTTTTAAATATGGATACCATTCATGTCTATTGTAATAAACTACTTACTTTTTTGTTCGATCTTTTATTAGCAATCATATCAAAATTAAAGAGAAAATAGCACATACATACACCTCTTTAAAACACATGAAATTGAAAATAATTTCCACAAAATCACCCATGCACAAACAGAATCATACATACATTCACGTATATATATACATGTGGTGTGTGTACGTGCACACACATGTATAAAGCATGTTTGCATTTTCTCACTTATGCTGTAGTTATTTAGAATCACATTATTTACAGTCTTCAGCATTTCAAAAACCATGAAGGACTTGGTTTTGTTTTGTTTTTCTTTAATGCAGACATCAACCACATGGGTAAAATTAAGATGATAGTGTGTCACTCTGCTGGGAATTGCAACTATTTCTAATAGTCAAGAAGTCTAATCTAAACTACACGCGCTGAAAGAAATGTATTATAAGCTCTTTTATTGTGCAGCCTTATTTACCGAAATGTAAACTTTTATTTGGCATTAAAAAGAAAAACTTTTACTATCACAGCGCTTCTAAAGCACGTTCTCTCTTCGTAAGGGAAGGTTTGCCCATATTTTCAAAATCTGAAAAAAGATGTTTAAGAATTATGCCTACATTTTGTTGTCATCAAATCATGCTCTAACTGAAAGAAAACATCATTATTTAAAAAATCAACTTTTTCTCTGCTTGCATGGGACAATGGAGAAGAAATGTACACTGAGGAGAACTTCACTATATGCTTATCATTTGTGAGAGTTCATTTTGGTACTACTCAGAAATAGCCTTGGAGAAAATGTTCAAAGTCTTCAGTCCGACTCCCAAGTTCTTAACAAAAACAAGAGAGTTAAAAGAATGGTTTCTGAAGCCAGAAGTCAAGTGGGACCACCGGCACCTTACTGAGCCCAGGGAGCCTGATGGAGCCTACCCGGACAGCAATAAAGAGAGAGAAATGACAATGGGGTCTCACGGGATCCTATTTTGATTCTGTGTGAGAGACGTGTCGGGGAGACACCTGTTCTGTGGCCAGTGATGCTGTCTACCACATCATATCAAGACTTGAACTCTTTTGTAGGGTTGGAATATTTCAGCTGAGATGCAACGTGGGCAAATAATTTACTAATGGCATCATGAATTGACTCTGGCAATCCACTTACATATTTCTTTTCCCTACAGACTCAACCAGAGGGAAGACAATCTTCTTTACTTCTTTTTGGACCTGCTGTTCCAGCACTCTTGTGTCGTGAAGAAGTGGCTACATTGCAAACACCAGTGCCTCTGGGTCAGTGCTGGGTGAACTTCACAAAGTGATTTGGCATCTTTCATTTGAGACCAGTTATCTGTGCTGTGGCCACTTATATTGGCTCTACTGTGTCCTGAGAACTGGATCATTATTTGCATGGATGATTGAACATACTACCATGGTCAAATGTGACCTTCCTTCACCCTGGACACATCATACCTCCACATGTCCAAAGTATTTACATGAGTAAATCAAAGAATATTCTGCCATTGGTAAGTGCGTGCTTCCTTTGGGAAGATGTTGCTTTCTGAAAAAGCATCTCAGCATGAGGCGTAGTTCTACGTCTTATAAAAAGGACAACAGATTTTTAAACTCTTAGAAAGAAACTAAGGAGGAATAGTCATGTCTCTGATACACTTGCTTCTAGAAAAGATACTGCTTCAGCAAGTACCTGTCAAGAGTTTTATGAATGTTCAGTAGTTGTTCCAAAGGAGCACAGTCTATCAAACTTTTCTCCTAAAGGTTCATACAAGCCCTGCTGCTCTCACAACTACTTCACCTAGATGGCAGCAATAAGATAATCAGTTCGGTGGATCATCACGTCAATCAGAGCAGACTGGATATAATTTTGAGATTAATTTGGCTTAATAGAGCCATTAATTATCCCAGCTCAAGCAAGCTGATGGGAAGAAAAAGTTCTCATTTGGAAATACACAAAATACACTTGAGTACCTGGATGCCTCAAAAATCTTTACCCTCATACTCAAGGAAGTCCAGCATTGAGGGTTTAAAATTATTTCTTAACTTCTATTAGAAGTGATTAACTTTGAGCATAAAAACTAAGCAGTAAGAAGGGAAAAACATTTTTCATTTCAGTCCATAACAAAAGGGTAATCCTCACTTAAAAGCATGCCTTTAAGTTCATGAGCCAATCTCATAACTATGAGGTATTGATAGTTACACAGACAGACTTTCCTTTTATAACCAACAATCCTCAACAAAGCAAGACTCTCGCAAGCAAGTATTCTGCTGGGCTGATGAAAGGATGTGTCAGAAAAAACTTCGGATCTCATCAGACTGAGGTAAAAGATATCTCAAAAGATGACACATCCTTAACACTCCAAGAAAACAACAAAACAGAACTAGAAATGCCTTGGCCAACAGTCTCGCTGGCTGAATCCTTTTCTTATGCACAAGAGTAAAGTAAAATTTTAAATAATTCTGTCTGGCAAGAGTTTTTATATTTAAACCTACACACAAACATACAAGAAGGGATTTCCCACAACAGAAATGGTAGCAGCTGTCTACCTACTGGAATGGTGAATAGAAGAATCATGAATAAAAGACCAGGTGATGCTGACTGGAGATTTAAATGCAAAAGGCATCATCGTAGATTAGATTTTACTATCTCAATTTCAACATGCACAAAATGGCTTAAGACAATAAAAATGACTACACATTTTCTTGTGCATTTTAATCACAAAGTAAAGTACGAATCATCACCGGTACCAATTAAAAAAAAAAAGTACGATGGAAAGTCTCTTTTTAAACAGTCTCTTAATGTGCTTGGTTAGACTAAGGTACAATAACTTGCTATATTAATTATTTATAAACTGTTCTTTTTTGCTTTGTTTTTTTGACATTATTTAAATATAAATTAATGGAAGCTGATTGCCATACATTTAGAATATCAAATGGTCCCTGATTTCACCATGAATTTGGGCACAAGCTTAATTTTAAGCATTTGACTAGACCTGTAGTTAATTAATTGGAGCCAATTGTGATCCAATTATGAATCCCCTGTAATTATTGCTTGAAATACTGCTGGATTTCTATTAAAGGCAAAAGAAAATATTTCTGATCTGTACGAATACTTGCAGACTATTAAAACTGTTACCTTTGACTTGTTTTCTTTACTTTTGTAAGATATATATTCATAAGCTTTTCCGCAGCATTCGTCAGTGCAGTATTTCTGCTCTCTGCACAACACTGAGGTGTGGGCAGTGCAACTGCAGAAGGCAACCTGAGCATCAGCGGGTGATAGAGAGGGAACTGAAGGAAAGGAAGAAAAAGCCTCAGCTGTTGAACTCTAATACGAACTTGCTCTTTTCCCAGAGCCACTTTCCAACATGACTGTGTTCTATTTGTTGGCTTTCCTTTTACATCTCTACAAATAAATGTGTCTATTACATTCCCAAGCACAACACTTTAAGGTTTCAGTTGCAGGTATACCTTCACGACTTCATTTACAGTGTTTAGCATGTAGGAAATTAAAAAACCAACCAACTAGTGATGGATTGATGGGCATTTTTTTAATGGTCCAAATTAAATGTTTCTGCGAACCTATATTTATTTGAAATACAATTCTTGAGTGAGTGTCTGAGGAAATTTGTATGATGCCTTGTGTTTCATAAATGGCATAAAAATGAGTCAGGCTGTTAAGGCTTGCTATTGTACTAATATTTGAAAATACCTAGGTATTTTCTAGGTTTACTAGAACTTTCTGCAATGAATAAAAGGTGTAAGTTACCCTCACAAAACGAAATAGCACACAGAAGATTCATATATCAATAGTGCTGATATATTGTTTTTCCTCTTCCAACTCAGTGGCATTGATCGTCATCTCTAATACCATCCCATGAGACTTGTGCTGGGTCACAGTAGAGTAAAAATGGAGAAAGGGGGAGTAAGAGGCAGCAGCAATTTCTACAAAAATGTTAAGAGTTACCAAAATAATTTTAGGATAAAACTAATAATTGCCCCCCAAAAATTTTGATGCCTACTTATTTCTATTTTGTTCCCTTCCATCACTGGATGGAAACCTTTCTATTGTGTTAGACTTCCCGATTTTCATTCACCAGCACAATGCCGTTGTACCTGATTTTCAGTTCCTGCAGGTGAAAGTTCAAGTCAACCTAATCAAACACATATTCCAACTATTCTCCCCTGATACGAACCTATGTTTAAACTTCAAACTTCTGAATCATCTGCTACTAAAGCTGACCTCAACCCACAGCTAGCACTGAGCACGCTGGAAGCCCATCCCTCGGTGGGCGCCTACATGCTTCAGTTCAGGCACGCGCTTCCATGCTTTACTGTATGCAGAAGTGTTTGCCCACAATCACAGTGGCAGTCAGATGAATGCATGTGATCAAAGCTCAAGAGTCCTGGCTTCTGCTTGTGCTTTGTAACCACCAGACGTTCTCCACTCCAATACGTACAGGATACGATCTCTCCACAAAGTCAATGGGAGTTTGGTCATCAACTTTCACGAGATCAGGAGTTGACCCATAATGTTTTATAAAACAACAAAAAGGAATGTATTTATGGTTTTATTATTACCCCTAATAAGGAAATAAGGAGAAAGAAAACACAGTACATAGTCTAGTCTATACGCACATGTGTTACTTGTATTAATATCGATGGGATTTAAAAGTACATATGGAGAGGATAAGATATATCCCTATGTGTTCAGCCATATGCTTGAGGAAGCTCCCCAAATGCTAGTAAATACGATCATGCTTTCTAACATACTATGGATTTATTTGAACAACGTTAAATCTCTAAGCCCTACTTTCCAGTCCATTAAAGCCTCAAATAATTGTTTATTTCCAGTTTAAAGTTACTCTCTTTTTTAGTCATTAGAAGGCTGCCTGTAACCACATTTCCACAATATTCAGGGAATTGGAGAATTGATAATAACTCTCCCGTTATCCGAAGGGATACCTCTCCGGAAAGAGAAATACTCGGGATGAACTATATTTTAGTGAGGAATTCTTTCCAGAAGATTTTGGGACAGGCCCAAAATGTGTAGCTGAAAGGTCTGGAATGCTACTTACACAACAAACATGTGTTCGTGCTGTAGACCTCTGACAACTACATTCCTTCTGCAGGCCAAAGGCCTTGAAAGCTAGTCATTCTTCTGGATAGGCTTGTTCTCATTTCCTTTTTGTTTTTAAAGGTTTGAACACAGGACAAGAGGGTTATTCTGGATTTCCCTTATGGAAGAAGACATCAGAATTCATCCCATGATTTATGATGTGGTGCAAGTTGTCTTGGAATGAGATAGCCGAAGTATTTATGGAATATCCAATGCCTCTTACCAAATTATGCTCATTGTGTTCATGCAACTGATCATTTTATTTGGCTTACCTCTTACTTCCTTTCAGTTGAGACTTGGTAACTGACTTTATGAACACATTTGACTATAGTTTTATCCATTAAAAAGATGATTGGGATGGTTTACTGGATTAACTGTTTCAACTAGTGTTGTAGCCACAAATATAAAACAATAGTCATGGAGGCATAGTCATGACATTCATGGTGCCCTTACCACCTTACATGCAAATGTAGCGCAGAACCAAAAGCCAAGTTTATCTATAGCTGGCTGCCAAAAATCACCTTCTTCGCTTACTTGATGTAACCCTTTCAATGCCAAGGCGATATGGCTGTTTACTTTTTTTAATATCATCCAGAATAAAAGTTTATATTGTGGTATTACGATTTCATTTTCTTGCAGTTTCTTTTTGACTGTAAATAAGATTTGAGAGCTCAGCTTTTATTTTACCTTTTAAATCTCAACTTACGATAAAAATCCCAAATCAGACTTTTTCCTACTGAAATACTTCTTACTTTGTAATATAGAAAAACAAAACAAACAGCCATCATCTTTCTAAACGACATCAATGAATGGTGAAGCCAAATCCGGTTTCCCAGCAAGGAATTATTAAAAGACAAAAATAGTCTAATGACCACAGGAAATCTTTAAGCACCAAAATGGGGACAAAAGTCTCCTGGGGAAAAGACAATATTTCCTACATGGTCATTCATGTCTCCTTGTAATACAATACAGGGGTATTGTTTGTTTGTCTGCTAAAGTAGATGCACAGAATAAAATTAGAAACAAACCCTGACTACGAAAACATTTCAAAGATTAGATGCAGGCACAGGCATTACAATACCTGCCATCACAACTATGCTGTGATGCTTCTTTCTAATGTATAACCAGCTAGACCTTTGATCGTTAATATATACATCATTCTTGCCTTATTATAATAAAGGCCACCAACCTCAGGTCATATTGCATCTTGCTGCAATCTTAATATTGGTCATAAAATTTGTCAAAACAATAAGAGAAATACTCTAAAATAGATCTACTTTACAGTCAGCCCCCTCCCCCAAGGAATTCAGTCAAGGAATGTAAACCGAAAGATTTATTTTTCTGTTTAGGTCATGCCTGGGGTAGACTGCTGTGTTACTAAATTCCCTAGCCTGAAATCAAGAGAAAGACAAAGTTAACAGGCCTCAATAGGCAAAAACATCTTGAGATAGCCCTCCGTGGACTGTGACCTGAAGTTACAGCAATAAGCATTATCCCCACCACGAAGACGATTCAGAAAAAGGCACGTGGCCCACAGCTTACCTCAACGTAGTCCCTGGCATGGCCCCAGTCTCTCTTAGCATCCAGATTGCCCAGGCTGAAACAATCCAGCTGTCCGAGATGAATCTTTGCTACCGATCGGCTGATTTTTCGAGTAACGAAGTTCGCCCCTGGAATAGAAATAAAAGGTAGTATCAGCATAGTCGCAGTGGCAGATAACTGGCCACAAGAAACACCTTGCGTAGGTCAGCACATGGTCAGCTGTCAGTCTTCATTCACTCCCCTCACACCACCTAGACCCATGCCATCTTTTATCGTTTGAGTAGGCTAAGCAGCTTCCAGTGCAAGTGTCACATTAGCTGCACTTTCACAGCAAACATCTTTCTTTGTGGGACTTCTGAAGCATTCCTAATTTGCTGCCTCAGTATTCAGTCCAGGCATAAAGCCAAAGAAAATCATTTGGAATGTCAGTTCTTAAACACAAAATGCAAAAGGTTACATAAAGAAGGCAGACATCTTAGACCACCCTCAAGTTTTTTGTTGCCGTTCCTTTTTTCTTTTTTAAATTTTTTTTTTAAGGAATGCATATATCTAAATAAATTAGTTTATTAATTTTAAAAAAAAATTGAGACTACCTAAATACTACATATTTTCCAAAGAACTGTAATGGTTAAATGCATTCTACTTTTCTAGTTATTTGGGATTCTTTGTCCCCCAGGTTCAGTGAGATCATGAAATTGTGATTTCAACTTTATCAGTTGAAGGCTGTACATTATTTTATCATATCTCTGGTTTTTTTTCACTGTATTGCTTTGGAAAATTTGTGTACCTGTTTCTGCTCCCTGTAGAGTTGCTTTAAATAATATTTATTTCTATTTTCATATCTTGATTTTTAGATATGACGGCTGTGTTTCTAAAATGTGGTCAACAGTCTCCTCAAAAGCAGAGGGATTTGAATTCAGACCATGAGTTCAGGCTAAACAAGCCCAATGGCATTTGTACACTAATGGGCCACAAAAATTAAAATTACATGCCTTTTTAATAGCTAAAAAAAAAAAATGATTGAGTGGTGACAGATGATACCTCATCCAAATGGGAAGCAGGAAAGTTAGTGAAAATGACTGCACTTGTAAAATGCTCTAGCAAATTTCAAAAGTCCTAGGTCGTCCAGCTTGTACATTCAATGCATAGATGTAGTTTTTTTCATTACGAAACTCTGCTCTTGAGATATGCATCTCAATATTTTCTGTTTCCTGTCAAACAAATGACAGGCTGCTGCAAAATTATTAAATAATGTGAAATGTCTTTTTCAGACTACTAATTTTTCCTGTAAAGTCGAGAGCACTACAATACCTTTGCGCGTCATTTGACTCTGCCAAAAATAAAAAAAAAAGAGCATACCTATAAGAATCATGTGGAATGAAGCAATTAAATAATTCAGACCTTACCACGGGATTAAGATAGAATTTTAATCTTCTGTCAACTGCTGAACTAGTTGGAATTCCAGTTATTAGCCATTTGAATATATCATCAGTTTGCGCTTGTTTTTCAAAGGATGAAAATCATATAATTTCCATATTCCCTGAAAAAGTGTTCATATATAAAGGAAGCTTACAAAATAGTGTAATTTGCAAAATTTCAGAAATAAAATATACTGGGGAGTCTTTTTTATAGCAATGTTCCTCAAAAATTGGACAAATGAGTCAACTGCAGGATGAAAGCCCAAGCCCTTCTTCCAGACTGCACCCTGCATACTCAACAGGAGAAACATGATTATCCCAAAGATAAACGAGCGCAAACCACAGGACCGACACTGTGACTCTGCTATTGCAATTTCTGAGAGCAAAGTAGTGTGGTTCCCCTGTTCCTGGCTGGACGGGCTTACAGCGGGAGCGGAGTTCTGGCTTAACAGAAACCAGTGACAGAGTCTCTTTGGCTTAGTCAGGCTGGCACTTCTCCAAAGATTGTTTCCATTTTTTACGTTATCAAAGTGCTTTGAGATCTTCACACAGATTATTACTAGTTAATTAAAAATAGGTTCAAATTATTACACAAACTTATTAGGATTAGCTTTAAACCTTCCTAACCTTCCGCACTGAAATAATTTCAGTTAGCATTATTATTCAGTAAATAACAGTTGAAGGAGAAGCTTTTTTCCTAGGATAAAGTATATGGCTTTATGTTCCAGACTGCAACTGAGTAATAAGCAAAACTGGCCGCTTTCAACGCCACATTCCCATTTGCAGTAAAAGCAGTGAGAGTTCTAGTCATCATCTGCATTAAAGCAAGTTTTACTGTCAACCTACACGACTAATGAACAGCTTCCATTTTGGAGCAACCACTTCCTCAGCATTAAAAAAAAAACCGTATTATGTTGTGTGTGTGAGGGAGAGAGAGAACTTTTACACTATCAACTTAACCTGAAATATATGAAAGATACTGCACAAGAAGAAGCAGATTCATCTAGCATAACACAGCAAATACTAGTAACTGCTGTCTTCTTGCAGAGTCACCGATAACTGGAGAGAAACGATCTTCAAAGATCTTCTCCAAGCAAAATCAGAATATACCTCAAAAGGCTGAAACGAAGAATTAAAGAGCACCACGGTGAAAAATGAAAACCTTTATTTTCTAGAAATATTCCAGTAAGGGTTCAACAAAATAAAACCAACCCTCTTCTTGGAAGTGCCTCAGCATTAAAGCTGTGGAAGAAAACTATGCTACTCTTCATTCTGAGAAATGCGATTAGAATTTATTTTCAGGCAACCAAGAACTGAATGGCACATTTCAGAAGCATTTAAATGATATGGTTCATAAATAATGTTTAAATACCGATTCTCTTCAAACATAGTATCTTAAAATATCCCATTACACTATACGTTTGATCTCATGCCATTAAACGCACATCATAACTAGAATTTAAGCTGATGCCCACTGGAGTCATACAAAATAGTTAAGGCTATGTCAGCATTTCCATTATAAAGCCCTGTCCTAGGGGTTTGCAATCGGGCTATAAAATCTTGCGTTGGCCTGAAACTTGGCAGACGTAATGTCTCTTTCCTCAGGAATGATTCTATCTGAAAGGTCTATGCGGAGTGCTACAGATATCTTTATATAACTGAATACAAAGTACCTTTTGAGACACAGAAATGGTTAGCTTCCTTCTTCCTCAGGAGGTATTGACTTGCTAATGTTGAACCTACAAGAGCATTTTCTCCATAGAATGGCCGGTTAGTGCCAGCAAGAATATCAACAGAACTGCTGCTGTGTTAACCGCTTCACCCTGTATGTTGATTTTCATCGGATCAAGATGATGCAGCAGCTAAAATGCCACCAGCTATCACAGCTGAATAAGGCCTACTTTATTATGCTACTAACATTACTAATTCACGTGGAAACATGGTGGTGGTAGCAACGGAAACTAGCTTAGATTGGCGGGGAAGAGAGATGTCCAAGTCCCACATGTGTCTCCTGGCTTTGTACTGCTTCCATAGTTCGGAGAGGTTTTGTAAAACACACCTCACTGCTCACACCTAGTATGAATGAACGTGGAGTGTTCAAAACTCTACTAAATGTGTGATGTATTTTGACTCATTTGAACACCTGTTCAAAATGTGTGAGGGTGGCACTGTTCTGGAAGCTCACTGTCCTACAGTAACCAAGAGAAGAGTCATTCTTGCTTCCTCGGTAGGGCCAAGCGTGCTGGGCTAACTGCCTTGCATAGTTATCTGTGCAACAAATACATCCAAACCATGATGGGCCACATTATGCTCTGGTTTGTGTCGCTACTGACAGCACTGGAATTGCTATACCGCAACAGCAGAGGTCTGGCCAGACATTGCAAAGGATGCTTTGGTGTGTCTGCACATTTCAGCAGTTCCAAACAGCCTTGGCTGAGCAGTGCCTGACAAGTTTTTACATTTTAAAAGAGGCCTTAAACATGAGTTTTCATGATACTAACAGCTCTTTCAGGAACCCTGGGCATTAGCTTAGATTTGTTTTCAAAACCCAAGCCCTCCCTCTGAGATCGTTAGCATTCCAACAGGAACCATAAGGTCTGATTTACAAACCCGATTTATCCTAGATACAATTTTAAGCAAGGATTCCTCATCAAGCAGACCTGATCTGTAAAACATATAACTTGTCAGCAAATCACTATAGGAACGATACTACAATAAAAAGAAATAGCAGAGGTATAATGCAATAGCTTCGGCTCTCCAGCCCAGGCCGGTCGCCTGCTCATGGTGGAAAACAGCTCGGGCAGCTCATCCCTCCAAGAAGGATGCTGCCTACATCTGGCAAAGATACAGTTTTGAAAGCTGGACACATCTCTCATTAACACATATTTAAAATTATTGCTTTAGGAAGCATGCTTTCAATGCACCTACAGTTCCAAAGCTGGATGTCCCAAGAAAAAAAAATATCTGGGTCTCTGCATCAGTACCCCGTTCCTTTTATCAACACTGGGGTTTCACCCTTTGTGTATCATCAGGAAACTGGCTGTCTGAAGTAGGTGTTTTTTTCTAGAATCTGTGGTTTATAAGAGGCAGCCAAATGGATGAAGCAGCTTTGAGAGCCACTATTATAGTAACTATTTCTTTTCAACAACCTTCATTTTCCAAGCTCTGAAGGTTACATACAAAACTCAACAGATGACAAAATTGTGGCCTTAGGAAGACTGCTGTCCCTGTATAACACTAGTTGTTTCATGCGTAAGAAAATCCATCATTAATCCGAGTAATATCGTAGGATAACAGTCAATCTGATAGCATTTAATAGCAATACTTAACTATCAGCTGAGATGCAGTCCTAGCACAGCCTATCAAGTTGCCATAACATCTTTTTCTCTGTTTTGCATAAAATATGATAAAAAGGTTTATGTCTCTGAAGATGGTGGCACAACAAAAAGGGTGGGTTCTTTTTTTTTTTTCCCCAAGTTTCTACAGTTCTGGCATAGATTCTAGTGGAAGCCTAACATGTTCAAACACATTGTGTACTCAGTGCTTCTACTAACCCAAAGGAACATATTTCTTTTAACATATATACGTTGTAAATGATACATTTAATGAGATCATTAAAATGTTTTGATTGCCTGAAAATCCACTGCTCATAATTTCCATTCTATGAGAAGCTTCTCCATTTTTGTAACAAGCTGAAATTAAAAAAAAAAAGCAACACCCAGTTTTTCTAAGAAAAGAAGTCCAGAGTCTCCTTTAGCTTATACTGATGAAAATCAATAACAATTATTCTGAAGTCAATGGAGTTATGTCAATGTAAACCAGATGAAAAATCAAGTTACAGATCTTTAAATTAACCTTCCATAATTTGGGTTTAAATGGAATTTTCAACTGTATCTTGATCGAAACAACTGATACAGTACTGCATTTTGGTAAAACTAGTAAAGCAGCTACTTAGTATACGTTAAACACTCATGCATTTTAATTGTGAATCCACTCTCAATTTAAAATAACAAATTGTTCTTCTCACAACAACAATTATATAAAGTAGAAACATCATTGTTTGGAAACAAAGGAAAAATCACTGTTAAAAGTGATTTTCTCCTTCCCAGCTCTTCATAATATCCTGCAAATTTTACACAGCGAGTACAGCTATGTTTGGATGAGCTTGCCAGAAAGTTCACAATCAGATTTTTGCAAAATGAAATATATATGAAATAAGGGTGATATGATTCATAAGCAACTCATTGTAAAGTCATGCACTGCATGGGAAACATCTTCCTGACCTGAGCAATAAATCATTTTATTTCCTGAAACATGAGATATAGTGCTTTAATCCTTACATTTTAATCCTGTATAGCATAGCTGGAAATACTTTGCTTCATCATAATATTTCCAATCTCTTTCTCTGTCCTTTAAAATTGTAATAGTACCTTATGATAGTGGGTTTCTCAGATTTTTAATACATTTGCAATGTTTTTCAAACATTTTCAGTTTACATATCCCCAACTATTTTCCAATGGACACATGAGATCTCTAAACAGGAAAGATAAAGCTACTGATAATAGGCTTGTTTCTAAAGGTTGTTCTTCATCAACCGCCTGGGAAATAATCACGTAACAATAAAATCCACAGATCACAGATTGAAAGCAACGGTCCAATAACACGAAGATAAAATTGTCCCACCTTATCAAGTGATCCTCATTTGGTATTACTTTAAAATGTGTGATTTCAATAGAACGAAGTGGTTCTAATTCCTTTAAATATTGCTAACAAAGACATTAATCAGCATATCAATTGAATTACTTCCTTTTATAATATTTTGACACACATTTTGAACTTTCCAATGCCAAAAATGTGCTAAGTCTGCTTGGCCCCGTTTTCCATTTGCACCACACTTCTCAATGGAATTCCTTGGGTAATGGAAAATATACTACTACCTCTATTTTAAAAATGAGGAGATTGAGGCAGAAGGGTAAAGGCGTGCAGAGGTAGGAAGCATCAGCAGCAGTAGGGCAGCACACTGGAGGGGGGTCATTGCTCCTCAACCCAAGAGCACCTCTGCCCCCGACATCCACTTGCGCGCTGAGAACATTTGGACAGCTGAGGGCAACAGGAGGTCAAATGAACTAGGCATGGAGGGAACAAAAATTAATGATTTTTATAATTCTGAGGGGGAAAAAAGAGTAAGAGACAATTTTGTGAGGAATGACAGGGTACAGAAATTGGGAGGGAACGCAGAAAGCAGGGAGACTTTTCTTTTTCCCAGGGGGCGGGAAGATAGCATGAAGCTTACCTGGAGGGACAACTAGTAAGCCCCGTAAAAGAGGCGCATGGAAGTAGGGTGAAAGGCCTACCAACCAATCACCAGAAGATGAGAATCAGAGGTGACGTTTGTCACAGCACAGCGAGCCACGCTCCCCTGTGATTCAGTGGAGCTAACCCTCCACCGGGGATCTGTCGTCAGGGCTTTCAACTCTTCGACTGTTTTGCATACAAACAGAAGTAGGTTTCCACCTCCCAGAGAACAATGACAGGATGATTTCTATGACTACACAGCAGCAGTTCTCTAAAGTGACGGTGAAAAAATGATGTTTAATTAGCAGACAATCTGCATGTGTAGTGTGTAACACAAAGCTATTAGATTTCACATTCAAAATGCCCTTTTTCAGGACTAATTACACATCTCAGATCTATGATATGGGCTGGTTAAAAGGATAGGGTGACATACCAGCAATAACTGCTGGGCAAAAGGTGCTATTTTAGTATATTTCCTCCATATAATTTGTCTTAAATTAAAATATTTTCCCCTCAGGAACTGTACACCGAACAGGAAGAGGTGAGGCATCAAAGATTCTTATAAAGGAAAAACCAAACATTAATACTGAAAACAATATGTAAAAGTGTTATTCCTGTTCCCAAGTTTATGCTGTTAATGGCACTTACATAAACAGAGCAGCACTTCGCTTACAGAAAACTTAACCTTTTGCTCCAAACTATTCACTTTGATTTCTTAATCGCAGTTCATATACACTACATTCTAAAACAAAGGTAAATGTCTTTAGCCACTCTGATTTGTTAACACTCATTTAAGCCGTGTTTTTTAAATTGTACAACTAATGTTATTGAATTAAGCCTCTCATTTAAGCTGTCACAGAATTAGACAAGCCCTTGCATGTATGAGCTGTGGGTAAGCGTGGGTGTGCTTGCCCATCAGCACAAACTCTTTATATTGTTTAAGCGTGTGTAAACAATTGGAGTTAAGTACATGCTTTGCTGAATTGGTGCTACAATAGCTAGAAATGTGTGCAACCAAAAGGAAAATCCAGCACTTGTACAACATGGAAATATCATGCTGTCTAAGGCAACTTGCACAAAAAACGGGTTTTAACTTATCTTGTTAAATAGCTATCAAAGTTCAGACATCTGTGCCCTTAAATTTAATGCCCCTTTCCTTTTCTCCCTGTCTTTCCCCTCCTCCATGCTCTCAGCAACCAGTAGCACATCAAAAAAGGTGCTGTTTGATGGTTCAAACTGAGACATTCAGCCTTTACCCTAGCACTCCCTTGAGATGAAGCAGGCAAGGCTTTTAATCTTACCTGGTGACACATGACTGACTAATACAGTTTCTTGGACCTTCTGACCTCTGAGGGACTAAGTCTGGTTGGGTTTTCAGCCTCTCCAGGTGGCTGGGACATCAGCTTGTGGTAGGTCATGGTATAATCAAAGTTTTGCACAGGTCTTCCCTGTCTTTCTGTGCACCCATATTAGTGCTAACTTTCAATGTGCAAATTTCTGAGTATAAAATGTGTCATTTCACTTCAAGTTAGGGGTAAAAAGAACTTTCATTTACTTCTACTGAAGGCGAAAGAGTGTAATAAGAGCTAGCCTTAAAACCAATCACAGTGGCATACAACTTTGCTGAGTCAGCGCTGATGTATTTTCTTGGAGAGAAAAAAATGGTCTAGCTACAGCCAAATAATTTACTTGAAACTTCGCCTCCCACACAAACTAATAAGCAGTCCTAGACGGGTTTGACACTTATACGGTATAACTCAGCATGTTCCTAAATCCATGAACCTCCCTTCTGAGCTTTGTTGCTCAACTGTTTTTCTCTTAGGAATTTCTTCTGGTTACCTTTGCGACAGTGGTAGTCCTCAAGGCTCCCTTTAGGCCCTCAATACATTATTTTGTATTTTCATAAACCGCCCTTTGCTACAGGAGTCCTGGAGCCACCAAGAGGGGGTCCTGAAACACAGTTGAACTGTATTTCCAGGGAGCTGGAAAGAGCCATGGGCAAAGACCTCATCGAGAAGTAACAAGGTGGGGACTAGTGAGAGCGGAGGGAAGGAGAAAAAGAAATCTCAGCTTCTGCAAATACAGGAGGCACAATTTTTTCTAGTACTTGAACAGGGCGCATAAAACGCAAGGTGCTACATTTCCTTCCATCTTCTGTGTTATGAATAATTAGATTCTCAGCTAGAATGTGGTGAGAAGTACATCTCCAACACCAGTGAGGGTCCCAACAATTCAATGTACAAATCACCAATTGCGATGGTCTGCGATTACCATAGGAGGACGAATTGTTCCAGCTACAGATACCCCTTCAGACTCATAACAGACTAATCAAGTAAACACATGGCTCTGACAGAAGAGTCAAAAAAAATCTTCACGGTGTGTGCTGCGGCGTGCAGTCAAGCTGGTGTGTGACCAGGGGTATGAGATCGGCGCTTTCAGCCCCGGCTCTCCCCATTTCCCGAGCTCTGCTTCTGCACAGGGACAAGTGGGGCTGCTGAGGACAGAACAGGTCAGCACTAGAAGTCATTATCTGGGATAAAACCAGAGCGACACCCCTCAAATGTAGTATTTTAACAACAAAACCCCTTGAAACAAGCTTCAAAGTAATTATGCTGGGGGGGCGGAACCCAACCCTAAAGTAAGCCCCCAACCCTAACAGTTTAAGAAGAGAATAGGAGGGAAAGGCAGAGACAAGCTGACAATACACCAGGAAGACTGCAAGCCAACAAAGACAGCATGTCCCCTCTGCTCCTGAAAGACTTGGACATGTTTGGCCTAGCTGTACTCAGAGCGCCAATAAAAACATTATTTCACCTAGCTGTAGTTATTGCCGGTTGCTTAAACTTCCCATAAAAAGTTACGTCCTTATTTCAGAACAGGCCGTGATCGCTCTCGGGGGACCCTGAAGTTAAGCAAGGGTGCTACGGCTCCCACACCCAAACCCTGAACTGGAAATGCCACCAGGCAGAGGGGCAGCTCTCCCACAGGCAGAAAAGATACATCAGGAGGTTGCATAAAAGCCATTGCTGAGAGCGAACCCCCCTTTGGGAAAAACCCTGTGTTGCTAATTTTCACTTTAAAATGAAAAAGGCACCGAGGCAAAGAAACTGACACTGTTATTTACTGAGAAAATCACTTGAACACAGGAAGACAGTAAAATTATAGCAGCTTTTTGAAACACACATACATTTCAATGAATATTCCCTTTTTCTAACATTGCCACTGAAACTGAATCCCACTCTTGCATTCTTTCCATGTGGGAATAGTGTTTCTCTAGTGTAATTAATAAATTAAATAAAAATAAATATGCAGCTATAAACCCAGAGAACTCAGTTTTCTGGCAAGATAAATTGGTGCAGTTTCACTGAAGTCAGATTACTTAAGTTTACAAAGAAGAATCCAAACTTAAACATTCCACCATTAACATGTCCAATTGCCACAAAAATTTTGCATAAGAAAATGTGAAATAAAACATTTGGAAAGTGATTAAATGGCAAAAACCAGAGCATCTAAATAAAATGTCCATTTATCACTGTTCAACTTGTCATGCTCACTACTGTTTTAATATCAGTATTTTTAAGAACACTTCTTCCTTTGTGGACTTCTGAAATTCATTGTTATCCTGTTTTTGTGATATTTCCCATTTAAGTTAGTTTACACTTCCTCTAGGAACAGAAGAGGCAGTCAGATCACCTGCTGTTCTGAGATGCCTACAATACTTGAGCACAATGGGGTGAAACCAGGACAGAAAGTTAGCCCAATTCTGAATTTCCTGGCTTTGTATTTTTAGTGGGACCTTTCACGTAATTTTGATATCCCCATAGGTAGCTGTGCATGCTCTCAGAAAAACACACATGCACATACATACACTCTGTACATGTTCAGGAAGAAAGCTGTAAATTCTAGTACTAAAAGTTAGGATTATGTGTGCCAGCGTTGCTCTTGAATGCACAATGATACAGTTTCACAAAACACCTTTAGATTAATTACACATTGTAATTTTTTTCCTAATAGGATTGCCCCCTGTGCAGAGAACAGACTTGCTCTGAGAGCAGAGACTACTGTCTTGTGAGAAATGAAGTAGGCAGGGGTCCTATGGAGTCTGAAGCTAAGCAAAGATAAGAACTGCAGAAAAAGGAATGATGGATTCACAGTTCAGTCGGATTAAAGCTGCTACGGAAAAATAAATAAAAGCCTGGTTTCTTCTGCAAATTCTGAAAAGGTGCTTGGAAAGTCACTTAAATCAAGGTTCTCATTTAGTCACTGACGCACATTCCTGTGTGCTTGACTACCAAGTCCTCAGATGCAAACAGAGGGGAGTTTTATTCTGAACATCAACCAATCAATCAATCAATGCAGATCTTATTTTTTTTCATGCCTTAGTTTCTCACCCAAAAAATGGGGATAAAATGCCAACGTTTTACAGGAATTTGAGAAAGTTAAGTATCTTGATATTTGTGAAACAATGAGAGAGAAGTACCCTGGAAGAGTCAAAAAGGGGTGAAATCACTCTCAGTGCAAGGCTTGAAGAGCGGCCATGAACGGGGCACAGAGTCAATCTGCTGTCAAAGAACTCCTTTCTCGCTCCCTGCCCCCCAGAGACTGAACATCTAGTCACTCAGGTGAGAACTCTCCACCCTGTGCAAGAGAGCCTGTGGGGGGGAAACACAAAAATGCAAACAAGGGTTTTATCAGAACACGTGGGCACAAGTTTGAGTTAAGTTTGTGGAGGCACCCCTCTTGCAGTCATTATGCAATTTTTGAGCTAATCAAGTTTGCAATGTTTCTTTTTCCCTCCTTTCATAGTTTTCAGGATGTATTCGTATTTACCTCATTTCTTATGCCCACACAAATGTCTTTGGATGGTGAGGAAGACTGTAACTGCTGCGGCCACAGAATTCTTAAATTTCCTGCTGCAGTCTAGAACCCACTTCCAAAAGTGGACAAAACTGAATTTTAAATAGTTTCCCAATGCACACTGAAATTCATCTCTCAAAGGGCAGTTTACCGAGGGGCTCGAGGAGCGGGGAGGGAAATCGCTGAAATTTAACCCTGAACCCCATGTGAACCCAGGGATTGGGACTGCATATTTTCCACTGTCCTGCCATCTGCTGCTTCACTGCACATGGTAATCTTTGGCAACCCCACTGAGAGCTGCCTGGGCTATGGCTCTGTTCAGACAGGGTGTAGAAAGAAAAGACACTGAGAATGTCATGGCTGGCTGACCAGACTACTGAGATCAGAGAGATTATGCCTCATTTGCTCACCAAGCCCTGCCAAAAGCAACACCATTTAACTGCAGGTACTCAAAACCCAACAGGCATGTTTAAAGGAATTCTAGGCTTAAAAAGAGAACCATTCATAATGTGCATTTGTTGGGGATACTGTAGCTACCACCTTTTGGCAATTATTCATGAGAGTTTTAGAAGAAAGTTTACAGTGCCCAGTGTTTCAGGTACAAGTGATATCTGGCAGAAAGCATCATACCTGATATACAGGACACACGGAGCTGGAAGATGACTCAAGGCAGGAATAAACAAATGGGACCTAATAGCCCAGCAGAGATAAACAGAGAAAAAACATAGCTGTTATTTTAAAACAGCTACAGTCTGTTTATCTCCCGGCTGTGAAATGCTGCACAGTATGGGAGCGTGAGGGTTTGGTACTTATATGCATAACCTTCATATGTCATCTCATGACAAGGGACCTCCCTTGAGCCGGAGCCAAATCTACATTTGTTCCCCAGAGCACCCCCATAGGCTCCAGATGCAGCAGGCACAGAATCAGCTCTCAAACTCTCATTTCCTCCGACAACACTCTTCTGAACAAGGGCCCCAACCCTTTCAGTGATAAAGTACCAAACATTTACCCACAGAATTTACTGACTATTTCAAAACGATGACTGTAAAAGCTAAGGAATATTTCAGAAGTGTCTTAGAGCTGCTAAGGGGTATTTTCTAAGGCTGTTAGACCTGCAAGAAAATTACTGTAGGATACAGAGTTACTATAGGACTTTGAATCATATCATGCTGACACCAACCACCTGTTATTAGTGTATCTCCCTCCTCCTCCCCGCTTCTGCCAGAAGTACTAGAAATGAAGATGTAATTGTGTATGTGTCTACAAGAACATCCTGCCCTATTTCTTCACTCAAAAACTGATTTGGAAATGACAGTGCCTTCTCTCGTATCTGCTTGGGAAAACAAAGGCACTTCAGTAAGATAAGCTTCTCCAGGGGCTGCAAAACTGTGGTTGGCAGATGTCAGGGTTGACAAATGTTCTTCTAATTGCAAAGGGACACTACAAAATTGTCCTCTGATGTGGAATAGACAGTTGCTGTCACCCCTTCTTCTTCCCTGCTGCTCTACTGCCTCCACTCTGTCTGCCTCACAGGGAGATCGGAAAAGAGACAGAAAAAGCCACGTAAGAGAGGAGGAACACGCATCTTTTTCGCAGCTCCAGCTGTGTTGGAGCCAACAGGCTCCGTTGTTTTGATGATTCCAGGACCTGCGCATCTCATTTCGCCCCTGCTTGACAGAAGTGGACAGCAGAGGTGGGAACGGCCTGCAGACTTGCAGAGGCAGCTTCTGAAATCCTTAAGCCGTTCCCTCCTAGAAATGGCCCTCCTTTCTGAGAGCTGGAGTCAGATAACCTTGACCCAAATCTCTCGTTAGTAGGTTCTGCACCCAGGTAACCCTCATGGCTCACAAGGGAGTTTTGCTAGTACTGAACTTTGTAAACAAAAGGCAAGGCAGGAGCAACGTGTTAAAATCGTAAGGCAAAGAGATCAAACATGCTTTCCACGGTATTTCTCGTTTGATACGAATGCATAGCTTGAAAAAAGTAGGTTTGAAGTAAAAAGCTACCCATTAACATTCTGCATTTAAACTGCTTCTTTGCTGCTAAGCTCCACTGAATCAGACCTCCCCATTCCCGCTCTCCTTGACTCATAACCTCAGTGACAGCCACGAAGCCGGGCAAAGCCACTTCATAAAATGTACTTCATTTGAAGCAACTTTTAATAATAACAAGGACTGGCAGGTAGCCATGTTAAAGGAGGAAAGACCTAGTAGGAATGTCCTACAGCATAAAAGTCTCTGTTGTTCTCATTACTGCAAAGGAAGAAAATCTCTTTAAATGCTTTTGATTCAAATGATCATTTGACAGAAACGACGGACAAGACAAATGGCTGTAAAACAAGGCAATTGGATTTCCTACCGCTACAATATCTTACTTGGCTCCCATGACACAATTTCTCTGTTATTCTGCCTTGCCATGGTAAAGTAAACTTACAGGCTACCCAGAAAACAGATGAGTGTAATCAGTCCTTTATAAATTATATCCCTTCACTCAAGGAAAGCAAATAACTTTGCCTGCTCTATAATAACTGTTTCTAATACTTCATTTTTTCTTTAAATTGTTTATAAAACACTTCAAGAGAGGTCAAGATGAGAGGGCAACAATAATTGGAGATTAAGGAAACTCTCTAAGTATTTTGCGCCTGTGAGTAAACACTTTGGCAATTGTTATGATACAAGATAGATCTACCAAAAAAAAAAAAATCAGCTTATTTATGATTTTCTTGAACATACATGTTATTTCATTTGAGAGAGAGTCCTCATCTTTTCCACAGCTATTTCAATTCAAATTTAAGCAGCTGCAGAGTTGCCTGATGTCACTTGATGGACAAATAACAATAGATTTAACCTGGTCTCCTATGAGAGAAACCTAAAGGAACAATGAGCCAAGGATAACTGATCTTCTTGTGAAGTTTTCTCCAAGTCTCCTGAGGAAGCAGGGGCTTTCCTCCTCAGAGACAGATGTGTTAAAGCCCACAGAGTCAGGAACGGGCAGAACTGAGCCCGAAAGACAGGGATGTGAATTTACATGCAGGACTGGTGTCTTTGGGTGGGGTTTCAAAAAGGGATTTCAAACAAAAGGGACCATCGTGTCCTTTTGCTGTCCCTGTGGCATGGTTCTGCCCACTCTGGTTTTTGTTCTTCCTATGTCCATGCACAGTGCTAGCAGCGGTCACAGCACTATTCTGGAAAAGGGAACTGTACAAACTCTGCAACATCATCTCTTGAGTGTCACAACTGTGCAGATGCCTAATGAAGCTGAACTGTGACACGTCGATTAACACCAATCAAAATCATTCACACCTTGGAAGTACATATGGATAAAATTATATTAAATCTTTAAACGCTCAACCCATTGGTTTCTTTTAAAATAGTTAAAATGTAGCACATCAGAGAAAAATGCTTCTTAGTCATGTTTCTGCATAGTCCAGATGAGGTTGCTAAAGAAACCACTCGTGTCCCCTAACATCTCACCTGCCAATTAAAAAGAAAACCCAAAACAAGTTACTGAAAAAGAAAAAACAATCAAATTCTGAGTAATTATACAGAAACAATAAACTTAAACATAGCAAAAATATTTGCTGAGGGATTCAAAAGTAGCCATCACTATAGGCATATCGGCTTACTAAAATGAAGTTAAATTCTTAAGTTATTCTCAAGAGTTTCAATGGAATTCAATAAACAGTATTTTATTAATGACAAAGTACTCCCTTTATCCGTTTTATGTGATAAGGTTATAGAAATGCAGGTTCAAGATTCAGATTTTATATCACCCCTCTTCCCTTTTTTTTTTTTTCTTTTTGAATACCCACATTTCCTTGATCTTCTCAAAGGCAGAATGTCATGTGCATCTGGACACAAACACAAGCTCTCTCCAAACTACTTCAGCCTAATACCAAATCAATGCAGATTATTCCCACAATTTATTTTTATCCCAGTAAAATCTCTCTCCTTGAATCCATATATTCCTTGGCATTACATGTTAGTCAAACACTGCAGCACTGTACAGTGCACAGGGGTATACTACCACCAAATAAAGCAGTTTATCCAAGCAGAGTGAAGTGCACAATATAACTAAGCAGCACCAAGTTATTAAAAAATTGCTTGTTTTTTTTCCCAGAGTCAAACTGAACTAAAAATTGTTTTAACTGCTTTTTTTTTTTTTCTAAAATAGGAACTGAACCACAACTGTTACCTGAACGAAAGTCTTTGTTGAACCTAACTCAGAACTGAACCAAGAAGAAAATACCTGATTATTGGATCAGAATAATTGTTTAACAGAGAATTTCCCAGAGGAAGTTCCCTTATCACATAACTTCACATTTCAAAATTTTGTATTTTTCATGTAAGGTTCAGAAATACCAAGGCAGATAAATAATTATTGATCTGACCAAATTGAACTGACTTGAGTCAGAGTCAAAGAAAAATCAGATCTGAACCAAGCCATTTGCTGGTTCTTCATGCTCTTTTACTTGTTTCTAATTATTGGTATTTTTCAAGCATCACAAGCCCATGTTCTTGTACTACAGGGAACACGATTTTTCTTTCATTTTAAAATAAATTATATTAAACTTAGCAGTTTTTCCCACAAACATTATTTTAGAGTAGAAGGGAAATGAGGCTAAGCAAACATTTCCAGGTAACTGTCGCCTACATCATTACATAGGTGACTAGTTCTGCTTTTAGAAGTAGGGAATTAAAACTATTAACATTATGCTTCTGTCTTGAAAGCCTTCTGTAAAGCGCTCACCTTTTCAAGACGTAAGCCTCCCGGTGCTTTGAAAAAACTGAATGTTCTTGTCATTAAACAGCAGGTTTGAAAATCTGATCAAGGCAACTGAGCTATTATTCACTTACCGGTAATAACTTTCTTTTTAAAACCAATAGAACCAGTCTTAGAGTCAGAGCCTGTATGCATCAAGATTCCTCTGTAAGTATTTGTAGGATCACAGCTATAATACTTTGTGTAATAAAAGGCAGAAACATTCAAAAAGAACTTACTGCATGATGTGGCTGCATAAGCATTTCTTTCCAGATAGGCTACAGAATAATAAGAGGCATTTCCCGTAATCCATTGAGGATTAATGTTCTAATTTTTCCCCTCTTAGTACTCTAGAGGAAAAGCATATTTTTAAAAGTGTTAAATCTTTCAGAATTTTTTTATTCAATACCAAGTCTTTTGTATTAAATATTAAACTACCTGATTTTAATCTGTAGAAACAACATTAAGTTTGAAAGAATCCTCATGTACATCATCAATTTGGACAATTTTGATTTATTCTGCTTTTAGAGCAAATTTTACTGAACATACTAATTCTTTCATCAGACTTTCATGTACAGGCAGCCGTATTCAAGCATCATCCACATACTCACACACATGCATAATTTTGGAAAAAATGAATGAACATTCCATGATGACTCTGTGGGTTTCTTCATGGGTGTTGATGCCTGGTTATCATTGTCTATAAATGTGACGGTAAACCAGATGATGTCACCACACCACCAAGCCCACAAGGAACCTGTATAACCAAAGTGACAGGAGACACTTAACTTACTTGCAAACAGAACAAAGTTGTGCAATAACTGCAGCACACTAATGAACTCAAACCCGAATTGCTTCATTCCATGATTTCAAAACAAAGAGCTTATTTTTCCTTTAAGTGCAGTTTAAGATTATGATACTTTTCTGAAGAAAAGCATCATTATGAGACATAAGTAAAAATTTAATAATGACCTGTTATTTATTGATTACTTTTCTGACACTGTTTTGGCTATAGATCTTGGATTCACCAGCACGACGGAAACTGTTACTGGTTCTTTAGTAACACCAGCACTTTCAGAACTAGGCAGCAAAGGTAGCATTTGCCTACTGTCGTTACATGAAATCAAGCTTTCAAGTTCCCAGCCCGAGTTACTGTTACACCAGTCTTGCTCTGTTTTTCTTAAATATTGCATGGTCTGTGGGGACCATTAAATAGGCTAAAAATAAAAGAATTGTATATGTGCTACACTTTTTTTTGGTGCGAAACTCAAACAGGTTTAAAGAAAAATGCCTATTATTTGTACTATGTGCTGTCCTGGTTTTGGCTGGGATAGAGTTAATTTTCTTCCTAGTGGCTGGTATAGTGCTGTGTTTTGGATGTAGAATAAGAATAATGTTGATAACACACTGATGTTTTAGCTGTTGCTAAGTAGTGCTTACTCTTATCAAGGACTTTTCAACTTCCCATGCTCTGCCAGATGCACAAGAAGCGGGGAGGGAGCATAGCCAGGACAGCTGACCCAACTGACCAATGGGGTATTCCATACCATATGACGTCATGCTCAGCAATAAAAGCTGGGGGAAGAAGAAGGAAGGGGGGGAAGTTCGGAGTGATGGCATTTGTCTTCCCAAGTAACCGTTAAGTGTGACGGACCCCTGTTTTCCTGGAGATGGCTGAACACCTGCCTGCCCATGGGAAGTTGTGAATGAATTCCTTGTTTTGCTTTCCTTGCGTGCACAGCTTTTGCTTTGCCTATTAAATTGTCTTTATCTCAAATTTTATCTCAAAAGTGAGAATTTTCTCACTTTTACTCTTCTGGTTCTCTCCCCCATCCCACCGGGGGGGGGGGGGAGTGAGTGAGCGGCTGTATGGTGCTTAGTTGCTGGCAGGGGTTAAACCATGTCACATGCTCAGTTTACTAGTTAATGGACTCATTCACAGCAGCATCCTCACCTGAAGATGCAAACAAAACACAAGCTAGCTGGTGTCCATTGCATATGATTTAAAGAAATGGACTTGAGACTATGAGAACATTAAAACTGTGTTAGAAAACAGAGCATCTGAAACTTGAGTAGCACTGCAAATAGAAACCATGGACTAGAACACAGCAAGGACTGTGATGCTAGACCATGTTGGGCTGAAGGCAGAGACACTCTCCTAAATGTAGGAACACTGGCATTTCTATGAGGACACACCAAATATAAAGGAGACCCATGGAGCCACCTTCTAGCCCAGATGCATGACAAGCACATACAATTTTCACCAGAAGTCAGGTGATTCAAATCACTACCTGGAAAACATAGCGTATCTGGATAGGTGATGGCCCAGGACACACAGCGGCACACCGTTCTGCTCCTCAGAAAAGGAGAAGCACACACACTGCCTAGTTCTAGACCTTCCAGAGGGCAGAGGTTTGTCAATGATACCTGAATGACTACCCCAATAGAGCACAACAGCAAATCACACTACTAGCACCAGTCTATCCCATTCCTCTATTAAAGAAGAGACAGAACACTTTTGCTATCTCCTACTTTTCCTACAACATACCTAGAGAATATCAAAAATCAGTGCAAGGATTTGAGAAAAGGAAGGCACATTCCTGCTGAAAAACACATGTTAAAATTAGCAATTACTGGCCTGATTTTCAATGACAGATGCATGCAATAGTTATGCAAGCAAACAGCATGGAAAAAAGGAGTCTTTGCAAACTCAAATGCCTGGTATGGTCACAGGATTGGCTTTGCTCAAGATTCAATGGCACTTCAGCATAAATGCTTAAAATGAAGTATATCACTGGTACCATCCCTAACCAACAAGGCGCTTAAGACCAGGGATAATTTTCAATTTACACTGTTTTCAAGAGTTATATAAAATTTGGGAAGTTTAAGGACTGTTCCTGAGCTTTGAAGGCGCACAATGTCTCCGTTTATCTTGAAGAAGCGCAACAATGGTAAAAAAAGATCTTGTCCCTTTTTTACAGTCTGCAGCAAATAGAAACTCAGTGTGAATGAGAGCGCACAGCATACCAGGCAACTCAAGTATCCCTAATAGATGCACACATGCCTACCAATGACTCAGAATATGGGCATGAGGTGGGGCTGAGAAGAGAAGGATGTCAGCAAGAAAGCACAAAGAAGATTTATAACTTAAAAGCAACTGTTTCAAAAATTTTTAAAAAGAAATGCAAAGTAAAATGTTTCTGTGTGTTACTGATGCTTTTCTCATGTCATCTGGATTTGTTTTAAATCCAAAATGAGCTCTGAATTTTCCAGATTCACACTTGGGAATTAGACTTGGGATTACTGTAGGATTTTATTTTAAAGTTTCTGGCAAGTATTCTCAATCTACCTATTGATGGATATTGATGCAACGAATAAACACCTTAAATCTCTCTTAATGTCAGGTTTTTAATATAAATGAGAAAAAAAAAGGATGTAAACTGGAGGTCTGAGTTGCTTTGCTGGACAATTCTTTTACTACTTGTAAATCTATTCACATTTAATGTCATGAAATCAAACTCTCGCCACCAAAAATAAAAATCCATCAGCATTCCTGCAGCATTTCTGTAGCGGTTTTTCTCAAACTCACATGTCCTAGGGCAAAAATTAAAAGAAAGTAGAGAAAACATGATATTGTATTCTCTCTGTTGGCTTGGTTTTAATTTGTTTTCCCATACCAAAGAGCAACCCTGAAGGGTTTCATGGGAAACCTGCTAACTGCAACCCACAACCCTTTGTTTTAACAACTATCATTCTGTAGGGGTGAGATACAATACAGATCAAAACATGCAACTGATATTGCAACATCTAAATAGCATGTGGTATCAGGTTTAATTACAATAAATACTTGTAAACTGTTTGAGAATACTCATGCTTTTGGACATAGCTTTCATTTGCCTATTGGTGCCTAACAGTTAAGCAGAACATATAATTAAATTTTAAGTGTCTGTGAAAGGCAAATCCTTGAAAAGGAAATATTTTAGCACGGTTGCCAAGGTGTGCACACATCAACAGTGTGGGAAACACATATAACTGACAGTATATACTGCTCTAAGTCCTTGTAACAGAAGTTAAAATCTGCTCAAAAAATACTTGCAGTTAGATGAACAAGACTGACACAAATCAGCAATCTGTCCCGCTATTGAGATTTTCAGCTATTTCAAAGTGACACAGGTTATGTTTATAAATGTAAAGCTTTCATGCACCCCCAAAAAGTATATAATGCATGGAATGGTCTGAAATTAAACTACCTATACATGCAAAATTTGTCTGTGTGTTTTTGCTTCATATTTTTAAACACACTTTTCTGGGAACTTTCAGTAAAGACTTAGTGCAATCAAGGCAGACAAAAAAAAATTGTTCCTAAGTTCAAACCAAGCTCTGACCAGATGCACTAACCTTCTCTCTGACCTCGGATAAAGTAGTTTACCTTCCTATGACACTGCTATAAAATCCCGCTATATGATGAATCTTATCGGAGGTGACATCTGATCACATTGCATTTCTCATTTATTTGTTTTTAATAAATCCTGAAGACTTTACAGAGGAATAATCAGTTGACATTTCCTTCTGCAGTGTTTTTTGAACCACTAATGGTGCAAGTATTTATTGTGAATTACAATCTCGCTTGTCCCATATCTTAAATGACTGAGTGGGTTAATTTCAAATAACTTTCTCAGAACAACATGCACTTTTAATGGATCTACTTTTAAAAGAATTTTTTAAATTATGCAAGAGAAAGTAAGTAGAGTTCTATTGAGAGGGAACTGTCAACCTTTGGGAGAGCTATTTTAAGGAAAACAGGATGCACACTGCTAAGAAAATGTTTCAGATACTAAGATGGGCCTGGTAAGTGTGGCAGTCACTGTATACATACAAGCTGTGTGTATGAACCTGCTTTCAAGTTTCTGCACCTGGTAGATGATGCCCAAAATTTGAAGGTTGTGGAATAAGGCCTACAGAGTCTCACATACTTAGTAAGAGCTCTGCAGTGATACCCAGCACTCTGAAGATGTGCCATAAGCGATTTCTAATGGTCGTTACTTCACACTCCCAGGGGAACACTGGCATCACTGATGTTGGGTTACATACTAGGAAGTAGACAAAGCAGAATTACACTAGTATATCGCCCGAGAAATGTATATATTTGAGAAAATTTATGCGAACAATCATAGTAAGACACAAGCCCTCAGAAGTTTAGGAAATAATTACTACAATAACAATGAATAAAATACTGAACATCATTCATTACTTATAGAATACCAACAATGTAAGATAGATTCATTTATGCAACATACCTCTTGCAATAATGATGTGACTTTGCTTTTTGTGTGATTTTTTTCCTTTCTTGCCTCTGACTATTTCAGAAAGACAATCACATTATTTAAATTTGAGGGAAAAATGCAGGAGGAAATCTTAGTGAATCACAACAGAACGAAACAATCGAGTAGATGCAACTGCAAGAAAAAATGGCTCAAGTGGCAAAAACAAGAAATACAGAAGTGGTTGACCGTGGCTGAGTCTCCACATCTGGGGAAACTGTATCCTGCAGTATGCTCTCTAGACTCTGGGTACGCCTCAGCTATGACTTAACTGTGCATCCAGAGGAGGTGTCATTCCCCAGCTAAAGCGGTTTCCTTCAGAAAGGATCTCACGTGCAGCAGCTTGGACTGAATTCCAACAGACCCCTGGTCTGGGGGAGCAGTGGACTGAGGTGTGTCTTTCATGCATGGTCTCTTACCCATCAGCTACCGGGGTCTGAGATGACCACTCTGTATCTATACCTCCCCTAATGTTTCAGCAAGGGCAATGGGATGCTTGGGTTAAATGGACTTCTGGCTGAAACCACTATGGCAGTTTTGTTCTTCCGACCTTCTGCAAACTCCACATTTACTTTAAGCTAGTTTGTAAAATGCAAGATATAAAACTCCTAATTCTTGCCTGTATTTCACTTCACGTTCTCATTTATACATATGCAAAAAAGCAGAACAGTCACATTTTCCATTGTGTTTTGCCCAGGGATAAATAAATGTAACAAAAAGGAAAAAATAGGGAAATAGGCACCTAAACCACATTATTTCTAAAAATCTTCCTACAAGTTTGTGTATTAATGCAGCCATAAGAACACTACAGGTGAGATACATGCTCTGACCACTCCATTTCCCATTGCTGACTTCCATATCTTCCATAACATTTTATTTCAAAGTTTTGGGCTAATATTTCATTAGAGAAAAAAGTCTGCAAATTCTTAGTTTAAGGAACTAACACTGATATCTGCTAATATAATTTGAGAAATGTTAAGAATTACACAGTAAGGTTTTCTAAATTTAGTAGTTTTGACATTTTGTAAATTGTGTAGATGCTCTGCTTTTTTTTTTTCTTAGATTAAAAAAGAAGTTGAAATCGATCATGAAAAATAGCAAAAACTGTAATCTACTTTCTTCTCAACACAGTATAAGCCACAAGGGAGCACATGATTTAATGACAAAAAGATCCATCTGATAAGATAATAATTTGCTCAAAGAGAGATCTGGGTTGCGAATGCAGCTGTTCCAAAAATCTAAACCCACAGGCAAGAAATTACTTAGTTTTTGTACGAGCTATATCCATAACTACTTAGATAAACTGGTGATAGACCCCAGAAAAGTGCATCAGATAGACGAGTATAGAATCAAGGCTACTTTGAGATAGAAAAGAAAAAAAAATTAACAGATGGTAAGGATTCCCACAAACTATCATTGCGAAGACTGAATCAAAAAGATTTCAGTAATTAGACTGTTCAACACAGCATCTTCCTTCATCAGTGACTCACTTGAGAAAAATATCTTTTTATATCCTGACACAGTTCACGTACATGATTGTTTCGTTCCCATACGTGACAAGTTCCATGGCACTGACCTGGATTACTTGGATGCCCAAAGCTAAGGGCATGCAGAAATGTTCTCAGCCTTCAGTTCTTATTTCAGAAGTCTGGTACTGCTTTTAAAACACAAGCTCACAGAGGGAAGCCCACTCGTCTGTTGGTGTGATTGCACTGCCTTCATATATCAGTATTGGTTAGTACTGGGAAAGTGAGACTAGAAGTTTAAGATTAAGATGACTTATTAGCAACATAAAAATTAGACAAAAATCTCCATATATTGTGATGTGCCCTGATCAGTACTAATTAGCCAGTATCAGGTTCAACATCAGCAGAATTAATCGAATTCACTTACTTTGTAACGTCAGGTCTTTTTTAAGGGGAAAACGTGTACTTAGGTGAAATAGCAGAGAGGTATTACCTGGCAATTCTCTATTATTACAGTCAATATTACTGCAAATCCATCTGTACAAGTAGACCCTAATGCCCACATTTATCCCCACTGACGTTTGGCTGTATGTGTAGATAAGAAAACACCTGCATGGATCACTTAGCAGGATCAGTCTCACAGCAGGGAGAAAAAGCGAGTAAGAATGCATGTCTTCAGGACACTGCATGCTTTCTCTGTTGAAACATGCAAACTAAAAAGCATGAAATGATCTTGGCTGCTCTATAGCGCACAACTGTCTGAGTAACTCCTTTTACATTGGCCATGGTACCTTGCCATCAAGTTTTCAATATGCTAGGCAGACGATCCCTGATGAGACTAGCCAGCCTGCATTCTTCTCATCCAGCAAGGAGTCAGCAAGACACAAGCAACACTCTGCTGACTTTTGCTATTCAGATATACTCGCGGGTTGGGAAATTTTGTATTAAATGAAAGAGACATAGCTCTGCACCGAAAATTTTACACACTTACATCTTTCACAGGCCTAAACTTACAAAAAGAGCACCAGCAAAAGCCCTTAGTATTTCCAATGGTACTAGGTTGACCAAGCTCCTCTTGCACAGAAAGTGTGTAAGGAGAGTAGCAATTAGTCTCCTCAAAGAAATGAGAAAGGGAAATCTGGCAGATGTTGGCTACATCTCTTTATAGGAGACGCAGAAGAGCAACTGTTACAGTAGGGATTGTAGGGATTTCTTGTGAAGGTCGGTAGCAGATGTCACCATCTGCTTCTGCCTTCTCTATAAAACAGAGGCAAAAGGGAGACTGAAAACTTGCTAAAAAAAAAGATAACAACAAAACCTATAAATTCAAAAGATACCCAAACATAGTTACAGTGAGAGGGGAACCCTTCCCCCTGGGAAACCCATGATCCAGATGCACAATAAAAGCAAAGCACACTCCCCATTCTCTTTAAATCATGATTTCTTTTCATTTTAATCTTACTACATGTCCTTTGACAACATTCAACCTGCAATCTAACACCTAGCCATTTCCTCCCCGGCTGAAAGAGATCACAGAAATGAGCAGTTGTATCCTTTCCCTCTGGCTATACAGCAATGGTCTGATGACAACTGCTTTACCAGGGTTGGTATCAGACAAACAAAAATTCCCTACTGAATGATCTACACAATGATGTCATGTGCGGTGCAGAGGCAAAGTATTTATTACTTAGGCAAAAAAAACCCAACAAAAAACAAACAAAACTTCTGTTGCATTGTGTCAGGAAACATGCTGTACATGTTTGTACATCTTGGCAGATAAAGATCAGATGAGGCAAGCAATGAAGTGGTTAACCAAATCAGAAAGTTATCTCAGGCATCCAAAGGCACATCTTGTAAACCTGAGAAAACTTCTTACACAGAACTGAGGAGAAAAAAAGTGAGGGCTTGTCTGGGAAGAAACAAATGACACTGTCAACAAGTAGTTTGCTTTCTCACTCAGAAAAGAAGGTATTACTGAGATCCAGAGCCCAACAAAAGAGCAGGAATCTTTCCAATGGTATAAAAAAGGCTTGGATCGAGCCCCAGCTTTCCTGAAAACTAGACTTGCTAATTGCCTCACTCTTCCACTGTCAAAACCATCATCTCACTGAACAGAAATACCTTTCCAATATTGCTATAGGGCAGACATTTCCACACTGGTAATACTGGGAGCCATGTTCAACCACCACCAGCAACTTGGTGGCCACCACCTTCCCCATTTGGTATCCCATAATGTTGTCTTAAAAAAAAAAAAAAAAAGGGAACAAAAAAAGCAGCATTCTGGGAAAGTTTTTTAGGTTTTCTTTAGTGTGTTTGTTCATTTTTGGAAACAGAGGCCACCTTGTAGCTTATTAGCACTGTAGAGAGCACTTTGCTTTTCAGCTAGTGTCATATTTAGACAATAAATAAGCTTCAGAAATGGAAGATCCCATTTTCCTTTGGCATTGCCATAAATCAGGAAACACTTGAGCTGTACCTGGATAAAATTGATGAAAGTAACTGAAGAAATCAGCTTTAGCAAGGTATACTGCTAATACAGTTCTTTTCCCCAAAGCAATCAAATTATGCTTATCTTATATTACCAGACCATTACTGGAAGTACTATGCCAGACCCTCAGCTGGCATAAATCAACATGACCCTATTCACTTTGGTGCAGCTGTGTTGATTTATGTGAGCTGAAAAGCATGTACTGGTCAAAAAGTGACTATTTCATCTTACAAAACTATAAAAGTGACTAAGAAATGAAAGGCAGTACGTATAATATAAAGAAAAAAAAATTAGAAAGTACTACAGAAAGGCTCAAAGTAGATCTATATTTTATTAAGATTAGTCTAACATATCCACTCATTTTACTCCATAGGAGATTTTAGATAATATTCACTGTTGTTACTGGACCCAAGTATTTGTGCAATTTAATAATGCTGTGCTATTCCCAAATTAAGACGTAAGGCTCAGACAGTGGGTTCAACCAACCTGGAATTTATCACTGGTGTTTTCTGTAAAGTCACTGTGGCTGTCATAACATGAAACATCAGACTTAAAAGCAAGCCCACACAGCGAACTTAAGTGTTCAGATTTGCAGTATGGTGTCACATCTTAAGAACTACTCCTGTTACGGTCTTTCTCTTCTAGAGCAAGATAAAAGTAGAAAATCAAATGAGATTCTCAAAGCCAGCACTTCTCTCAAGCCTTGGTAATTTTGAGAAATAGGAAACCTCTCATATTAGACCTAAGCACTCTTTACCCTTATGAACTCTGTGTAGACTTCCCTATTATTATACAGGCTACATGAGATTAACTATTGGTGCTCCTTTCCGAGCAGAGGAGGAAAGAATTGGTATTCTGAAATAAGAGGTGTATATTCCTAAATTCCTTTCTCAAGGAAGCAGCTCTTGTGATTAGACAGTTTTCATTTTCACTAGGCTCGTGTATCGCTGCCCCAGCGGTACAGTATCTGAACGCTATATGTGAAGAGAGATCACGAAGCAAACTCTTTACAATTGTCTGTTCAATTCAGCCTCAGTGACCAGCTGCTATCAGCCACTTGGCAGAGAACTGCAATCCATCATCCTTCACCATGAGCACTGGTACTTCAAATACAAATACTTCTGTATTTGATCACAGCCCACAACACTGTAGGCTGCCAGGTACCAAAAATGCATTCTGTTCATCCTTACCACTGCCTTACAGTGTAACATATCCCATGGATCCCTGCCACAAGAAACACTAGGATTTGTCTCTTCACAGCCTTTCCCTGTAAATACATTCACTGTAGGAAGCTTACAGAAATTTTCAGAAGTGTGATTAACACTTCAGATACGGGTAAAAAATATGCACTCTCTGCCGGGACAGATCAACTCTGCACCTCAGCAAGCGGCACTGCCACAACCTTCTGCTCTCCACTGATTCCTGGGCATTATGTTTTGTGTGGACAAGATGCACCGTCAATGGGATGTTGTATTCGAACAATTCACTGTAACACTAAACCATCTGGAATAATGGTATGTAATATTGGAATAAAATACGTATCCATTTATTCAGGTATTCCCAATCTCTGAAATTAGTAGAATAAAAAAAAAAAGGCCAAACCATAAAGCATTTTAAAACTTCCGTGTATGTTACCATCTCTGCATAGGAATTAGAAATCCCAGTTAAATCCTCTTTTCCTCCCAAAGCGCCTTTGCAGTCTTCAAAAACATTAGGAAAGCGATGAATGGCTAAAAGATTTGAATGGCTCAGAACTACTTTTAAGTACATTTCAAATTATACATTTTCTTCTCTGTATAATTTTTCAGACTTTCTCCCATAAAAACACTAAGCAAATGGCACTGGGCTGCGGTTACAGTTGCTTTCACGGCATATACTCCCGCTAAGGCGAATGGAGCCGACTGAAACCATTTCTAAGATAAGATTCCTGTTCGTGGCATAAGGGGCTCAAAACTGCACCCAGCCCATACACACAACCAAAAGTACAGCCCGAGACTTCAAAGCACAGACTTGGGTTCTCCACAGGGACATTAAAAGTGTTGAAAAGAGACTTTGGACTGGAAGCTCCATTGCAGCAGTGTCAAAGCTGGAACAAATGTGAGAGGGATCAAAATAGCAACGAGCACTGAAGTTTTCCTCCTTCAGAATGGCACAAGCCTATAGAGAAGCAGCACAAATGGTGTGTTCCTATAATTTCCATCTCATATTGTAGCTCCTTAATGTTACTAGAAACTATGCCAAGCTAATATTTGTCATTGCATATTCCCTCATTCTTTATGTTGGTCAGAATGTTTTAATTTAATAATGATAACTCAGAGCGATTTGGACATCAGTTTACAGTGCACCAAGAATATATCACAGTGAACTCTTTCAAAGAAAGCTAAGTATTAGGGCTTCTAAATGAAACAATCTAGTGAATTTGATTCTCTCTTAATTTTGAACTTGTACTGTCATCTGCTCCAGTGAAGTGATGCACCAACTTCCACCACCAAGTATTTGATGCACCGCTTACTGTAAATGCTGCCTACCCAGTGTACTATGAGGTTTTGCAGCTGTGATTCCCGAAGACTGAAATCAATATTTAAATCCTATTGACACCAACTCCTTTTTTCTCTTCTTTTTTTTTTTTTTTTTAAGCAGAGTTCCAATTGTGGTCTATTTTATATTTGTAAGTATGATTAAAATTATTATATTTTGTGCCAGGCTATAATTTATATAATTGCATTCCTGTAAAACTTGAATTTATTTTTCATGTAGAAACAGACCACAATAAAACACTTCTGCACCGAGAATCCAGTTTTCTGTGTTAATTTAAAGTTTAATTTTAGAGTGTTTGCTACAGTCACAGTACTTTAAGGGCAGAGGAAAACTGTCACTGTATAGGAGACTTCTAATCAACCATGGACTCTTAAACTAAATACCAGTATTAATTGTTCATAAAGTACTGCAAGAAGAAAAGGGATGATTAAGTAGAATTTAAGCTTCGTTGCTATTAAGGATTAAACAGAAAGGCGTTTTAAAGCCATGTGTTAAAAGCCATCTTGTATGGCCATAATCCACAAATTTTTCAGGCTGTACTCATTAGTCTTATGAATTTAGAGGGTCTGTTATTTCTGCCTCTTAATTTGACATTTACACGCAAATAAAAATCTTGAGTACAAGTCACACCTGAAATTCATCTGTTATGCAGTTGCCCACCTAAATGTTTAGAAAACCTTCTTTTAATGTGTCATTTTAACATTTTAGCCTTAACTTATTATCAAGAGGCAAAGAAAACTCGGGGATGTTATGACATTATTACAGTCTCTTGAGAGCAGATACACAAAATCAGATACGCAAGCCTCCCTTCAGCATCAGAGGGCTACAAAATGGAATATGGTGCTTGAAAGGGAAAGCTGCTGTTCTGCAGGCTCTGAGACTGCCAGGAGGGCTGCATTAAACACCGTGAGCAGACTATGAGTTATGACACCCTCCCTACAGAATTTTGGCAAGTTTAAATGAAACCTGTGGATGCATTGTTTCATTTCTCCGGTCAGAGGTATGCAAAGTTGGGACAGTTTCGCATGGGTTTTCTAACCTCTCCTGGGGCTTTCGTGATTGAAGAGGATGCCGTTCACAGCAAAGAGATTGTAGGCCTCTCTGAAGTTCACCACAATCCAATAGGCATACAGTTTTGCTGCCCCTACAAAAATAATTTTAAAGCATTACGTATATCCGCTCTGCCTGTACACAGCTCAGACAGACACACATACACATCTCTCTCACACGCAGGGTGAAGTCCACATTTCAACAGTGGAGCGCATTAGAATTTGATTCATTCCCTATATGTGTCACATTTCATATGGAAAAAATATCCAGCCCAATAAACAGCAGCTGAATGGGAAAATACTCCTTTTCTGTGCAGCCTCTGAACTGGCCAGGAAGCGTTAGGGCACTTTCTTGTTTTCTTATGCACACTCAAGTGTAGCACTTTTTCTTTTACAATATAATTAACACAGCCAGAGCGTGTGAAATATGCCACTGTGGTGACCTCTGCTAATAAAAAAAAAAAAAAGACTTTGGAGGAATAAAAGCGAAAATCTGGTGCCTTAACACTCAAATTGATTTGAAACTTTATCACCAAAGTCCTCCATGCACATTGCTTTAATAAGTGTTTCAAATTTCATGCGAGTTCATGAAGGAAGAAGTGAGCTCTTGGGAATTTTTCATTTAGGCAACAAAAAAATATGAAACCTTATCACTTCAGCAGTATCTCACAACCCTTTGTGAAGGAAGAGCCACCCTTCCCCCCCTCTCTACAAGAGCTGTCTACCTCTGAGCTGAATGAACACGGTCTTGTGAAGTGAGATGCTAATTTCCAACCCCCGGGCAATGGGAGCAAATACTTTTTATATAGTAATTCATAAAGGTATGCCTCTCGACATGTCTAGTCACTTTAGCTCTATCGTCATTCTAATCTCACACCCAAATGACTTCAGCCCTGAGACATGAGCGGGGAGAACAGACAGACAGACACTACACGCACACCATCAGCGATCCTCACCGTAAGGCGATCTTGGGTAAAATGGGGTGGTCTCCTTTTGCGGGATTTCTTGCACTTTTCCAAAAAGTTCACTGGTGGAGGCTTGGTAGAACTTCACAGAGTTGATAAGGCCACAGGTCTTAATAGCATCTAGGAGCCGTAAAGTGCCAACCCCATCAACGTCAGCAGTATATTCTGCTAGGTCGAAAGAAATCTTGGGGAGAGAAAGAAATAAAAAACCACCAATTTTACTAGGGGAACCAGAACATGCCGTGATCATGTACAACCAAACAAAGTAATACGCCACTTGTCACAGGCGATCTAGACACTTTTGTACAGAGTAGCTGCTCAGTTTACAAAAGTACCCTCAAAGGATTTCTAAGAATAAACAAGTAGTTCCATAAATAGCAGAACCAAAAGACTGGTGTTCCCTGATCTCTCTCTCAGGATTATTTTCCCATGCGAAGTAAGGGGTAAGTCTCCCCACAGTGGGAGCACTATCAGGCCCTCTCTCATCTCCACAGCTGCCAATTTTCACAATACTCACTTGGGCTTAATATCTTTGACACACTTGAATTTGGTTAAAATTGTCCAGAATATAATTAAAAAAATAATTAGATTAGACAGACAGCATGATGGCATAAACATGTATTTAAAAACCCCACAAACTTTAAATAAGGTCCAAAGTTTCGCAATTTAAACACACATCAAAAAGGAGAGAAGACTAGAAATATCTGCTATCAAACGAGACTCCCAACCCCACCTAAGGTGCACCAGAGCTGTGGCTTTTGCACAGAGGTTAGGGGGATGATGAAGTGGGAGAGCAAAGGGTGGAGGTATCCAAAAGAAACCTGACATCTCCTCCAACCGACATATCCTTCGAAGTATGATAATAAACTCATACACATTGCTGGGGCAAGACTCCTTTTTCTCTCCCCGCTCCAGTAACTCTCAGTTATCTTTATGATGAGCTTGATTGTGGCATAGGCCATAAGACAATGCTTGAGTCTTAGTTTTCAGAGTGTTTCAAAAATATATTAATTCTATTCCTTGCAGTTACAGAAGAAAACTAAAAACTGGAAAAAGTAAGCTGAAGGTAAGAGATGTGTTGTGAGCACCTCAATCTGCAGGCAGGAGAAAAACCGCTCGGAAGGGAGCTCACTCTGCTTGTTTGGTGGGTACAGACTGGTTGTTTGGACGTGCTGGTGGAGCTCCTGGACTCTGAAGAATTTTCTCCCACCGCTGCCCATCCCAGAGGCACGTTCCTCTTTCCTTCCACATCCTCTCTCCAACTGAGGGATTTTGCTTCTGTATGCCAGTTTTTGAAAAAAATGTTCCCTGTTCATACTGCCGATGTTATAAAAAAGGAAAGGGGAATGGATCTTTAGAGCAATCTCCTCCATCGCCCTGACCTAAGGAAGAAAAACTTTACCTACATCCCCTCTGGCCAATGATTGACTTTCAGGAACGAGCTTTAGAGTGATAGCAATGTTACAGTCTCTTTATATGATCTAGGCTAATGGTTAGCGAGACACTACCAAAGTCAGATAGTACAAATCTATGATTACCCCCTTCATTAGTCTTCAGTGATTGGGTAACTACTAATGGAGTAGAGGGTAAATCACCATAGCTGGACAAGCTGAGCTATCACAGTGAAATCAGTGAGAAACCTGTCATTTACCAGGTATTTTTTCAGGCTCTCTTCAGATTCAGACAGATAGCCCTGTATTCATTTCTCCTGTTAAGCCACTTTCCCTATTCAGTAATCACTAGAGGTTTAAAGCTTATTTACACAGCAGATGAAATAAAAATAATTAGATTAATTTGAATTTGCACTTATGATTAATTTAATACAGGTATGAAATAATCTAAATTGTGTTACTGTGCTCCAAAATAAAAATGTTCTCACACAGTTTTGATCTGAAATAGCTAATCGTATGAACAAAAACAAACTTTACTTTTTTTTTTTTTAATCAAAAGAAAAAAAAAGAAACCTGATACTTTGGCTTGTTAACCTGGTATGACCCAGCTGAAATTGAGCACTGATCTACTGAGAAGTGCTGAGCATTTTTTGTTTTAATCCATTTGGCACAAAGATGACAGCCACTTAAGGTCTCTCAGCTTCGCTGTCAGAGTAACTCTTGGGAAAACATCTTAATGAATAGGTGATACAGACAATAATGCACTAATGAACGTAAATTAGTATATTTACCATATGCCTAGCACCTTCACATGTTCACAGTAACATCCCAGCTCTCTAACTAAAGGCAAAACACTTACTAATTGCAGCAGAACCAAGAATTTACCTATATTAAGCTATTGTTTCCAACAAAAAAACTGCTAAAAACATCACCCCAAAATGCAAACCTTTGCTTGCATATTCTACTACAAAGTAAATGGCACATGTAACCGAGGTGGTCTTAAATCAGAGATCCCAGATTATAAAATCTCTTAACCAGAGCGAGCAATGAGCCTGCAGCAGCAGCACTGGGAACTGCTCTGCCTGGCTGATGCAGAGACCAGTTTCACAAGAGATGCTTTTCCCTATTGCCTTATGAATGACCTCAGTCTTCACCTAGAAAAATCACTCCCTGGGGTGTGAGGTAATTGTGCCTCCATGCTGGCCGGGTCTGAGTGCCCCCGAGCAGAAACTGCCAGCTTTGTGCCTATTTGGTGGTTTTGTAATGCGGACTATTGTTCACGAGGGACAGGACTCAGACCACTAAGCTCATTCCATTTTGGAGTGCAGGTTAGACTAGAATGGCATTCATGGAAATAAAAAATGGTTTTATCTACTCAAACCTCCAACACCAAAAACTGGACTGTTAAGACAATCTGTGCAGTGTAGGGGCAGTAACATGGCAAATACAGATAAATGCACACTGGATTTTAATTTGATTCTAATTCAAAGTTAACAATGTAAAAGAGTTTTATAAAATACTGGATCGATTAAGTAGTTACAAATGAAGCAGGGCAGAGCCGGAGAAGGTGCTGAGTTATTCATTACCACATTATTTCCCTCTCCTTATACACATTATTTGGTGCAAGATCAGCAGGAAGACTGGAGTAAAAAAAAAGAAAATAATGCAGGGACCTCATTAAGAGGGATGTGCAAGAGAGAACTGACATGCATGCACAACAGAAAAAAAGACCAGGGTCTTATCCTGGTTTTGGCTGGGATAGAGTTAATTTTTTTCCTAGTAGCTGGTATAGTGCTGTGTTTTGGATGTAGAATGAGAATAATGTTGATAACACACCGATGTTTTAGTTGTTGCTAAGTAGTGCTTACGCTCATCAAGGACTTTTCAGCACCCCAGCCAGGTGCGCAAGAAGCCGGGAGGGAGCACAGCCAGGACAGCTGACCCAACTGACCAATGGGGTATTCCATACCATATAACGTCGTGCTCAGTATATAAAGCTGGGGGAAGAAGAAGGAAGGGGGGGACCTTTGGAGTGATGGCGTTTGTCTTCCCAAGTAACCGTTATGTGTGACGGAGCTCTGCTTTCCTGGAGATGGCTGAACACCTGCCTGCCCATGGGAAGTTGTGAATGAATTCCTTGCTTTGCTTCGCTTGCGTGCGCGGCTTTTGCTTTCCCTATTAAATTGTCTTTATCTCAACCCACGAGTTTTCTCACTTTTACCCTTCCGATTCTCTCCCCCATCCCACCAGGGGGGAGTGAGCGAGCGGCTCTGTGGTGCTTAGTTGCCGGCTAGGGTTAAACCACGACAGTCCGAGTTATAGAAACCAAATATAGAATCAGATTAAATAGATGTTACTCATAGAGATAACCTTCACTGGTGCACTGAGCTCAGTGGGACTACCTGAGAGAGTAAAAACTTCATGGAAATGATTGTAAAGGCAGGTGTATGAAGGCTAAAAACAAGCCACACTTTCTGAAAGATTAAACATTTATCCAGTGGAAAAAAGAGCTTAGCTAATACCTACAGATGAGAGTCTTCAAATAGCCTAATTTATGATAACTATCTTAAGTGCCTGAATTAGGAAGCTCGTCTCTCTGTACACCAATAAAGACAGTGGTGAGTCAGAGCAGAAAGCCTAACGGAGATGCTCTTGATCATGCTTTGGAGAAACTATATACACACTAGTTTTTTAATTTAGCTACCTAAGATAGATGCTCCATTCTAACCTCAAAAATCCAAAACTATCAGTTACTGCCAACTGCGTAAAGCAAGCCATACAACCAACAACTTTTTTTAGAGGCAACACCAGGAGTTTTTGTAACGATTGGAGCAGGGAAAAGAAGCTTCTTTGCCTGGCAGAAACTTTAAACCCAAAATTTTTCTCAAAGAGTATTGAAGGCATGGATCCAACACTTCTTTGCCCTCTTTGGACAGACTTTGTGACAAAGGGAAAGCGTGACATACCAACAAAACAGAAATTGTCTACTTGGAACATGTTAGTCTGAGTGACCTTGGCACTCCCTTCCCATGTACAATGGGGACACCGTGCTTTTGCAGTTGTCACTATTGATCTCTGGAGATACTGTGAACGTATATGCTAAAGATGTGTCTATTTATTCCATTCGATAGGTAGTGATAACAGTCTGTCATTAGAAGTGGACAGAACAATAAGGAGACACTTAAATCCCTGGTCAAAAGTACTTCAGTTCCAGGTTTTCAGGTCCTGAACACCTTGCAGAATTGCCTCAGAGAATACTAAAAAGGAATCCGACTCCTTACATACATGGGACTTCTATATGTGTGTCTTCACTGCTGGATTCATCCCTAATATAGTACATTTCAAATACATTCTTGGGCAAGTAAAAATTTCCACAGCAAGGCTGATAAAAATTTCTTGAGAAAAGCATAGTTTCATTAGTTATAACATTCCTGGAATCACAAGACACAATGCGAATACACTGAACAACACTCTGTCTTCACATGGCTCCAAGAATTACAATGAGTTTTGTGAACTGGTTTCTACCTTTTGAATTTGAACTCCTGTTTCCCTCCCATTTCTTTCTTTCTTTATAATCGCCAGATTCAATCTCTACAAGAGATTTGAATTTAATAGAGCAATGTTTTAAATATGATGTTTCCCAACTGATCATTCAAAACCAAGCTTAGCAAGGTCTTTAACAAGATTTAAAAGCTTACTGAAAACTATCTAAATGAAAACATATGGGTCTTACCCTCCACAAGAACACATTCCTATCATGTCTATAAGTGCTATATACAAGCCTGCAGACTTAATAATACTTGCTTCTGACCAATGCGTTGTTAACAGTGGTGATATTCTGAAAATAAGTATCAGTTTAGCACACACACAGGTTTGGCTTTGTGAGATACTTCATCTCCGTTTTGTCATTTGGAACAATCCAACAGATTGGCTGCAATCATATTAACTGTTACCTTTCAACCGAAAATAGTGCGTGCTAGCAGAATATGCTTCAATGCTCTACCTAAGGAGTATTAATAACGATTTGAAATTTCATCTCCTTCTCACAGCCTTCTCAGTTTCAGAAGACGGGATTTCTGGAAGGCTGGTGTTAAAAGAAGGAAGCTTATGTGAAGCCCCAGGAGGAAACAGGATTATAGAAACGTAAATTATTATTCTTTCACTGTAAAAGCAAAGGTGGCTAACCTAACGATAACATTAAAATAAGCATCTTTGCTCTCTTGCAAAACCTTACAGTAGATTCTTTAGATTTATCAGAGTAGAAGATATGTGTCAGGTCTCTTTAAGCATTGAGAAAGGTTCACACCTGAGAAGCAAATCACAAAGTGGAAAAACCGCTCAGAAATGTTTCAAGTCTCACAAGTTTCACAGCGGTCACTTTTTTATATTCTTTAAAATCAATTCTGTTTGCTTTGAATATTCAGTGTGCCTTTGACTGCCAATAAAAACCACTGGGATCACTTATATCATCTCAGTAAACAAACTGCTCAACCCCTAAGAACGGGCATGAAAAGCATAACATTCCAGTTGCTAAATCTAATACAGACTATGGGCCAAGCATTCCTATAAAGTCCTAACACACTGGAAAAAAAAAATCCTGGGGATTTTAGGAAATCTAAAGAATTTGGGGAAGCTGGGCAGTGTCAAGGGGATGGGGAAGAACCTATATATCTACAAAAATGTCAGGTAACCTTCTAGGAGAATATGACAATTCCTCTTTCCCCCAATCCCTTCACTCATAATGAATGCTTAACTCATTGCCCTCTCACCCAATAAAAGAAGTAGTTGAAAGATACCAAAATCCCCCAAACAACTATATATTTTTTGTTATATACAAAAATAATCAATTCAATAGCTCTGAACTGATTATTATTAAGCAACACTCTTGATATCTTAAAGCCCTATTCAACTTCTTAGCTAAATAGAAATTGACTGAAAAAATAATGACTGAAATTCTGGATAAAAAGAATATGCCTTTTGTATATTTCTCTTCTTTCCTATTTCTTTCCCTGTTCTCTCATTAATAAAACAGAAAAAATTAAGTGATCTGTATAAAATTAGAGTAATTTGACAACATGATTATAAGCAGACAATTAGCAAGGAAAAAGTTTTATAAGTGGAAGCAGAAGTCAACATTTTTTCCTAAAATTCATGTTAACCCAAGCCATTCACAATATTGCTGCAGCAAGAGAGCTTGGATAACTTGGATTTTCAAGTTACTCGTGATTCAAAGGAATAAGCAGTGCAGCTGATAAAAGATGTGCTTCTCTGCCAGTGCTTATGTTGAGGTCCCAGTGGTTGGGTTCCACTGCAGCTCTATCATACTATGGACTACAGGTTGAGTGACTGGAGAAACTTCTTGAAGTGCTTACAAGTTTGGTTTTGACATCAGTGGGCCAGTATTTCACCTTCACTTCTAAGTGTGAAGATCCAAACCAAAGTGCAAAGATAAGCTATTTGCTTTTTAGGGATCTTAAATGATCCTTCATGATCTTCATGTTCTATAACCTGAAATAAACCACAGCAGACTCTGCTTCAGGGACCACCTCAGTCCTATATAAGTAACTCCAAAGTGGTTTTCATTATGCACAAGAAAGAGGAGATTGAACATAAACCTGTTCATTGCCGCAAACACACACACATGCCTTTGCACCCTCAAAAGGAGCACAAATGAGGGATGAAGCAGAGTTGAGTTAATTCATGGCTCCCCACCATTCATTTCTCCAAGTATATTGAGATCTGGAAAATGGGGGGGGGGGGGGGGGGGAAGGGGTGGGACGAAGCAGAAGCCTCACAACAAAAGTGTACTTCTAAGTCTGAAAAAATTACTCAAGATAACAACAGCAGCAAAACCATGCATCACCTTTCACTACATCCCCAAGGGTCAGGCACCGCAGAATCCAAAAGCAGCTGTTACCTTTCAGCTCCACGAGCACTAAAAAGTTCATGAACAGCTAAGTTATACTGCTATTGCCCAGACGAGATACAACAAGACTGCCTGAAGTCCCCAACTATCTTTCAGTTGAACTACCCTGCAGCAAAGTCTTCCCTAAGAGGCAGCAACTTTCTTTGTGTAGCTGAAATACTCAAGGATTAGGGGCAAGAGGCCCCCTAACATATGCCACAGTGTATGTTCATACGGCATCTTCTCATGGTTTGGCTTGGGTAAGTTTTCCTTATAACTCTCCTCCTGATGAATTCAAGTTCTTGATGCAAACTTTCTGAAATAACCTTGAAAGAGAAATAGCTTGGCATTATTAAAACAGGTTTATTTTTCCCCTCTTAGAAGTAAAAACTACTTGCTTTTCATTGGGGGAAAAAGAGAAAAAAATAATCAACCCAAAGCAGAGAATAAGCATGGAGGAATACTCCCTCAGTAGTTAAAGTTTTGTATTTATCAGACTAGTAGGGGTTGATAGTTGGATTCATTATTCAGTTTCTTTAAAAAGTGACTCCTCCCTGGCAAACTGCAGGTGCCGTTGTAAATCCAGCTCACAAGGTCATCATGTTCACTTTTGCCTCTAAAGCAGCCCACTGGTATATGCCTGACCAGTTAAGAGGTATAGAGGAACGACCAGTTGCCTATTATTTTCAAAATGTTGATGCCACAATCCTTAAATTGGAGTATCCATTCTCCATTTTAATAAAACAAAGTCATCCTGTACAGTTGTCTTGGCCATTGACTATTGATTGAAAGGTGTGTTTTGGAAGAGATCTCCAAATAGAGGTAAGTTGTAAATTGTTTATTCTTCTGCTTATTCACTGGTTAATTTAGTGGATTAAGAGAATTTAACAGACTGGATTAAAAGAGAGTTGCCCAGAGACAGGTCAAAAGGCAATGGACACAAGTTGAAACATGAAAAATTACAATTAGATATTAGGAAAAAAAGTTCACAACATAGGTAGTCTAACACTGAAACAGGTTGCGCAGGGAGGCTGTGGCATTTCCACCCGTAAAGATACTCAAAACTCAATCAGATATAGCCCTGAGCCACTGCTGTAAGCTGGCCCTGCTTTATGGAAAGAGCTAGTCCAGATGACATTCAGAGATTGCTCCCTGTGGAGGTCTATTGCCCCCCGCCTCTTGGGCCGCTCCATGATCTCAGAAATGCCCGTTAAACCTTGGCCTTGGTGTAATGAGTCAGGCGGTGAAGCGTCCCTTGACCGTATCAGGAACTCTTGCGTAGCTGAGATGGGGGAATGTACCGATCGTACCAGAAACTTCAGCTGCCTGGCCCAAGTGGAGGATGAGAGCGGGGATAATTGTCACCCCTGATACCCTTATCTGAGTCGTAGCTCAAGTGGAACGATACTATCGTTACTGAAACCTTAACAGTTTTGACGGATGACTAAAGTCAATCATCTTGTGACCCTATAAACAGCAGTCCCAAGTGAGACCTTTTGAGCTCTCCTGGACCACAGCGGGCTGCACCCAGCATCTCCCTCTGAGCGGAACGCTCCTCAGAGTTTGCAAACTCTTGAGTTTGTGGTATTCAGAAGACCATTGCCTACTGGCACGGGACCTGGGCTGCAACACTGCTGGAGGCTCAACCCTTTGCCTGTTGAGAAATGCCAAGACATTTGACGTGAGCATTTCACTGAATTTGAGGGGGATTTTTAACAGGTATATCTTTGTATATTTATCTATCTTTGTATCCATGTACATGTGGGTGTGAATTAATGGAAGTACCTGCTAGCAAATATAGTCTGCTAAAATCTAATGATCTATCTTAAGATTGTGAATGAACCTTAGATTGCTGCTAAACATATATTCCCTTAGACATATACCGTTGACCAAGTCTGGGACTAGGGGTAGATCCAGCTGGGTCTACTCTGAACCTCATGACTCAACAGGAGGGTGTCCCTTAACCTTTTCATCCTCGGCCTCTGTATAAATCATTCCAACTCAATTCTAACATGATACCCTGGTTTCAGCTGGGATAGAGTTAATTTTCTTGCTAATAGCTGGTATAGTGCTGTGTTTTGGATGTAGTATGAGAATAATGTTGATAACACACCGATGTTTGAGTGTGTTGCTGAGGTGTTTACCTAGTCAAGGACTTTTCAGCTTCCCATGCTCTTTTTCTTTGTATGCTTCATCCGTGTAGTAAGTGACAGAGTGAACCTTGCCATCGAACTCTGCTAAGTCGCACTTTTATAAATTTCTATTAAAATCACTTTCTGCCAACACTTTCAACAGTGATTCTTTGAGCGGCCTCTAAACCACTCATTTGTGACACTCCCAAACTAAATTATTGCACAATTTTAAGACGACAGGGAGATGGGATTGCAGCAGTGTGTTTCAATGTTCAGACACATAGCACCATCCAATGAGTAGACAGTGGATGTACAGTGTGCAAGAACGAGGCCTGGTCTTGTAGAAAATCAGCGATTTCTAGGGGGGAGTGGAGAGTTGTTCACAGCAACTTTTTGGAGGCACATAGTCCAAGTTGCTATTCATCATATCTCCTCCACAGAAGAGCTTCAGATAGAGGAATGCTCAGATCTGATAGTAAAAAAATACCACAGCGGAGGAGGAGAAGGAGGAGGGATATCACAGAACATGAGATTCAGTATGGCCATAAACCTTTGTCACAAAAATGTAACCTCCCCATTAGTTTTGCTTATCTTCTCATCCATTTGTTATTAATTTGATGGAACAGGGGAGTTGTCAGGGTTATGTGATGCAAGGGATTTATCTTGCAGAACAATCTCCAACCCACTGTTCAAAGTCTTTAGTTTCAAATTACAGAGATTAGAAAAGAAGCTTTTAAAAAAGAAGCATTGATTCTTTATTCCTTTTCAGCATGATTTTGTTCAGGGATAGTTTCAACAATATATATGTTTACCCAAGTTTTTAAGCGCAAGGCACATGCAGCCAAGTCAGGATGGGTTTCGATGTTTCAAATTTTGTAGCTTCAATGGCTAGTGACACTGTAATACCCTAAAAGCTTTCTTACATGCTGAAGTCCAGCTGTGCCAGAAGCTTTAAATGCTATTTAGTAGAAAGACAAAAAGGGGCAACTTGCAGAGTCACTAGAGAACATTCAAAGGGAGATGTAAAAAGATAGCCAATTCATTTTGCTTTATACGTACCAGGGGAATAGAGAGCTATGAATAAAATGCATGCAGGGAATGCAGTCACTTTGTAAGAAATAGCACCATTTTTACTTACTTTCACATATAACAAAATGAATTTAAAACATACAGATTATTTAAAATTCTAACACGACAACTAGGTTATAGTATTAATATATTTTTTTCTTTCTGATGGTTTTTTTTTTTTAAAAAACTTCCATCCTTGCTTCCTTGATGCTTTCAGAACACATAGAAAGATGTTCTGAACCAAAGTGATAAAAATATCATTACAAGCAAAAAGAAAGAAAAAAGAAACAAACCCCACAAAAACCAGCAAACCTTCACCGCCTATCTGCTTTATGTTTTTGATAGACTTTCAATGGACAGCAAGATAGGTATTGAATTAAACCAATAATCTACTATGGCACAGCTTTGTTGACAACAGTCTCCCCTCTCTTTGCCTTCCTAGCCAACAAGATCGCAAAACATGACTTAACACAGCGGACCCTCCCAAATGTTGATACAACTCCTGTGTTGCCTAGAAGCTAGAATTACCCCAATGCTTCGCAAATGACCACCTTGTCTCTCTTGTAACTCCTACTGATGCATAAGGTAAAATCTCCCTAGGTTTATGGATGCTGCCAGAAGTCTTGCTTTTTCAACCGAGAAAAATTGTATCTTTTCACCATTTATTATTTATTACTTAAGAAGATTACTTCCCAGACTGCAATTCCTTATGCCAAATGGCATTGTTTTGGAAAGCTTAGAAGCAGTTCAAACAACTGTTTCTCAGGTACCCCTGAAGTACAAAAAACGTTCCTCCCTCCATGAGGAAATAAACTTAAAATAATATTTCATCTATGGATTTTTGACAGATTTGAATATGGACTAGGGTTTTTTTTCCTTAAGAGTATTTAATCTGGAAATAAAATGTACTGAACAAATGCAGAACCTTTGTAGAATCATTTCTCAAATTTTGCAAGTTCAAATAAGTACAGATTTAAAACTTGCTATAAAATTGTAAACTTTTTTTAACAAAAATCTTTTTTTTTTGTTATTTTTTCTGCCCTCCCCACACATTATCTACTGACAATCTTCTGACCAGTTCTCCAATTTACATTTGTCATTATTTTGGGTTTGGCTTTCTGTGCTATATCCACCTACTAACTGATGTAGTACAGCTCTCATGATAAAAAGACGAGAAAAAACACGGACTGCTGGTTAAGTCCTGTAAGTCATTCTGACCAAGCTGCGCACGCTCTGAATGAAGCATCTATAGAGATACGATACATACTTCATAAAAAACCACTTTCTATAATGTTTGACAAAAACTTTTACCTCTTACTCTATGGAATCTCTGTAATTTTTCATTTTCTAAAATTAAAAGCATTTTCTCCTCCTCCCAAAAAGAGGAATTGCTATCTTCTTCCTTACAGCTAACTGGGAGTTGAAAGAGCTTCCCTACTTCACAGGGATATTGCAAGAAAAAATGAATTGGATGAATGTGCATGTATTACTTATTAATGGGACCATAAATCCAATTAGATGGACTGCCCATAAATATGCCTAACTCAGCCATTCAATTTGAAAGCTAGGGTGCAGACTCAGCCAAGTCACTGCAAGAAAACAAGTTACTAATTCTCTGTGGAGCTGAAGTAACACTATCTGGAAGCACTCTTAAACCACAGCAAATGCAAGATAAAGCATTTTATCTAAGCTCTTTTTTACTGTCAGCTACTCTAAAATCAAATCACTTCATTTATTACACCCTAAGAGTGGACAGGTACCTCAGCTCTGACCACACATTGCAGCTTGTTATATTGTGGTGCATTGGTTGTGGCTGAGCTTTCAAAACAGGTAGGACTTCAGGGAGAAAAATGAGAACATGAAGTTTCGAGGAAATAAATAAGCATGTGCATACACACGCACAGAGAAAAAATCATGACTTCTTGTTTTGGGCACAACTATCTAGGGAACACCCTCTGCCCTGAAGTACCCAAGGGGGTGCAGAGCTCAGAGTCCAACATCTGCATCAGTGTGGCAAAGGAGATGCAAAGTTCTCCCTCTCAGCAGGCAAACAACGTCTTCCCCATTCATGCACTCAGTTTATTCTTAAAATACTAAAGTCATGTTCTTCACAAAGATAGCATCCTTAGAGAAAAGTACTATAAAAACACTTCTTCTAAACAAATGCCATCACTTCAGAACTATTCCTGGTCCACTCACTCTTCTCTGTAAGTCCAATTTCTCCCCTCATTGGCCACAGGTACTAAAAGTGATTAGTACAATGTTACATCTCCACATACCTAGTTCTACTTTCCGGTTTGCCATAAAGCAACCGAAAACTACACCAACTTCTCGTTAGCTAGAATGTTTTCAGCATACCTCAGACTTCTATGTAATTAATTTCTGAGGCTTTTGTTAATTTTTACTGCATGTGCATTAAGAATTAAATTGGGATGGCTAATTGCATGGGGCGAGTTTGGATGGATATGTATGTACTGACAAAAGATACGCTCCCACAGTCGCCCCTTTCCTAGTTCCTGCTCCACTACTCCAGCAGGAATGACTGGGAAAATGAATAAACATGCAACAGCATGTCAAGAAATAAGTCACCAGGGTTTTTTTTCCAGTTTTCTTTTTTGAACAGGACAAAAAATTGCCTTGTCTTCCAGTGCATAAGGTCATCATCTGTGAAACTTCACTCCAAAATCTTAAAAAAGGACAATTCCAAAATCAATCTTTTTTTTCCTCCACAAAACCAGCAGCATTCTTTTCCTTTTACTTGTTCTTGAGAACAGCTGATATTTAAAAACATTCTTTAAATAAATACTATAGTCTGAGGTTTGTACTTGCCCTGAAAGAAAACCACTGAATCCTTTAAATTTATTAAAATTACAACCAACAAATCAAAAAAACCCCACCCCACCTTGAAATGCTAAAGTGAGTGAACCCTACTAGATGAGCACTAATACCCTCACCTGTAGTGCATGTACAGGCACTGCATATGATTAATTTTAAAATCAGAGTATGAATAGCATCCACAAATACAGTAGCTGATCGTGGCTTTGTTGAGAATGATGTAATAAACCTGTAGAAACAGCTTTCCATAAACTCACGGTAGTAACACCTAATTTTAACTTTCCATTTCAGGCAAGATGGGGATAGCAATAATTACATACCTCAGAGTGGACTGTAATAATTCTTCATCCTGTGTAGGAAGCTACAGGAATGAAATACACTATTATCACCACCATCACTAGCACTTAGATTTTAAGGTGGTTATAATATTTAAGAAACCCTGAGCCTTACATCTTCTCCAGTTGCACCCTTTCAGGGAGAACTCTGATGTTTTCTATGTGGCAGTGAGCACTCTGAATTCAAACGCAATCTCCCTCATGAAATGTTCTACTTAATCAACTCATCTGCCCTCAGAAGGATGTGGGTGGCTAAACAGAAAGAAACCTGTGGGATGAATCAGAAAAAAAACCATGTGCCTCGACAGGTATGTGGGGTTAAGGGGGAAAAGGCCAAGGGGCAGAGAGCTTAAAGGGATGAGACCCTCTGGTTAAACTTTTTTATTATTTTTCCCTTTTCTGAACAAGCAGGATGATAGAAAATAAATCTGTCAGATTTTCTGCTGGCATCCCCTTTGCCTTTACTTCTTATATTTATTATTGACTACTAAAGCCTCTCCACTACAATTTTTAGAAAATAATGTATAGGCATTAATTTTAAAAGGCAGCGTTGGCACTCATGAGGCATGGTGATCATAAATCAAAGCAGAACATCGCAATTGATTTGTGTACTGTAACCCACAACACTAACCTTAGCCCTGTTTTTCACCTATCTCCTGGGTTCTGACACAAAGAAAAGGACTAGAAATAATAGCTGCTTTTCACTTGAACATTGAGGTAAACCATTCAGGAAATAGGGACGTGGTAGTCAACTAATTACATAAAACCAACAAGTTTGGGAGTTTCCCCTCTCGCCCCCACAAACAAATACTGTATTACTTTAGTCCACCTGACTATGCCCTAAGACAGCATTGAAATTTTTGTCTCTTGTAGTGCTAGAAGTGACAAGAGTCCATACTGACGCCTACAAGACAGTGCTCCGCTTCGTCTATACTAGAGTGTGGCATTCAACATGCCAGTAAACCCCCCCTCAGAGCAGCTTTGAGTAAGACTTGACTGGCATATAAAAAGCTCCGTCAGCTCTCAAAGTGAATTTTGCAGCCTCAGGATGAGGCATGTTGGAAAAGCAATGTGGAAGACAAGACCAAGTTGCCAAAATGTAGTGAACAAATCTTTGGGCACGATCAGTGGGAACATCAAATTTCACAAATAAGGTGAAGTCTGTAAAATTGTGTATGGCTGCATTTTAGTTTTAAAAAAATATATAGCTCAGGCAGATGCCAAGTCTCTATTGTATGCAAATATTTTATTTCAATTAGCACTTTTCAATCATGCTTTTTCTTTTCTGAATGACTCACGGATATCTCAGTCAAGAAATGGCAGGATCATAAGCACATGCCAAACGGGTGCATTTATCTCAGAGAGATAAATGTGGAAGGAAACATGTAAATCTATCTCAGGATTTTTTCAACCTGTCTTCCCTTCCAAACACATTTTCTCTACATGCCTGCAAGCCTCTGTAACACAGCACACTCAGTTTCCATGTCCTTCCAAGCAAGCAGTATTCACAAGAATTTAACTGAAACTAAGGAAATTGTGTTTCCAGAGCTTGTCAATCAGGCAGAAAAAAAAAAAAAAATCAAGTTCAGACTACAGGTTTTATCACACTGTATTAAGCCAAAGAAGAGGTCATAATACTAACTTGCTCACAAATGCACATACGAAAAGGGGGAATCTTTAGAGCTTCTACACGCCACTGAGAGAGTCCTGCTGCACAGGTCATTATGAGCGGTGATTTTCCATGAGGGAGACGTGCTGAATAGCTGTGAAGTACGGCTGGATGAAGAAATACCGCAAGTTAAGATCCGTGATTGCACACAACACTGACATAAGCTAAGAACGCTATGTCTCGTGGCTGCAGAAGGAGTTTTAGTTAATTTCCAGAATGCTGACCCCAAGCCGCTTTGGGGCTCTGAGCATCCTCACCTGGGATACAAGAAGTTCTGTCAAGGAACCGCAAGAATGTGAGGAGAAGCTGCCTGTTAGCCAGAGAAGCAGAGGAAATTGCAGAAGTGTCATCTGGGAGCTTGGAAACATTAGTTAATTTTTGATCCTGCATCACTACTATATACCACAGAAGCTGTGCTGGGAAGGCTGAGAAAATTAAATAGTCAATGTTGATGAAGAATTCTATAATTGGTAAAAAATTAAAAAGTTTTGGCATGAAAACAAAACCTCAGCAAGTGTTTCACTTTCCATTCCAATACATTTTAACACCTCTCATGTTGCAAAAGTGCTCTCTCTACACACAAATTTAAGCTGATGTTAACTGCAGTTGCATCTGAAAATATGTATTTTTAATACCGGTTAGGTTCTAGGCAGTAAGCCCTTTCTCAGAAACTGAAAGATTTAAATGAAGTCATGGTTGCTAAGTGCACTATTCAGCCATATATCATGTTCTCAGAAGTACAAAGAGTACTCAAGGGTGAAGGCTTTTTAGGATAATGTACGATTTCTGCATTAAACACAGAACTGCCATTATATAATTTTAGCATCTTGCCAGCTTTTTTTTTTTTTTTTTTTTGAGTAGGAGAAGGAGGGAGAAGTAAGGAGGTTGAATGAAACTAGAACAGTACTGTGTGTACCCTGGTGAATATTAGGGGAATGATAAATGATCCCTAAGCACACAGACTGATTTATGCAATAGAAAATAAAATACGGTGGGGTGGAGCTTCATGTGAAAATCTCATCCTTGGACAGCTACAAGGTATGAAATGCACCCAAGTGTCTCAAATCCCTCAGGGTTGCAATTATCTCATGATAACCACACCCTCAATAACTGTCTCTTTTGCTCCTCTGTTCAGTGGGAAGAAAAGGAAAGGGAAAGAGATAGATTTCTGATTATGAGTAACAGAAGATTGATAGTTTACATTAGTGAACTCTTTAAGCTCAAACTGTTAAGAGTTCTCATTTTTTCCTAATTAACAGCATGAGTAAAAAGAAGTCATGTCTCATGTCAGTATGATAAAGGAAAAAACAGAGATAAAGAAAAGCCATTAAGACAAATGCAAGTCATATATATACATAAATCAAACTTGTCAGTAGCTCTCAGTTAATACAGTCACGGGATTAATAAATGCAACAAACAAAATGTGATCAAACCTCATTCTGCAAAGGCTATTACTCAGAAAATTCAGATAAACTGTGCTATCCTTACACCTGCAACGTCGTTTGACAATCCTATCTGCATACAAAAACTACACCTCTTTTTTTCTGCTTGTAGTGCTAAAAGATATAATTAGCACTTAAGTTTTATACTCTTTGTATTCTCTTGTATAAGTCTGAACTCTTCCTATAAATTTAAGTGGATAATGCTAGGAAGTGTTTTATTAAAAAACGTGAGAATTAAACCATTTTAAATTTCTGAGCTATACTGGCTACACAGATAATCCTCAGTTTCAGGTAAATGGACTTAGCTAATTTATATCCAATTCAAACTAATTGGTATCTACTTACAGTGTATAGAAATGCAGATGCAGACACATTTTTTCATGCTATAAGCTTGCCAAATTTATGGAGAAAACAGCTACTGTGCTTGTAACGTATAGCAATGTATCAGCCTAATAACATATTTACAGGGAATTTTCATCCTGTAGAATGCATTTTCTTCCTCAGGTGAGAGAACACATAGATACTTGATTCACTTTACTGAACTGATAATATTCACTCTCTGCCAGCAGACAGTAAGACTGTGCAACATCTTATCACGGGAACTTATAAACATCATATGCAGGTATGAGATTTAATTAGATACCATGCCAAAATTACACAGCAATCTGATCCTAGGAGTCGTGTATATCCCCAACGCTACCCAAAGACTTTAGTTCTCATCAACAATTAACAACCACTAACACTTTTGAAATTATAACTTCCCACAAAATTCTAAATTCTAAAACCCATGCAATTAATGTATTTGTATGATATTCAGTATCTGAAAAAAAACAGTACGCTCATAAAATTGTATGTAAAGACATTCCAGCACACAGTAGAGCAAATATACACTGCATCTCAGAAGTCTGTTAGAAACATTTATTATTTTCTTCAGCTCCACTAGAAAGGGCAAAACTGAAGCTATTTTAAGAACAGATGAGATGCAACAGTTGCTCTAAAATGCACGTCTTACATATTCAGGTTAGTTCAGATTAATTCTTTGTCTCTTTAAAATCTGCAAGTTCATCCTTGAAATGACTTTCAGCTGAAAATTATGCTGCCTGCACTGGGAATTCTCACCTAACCTTAAATATATAGGAAAATTTACAGTTCAGGACAGTGAAAGGGGGGGTAACAAAAAGTTTTGAGCTGTCACGCTATTTTTCTCACATTTCCCTTTGCTATTCATCAAACCCTTGAATGAAGTCTTTCACTGGAGCTAAACTATGACTCCATAATGTTTCTTCTATTGTTACAAGAGGGGATGACTGCCTTGTCAAGGAGGGGCTGAGAGCTTTTAAAACGAAATAGGTATTTCCAACACAATGAGTCTACAGTTCATCCATCATCTGTTCACGGCTCTGTCTAAAAGAGGAAAAAAAATACAATGTGCTCCATGGTAAAGATGAACTAAAAATTTCACAGCTGGCAAGTCTGAGTACTGTTTTCTCAGTAAAGAGTGAGGCCACATACAGAGAAACTGATTGACTGCTCACCAGGTTTTTTTTTCCCCCTCTCACTTTACTGCTTTGGTCTTGAACTTTATAGAAACCTGTAAGTACAGGAATTTGATTTTTATGATTTGATCTCTTTTTTTTTCTGCAAAACTGTATCAGAATATTCATACATTTAAAATTGGGGTTTGGAATTTACTTATGATAGTCCAGGGTTTTTTTTGACAAAAGTAGTTATCTGAACTTATTAAAAAATACATTTATGATGCATAGAAAAACATTTCCGCTCCCTTTCTTTGCGATCTGAAGTAACATTTTTATTTTTGGAACAAAAGACTGCAGATATTATCTTTAATAACTAGCTCCAGATCTGTTCAGCATGTTGTCCAGACTGTAAGTCCTCTTTAAAAGTTTACATTCATATGTAATATGCTACAGAACCATAGATCAAGAGGCTCAAATTCCTCTAAAATTTCCTATGTGTCTTACTCTTTATGTGTCTGTATCAGCAGGCTTTTACTGAAAAATGAATAAATGATGTAAATATAAATAAACTCAGCTTAAACAGAACTAATTTTGAACCTCAAGCATATACACAGATTCAGCAAAGTTGAGAAGTTCCCCATGGACACAGAGATTCACCCTGGTGGAGCTGCTGGTTGGCTCAGGGTCTAAGTTTATGAGATTTCACCCTTTTAAGGCGGAGGAACGTGATTACCAAAACCACGGCATGTCCACATACGCTACGGTGATATCGCATATGATCAAAAAAAGCATAAACAGACACATTTGGGGTGGTTCTACACTTTTAAACTACCACTGTAATCTGCCCTCCCAAACCCATTACCCTCCCCCCCAGTTAGAGAAATTAGTAAATCTGGATCCAAAGCCTGGAGCCATTAGATCATGTTTTGGCAGACCTTGATGTTCACAGAGCTGGTTGGGCACACAACCAGCACGATGCATTGACGGGATACTGCCAACCACGTTTCAGAAACGCAGAGCTTCACAGTGGTGAGAGTAAGAATCCTGTACATAAATAAGTGCGCTACGGAGAACGCGTACGGCTGCATGAGCAGCAGGAGTACTTTCTGGAATGTGTGTTATCATATCAATGCACGCACTGAAAAAAAACCTTAATTGCATTCTGATTAAGTAACTCGCCAACACTAGACTAAGGAGAACCATTAGTTGCTCAAAATTGCAGCATAAACCCCAGAGAGGTTGGAAATAGCAAGGGTTTTATTAACAGGCATGAAAGGGGCGAACTCCACATGACTTTACCCATCCATGCCCCACAGAACAGTCTTTCCTATTGCTTCATTCAGGTCCCAAGAATCAAAAAAAACCACCCAACACTGTATTGTTTTACACTAGTCCGTCTTGGCAGCCTATTGCATTCTGGCTGTAGAAGTGTCTGCTTTCAAATTTTAAGCCCTCACAGCAATTATCCTGCTCTCAGACTAAACCTACCGAGCATATTTCAAAAGAAGTTACATCTAAACAGAGGGAATTCAGTGATCAATGTTCAACGGGCCTCAGTGGCAATAAACTATTCACTGCCTCAACCTTTTAAGTTTGCACAACTGAAGCGCTCAAGAGCCCTGTGATGAATTAGCTGAAGTGTTTGGTTTTGAGTCGAGCAGGAGCTGGTTCAAATCATCTGTCCAGCAACACCCTCCGCCTTACAGTCCCTGCAAACAACAGCCGGGTGCCGAAGCCAGTGTCTGCTCATCCCTGCTGCAGTTCCATTGCCCAGCTGTATTTTCTGCCAACTTTTACTATGTCCGCCACCCCAATGGAGTCATTTTGGAAAAGAAAGCGCATCAAAAGCTGGGCATGTTCCTAATCATCTTTTTACTACCCGCCTGATTATTACCTTACAGAAGACATAACAGAGAGAGGACATCAAAGCGCATTCAGCACACTCACAGTAGCTGATTTAGATCTGCTACCCTCCTCTTGCAAGATTGCCAAAATAAATTGAAAGGGAAAAAAGGATCACGCCTATTGCATTAGCGTCGTTGTCACCAACACTTTCCCACCACCCCGCTGCTGAAATACAGTAAGAGGAAGTAATCCACTACAGATGGCTGAAGACACCGAAGGCTTGGCAAAGTACTTTTGGAAAGCCTGTCTTTCGAGAAGTTAGTTTTTATAAATTTCAAAGGGAATTACTCTGTCTATAACTAAAATGCAAGGCTAGCTCTTTTCTTTTAAAGTTGTGTTTGTAATTCTGGGATTATTAGAATAGGTTTTTAAAACCAGTGAGACCTCTGTAGGTCTTCTGTTTTTACAGGTTCAGAAGAATTTGATTTCTATCACCATTACTTGGAAATAAACCAGGTGATCTCTACCTTGTCTTTTCAGATGAAGCATTTTAAGATGTGTTTTTCTCTTCAGGTAGATACATTCATGTGAAATCCATAGGCTAAGATATTACATATATACACCACAGTTAATTCAAGCTTTCTACGTAATCAAAGGAAATACAGAATTTTCATATAAAATTTCATTTTTCATATAAAATTTGGAGATATTATTTGCATTTTTCTTTTAATTTCAAAAGGAGACAGGGTTTTGGGTTTGTGGTTTGAGGTTTTTTATAAACACTACTTCAGTGTTTATAATTCAAATGCTTTAGTATGTAGCATGCTAGCGTAAGAATCTGGAAGCAAAACCAGAAACACCAATAACTGCTTAATTTCTTATACAGTAAAACATAAAAAAACCATAGCTGGTATTATTTAAGTCTGCAGGTGAGAAAACTGAAAGAAGCATCAGCTATTCTCACTGATACAAACATAAACCCAAGGAAAACATGATTGCTAAAGGAGAAGGAACACATTTTTTGTTGCAATTACTAACTTCATAAGTAACAATTATACACATAGAGCTAATACTACTTACAATTTTCCTTTTTCTTGTATAAAACAGTCCTGCATAATACAGGCCATATGACTTCACTCAGTGATTCTCATATCAAGCTGTATAAATAGCTAGTGGTTATTTATATCTCTTAGGCAGGCATCCAATCTTGATTTAAGGACTGCAAATAATGGAGAATCTTTCACATCCTTTGGTAAACCGCTCAAATGCTAATTGTTCTCGCTTCTAAAAATTTGCACCTCTTCTCTAGTTTAAATTTGTTTAACTTCAGTTTTCAGCACTGGATCTCCACATAATTGCCTGCAAGGTTAAGCACCCTGTAATACCAAACATCTTATTCCCTGTGTGAACAGGATCAAATAACTCCTTCCCATTCACTTTAATGAGGTAACTCTAGTGGTCTCCTAATGTCATTTACTGGGAAGGCTGTTTTCCAGTCCTAAAAATCACTTTTATCTTTCCTCTGAGTCGTTTCCTATTCTCAACATATTCTGAAAAGCGGAAGACCTGTGGTGTTCTCGTACTGGTTTATATAAGCAGTATTGACTCCTTATTTCTTACTCGGTTGTCTCTCCTCAGTCTATCACCTTCACTGTTTTTTCTGTCACGTCGCTGCCTCTGCACAGTTCAACACCTACCGCAACCTGTAAATTCTTCCGCAATTTCTACTGTCCAGCATACAAATTTTTTCCCCCTTTTACATGACTGAACTGCTTTCAGAGACAGAAATGCCCACTTCTGCAGAGGATGGAGCCTGGCTAACACACGCGCTGGACCCTAAATGGCTCCTCACAGAGCCACCTTGGGTATCCCTACTCCATATTCCCAAAAGCGGGGGCGCTGGGCATTGCCAAGCCCCAAAGTTAGCCTGTCCCTACCTGTACTCACTGTCTTGAGCGGAGCAGCCCAACCCTGCTGTATGCCACAGCGGTGCTGTACCTACCAGCGCTGCCAGGCCAAGTACAGCTGTTAGGGCAGAGGTGAGGTTGGCAGTGGTCGCAGGCGTACTGTTGGGAGGAGGAGGAGGAAGAGGAGGAGAGGAGGTGGCGGGAGCCATTGCACCACCCTCCGCAGCACGCCGGGAGGCTGCATGAGCGAGCGCCGTGCCACAGAAGCAGCGCAGACCGTATTCCACTGGATGACTAAGCTGCTGCTGAACTTCTCGGGCACCCAGCGCAGAGGCTCAGCAGCTCCCTGCCTTAGGGGTCTCTGTATTTGTGCTCCCCTGCGTGCCCCACATCAGAGAGCCCCAGTGCCTTTTCCCAGACTAAACACTGTATTTTACCCCAGCACACTTACCTTTATCAACCCAAGGTGAAATATAGTTAAACGGGGTATTAAACTAGTTTGATTAAACCTTTTTTACTTAAAAAACTTAGAAACGGCAATCAGTTCTATTCGCAAACTGTAAAGCTAGTCAAAGATTATAGCAAGTTTCTAAGGAACAAAACACTAGATTTGTGAACGACAAACCTATTTGGAAGCCTGATAACATGATTATAAAGAAAGAGTATGTGAGAAGGAAGAAATGGGAAACGTCTCAGTATTATATTATAATTCTGCCTTATTTCTAAAAAGTAATAGTTTTGATGACATTAAGAGACCATCAGACAGATAGCTAATGATTCCTCAACACTCACCTTTAAAAAAAAAAAAAAATAAGGCTTTCTGGTTGTGGGTATAGGAAGTGGGAAGGTCTGGTTAAAGAAACTACTAGTGTTCTTTCTCTGGGGTTTCCATAAGGGAAACTAGCTAACTGGAAGTAGTGTTTTCTTGTGGTTTTTAAATTAAATGGTATGTTGGGAAACTTATTTGTCTTTCAAATTTGTGTACAGAGTTGATACTTTTAAAAGACAGTTCCTACACCGTAACTCTGCATTAAAGACAGGGTTTTAGGCTGGTACCCGGAAAATCTCAGCAAATGGGTCTTCAGCTCAGGACCCCAGGCATGTGCAACACAGCAGCAGTGACTTACACAGCTGCAGATGGGAAGTCCAATTTCCAGGTGGTCACGACCCCTCTCACAGCACAGGCCTTGAGCAGAAGTTAAAGGCACATTACTGCAGGCACTGGAGCTTTCCTTTCTGCCGTGCCACACAAAAGCTGTGAGACACAGTTAAGCCCTCGCTGTGCCTCCCAAGAAGGGCAGGAATAAGACTCCAGCAAAGACAGCTGCATCACACTAACCTCTCTTGCTGGCACCCACTAACCACCCATTCACAGGCAGATGCGCTTTCAAACGTCTGGAGCTGATTTGCCAGATTAAGCTGCAATGATGAAGACGGTTTACCTTTGTCAGCATCTTTACTGAATTAGGGACCTCACTCGGATTGATCCAAAATGAAAGCAGGGGAAAAAAAAAATCTCCTAGATCAAGCAGACAAGATGGCCCTCCCTCCCAGTCTTGTGTCTCAAAGTTACGCTCCTGCATTTATCTCCTGAGTCACATCACAAAACCCCTCCATCTAGAGGCAGAAGGAAAAAGTAGATGAGCAGGACTGGAGCTCCTGAAATTCATTAACTTTGTCACAATGCCTTATAAGACCAGAACGTTCAGCAAATCTACCCCACATCTTGTTCAAGCAAGTAAAGTTTTAATACAGTTCAGGTCAATTCTGCTGTATCTGTTCTGATTGCATCTGCAGAAAGGAACACATTGGAAATAGCTTTTTTACACTGTGAAAGCACTTCATTAGAGGGTAATTTGAAAGTAAATGAAAGGTTTTCCTAAGCACAAGACACCTCTCACGTGCACTGATGAGCTCCTTTCATTTATATTCTGCCAACATCACAGGATACACTTTTCCTAAACTTAATTATAAAGGTTCAGTGAATTACCACCCCCCCAATAAATAAATAAATAAATAAATAAAAAAAAATAAGGTGTTTGAAAGTATCACGAGATGCTCTCATTTTGTGAGTTAATGGGAGGAAAAAGCCCCAAAAAACAGAAACAGCCATCTGGGTTTGTTGGGAAAAGGAAAATAAGTCATAAGAAACACTCCTTTGGCTCATTTTGGGACCAGGCATTGTAGGAGTGAAATCATTAAAAAAATTTGTTTTCTCCTTGGCTTTATCTCTCTGGCATGAAGGGATCTGGAGAACACAAATGAAGTAAACTTTGGAATGTCTGTAATGTGGCCAAAAAGCATTAAAGTTATTGTTTTATATATATGACTATACATAGAGGGCCTTTATTCTAACCTACTGAAAGCAACAGCACACCACCTTTGGGGTACATGGTAGAATACACCCTAGGGAGAACATACACACACACACACTTATGTTTGCACATACATGTGTGCACACTAGCACCCCTCAAACACATCCACTTGTCATATTCTGACAGCTGCGTAAGTCAAAGAATTTACCTGTGTGAATCTGCTAAAAATTATTTTGAGGATTTTCAAATAGTATCATGCATCAATTTTTCAAAATCTTTTCCCAAGTTAAACAGGAAAACAAATTTGTTGGTAATGGTACTGTTTTCAAACCACAATATGCATTGAAAAACATAGGATATCTACTGAACCATTTAAGCTACATCATCTAATGGAAAACTTTAATATACTTATTCACAGATTTTGCACATCCTTCTTCAAAAACACAGTTTCAATGAAGGGCAATTAACCCCTAACTATTAGAGCAGTTTCTTCTGAAAGCAATCTCTTTCCACAGATGAACCAAAGGGGGGGAAGAAAAAAGAAAAAAAAAAAAAAAATCAGACTTGACATACAAGTTTCCACAAGTTGTCTCAACATCCAACATCTGCTTTGGGCTTTAAATATAGATACATCTAAGAATACATAATGATTGTGCGTTCCAAAATAGCAGCAGGCAAGTTCCATTAGCTCAGAGAAAATGAGCGCATCTCTCCCTACTTTCGAGCACCTTTTTTTGGCACTACAATACAGGAAAAACACATTATGTGATGAGTAGGAGTTTAATTGCTCCAGTGTTTTAACTTAGCCTATATAAATACAACAACTTGTTGCATTGTCGTATATAGCATGAACAATAATTTATAAAGAGTTTCCTAAACTATATTAGGAAAACACATTACGAATTAATAGGCAAGCTAGGCTATTCGCTGTCAAAGGAAAAAGAGAGTAATTTGTTGCTTTCTAACAGGTGCTAAAAGCCATAAACAACAGAATGATACCTGCTAAACACTGAAACGTGCCTGTTTTCCTAAAGCAATGCCTGTTTGCTCGGAGAGCCCCCCTCACCTCTCGCGAGGGGCAAAGCCCTGCAGTTGCACAGTCAGGAAGGCAGCACAGAGATCCAGACAGACGCCTGCTCACTGTTCTTCCCTTGAAACACCATGTGACGGTCATCCTAGCCTCAGGCAAAATCCTGAAAAGTCCCCCAGAAAAGTCAAAAGAGGAGCATAAAGTACCTGAGGTTTCTATTTTATAGCACAAGTTTATGGAAGTGTCCTTTTGTTCTCTCAACAGCCACAGAGCCTCTTGGCTTTCCAACTGTTTATATAAGTATCACTTTTCTTTGCTTGATGTAAAGACACACTGTTTTGGTTGACGTATACTAAGATCTTAAATACACAGCCCTGGAGGTCATAAAATTTGGCTGCAGCTATTCTCACAGTGCCGTGGTAAGCCAGCAACAGTCCCAATACTCCTATGTCAGGCACACCGTTAACACCAATTCTCACAAAACAGCACCAACACTAACCTGGAAATTTGAAGGAAAAACAGAGGCGTAGAACTGGAGAGTCTGGCAAGCTTCAGGAAAGAGAGGAGAGGAAAAGTGGATGCAAACTGAGACTTCTTTGGGCACATTTTCCTTTACTTCAAGATGTGAGAAAAGGGGGACATCTTTAAAAAGAAAATGAAAATGTTTTTCTGAATTGCCTGCTTTTCTGAACCATTAAAGCGATGGTCATTACTCCGATCCCCTGGCAGCACTGATGCCGAGAGAGAAAAGAGCCGAGTGGCGGATGCCATGGTACCGAGTGCTAGCGGCAGGAGGCCGGATCCAAAGTTTAGGGAAGCCAAGAGGAGTCTTGCTCCCAACCTCGTCGTTTATCGGATCAGACCCAAGGACTGCAGGAGCAAACAGCCTCTGCTATTGACACGAGGTACCGAAAGGAAGCGGCGCGTGCATAAAGTAGCTTTCTGCCACGAATGCAAGAAGCTGGTATCGCGGGAATAACCACATAAGAAGTTACTTCAATTGTTAAAGAAGGAGCTTTGTCTTAAGGTTCTTGGAAGTTTTCTGACACTGAAGTAATTCCTGTATTTTAAGCAGTAAAACACTGTATAACTGTTACTGTATCTACGGCATATGCTACAAGACACTTATTTTTTGTGCTTGGCTGTAATCTACAACACATTCTACAACTGCATGGGGAAAAATAACCGCTTAACACTTATTTGAGGGCATGTGTACTCCAAAGCTTTAAAAAGCTGTGTGTTTTATGGTTTCTAGAACACAGGAAGAAAGCATTGACAAAGGTTTCACATTTTTTCTGTGTTTCCATAAAAAAAAGAAAGGGAAGCACGTTCATTGAGGGGCTCTGCGTGAGCACGCGGCAGTGAAAACTACCACGGCGATCCAGATGGAAAATGCATCTCGGTCTCCATGCTGCTCCTATAGTTTTTGACTTGCTGAAGGTGGGTGGGCAGAATCTGGAGAATTTGGCACCTACACGATCAGAGTCTGTAAAGTTAGCAATTTGGCTATACTATGGTGATGAGGAATGTCGAATAACATCGCAACCAAAATTGACTCTGCCTAGGCCAGGCGCATACACGTGTAGCGTTTTCCTATGTTCTGTACATTGTACGTGGTTTCTAAGGGGTCCAAATACCAGAGGAAATAAGTGCTTATCTGTCAAAGAGTCAGGAAAACAGAACAACAAAGGTGGAAGGGATTTAAAAAAATTCTTTTGCTGTCCTACCCCCGACTGAGAAGAGCTTGGCGCTTCCTCTTATTCCCAGCTGTTCCTCGTGCATTTGGCTTTAATCAGGTGCAGGGCAGGAACTCAACATCCTGTTGCCTTGCTCTGATTAGGAGGAGTCAAATTCTACAAATTGGCAGATTTCTTCTTTTAGTGTTCCTTATTTGATGAATCATTTGTTTTAAAGTATTTGGAAAGGCCATTACAGAGGCAGTGGACCCAGCTTGTTGCTCTTTCCAAGTCTATTTATAACCGCTGCTTTAAAGAGTTTCAGCAGAATGCAGTTTCTTCTCCTTTAGCACACAGAAAGAACCATCCTGTTAAAGCAATGGCACAAAGGAGCAGTGATAAAAGGCCCGAGGCATATATAATCAGCAACACGCTAATAAAAACATACAGAAATGTGATTTAGAAACCGTACCTTTGAGGTTAATGATCTCCTCTTTAATGTCCGTTCTAAATAATCTCAGTTCGAACGTTTAAGCTATCCCTACTCTCAACCTTGCAAACCTTCAAATCTTAAAGTCATGCTCTCTGTCCTTTCATTTCACTCCTTTCTTATAAAGATTTTGCAGTCATAATTTAACTGACTGAGCACAGCCTGCTTTCCCATGCTGTTAGCAGTAGCAAACTTGTAACTCTAAACCTCTAACTTTTGGGGATAGTTACTAAATCAATTGATACAGTTAAAGATAGCACAAGAGCCATTAAAAAAAAAAGTATCATCTTTTTGTCCAAGGCAAGATAATTGCTTCTCTAACTGAAAGTACAGTCAAAAATACACTTAAAGAAGTGTACAGAAAATAAATAATATGACCAACTAAAATATTTTCCCTCCTTCAACACTGAAAATACCAAGAACGACAAAGGAATAAATGTTTTACTACTACTCCTTTTGACTTTTCTTTTTCCTCCTGGTTTAACTTAAGAGAAGCCAGCCAAAGAAGGGAAGACACTTCACCCTAACCATGCACAGGATTTCCTCTTCCTTCTTCTTTCTGCTTTGCATTCTCTCACTTTAAGAAGTATAAAAATATAAGATGCTGACCAGACCAGAAGCGTATTAGATTTAGGAATAAACTTTCAAAATTACCCTTATCACTTATAGAAGAATCTTTCTTCTCAGGGAGGACTCACATTCATTAAGGGAAGTCTAGAAACTACATATATCCAAGTTTGACTCAGATACTAATCAGTTTGGGTTCACTACAAAGCAAGAAGTTGCTGGGAAGATCTACCTTCTATGTTACTCAAATTCACTGGAGCATTGAAAGTCAACTATACTGTACTTTGTTTTCAGCTTTTATCCGCTCCCAGTTACAAGCTGCTGCCCAGTTTTATCATAAATCATATGTTTTATGATTTACGATTCAGATCATCATCTGCCACACTGAAGTCTAGCTCTTATGTTTACTAACAACATCTCAACCATGAAACGCAATTCTGTACAATAAAAACTAGACTAAAGGACTACATCTATCCTTCAACAAACCAATAGCTCATAGGAAGCCAGCTCCCAAGAAGGAGATTTGCTTGGTGTCGCTGAGTGGCCAACACCTGCTAACCTAGAAACCCTCGGAAGAAAATTGAGATTAAGACCTCTTAGCTGCGGCCCGCTTCTGATGAAAAGCAACTGCAATACAGAGACAACTACGACCAGGAAAAAAGCCAGAAAACTTTCCAGATCTGACCAGCTCTCTCGGCTGGGTTCTTCATGTTTAGAAAGGCTCCAACTATGCTGTGTAGTGAAAAGGAAAGCAGCACGGTGCAGTCTTTCAAAGGGAAGCTCAAATAACTTCCAACACCTGGATCATGTTCGTCCCCGCCATTTCACGTGCAGGAACAAACAAAGTACAGAAAAATCTTCTTCCAGTGCTTCATCCACAACTTATTCACAATTCAGGGTGGGAGAAAACAGACTTTAGGAGCAATGAGGACCTTAACACAAATTACTACACGAGAAAGAAAAAGATAACTGGTAGGTGATGCTTCCAACCCCTCCCCTCTTTTGTCCTCTTTTGTTTAAGGAAATCTATTAGAAGGAAGGTTGGTTGTCTAGTGCTGCCTGCCAGTCACCAATCAAGAATGAAATTTAAAAAGCTATTTTATCAAACCCAGTGCAGACCACACATATGTAAACTTTAAAAAGTTAACTTCAAACAAATGGAGAGTAACGTAATTTCAAAATAAAATAACAAGGTCTTTTTCCCCGCCCCCTCTCTTTCAATGAAAGCCAAACAGCCATTCACTGCCATTTAAAAAAATCCTATTTATTCATCTCAAATATAGGACTGGTCAGCAGTAGACTACCAGATTAATTTTATTTACTTCAGATTTGAGCTCCTTTGTTTATGCTACATTTTCATTATGTAAAGTAGGTATTTAATTTTGGTATTTTTCCTCTTTTTCCAAGAGTAGCATTTCCTCATTTCAAAGCCTACAACTAATTTCAGTCAATTGATAGATAAACAATATCCAGGCTATATTTAAAAGCTCTTAGTCCCAGGAATTACTCTTGTCCTGTTGTGCATATCAAAACCAAGCTTAATTACAAATTATATCCCCGTTCACTTTCAAAATGTGCCTGATGTACTTCACAGCATAGGTTTGGGGAGGTTTTTGGCATTCTGAAGCTCCCAGTAAAAATAGAAAAAAAACCCCATGACTTCTTTATTCCAAGAGTGTAAAGGAGGGGAGGCTGCAGGAGTTTGGGCTTTTTGGTTGGGACAGGGCCTTGAGAACGGGCGGGAGGCAGTGATGGCCTTAGCATTTCCAAGAAGTCTGAAGCAGAATAAAAGATTTGGGAAGCTGTTGCTACTTTACATTCTTTTTAACATGACCATACAAATTGTCATTAAAATGTATTATCACTCTTATTATTTCAAATTGAGTTTTTATTAAAGGTTTCTTTCCTACCCTAAAAGATATATTAGAAGAGGTTTAGTGGGCTTTTTTCATTTGTATTTTTTAAACAAATGCATAATTTAACCATCAGAGCAGGTATGTATTTCTTCACAAAAAATCTCTCCAAACCTGTACATGATTAAATGAACCATTAAAATATTTACTGACACATATCAAAGGGAATGCATTCTCCAGAGCCAGCACAATGCACTCGGTAAATAAATACCATAAATGTACCATTTTTTATAAATCTGTTTTGCCAACAGACTGTACAGCCTCTGTGAGCCAAGACAGTCAGTTGGCTGCATTTTCACATCCCAGAGCATTAAGCTAATTGTTCACAAGAACTCTGAAAGAATTTAAAACTAGAAGTACTGATTTTTATAGGTCTAGGTCAAGTTCAAGTCCAGCATGCGGGTGCAACTCCCTATACACTCTACAGCAGGGCTCCTATTCTTTAAACAGCTGCAAGAACAACTACTCACTACTATCCTGATCTAAATGGGAAAAGCTTTCTTGTTTTCTGATTCACTGAAGTAAAACACACTAAGTGCCAAGTGACGCTTCTCCCAGTCGTAGAACAAGTCTCTAAAAACTGAACCTTATGATGCAAGCGCTGGCAATCTTAGCTACACAAGGTCAAATATCTTTTTTTTTAAGAATATGTATTCTGAGAACACTTACAAATGTTCTTATCTTTAAATATGCGGGTAGTCCCTCCAAAACCTTCATATGCTTACGGCTAAGTGCACACTTTTACACATATACACAGCATAAGGCCCAAATACATTATCATTGCATGCCCTAGTTTCCTCTATTGAACAAACTGCCTACAATAAGTAAAGCACTAAGTCAAATTTTATAGTCTTTACTCATGCAAGCTAGCAGCTGGTCTGAGTTGGCTCTTTCCTTCTGTAACCAGAAAGCAAAAATAAAAATATTTTATACATTAAATCTAAAAGATAAAGTTATTGCAATACAGCTTCAGAAATCATAGCAACTTGTTTGATTAAAACATTTTTTAAAATTTTCCCCTTAAATATATGGTGGAAGATATGAGTTCCTCTTAAAGAACATTTTCCTTAAGGACCCTGTATCACAGTCCTAAGAATTGGGAAAAAAAAAAAATCTTTCCCTCCCATTTTTTCCTCTTCTCCTTTTCCACTAGAGCAAAGGACATCAGAAGTGTTAAGGTCATTAGCCAGTTGGTTTTTGCCTTGCACACGTACACTCATTAGTCAAACAGGATCTAATAAGATAGCTGTCTCAACATCTTTCTTAGGGGTGAAGAAAGGACAGAAGGGCACATGAATTTCCTTTGCTGCTAGCATCTTAATTAACTCCAGAACAAACATTCACTTAAACTTGTTAAAAAAACAGCCCTGCTTCTGCTATCAGTAAATTTGCACTACCTGCGATTGAGTAAGGATCTCGCTCAAAACTTAATCACACCAACCACCTGGTCATAAAGGTCCTCTCCAAACTGTGTGTGCAGAAGGTGGCTGTTCTAAAAGATCCTTCGCTGTCATCCAAGAAGGTTGACATATATTTTGTTATATGCAGGGTGGTCACAAAACCACTCCAGCAAACACTTTGCTGTATTGAGGCCATAGCAAGTGGTATTTCAAAACCCCATCCTTTTTCACTAGGGTTCAGAAAAACTTGCACAAATTTCATGGAGGCATGTGTGTGTTTTTCCATTCTCATTTTTCACTTTTTAAATATAGTCCTGGAAGGCTGGCACCAGGACTCAGCTGTGCCATGGACTTCCATTGCCATTTTGGGGAAGCCACTAAAAGCAACAGGCTAAGTGTTTTGCCTTTAATGACAACATTCCAGTTGATTGCAATAGGCATAGGATTTCAACCTCAACCACACTGGGTTCTCAATATCCCCCGAAGAACATGAAAAATTTATTTTCTTCTAGCTTCTCTTTCCACTGCAGTTGAAACCATCTTGTATCTCATTTTCTTTTTCTATACCTCACCTGTCTCACCTGTAGTGTCTTTGTCCCTGTGACAAACATCTTAAATGCTTGGCTGCTGGATGGCATACACTGGAGAGCAGATCCCACCTTGGTGTACCCCCCAAAGGTAGAGCATTTCCTGTGAAGGACAGGCAATGTAGGGGTTCCTCTAGGAACCTTCCTTCCTCTAGGTTGAGGAAGCTTTATCATGCAGGTTTCCCACTTCTGGGGCAAGTAGCTTAAGCACCAGGTGTTAAATAGAAAAGTAGGAGACTACTTCAGCCAAGTTTTTGAATGGAAGTGGCTATGACTATACAGTCAATGAAACAAGCTATGGAAGGAGGGGGTTAAGCTCTTCCTCTGATTCATCCTCTAGAGCAAAATCCCTCTCTCCAGTACACTAACAAGGTACCTATCGAGATCCCCTCCCCAGGGTCAAGTCAGGAGGGGGTAAGGTATTTACCAATTCATGTTACCATCCTCTAATGTTTCACAGGTGTGAACAGTCCCCTGGAAAGTGATGGTATCACTCATGATAAGCATATGTACACATCCCAACAAATCTGGGACAGAAAGGATCATCATCTCACAGAGGAAAGCTCTGGGAGTCCCAGTCAACTCCACAGGACCTGGTCTGAGTACAGACACCAATGTTGGCTGGCTCAGTTCAGGAGAGACACTTTTAAAAGCTTTTTAAAGAAAGCATTTACCAATTGCCTACAGATATGCTTTATAGGATAAACAGAGGATGAAAACCCGAAAAAAACCCCACAACAAATCGACAATCCAAAATAACTGTAGTCTGGCAAATTTATGGAAAATGACCAAATGGAGTTAAAAAGTTTGCTGATGTGGAACTGGGGGAGTGTAGGATTCTCCAGCTCAAACACCAGGCTTTCTGTAAAGCACATAATTGTTACTTAAACGGAAAGAGGACAAGGACGGACCATAGATGACCACGGTGTAATCCTGGCTGGTCACTGGCAGCAGAAATGGGGCATACAGAGGGAGGAGACAATGAAGAAAGGCTTTAGAGTAAAATGAGGTAGCCAGTACAGAAAACACCATTGCCTTTTAAGTTGCCTGCTGTTATGATAAAAACAAGAGGGTTCAATTAACGTAGTCTTTTGTTATAATTTACAAAGTATTTAAGGGCAAAATTTGGCTTTAAGACTTTGGCAATGGCTCATAATTTTTTTCATATTTCATTTTCCTTCATCTTTGATTAGTGAAATACTGTATCTGTCATTAAAGAGAAACTACCTACAACCTAACTTCTAGCCAATTAATTTAATAATGCTATAAATCCAGTGCCTGTGAGATTAGTATCTTTTCCACAGCAACTGATCTGTGACACTGGCAGGAAAATCAAGCACAAGTAGTTCACAGGAAGAACAATTTTCTGTTAAACTTAAATCCAACAAAAAGCAATATATAAACAAAAAGTAATCCCAGCCAAATAAACATGTGTACTGGAAGACGCATTTGAACTTTCAAGAGAAATGTTGTAGCACTGGTACCTCACTATATGTTGCTGCTCATGTATAGAAAAGGTATACACCTGGTAATTTTGTATGTAGTTAAATATATTTGGACAATTTTTGGTCATATGAATCAAAGGAAAACAAATACAGTATTTTATCTGTATGAAGGATTTAGAAATCTATAGGGCAAAGTTCTGTCCAAATGCAGTGACTATCCTTTGAGAGCTGCGTGAATAAACCTTGCTCAGTTACTCCCTGGAATTCAGTTCCCCAAGAGGCTACCGAAAGGTACAACACACTCGACTGAGCTTTCATTTGTGCTTTATAATCGGAAAATATGACACGTTTCCAAATTTAATTAGCAAAGAAAAATTTTTTTCTTCGTTTCCAAAGACATCTCATGTAGCTGCACTGAACAGGGAGTCGACTAAACAATGCCACTTACTAGCACGGGACAAAAGGTCATTTGGAAGGGATGTGCCTTTAAGGACTTACAAAGGCTTCATCCTCACTCCTGTATTAAAAGAGGAAGCATATCTCAGTAAAGGAAGGATGCCCACTTTAAATAAGGAAATGAGTTTGCAGGATGTACACATGCTGCTTTCTATTAATGATAAGCAAAGTCTACAGAAAAAGTAATAGTCGTCTTCAGCTTTGGCAGAAGTCGTCGTCTTGTGGATTACCTGTAAAGAACTTTAAAATAAACAGACTGCAAATAAATGTCCTCTACCGTTTTTTTTAAACTGATTTATGTATGTATAATGGGGATTAACAAACACTGATTACTACACTCTGCAGCAAGAGATATAATTACTGACTGATGATTTTACAGGTAGGCCAGAGACAACAGCAGTGGTTTGGAGCAGCAAGAATGACTGGTTGTAATACTTGATATTTTCTTCTTCAAGCTAAACTTCTCAACCAGAGAGACTAGCCAGACTTAAGGTTTTCTAAGGATTTGCAAATTTCTCTCTTTAAGCTTAATAAACAGTTACAAAGTGATTATTATCTTCCATTAAAAGTCTGTCATTTGTTTAAACATGTAATAAAAAATAGATTTTGCTTTGCAGCAAGGACTGAATATCTGACCACAAATTTTAAATAAAAATAGAAGGTATAGACTGTTTTGCCATACTCTTATTTCACTGCTCTGTGAGTACATATTATTTGACCACTGAAGCTCAAGAGAATGCATACCATGCATGTAGTCCCAGACAAATTGCTTTAAGACTGGAAAGGGCACATCATTAACAATGTACAGAAATCCTTAATAATGATGTAATCAGTTTAAAATATACATACACACACATGCACACACACATTCTTTAAATAAATATGTAAATCAATCTATACGTCCATTCAGATTCAGGTACAAGAGTAAGCTTAAAAGGAGCCTGTTGCCTTAAAAAAAATTCCCAGTTATGCACACAATCAAGTTTCCCATTGCTCTTCAACAATTCCAGGATCCAGTGTTCCCATATGTTATTATTATTACCTCATAAACATTTTTGGACAAAGGATGATTCCCCCCGCGCCCCCCCCCCAAGTCTTTAAGATGACCACAAATTCTGGCTGGCTTAAAACACTGAGCAGACATTGCACAGAACTGGCTTACAACTGATTGAGAGAAGCAGGCTTGCTCGTTCACCGCAGCTTGGACCATCCCGTCCAGCTGGGCCCCGTTCTTGGTGGTGCTCACTTTATTTTCTGCAAGGTACTCAGCACATACAAGCTCAGAGCCAAGGAAACTCCTCAACAAATTCCTCTATCTTTGAACACTATTTGTTTCCAAGATGAACATCAACGGACCTAGTTAAAACAGAAATTAATCTCTGCATAATTGGTCAGAACAAGGCTTACACTCCGTACATCAGAAAAATCAGCTTTTTTCTTTTTTTTGATTGCCTTTGTTACACTTTTAAGTCAAATTCCCCAGCCAGTCTTCCAAGCAGTAACAAGCTGCACAAGGAAATTGTTGTGGCACGAAGTTAGGAACAACAAATAATCCTTATTTATCCTCTGCCATCATGCTGCAGAAACAAGTGTAACAAACTCGGGTGTGTAGACACAGACACACACCGAGTACTAATACACTGGAATACTGCTAGCTTTTTCTCGGCTGCCAGAGCCTGACAGTTCTGGTGATGGCAACACCTTTTTTGGATTGCACGTGACACTCCCATGCTATCTGAAGAGGTTTTGGTTTTAAAGAAATGGTTTGAATAAAACTTCAAAATATCTAGGTCTGAAAAGGAAAAGTCTCATTACACAAAAATTATTTGTTCAATTAGCCTTGGAGGTGTCAACGTTTCCATTATACACTGATACGTTCAATGTTTATTATTCAGCTGTAAAAATTTGCTGTTAGTCTGAAACTTGGCATAAAAACATTTTGTAAAAATTCATCGAAAGTCAGACTGCATATTATATTACATGGTTTTTTTTTTTAAAGAAATAATTACTAGGATAAAGCTCTTCTGGGTGCTCGTGTAATTCCAAAACAAACAATTTTCCTTAAAAGTGTCTCTAGGTATTTATGGGAGAGAAGGAAAGAGGGAAATTAAAACTGACCAAGCAATTCCATTTATAAATATAACTTTCTGTATATATTTTTTTCAATCAAGCATTTGTAAGGATTTTCAGCAAGCAGACTTTACACACATGTATGGCAACCAAATGAATATGGATAGACCACAACAGGTCCCAAGAGTTGTTACTGTCTATTGGGTCAATAACATGCAAACTGAGAAGGATTTACAAGCTGGACCATAATGGCTCCTTAGGACCCATTACTTTCTGATGGGTAAATAATACATGTTTTCTAAACTATTGCCATGCCAAAATATGTGTTTGCCCTTCAGGCTGTAAAGGTTCCAAATAAACCAATAGGATTTATCAGATAAATAATACATTTACAGAAGCAAAATACATGTTTAACTAAACAAATAATGCACTTAAATGCTGACTGAAAGATGGTTAGAAATGCCCCTACATATTTAGAAGACTCTTGGAAGCCAATGAGCAAGAAAAAAGTGACTTACAGTAGCTAAAACCAAAATAAGTTAGTAGGGATGAGGGGGATTTTCCCCCTTTCTGAACATATTTGCAGACAGCTGTCTGAAATATCTGTCAAAAATCAAACCCATATTCAGACAATCGAAGTAAAAGCTACTGAAACTGTGTGCATAGAAGAAGGAACTACAGATGTTACAACCTTTTGGGGCTCTAAAGGCTGTCACACTTCTCAAGTGGTCTGCATTTCATGGGACATCCTGTTATTAAGCCATTTTCCTGACCATGTCCCAGAACGCTGCTCTCACATCATGCTTGCTGTCTCTGGACTGTCTGATGTCCTCACGCCTTCCTCCCAGCTTTGGCCGACGCATGTGAGCAAAGCTAGGAGGGAAGCACCGATCAGAAGTGTGAGAATTAACCTGATGATGTTGGGAAATGCTGAAGAGCAATCCCAATGCTTGGGAAGGGGAGATAACGCACAGGGATGGTGCAGAGAGCACCAAGGAGGAAGGAACAACAACAAAACCTGAAAGGGAAGAAGTTGATGGCAAAGACAAAAGGCAACGGAGGAAAGGAAAGATGAAAGGACCACAGACAAAAAAAAAAAAAAGGAAAAAAAACCAGAAGTGGAACAAGATGTCCTGCATTTCAGAATTTGAGATTTTGCAGAGATTCTTTGTCTCTCCCTTGGGAATTGTGAGACGTGGTTGAGTAAAAATAGTGCGTTCAAGTATAACACCAAAACCGAGTTCAAGAAGTACTCTAATGGCCCACTTCTACTTTGAATTTTCTGTGGGCATTTTAAACACATCAGAGGTAGTTCTGCTTATTTTACACTATGCGTTAGTATCTGATGACAGGAATGAAAGGACATGCAACACTTCTTTATCTCACATAGGAACAACAGTCTAGTCATGACATTACTGGCAAATCTTAATTAAAATTAACCAAGTTGCAAAACAGTAGCTTTGGGACTGACAGGAAGAATCACTCAACAACTAAATTTAATAAGAACTGAAACAGCAGCAACAACCGAAAGACGGACTGTAGCGGGGAAAGGTGCTGTGCTTGAAGGCTACATGAAAGGAGCACAGGTGATCAAGCCTCAGAGCCTCCACTTCCAAGAGAGCTCTAACTTTAACCGGCAGCAGGCAGCTAAAAGAAAGGCTGCAGTAGTTGGCAAGAAATTCAATGTTATTTTTGTCCTGTAGCCCAGGTAAACCTTTACAGTTGGGTGAGGAGGGGATAGATATCGAAGCAAGCCAAATACTTGAACAAGACCTACATTTAGTCACCGCAGCAAAAATGTTCTTCTGTTTCCCTTCAACTGTTTGGAGAGCACTTCCTAAAGGGAAGGTGGCGAAGCTTGTATCATTACCCTTTTCAAAAAGGATCCTGCTGAATAAAGAATTTCTTTCATATCTGCAGGAATGACAAAATGAGCAAGATTCTCCAAAGGGCACTTCGCAACCCTTTGTTTCTTAAGTTAACAATAATTCTTGAAACAATAGGCCTGGACAAATCATCGCTTGTTCATTGCTCCAGATACAAAGGAAATTCTATATTCAATCTCAACTTCCTTCAGCAATATTCAAATCTCACCTTTGACATTCAACAGAATATGAAAGATAATTTTGTCTCTATTTTCATTTCAAAAATTTTTTAACAGTTTCTTTACACCGGAGGGCAATGTTTTAGCAGCTAAAATAATTCATATTTTATAATAAATTAGAACTGGTGATGCATTAGGGAATATACCAATTTTATTAATGTATTTGTCCTGCAAAAAGAAAGATGAAACTGTTGTGTTTTGACAAGCTTTTTAACAAGAAATTTAACAGGCATGCTCTGGGGTATAAAAAGTTTCAGTTCAACCTCCATCTCCCACAACTAGTCGATAATAAAAATCAGCAGGGCAAAATTAAATGATAAAATAAAGTTTCCTTTCTGAAAAATCTAGTAACCTTTTCTGGACAGCTCTGAAGTTAACAAGGTGTTAATAAAAATCTAGGTGTATTGATGCAATATCCAGACATGTCTCTCCAAAGGAATCTACAACCACCCACAGCCATCTTTATACAGCACGCAGAATCATGGACAATCAACCCTCCTGAAGACTAATACTGTGCTATAAATACTCTTGAGAACAACCTCCTGCATGCTTTAGATAGCTCACAAATAGTGTTCAAAGACATAGGAATTTAGCATTAGTTTCAAAATTAGAGGAATGAATCTACCGGAAAAAAAAAAATTTAAGATTTACTCTCAGATTTAATCCTTCCCAATTATTAGCTCACACATCATAAAGGATGACATGATAACTTAACATGGGACTAAAAAATGGCAGGGTATAATTTTATTTATAATATGCACCCATTATTCAGGCATAAACGAGTTACATCTATATCCTACAATCAGCAAACAATTAAATCCTCTATTTAGAATCTGCTGGGCAGGGAGGTAGAAGAGATGATTTCCTGGATTCAAAGGTCACTTACTTAAAACTCAGGGTTCACCAAGTTGCATCGCTGTATTTTTTTGCAGTGGCCATGGCTCAAGGTGTACCAGCCTGCTGTCATACCACTTACTTCCCAAGGTTGGCCCCTGGCCATCTAAATATCAAGACCCCTGATCACTGCCCTCATCCTTTAAGGTATAGCTACTTAAAAGCACATTTGCCTTCCCGACACAGTCTCCCTTCCTCTGAAACTTCTGGTGGGGCTATGCCAGTCTGACCCTCGGAAGAAAAATCCTGCTCAATCTCCATTGCTGCAAGTCACCCACTGTTTCCTCACATTATTAAACGATAACAGTTGTTGGTGAAACAACTAACTTAAAAGACAAGTTTGTGCTCCTGAGGCGAGTCCTCGTCTATAATCCTTTTTTCTTGCCTCTCTTGCTTCCGATTTCCTGTCTGGGACTCATCGCTGGGAGGAAAGACTGTTGGGACTCACCTGAAGATGGTCCTGTCTTAGTGCCCTTTATCTGGGCCACCTAGACTCCCCATTTGGTGACCAACTGGGATGTTTTCCTTTATGGTTCTATTTCCAAGTTTAGGATATCTGTTAGTTTTAATTGTATTATATGTATATCTAAACATATATAGTCTAAACTAAATTTTTATCAGTAGCTAGAGTTAGTTATATGTGCATCAGACAAACTGATCAAATACACGGACCACCAAAACTGACATAAATTTCTGAGCGTGCAATGGCAAAAGGAAATCTCCACATTCAAACAGCTGCACCTGCCTTGAACATTGAACGGATTAGAAAAATCAAAAAATCTTTATTCTGCCTGTTTTTGCCAACCTCTGAAAAATCACTAACTCCTTGCTCCTCAGAGCTGACAATACTCACCTGCCTCATGTTTACCTCCTCCTGCCTTTGAGGAATGGTTCACACCTGTAAAATGCATTTGAGAATCCAAAATAAAGAGCAGTAGAGCAATCCACAGAAAGTGACCTCCCTTCGGCATGAGGCCCGCTAACAACTCACCCTGGGCAACTATTTCTTTTGATCATGAGAGAAGGCCCGTGCAATTTATAGGAATTAAACTGAACACCTCCATCAGAAATAGAAAAGCATCCTAAATGAATGTTGTTGATAACCATGTGAAGTCCTTTAAATCAGCTAGAGATAGCAAAAATTTCTATAGCATGGCTGCTTTCTAGTACTTCTTAGACCACTTCCTTGCAAAGGCTGTCTAATCACATCTACTGCAGTAGTTATGCCAAGCCAGCAGCGGGATGGGGGACGTTGGGAGGATATATTCCATAAACACTGTGCGAAGTTACACTGGGGAAAATAATCTGTGCTGAAGCGATGTATCAGGAAGTCTCTAGGTAGCAATTTGTCAGCAGAAATAACATCTTTCAGGTAAGAGCTATTACAGTAGTTAGAGATAGCTGGGCCCATTTTTTGGGTGCAGGTTGTATAGCACTGTGCCCTAAGCGAAACTCTAGCAGAGTATTTCCACTGTAGCTGTGTAAATTCATCCTGTCCAGTTTTAATTCATCACTGATATCCTCAATCACTGTTTCAAGCTGTCATAAGCATATTTGCACATTCTTCCACATTCTGTAAAATACAAGGTTTATAAAGAACCAGATCAAATCATTCTGGTAAGTTGCTTCTATGAATATAAAATGAGTATTTTAGAAGTTTTTTTGAGAGTCTTCTGGATCCAAGACCTTAAAAGAAAATTATTTATTATATTTATAAGAAAACAGATCAAATAATCAATACTAAAGTTCTCCACTCTTCCACACTTCTTATTCATTTGCTATGTTTAAGGAATGGAATGAAAACATGGTCTGGTAACAGAACTCATTTGCACAAGTTCAAAGACTGATATATAACTCATTAACAGGATTTGTCATAGTTCTGTCAAAGGAGCCAAATTAAATTGTTTCTAGACTTCACTTGTATCCCATGCAAATGCTGAAATTTGGAACAAGTTGAATATTTAACACTCCCTCCTCCTACTCTATCCCTAGGAAAGGACAAACAGAAAGCAGTTTTGGAAAGTCATCGTAAAACTGTTCCAGGAGGAACCAAGAGCCACAGCCTGAGACGAGGTTTGCCATCAAGAAGACCGAACAGAAGGTGTTCAGAAGACTGCAGCACCGTGAGATTCAAAACACTGATGGTGGTGCAGGGATAATCCTCTCTTGGGATGCCTGTGGTCTGCAAGGTGAAGCGTTACGCTGTAGCCTGCCACAAGCCAGCAGTTTGTCAGTGTACTTCACCCAGCTGAGAGACGTAAAAGCCTGACGAGCTTCAGAGAGACACTGGAGCCAAACCTGGCCTCATCACCACCCCAGCAGGATTTGTCCTGGCAGAACGGCATTTCCTTCTGCAATTATTAATCTGCAAGGACTTGGGGCAGCTTGGGAATTTTAGGCGCATCTATGAGCTAGAGGCCAGTGTACAAGGTAAGGGGGAGGAACGGGGAGCAGCAGGGGCCAGGGCAACACCCCAGTCCTTACCCTAGTGAAACCCCAGGTGCTGTGGGGACCCGCTCAGAACGAAGAAGGTATTTTCAGCAAGTTACATGAACTTTGCTTGGAAATAATCCTTCTGTATTAACCTCTGGCTAATACAGGAGGTGATTAATAACTATCCAATGCCCAATTCCATCCCACACATCTCCCTCTAGCACAGAACTAAAAAAAACCCCTTGATATTCCTCTGATTTTTAGTCCACCCTAGACCCTCTTAACTACTGGGTGGTCTGTCAGTCTACCCTGCCACCCCACAGGTTCCCAGCTGCTTGGGTTTGGGTTTGCTCATCTGATCTCCTGCCTCCCCCACACTGGACCTCTGTTTTCTAGGATCTCCAGGCCAAGGAGCAGCTTGTGGGAAGCTCAGCAGCTTCACCATCATGCTTGGATTCTGAAGAGCAGGCATGGTATTAATCTTTTCTCCACCGCTCCCCCTGAAACCGCACTAAATCTGTGCATTTTCAGAGAGTTAGATTCACCCCCATGAAGGCTAGGTATTTAACTTGTGTTTAAAGTAAGAAAGCAAACACTGAAGGAACCAGCGAATTAGTTTCCCCACTCTAAATGTGCTCTGAACCTGCCCCTCAAGAATTGCTCAAACTCAGTCTTCCTTTGAATCTATTTTTATTTTCTATATACACACAGAAAAAAAAAAGAATGGAAATAAACAGAAATATAGGCACACACATTCACACCCTGTATGTATATTAAGGATACACCACTCACAGAATTATCGATTGATCTGGTCTGCTATATTAGCCCTTGAAACAGATACGCTGACACTTTCCAGAAAGGGGAGATGGCAAGGACTAGGGGCTTGCATATTTTAAACGTATACACATACAACTGTGATGGGGAAAATACCTTTTTTTTTTTTTTAAAAAAAAAAAAAAAGCAGAACCCTGGAGCTGTGCTTGGATTCTTTTCCCTTCAAGCTCATAGGAAACTAACCCCAAACTTGAACAAGCCCCATAATACAATGCCGTTCTTGTCATGAGCTCTGAATCAGCTCCGCAGCACATAGTGTACGTATTGAAAAACAGCTGTTGGGTGACAGACTGCTAGCTGGGAAGTTCGAGTTGAGTGAAGTGGTTAACCCACATCCCTTCCCCACTGATAAAGTGCTTTGATAAGCAGGTCATACTGGTGAAAGCTAGCAAAAGAGCCAGGACTGAGACTTTCAGGAATGAATGTAAGACTTGTTTGGTGGAAGCAACTTAAATCTCTTGCACAGCCTTCTCCAGTTGTTGTTTTTTACCCACCCGTCCCCAGTTACTTTTAGTACACGCTCCTTCTCTCTGTTTGCAGCAGAACCAATTCTTTGATATGTCAAAGCAATATCCTGTACATATGGGAAATAAAAACAGAAAACTCTGCTAAAAAGTCTCCCTTACTGCAGCATTTTATAAAAGTGTTTTCCGCAATTCAAAATGTTACTAGTGGTGTAGCATTAAAAAAAGGTCTGTATTGGAAAAAGCATGTCTGGACTAACCACAAGCAAGAAACACATGGGCATAATTTTTTTTGCTATTTTATTAACAAAAAGTAATTCAAAGAAAAAAGATTTCTTGGGATTAATTTCTGAGCTTTAGCTAAGCACTTTTGGAAATAAACTTGTTAATTAAGTACAGATGTCATACAGACGTCCAAAAAACCTATTCCTCTTTTCACAAATCTTACATTTTAGAAATATGTCCACAAGCTGTACTTATTAAAAAAATCCTACTAATAAAAAGATATTTTTCTCTTAGCATGTCACCTAACTTGTTTAAACAGGTCTTACACACACACAAATTTATATAAGGGTTTCTATCCTTCCAATACAATAGCGTAAAGTTCCAGTTCAGTTCAGTTGGAGTAGGCGTATTCAAAACTCTCTCTCAAATAAATCATTACCTACATAATAAGGCTGAAAGTTTGCTGTACTGGATATACACTGGCACTCTCTGACTATTCTCCTTCCACAATGTTCTGGTCTTGGTGTGTCTATAGTTCTGGCACTCAATCCTTTGAAAATTGAAGAAATAAATTACTTAGCAATTGTTGTTTGACCCCAAGAGAACCGTGCTATTGCTGTAGCTTAACACACAGTTATTCAGCTGGCTTTACATCGACACGCATGTTAGCCTACACGTGGAATAAAACATATTCCTAGATAAAAAATAAAGCTCCAGATGTATGCTCTTACAAAATCTTTTTATTTAACATTAGATTTTCTGCTGCTAATGCAGGCTATTCTACAGAGACAACATTAATGCAAAATCAGCAGGAAGTATTTCAGAAAATTTTAATAGTTCTGCGGATGCAAGTTTATAAGAAATACTTTTTTTAAGTATTTATTTTTTCTTACCATTTTGACATACCACTGCCTGGTCAAATTGATCAGAAGTAATTTTTCTGTCTGCATTTAATCAAAGAAACAAGTAATTTCTAAATATCTACACTTAGAACATTTGCAAAGGGGTGAAAAGATTACTAGACAGGGAATACAGCAATACCAGTAGGATTCTGAAAAGCCAATTAGGAATTGTTTAAAAGAAAAATCCTTCTAAGTACCCTCTTCACAATAAGTAGCTAACCAGAACTGTTTGTTAGTATAAAGTGTGTTATTTTTTCAGGAAAGCTAACTAGAAGTGTAAATGAAGAGTAGTAACAGTCCTCCCTATACTTTAATTGCAAGCACATTGTTCTAACATTCAGAATATTTACAGGTTTTGTTTTATTCTGTTCTTACCAAGAAAAGGGAGTGCTCAATCTTTTTACTTTCTAAACTTTCTTAACTACCTTCATTAAAAACACAGTGCAGCAAAACCAGAAAATGTTCTCTTTCGCAACAGAACAGAAATCTGAAGGGACTGGATTGTGCACAGGCCTAATTTGAAACCGCTTTGTTTATTTAGGCAAAATAAATCCCCACTAAATTGATTATTATTAAAGCCAGACAACTAATTGAATCAATTTTATATTGCACAGAGTAACAGAGGTCTCACTGTACAGCCTGCAAGACCGCAAGGTTCTGAATACTCTGATCATCTATGGAGGGGAAAAGGACAATTTGGCTAAGGACATCAAGAAAAAAAACTACAGTCCCATGCAAAGGATCGGAAGAATATTAAGGCAAAAAACCCCCAAAACCTCAAACCAAATTGAAACAAGAAATAAATAACACCACTTTCAAAATCTCATCCAAAAGTCTTATTCACCAGTACATTAAATAATTCACTGTAAATGCCATGGTTTAAATGAAGGACTTGAAAATGGAGAAGGACTTGAAACGTTGCCTTCAGCCAGCAGAGGCAGGAGGGCTCTGAGAGGAAAAGGGAACAGGCTAGAGATAATCAAAGGCAGAAGGAACTTCTGGTGAACCTTCTTTTGTGTTACCCACACATTGGTATAGCTCACATAGCTGCTGAAAAGCCAGGGTTGGTATCCTTTTTATTGATTTAGCATTTTAGAAGCTGTTTTTACACAGAATTTACCTCCTGGAGTATATATGCAAAAGCTACAGCATTTGCAACACCCAGTGAAATCCAATAACCCTATTTTTCTCTGTACATTATCTTGTTTTGGAAGAAGGTGATCTGTTTCAGAGATATACAGTGAAAAACCGGTATGTGCTTATAGGGTTACAGCACAAATCTGAGACATTTCTGAGACAAATCTGAGACACGTGCACTTCTGGTTCCTGAGTGCTTCAGGGTCCAGAGAAACTTCCCATTTCAAAAGAAGGCTCTGAAAGCATGTCCCCAGAGCAAACTTGAAGTACTGCTGTAGTCTGGATACACAAGCTCAAACTGAGCTGGTATGGATAAATACGTAGCACTGAAGGTAAGTTACAAACTAACTCTTGTGCCAAAAATCCTTGATAGCAGACTCTGACAGACAGAAAGCTTGCTAGCCCAAAGCAGAAGTCCATGACATCACATCTCTATTGCTACCTGTGCTTGTGTTCATTAGGACAGCCCTAAGAGAGCTGCACACCTCTCTTTTGCAGCAAAGATATCCCAAAAGCAAGAGCAGCTGCAGCCCTGTCCCCACCACGCTGACCCATCCCAAACACCACTGACGTGATCCCCTGTGCTCAGGTATGAAAGGCGACTCTCAGCCTTTACAACAAAACTTGCCAGGGTAAACTCTCCCTGACCTCCTTCCAGCTAATCCTGTGTTATGATTTTTTTTTTTGTGAGACAGAGACTAGTAAGAAAATCAAAATCACAACCACTACCTTTACCCATAATAGGGAATGGCATCAGTCAGAGTAGAGGACAAATTCAGTGCAGCCATCCCACAGTTTGCAAACTTCTCTGTGGGGACCAGATACACCAGTAATTGTTTTTTAACCTGTGGTGACACAATTTAGCCACATAAAAATATATTTTTTTCTGTAGGTACTTTATGAGGTAGTCCTAAGCTTGAATGGAAAGCTCTGGTTCAGTCTACAAGCAGTGTGGTGCTTATGCCTTCAGCCCCTAAGCCATGCTCTTTGGCTTCTTGTCAACTGCCGCCTGTTACTTGTTTTAAGTTAGATTTTAAATTCTAGGTCAGGGTAAATGTGTTTTGCAAACTGGGGACAAGGCCTAACAAGATATCCTATACATTACTGCATTACAAATAACGAAGGGTCTCATCAGCTGCATCATATAGGACAGCCCATATTAGCAGGCAAGATGCTGTGCTGTTCTTGAAACTGCTGAAGTGGGATGACCAGATGGGAGGGACAACCACCAAACTCTGTTACTCAGGGAAGAAAATTATTGCTGTCATGCAGGATGCGCTTGTATCATGGAGCTGGAGTGGAGAAGACTGAGCAGCAGAATGGACATTAAGGTCCTGCTCTGGCCTGGTGTTCTCTTGTGGAAACAAAGGAAGGGCAGAGATACCTATCGGTGTCAAAACCAACTTTTCTGTAGGAACCCTGTTCTCTGGCACCTGTGAGCTGGTTATGCCTGTAGCCTCCTGAGGTACTCATATCAAACTACTTTTGATCAAGACAATTTCAGCTTTTAACATAAACTACCATAGTTATTCCAGGGCCAAAACCAGAAGACAGACCATTTCCATTTCTTCTTATGAATGCAAACATGTTAAATACCTAGAACAGTGCTAGAAGACCCAAATTAGATCTCCCTTCAAGAGGTCACAGTTTAAAGGCCTGTTTTCAGCAAGACGTTGGATTGGACTTAGACTTACGGATTCGTCACAGCACATTATGGTTTGGGGAAATATTTTGGTATCTAACTCACAAATCAATGGCAGGTAGTTGGTCAGGCACTTTAAGGAAAGCACACTAGGCACGTACTTGTATCTTCAGGGATTAGATTCTGTGAAAAATATGGCCCCGAGGACACATTAACACTAAAACAAAGTAGAGGACACTCACAGATTTAAAAGGTAGACCTGCAACTTAAGAGTACCAGGCAGGGTGACCAGCAACGTACTTGACCAGTTTTATGTGCTTTTTCTTATTGGACAGCTTTTCTCATGAGTTTTTTTTTTTTTTCTTGGACAGCTGGTCATTTTGCTATCGAACTGATTCAGCTCCTTCCATAGAGTTGGGAGTTGAGTGAGCTGCAGGAAAAAAAAAAGTTACCCAACATAGGCCTACTCTTCCTTGAAGAGCAAATGCAAATGTTCACTTTATTATTTAAAAAAATAGGGAATAACTCAGAACTAGAGAACTACAGATAATCCTCTAATTGCTGTGCCAGTAGAGGAGATTAAAAAAAAACCCAAAAAACAAAAACCAAACCAAAACAAAGCAACCCACACAACTGCAATGTGTATCCTCTTCTCAGTGTAACTCCTACTAACACAAACGAACGCTGCATGGGAAAATGTTATTGGGAAATTGGATCCCTAAATATTTTACCATCTGAGTATTTAATAAATTTTGAGGGATAAACCAACCAAGCAAGGAAAATTTCTGTAAAAAATTGCCTCAAAGAGGCAACATATTTCTGTAAAAATATATTATGATAGCTATCTCAGCGTATATTGTGTTACAAAAAAAAGTAAGGCATAATATGAAGCAGGGTTTCCATTACGCTAGTGGAGTGCACATCTTTCAGCTGCTAGTTTTGAAGTTACAAGACAAGTTTTCACCGATGACAATGTAATGCTTGGGTGTGAAACCTGCCCTCTACACATCATCTTGCAAAACAAGCCTCCCTACCACCAATCCCACCTTTCTTGTCCAACAGCCAAAGACAAGCTAACTTGTCTGTTTATTCGGACAAGAATAGGTTTTAGTGCTGCAATATTTACAGAAGAAATATGTAGTAAACAAAGTCCAAAATGATAGAATAAGTATTTCAATCCATTTTATCACAGCACCTTTATGACATGAAATTATGTTGCAGCTTTACACATATTCAGATGGAATTAGAAACCATTTCTTTTAAGACTAGTGTGCAGAGATTGCGTAAAAGCTATAAAGACATACCCAGACAGAGACACTTTTAACAAATTATGTGCCGGGATTGTGACATAACTGTTGGGAAGTCCATAGGGATTTCTGGAATTAAGATTTGGAGAAAAAAATCATATGCTTTTAATGAGCACATAAAATCAGTCAGGTTACATGAAAAATGCAATCTCTAAGATAAAATGACATACAATTAAAATCTCAGTAAAAAGAAACATCTGTAAATCTCACTTTGAAAAAATGATCTCTTCCTGATCTTATGCAAAAGGGAGCACGCAATGGAAAAGGAGCAATAGAAAGCTCATTCAGTTCACAAAACAGACACAAAATAAACTGACTATATTAAATATATTAGTTCTATCATCTAGTGAACCGCATATATAACATTTTCTGTGAAAATATCATTATTATACATAATTTCCTAACTTTTTTTTTTAATTTTCCCTTTTTGGCTGATTTAGAAAGAATGAGGACATCAGCAGAACCAAGATCTCCTCACTTCAAGCATGTGTTATTGGAGTACTTTATATAGAGTAAGCCCACTGCCCCTGCTCTTGCTATTTCTTAAGCCAAACAATTAATGATTAAGCCCTTTGTTACACTCTTAATCCTTCATGTAGAACTAAGGGCATGTGCATGTTCATGTATAAAATCTCCACTGCATCAATATTTTACAGTGATAGAATAATACAGGTTGGAAAGGACCTGTAATACTCTGAAAGCAGGACCAACTTCTATCGGGTCAACCACGGCTTTGTCCAGGTGACCTCTGAATATCTCCAAGGACAGAATATCAGTGTAATGGAGATAAATCTTATTTCATGTCTTTGTAAGAACCGGAGAAAGATGCAAAATTAGCTACAAAGAAAAGGAGAAGGACGTATCTATAACACACAAAAGCAACACTACTTGCAGTGATGCCAGGTCAGTTCCAAGATAATCAATATCAATTTGCAGTCTGATGAACATCAATGCTTTTGGTCCTCTGACAACATGTGCCTATCAGAAATTTCTCTGAAGCTTCAGAACTGTGAGAATAAACACTATGTCCTACACATTGAATTCAATCTGAGCTGAAAATACTACCAAAGCAATTGTTTTAAGCCATTTTCCACAGGAATAAATCAGTGTCAAGAATCAGGGGAAAAAACCCTTAAACTTACTTTTATTACTCATCAGAAAAAGATTGAAGATTAATAATGCTTTTACAGCCTATCATAATTACCTACTTCATTATTCAAGAGTCTAGGTTCTAGATTCTCCAGGGTATTCACACACCTAACTTCCATGGAAATATGATTATTTTCACAAATCTGGCCCCAGGGAAACGAACTTCCTCCTGAAGCTGAGTCTCAGCTGGTAAAACTCAGAAACTGGTTTGAAATCACACCTTCTCTTATCATACCACCAGTGTGCTCTCATTCATACAAAGGCACGGGCTTGCCCTGTCTCAAGCCTGCTTCGTATGCTCCACTGTAAGGTTTTGTTTTCAGCTGTTCTTTGTCAGACATTAACTATTTATGAAGCCAGTATTTTCCATTTTTGCGTTCTGCCTAAGGCTGTGGACTTTTTTGTTTTGTTTTTCTCAACTTCACCCTAAGACGTAGTTCGGGATTTTTGCAAAACTGAAGCTGGGGGTTTTGCCAAAGTTTTTAAAAAACAAAACTACAGCCATTTTAGCAGAGCTACACTGCCTACAGAACTGCAAGTAGGAGCACAAGATATGAGTAGGTGGGTTACAGGTTAGAAACGTGGATTTGCTGACCCTATGGAAATCTATTCAGATCTTGTTGAGTTTTAAAACTTCCCAAATACTAGCACTTGCTTACAATTAGCAGGTGTGAGTATTTCCTTGGCCCATAAAAATAGTTTCCAAAGATCTTGTCAAATCGAGCCCAAACTCAAGCATCAGGTAACAATATACCCCAACCAATGTGTCTGTTGAAGCCCGCAGAGTGACCAGATTAAAGGAGGAAGACCTGGTGATAGTCTACTTTATCAGAACCAGATTAGCTTCTGCGTACCTCTCCTCACTTGGAAGATGACTGCTATCCCACTCTTCCTATTCCTAATTCAAACTGTTTGAACCACTGTCCCTGAAACATTCAAACCTTAAAGAGATGGGAACTCTTCCTTAGGATTAATGGAAAAGCAAATTTTATTAGCAGAAGTGATGTCTTTTAGCAGGACCTTAGCATCACATCATGTCATCACACCTTGACATGATTATGAGGGATCAATAGATGAGGTGGAGATAACCAGAGCACCATGCAAAACATCACCACCTCTCTGCACATATATTTTTCTCTTCCTCTCATCCTTACTGCTGATCAGCTAACTACACAGGGGTGGTCTTTAGAGCACGGCATGCCTGCACACAATTTCTACTGGCCCCATGTCATGAAGCAGGCACTTTCTTCCTGCACTCCGTAAAAATTTACATTCAACCTTCAGCTTTCCAAAAACTGGTTGCCAGTGTTCTGCAGGAATTCCAGCATGACCATCTCCTGCGCTCCCACCTTCCTCAGATCACCGGAGGGCAATGCAGGACACAGAGAGAGGGGGGAGAAACGTGGAGAATGTTATTGCTCTAGACTGGCAGTCAGGAACACAGTAGGAACGCAGATGCTGCACAGGACAGGCTTAGGCTGCTAGGAAAGGAGTTGAGTCTCCTTTTCCCAACTTTTTGTTAGGTGCCATTGCAATAAAAAGGTTCTTTTGCCTTTTCCTTTTATCATACGTACAGGAGTTGATTTAAACTTCCCCAAACAACTATTATTATATAGAAAGCAACAGTGTGAAAAAGAATGGAACATCTTTCACAAAGCTTAATATTAGTGAAAAAAGAAGAATTTCCCTGCTTACATTCTACTACTCTTAATGTTCTCCACTAATTAAAATCCTGCAATTTATATTAAATGCCTGTAAAAACTGGAATTCTGTAATTTCAAAAAAAGGATGAGTAATTATCTCAGGTAAGATAGCAGAATTTCCTGTTGGAAAAATACATGCAAATGAGTCACAGCCCTGAAATTATGATTTTCGGTCATGAAAAGAAAACATTTGCTGGATACAACAGTATTAGGCTGCCACTTTACAGTGACCCTCGATCCCTGTGCAGTTTAAAACTAACTTTACCTCACTGCAGGGAGATGCTTTTCCAGCAAACACTAACATGGATTGTCAGTGCTGCATTCAAAGCACTTCCCCTCCCTTTCCGAGGGAAATCCCAGACAGAATCCTTTTTTATGGGGAGAAAAAAAAAAAAAAAAGAAAAAACAAATCAGCCTATACCAGCCTTTTAATTCTGATACATGCCTCAGTTACTGGCAAGGCATGCGGCAGAGAGTATGAATTGCTTGTTTTTGTTACATTTGGAAAAATTCCAAGGATTAAAAAAAAAAAAGAAATTCAGAAGTAGTTTGAATGTGTAACAAAACTGATACCCAAGTCACGCCCCAGATTACTGCCCTTTATGCAATTGACATTGGCCAGAATCCATATAAAAGCACACATCTCCTGGCTCCTTGCTCTAAAATTTGCTCTGTTCAATTTGAAATCCGTGCTTTTATTCTAACAGCCAGTGCAAAATTATCATATCACAGTGAGAATACCTCTGCAGAAACTCAACATAGCGCATTTTCAAAACCATCCTCCCTTTTTCACACCCAAAAAGACATTATTAAATTATACATCTACTGTAGGACTAGTGAAATGGTTATAAAATACAAATTTAAAAGGTAAGGAGAAGAATACAAGTAGGATTTTTTTTTTTTTATGGAACATTTGCAAAAAGCAGTACCAGTTGTCTGGCAGCTACGTTTATGTTGCCGCTTTTAAAATCACACTTACTTTAAAAGTATGGAATTTTTTTTACAAGTGTAAACTACCAAATCTTTCTAATAAAATGCAGAGTAAACGGAGGATGGAGTCTGCACATTTGCCCACTTATTTTTTTTAGTGAGATAGTTAACTATTACCAAAATGGAAATATAAAATTTATGGTGATGTTAATGCATGGGATTTTTGTACTGTCTCACAGACTTTTTTTTTGACAGCCAAGGAAGAGTTTTGCAAGATATCAGCCCTATTGTTTTAAATACATCCCTGCAACATGAGAAGAAAAAAAAATTAACTATCAACAACATGTTCAATCCGTCTTACAAATTCATCTATTGCATTTCAGTTTACATGACTTCTGAATCATTTCAGAGTATGAAATTTCTTTGCGGTAAACAGTAGTGCGTATAGATAACAACCTTTAATTCAGAGTAGTCTGTGTATCCGACTACTGTTTTCAAAATTAGTGTGTTATACTGAAAAAATTATGCATTTCCACAGAAGAAAGCAACACAGCTTGACAAGCATACTGCACATTAAAGGTATCATCCAACAACATTTTTAGTCTTCCCCAAAAAATCATACTAAGGGGAACCATGATTTTTATTGGAAAGTAAAAAAATTGTTTCATGTGGGTTTCCTTGGAGAAATAAACAGATTTTTGTAAGCTTCCTTGGGAAATGTAAACATGCTTAAAAGCCCAGAGTCTTAAATGTGTGAACGCCCAATGCCAGACTTGAAAGACACAAGAGTCATTTCAGCGCTTCTCTTTCTGCTCCTCCAGCATGGAGAAGACCAGGGAAAAAGAACATCATTTCTGTAAACACGTAACTTGGGATATTTATAGTGATATTCATATTTGCGGTTATACCCAGCTGATCAAAAACGTGGCAGTCATACGATAAAACATTTACAAAGGCACATGCCAAAAGCAGATCAAAACAAACAAGGAGATCAAAGACAGGAGGTCATCAGTTGATGGGGAATCTTCCTCTTGGCAGAAGGCCAGCTGTATTCTTTTTAACATAAACAAATAAATAAACCCCAATTTGTAATATCAAGCAGATATCCAATTTCCAAGCTATAGAGCAGTGACTTCTATGCAAAGGCAAAAAATATTCTTTGAAAGTTTTGTTTCAAGCTACATAGCATTTAAAAGTAATCCTTTGGGAAAAAAGGTCCTAATAAGCTGAAGCAACTCCACTCTGCCCTCAATGCACTTTTTAGAAAGGGCAAGGAATACAAAGGGAAAAAAAAATATTAAAGTGTCGTTGAGTGTATTCTTTGAGCTGGTGAATTTAAATATGAGAAGGGCTCATTTCAGCTAACATTACGTTTGTTTCACTCACATCTCTATTGCTTACTCTATAGCTTAGAAATCACAGCATGGCTTTTCAAACACTGACAGTATAACGAACTAGCACAAGTTAGAGCGGAAAAAATAGGTAAAGTTAATAGCAGATCTCTAGCATTAATGATTCATAGCAGAGTAATGCACTGAAAAAGAAAGTTTCTCTGAAGAAACCATTTTTGACACATTGGTATTGATACTTCTAGAGCTTCTTCAGACAAACTGAAGGAAAAAATAGTGCAGAATCTGCAGGACTGATAGATAAGTGAAATTTCACAGAAAAATGCATTTATTTTGGTCACTCTGGAATTATGCTGAAGTAGCTGAAATCAGAAAGTGACCCTATGCACAAGAAGAATGACACACAGGCTTACCAAAACCAACAAACTACGCTTTCTCAAGCCATTCATGATTTTTGCTACCAAACCCAAGTGGTATTGTACAATGATAGGAAGGCCACAACTAGTTTGCTCATAAAATGTCTTAATGCAATTATTAAACTGGTATTATATTTTATTTTCTGTCTAATCCTTCAGTGTTTATTCCACTATTTAATAATCATTGCAGTCTGCATTTTCAATATGGAATGCCAAAGGCTTAACTAGTTTGCGTAAGGAGGAATGGAAAATCATTTTTGAGGTTATGGCTTCAGTAGTACCACGAAGTAGTACCAATCGGAATTAAATTAATAACTAATCCAGTTAAACTATTTAACAAATTTCAGGCAAAATATATTTTGAGTTTCAGAACATATGCATACATGATTAGTTAGAAGTGTGCACATACGTACTTCCATATCACCAAACATCCACTTAGTTACACAGTTCGTAAGCGTGACTTAGTTTCCAATTTAACAAAGTAGAATACTTCTTTTCTAGGACAACCAATAGAAAGTCTTTATTATTATGTATTATATAGTATATGTATATCATCTATGTTACAAAAACATAATCCCAAGTGTCATAACATATAATTTGGAGAAAAAAAACAATCAATGAAACGTGTTGGTTTCTCCGCATATCATGAACAACTTTAAAACTCAATAATTACCTGACAACAACTTCTTGCCTTTCCCAATCTGCCTCCTTTAAAGGTCAAGACTTTCCGTCACCTCAGTCTATACGAGCCTCCACCTATAGACACACTCAGGCTGACAGCAAATCCACGTTGCACGTGGTACCAGACAAGGACATCCAATTCATAGCCCAGTAGCTGTAAAACTAAAAACCTGCCCTAGTCAGAATTTAGGAGGAAGGTTACCAAAGGGCTAGCAGGGAAATTCAGTTGACACACAGTGCCAAAAAGGACGCGGAGAGCGCAGCAAACCTCCATTCTGGCACATTGGCAAACAAAAATTTCACAGCACTTACAGTGTAATAACCTATAATCTAGTAGTACATAATGTCGCCTTTATGCGTGCCCCTCTCACAGGGAATTTTTGTAGGTATTAAGTGTAAGAAGTCTATTTTTTAGTCTCTCAGTGTACAATTACCTTATTGTCACTCGCACCACTGTGCATTGTAAGTCTGATTTCATGTAACAATCTTGCTGCATGCTGTCATGTCTGGGTATAATGACTGTGGTATTTGCACTGTTCAAAATCCTACCTCAGAGATGACAGATTCCCCTCCCCGCTTTCCTCTTTCCTCGTTTCCCCCTCCCTGGATGGCAGGACATTTTAATCCAGGCACCCTCACAGCAGAGTGATGACATCATGACCTTTACTTACATTTGCTGCCTGAGATGCAGGACCTGGCCAGTGGTTTAAGGTGTTGAGAGGTATCGCTGGTTCACTTCAATGCAGGTGTTTCAGAACTGATCTATCACATTTACAGGGCCAGAGTCGGTGAAAAGCCAGTCACTTAAAATATTACATTAAAATGTGCTTCTAGTCATCATTTCTAAAATGTTTTCCTCAAATTCTATTGGGAATAATTTGAAAGGTATGTTTTATGCTCAGAAGCAATAGGCCACTAGGTGATTTTAACTTTTCCTGATTGGTTTGTTTTCTATTCAGACTTTGTTTCTCCATTGGTTTAAGCTCTGCAGTTTAATGACAAGGCAAACCAGCCAAGGAAAAATAAACATAACAAAAAGAGGAGAAAAAATATTTCTAAGAAAAATATATAGAGAAATAGCTAACATTTCAGGGGTTTAGTATGAAACAAAATTCCTTTTAACACTACTATTATCAAAGGATATATATATTTTTATGCAATAGCAACAGAAAACAGGATCGTCAAGCAAGTAATAATCTTGCCAAAAAAACATGCTGGAAAACCTAAGAACTTTTAATGAGAAAGCTCACGGTCCCAATTCACATTTGGCCAAAATCCTGCTATGGAAGTGGCAGTGTAGACTAGACTAGTAGAGGATCAGCATTATTAGACTAATACAGAAGGAAAATTTTAATCTTATCTAATTTTCAAATTATGATTAAATTTTACATAAAGATTCTTACTAAATAGGAATATTTAGTGAGGTCATTTTGAGGATCAAGTCAGCTTCCAATCATTTCCTTCAAAAGATTTCATGAAAACCAGTGATAAAGCCCTATGGACTGCAAATCATGGATAGTAGTAAGAAGTTGCATCTCTCTATTAGTAATTCAACTGTTCCAGAGAGAAAAAGCCTAATCAGGAAAAAAAAAAAAAAAACAACAAAAAATCCCAATTAACTTCAAATATTGATTTCTAACATAAAAAAATATTTGAGTCTGAAATACCAAGGTCTTGAAAGCATACCTCTCTTTTTGACTTTTTTCTTGAACAAAACAAGTTAGGGGATTTACCATGCAGATTACTGTACTTTATCACACAACATTGTCATTGGTTTTTCACAAAGAGGAAAAAAAACAAAGGGAAAAAAATTAGGCAACTAAAAAATGTGACAACTGCCTTTTCAGGCAAGTGACGAGGAAGACAAGACAAGATCGGGTAGACAGAAAAGTTGATGTATTCTGAATCCTTGCACATTCCTCATTAGTATTAGGTTGTTCTTTTCTTTCAACAAGAAAGTCTATCCATAGTTAAAGATTTCCAAAGTTACATCTTCTTTTGGAAATGGATCTATTTACTAGCTAAGCGGAGAAAAATCAACAGCTCCAAAGAAAGTACAATCCACAGCCAAACGCAGTCAAACCATGATGCATACCAAGAAATGGTTCACACTTTCCCTCAGACAAAAATTGGGGCAAGAAATATCAGCAGGGGCAGGCAGAAGCTATCCAGCGGTTCCACCGTCTAGGTGGCACTGCCCCAGCCTTTAAGTTTGGGCAAATTCCCTCTAGTTCCCCAGGAGGTATTTTTCCCTCTTCACTAAATATACATGGAGCTTGGGTACCCGATGTGCATCTTTTGATTTGCTCCCGTTAGATGACCAGAATAAAACAACATGGTTACTCCTCACTCCACAAATAATTCTCAAGCAATGATTGCAATGCAACTGCAAGGGAAAAAAATAGGACAGGTTTTCTAAAAGATTTCAGGATCTGAAAGATTTAAGGCTAATTTTGAAAGTAATCATGCCCCTACTAGAGCTCTTCTATTTAACTAATTCAGTGGGATTTTCTGTTTTTTTACTCAAATATATATGAGCAGGAACGTTTCATTTCAAATGCCCAAAGAAATTTCAGATTTGATTTTTCAACAGAACATATTATTCAGTGTTTACTGCTTGCAGTTATCACTGCTCAAGTTCATTTCAGGCTACTTAAATCAGAAAGGCCATATATAACACTGATTCTGTTTCAATTCCAGCTACTCTGTTGTCTAGGATTTAGAATTGCAATTATTTTGTTAAGCCACATAGTGGTCTTACTCAATATTGTAAAGGTCTATATGGCTGAATGCCTCTGTCTCTAAACCATGGCCACAAAGTTTTGAAACATCAGACTTCTGAAACTACTAATTTTGACATTATGCTTTGATCTGGAAGCTGCATTTTTCATAGCTGTCTCATGAAAACATCATGAAAATAACAGTGTCACTCTCACCCTCACATTGATATTTTCAGGAAGTACAGAATGCACTAGACGTTCTTTAGAAAGCCCTCTGTTAAGAAAAGAATCAGGTTAAATTTTAAAAGTGGTATGTATATGTTAAACAATGTCTGGGATCTTACCTTAGAGAAATTAATCAATTTAAATTTAATAGCAAACTTGCCACTGGGCATGATGGGCAAAGAAATTTCATTTTCTTTGCTCGCTTACCTCAGTCATACCTCCTGGTATTTGCGGTCTATTACGCTGTTTCACAAAACATTTTTACACTCATTTTGAGATGATATAAAAGAAATACTGATATTTTGATTACCTGTCATTTTCTTGATTTCAGCATAACAAATAATATACAAAATATTATTTCTACTTAACAGGTATCTCCACCCACTCTTATGATGGCCTTTTCAAGTCCTCAACTTTCCTGCCCAAAATATGCTGCTATAAATTAAATACGTACATAGTCCACACTGAAATAATTTGTAAAACAAATGTTAGAAGACATATCCTAATTATTCTTGGGGAAAGCCTTCTGATCTGTTTTTCACATGTTATTCCAGATTTAAGTCAGTATCTTATCCTGCATTCAACAGAATTGTGAAGTTTTGTACGTTTGCAAATATGAAACCTAAATATCTATTTCTCATGTTTGTCATGTAATTTTTAATTCCAGCTTATTATTTATCAGCATTGCATGCATTGTGTGGAATCATTTAGACACATTTGCTGACACAGGGAAATAATTTCTTTTTTCAGATTTATATGATCATCTTGTATGTTTCTCTTTCCACTTAGTGATCTTCATATTAGCATGGTGACTTCAAATATTCTTTTGATTGCTAGCATAAATACCACATATATAACTATATATAGCATATGTACTATACCCTTAACGCAAATCACACAAACAGACATCCCAGCTGCTTCATCCCATGCTACTTTTTTTATAAGTGTAACAATTTTGTTTTGAATTCAGCTTCAGTGGCCAATTTTTCCCCACTTGATTCTATTTTTCACTGTCAATTATAATCAGCCATTTCTTTTACTTAATTTATTTCAATAAAAGCCAGAAAAGATTTCTCCACCAACTGATACAGCAGCAATATGCTGAGATCTTTGCCCACCTTACACAGCACGTGGATTAAAAAAAAAAGCAAGTTACAATGGCATAAACCAAGTACAAACTTCTGCTACATCAGGTCTTTTCACAGGTCACTGTATGCACTAATTGCTTATTTCCAACTCATTCCATGCCACGCCAGTTCAAGCAACTTAAAATCACATAAGGGCAGTTAAGAAATGCATCTTAAGTTCAAGCATTGGCTTATTACATGGTAATTCATTCATCTTTTTGTAAGACTTACAAAAGAACATATGTAAAGGCGAGGGTAATCAAGAGAGAGGACCACCAGATGTAGTTATTTGTGGTATTCATCCCGAAAAGCATTTAGAGTGTTCTCCTATTCTGGATTTTAATAACAGTAACAGCAGAGCGTTAGAGCACATGAGTGTTCAGCAGAGGAAGTGAAACAAATCCCACGTTTTAAACATTAAGTTAGATTTCAAATCCAGGTGAAGCACTTTTCAGGCATTATAACATCATTAGCATCATTAAATTTAAAAGCTGGAGTTACTGCTAACAGATTACAGAAGTTACTTTGAAGAAGTCACGAAGCTATACCGTTTTGAGAAACTCTATATTGGGAAACTCTATAGTCAACTTCCCAATGCTAATCTTTGAGAATACCATTTAAATTTATCTCAAAAGGAGAACAGCAACACATACACCCCACCAAGGTCCAGATATTTGAAGATATTCAGGAACCTAGCAATAGAAATTCCATAACTAAAATACTTATCTACATTTAGTCTGAAATCTTACACAAATAGGATTTATTAAATGGTTCACAGAATGACCATCCTAAAAATAAAGTATCAGAAAGCCAGTGCAAGACATGTCCTAGGCTGCAACTGTTGAAAACAAATTACACAACCGATATGTGAGACAACAGTAAAAATGGATTATAAAGGGATTAGACAATTTCACAGAAGCCAGATTTGTCAATGGCAAATAAAGAGAGTCTGGACATCACATTAGGTTTGGGAAATCACCAATTCACTCACAGCCAATTTCTTTGTAATTCAGCGACCTGCCTGGCCTGGGACCTCTTTCCGATTCCTTGCTAACTCAATAATGTATTAATTTATTTCATGCTGCAGATACAGCAATTAATTCAAACCCTGGATTAAGTCCACAGTATCAACATTACACATATTTGGTCTTGACATTCACAGATCCAGGAGAGACCTGCTTTCCTGTTTCTATATTCATGTCTGCTTCCCATATTGCAAATCAAGAAGTTTCTGGTTTGCCTTACCTACTCAGGGCTTTTCCTTAACTCACAAAAAACTGGGCTCTTACTGTCAAATTTTAAGCTTTACCTTCTTTCTGTTCCTAGGTTGAGAAACTGAAGACGCTAACTTTACCCAGAAGTCTTCTACAGTCTAGGAGTTCAGTATCTACCCGACTCCTCAGTCTGCCCCTCACTGCTCATTCTGCTCCAGCATTTGAGCACTATTTTTGCTTTAAATATACTTCTCACGTTTATAACATTACAACATAGCCTAACATAACCTGAACACAAGGCATCCTGAGTAGGATTAACATCTCACTAACATCACTGAACTAAAATTTCATGGTTTGTTCGTTTTAACAGAAAACTAGATTCTAGTTTTTATCCCTTTCCACCCCAAATTACCTTGCAGGTTTCAAAATACCCAGAATTATCCAGGTAATCGTTCGCTTTATGCCATATGTTTTACCTGCCTGAAAACTTGAAGCTATTAAAAAAAAATGGGAACAGTGCTTAATGCAATGCTATAACAAGGAACACAAGAGCCCAGCCCTAGTATGGGCATACAAATTTCTATTCACATGAAACTGAGGTTCACCAGCAGGGTCCGATGGAGGAGCAGCTGTCTCAGTGCTCAGGGAAAACCAAGTAACCTGGTCGCTTACCTTTGGTGTTCCTGACTTACAGAAGACCTTCCCTTTGACATGTCTTTTCAATCATGATATGCAACACAGAACTCAATATAGTAACACCAAGAGTCTAAAGAACCACATAGTGCATAAAAATTTGCTTAATCTCCCGGTGGCCAACAATTCTTTCCTACTTACACTGTTATAAATGTGACATCATAGTTTGTTTCCCGCTGGGATACTCTTGCACAGAGATAATAAACGTGCACTTTGCCAGTACCAAGACCAAAATCAACTGCCCATCCTCAACAAAAAAAAAAAGAGAAGAAAACTCCAAATACTTAGTAAACAGATGTTGAAGTTGTATAATTTAAACTCCCCTCCCCACTGTCAGACTGCAGTTTTAGAGGCACTGTTTCAATAAATTGCTGCTGAAGAAAACAGAATTTAAATATTTTATTTATGACTCTATATTCCAAACTAAGGGTGAAAGGGGAAAAAAAAGCATGCACACCTAAATATAACGGGTAATTTACTGTGGAAAAAAAACATACAAAAGGAAAACTTTTTAACTCCTGTTGTACAATTTGTTTCAGAAACATGTTAACAATGTAGGAAAAACCCCCTCGATGCCATTTATACGGCTAACTCTCGCAGGCATGTTCCAAGTCCAATAAAGAAGGTTAATGCTACAATGGCAGTCAGAAACATGCAAGTCAAAACACAATCTAGGAGGAACAAAGCACCCCATACAACCCAAATTTCAGCAGCACTAAATAATATCCCACCTGTCAGTATGTCAAACAGCTTGGCGTGTTTCCATTACAAGACAAAAGTCACTTTTGTTTTTGTGTGTCAAATGTGCTCTGAGCAAAAGGGGGGGGGGGGGGGGGAAGAGAAAAGCTTTTGGAGAATAGAGACAGTTCTGAAAGGTTAAAAAAACCCAACCGATAAATAACAATCATGCTTACCACCTTTGTGTTTGTGTTCAAAAATAGCATTTTGGTCAGCCAGATGGTACAAATATAGTTACAAACACAGGTAACGAACAAATTTAGACATCACTGATGCATGGAAGATAACACAGGGTGGAACATACTCCACAACTTAAAAAATTATCTGCAATTTACAAATGAGATCCAAAGAGAAATGATTGTATGTTAGTAGCTCATGTTTTCCATTTCTCTAGGAATTTTTTTTGCGGTGATTTGTATTTTTCCTATGACCAGGGAAACGGGGAAGGGCAGAAAGAGGGTGGACAACATGGTTTAGTGTTGCCTTTTGATTGCCTAATAAAATTTAATAAAATAAACTGATATTTAATTTTTTTTTTTAAATCATATGTTCCACTTATTTTAAACACCAATGTTGAACTTGGACAAACAAAGGAAGAAAATTAACTCTATCCCAGCTGAAACCAGGACAAGTGACATAACAGATCACTTTTGTCTCAGTACAAGATGAGGTGCCTTACTAAGGAAGCCGGCAATCTGTCACTGGCTTTAAAACCCTTGGCTTAGTACACTCTCTAGCAATAACAATAATTACTTTATACCAGAGCATAGGCTGTCAGACTACTTGGTTCGGGGGACAAGAAAAAGCAGAGTTGGAAAACGCAGATGGAAAGATAGATGGCAATACTTCACCATTCTGTTCCTGGAGGTCAAACAACTTTACAGCTGTGAATTAAAAGCCTCATCATGAGAGACAAGCAATATTTAATGATGATGGTCATTTCTAGTAAGAAAACAAAAGCAGCCCCCATCCCAAATTCATTGCATTAGTTTACAATAAGGGAAAAAATTAACCACAGGAGAGCACAAAAGAATATTTAGAATTGCAAGAAAGCATTTTAAATTACCCAAAATTTGCTATGCTTAGGTTATGCATGAATAACCAAGAATCCTGCAGTTGCTCTGACTCCTTTACCTCAGTCATAAGTTCCCAGACCAGCCTCAGGGGGTTTTCAGCTTCAGCTGAGGCTGGAGCCCCCTGTCAAAGGAGCAGGGAGAAGGACTAACAGCTCCCTGTCCAAGAAGCCTCTGCAAGACCAGGCAGAGAAGCCACAGAGGTCCTGCTGCGTCTAAGGCTGCAAAAATGGGCAACGTAAGCAGGTTTTCAGAGCAGCTTAAGTTATACAAGGAACTTCTCTTGTCTTTGAAGCAGCTATCTTAAATGGTCCTTAATCCGGTTTTACTAATTCTGTAAATTTATCAGGGAAATGTAATCTAGATTCTCACTCTAGGGCATAGGTATTACATAGGCATTAGATACATAGGCATTAAGCAGCTTTGTAAACACACTAACTGGCATGAACCTTTCCACTCGCCTACTTCAATTCTTAGATCGACTTTCCTCTCTAAGAGGCTACTCTAAGAATTTTAGGTAATATTTCCTATTGCTGTTTGAATCACTTCTGGATGTTTTTCCATACTCGGATCAAGATTCAGAATATGAGATTCAGAGAAAGATATAATCTTTCTGTTTGTGGAAATAAAAAAATACAAAAATACCTAATCAAAGGAACTTTGGAATATTGACTTCCTTCATCAGAAAACTGGGTGCTAAACAAACCTGAGATATTACCTCAAATACTCCGTTTGAGGTGTGTTAGAGTGAAGATAAAAATGCAGTAAAAAAAGACAAAATCCTAGATCATGTAAATAAGACGACAGCCACACACAGAAAAATGTCAATTTAACAGAAGAAAAAATCCTCATACCTTGCAAAATTAACTGGGCACAGCTTTGGCACGTTCTTAAAGCAGCTACACCTGGACACTGGAGAGTGTAAAATACGAATCGTAATACACTATGTAGTCTTATGCAAGAAAGCATGGGTTCAATAGTACTGCTAAGTAACCAACTAAACCCTTTAACCTTTTTAGCTGGATGTTTTGCCTAGAATATTTTCAGAACACTGGCAACCAAAGGAACCCTTCTGGAAACAACTCAGCGCCAAATGCCCAGTCTCACAACTTCAGCTCCTGTGAAAAGGCGGCACGGGAAGTCAAGAGGACAGCTACATCCAGTGGCAGCCACAAAATGGCTATTATTCAAGATGCTTTCACTACTTAAAAAAAGGCTAAAAAAACCTCTTCTACATTAATTAATGCAGAAGTCAGACTCAAAAGCAAAGCCAAAGCTCTTTGATCCTATAATTGCTGCACAGGAGCTAAATTAGTGGGGTTTTTATTTAATTATTATCATCATTATTTAAGATCAGTAGGCAACAAACTCGTATCGCTAAACTAAATGAAAGGTGTTAGGAATTAATGAGATCATCAATTATCTCATAAGGGAAGTCAAAGCATTTTCTACATTCAAAAAGAAAACTACAAAGATTTAGAAGATCTTGACAGACTGATATGAAAAGTAATTCATGTCCACGGCAGAGTAGCCTTTGTGGAATTAATCTCATCTGATGGGGGTCTCAGCCAGAAGGAAAGTTCGGCCGTTCTGGAATTCAGACTTCAAATCAGAAGAAACTCCTATGGTAAGACACAATTAAATTGCGTTAAAAAAAATTATAACCTGTCACATGTTTATTTGCATACTTTCTCTTATGTAGGCACATGCTCATAAATCAAACAGTGTTGTGGTCATCACAGGAGACCACACTTCTCAAAAAAAAAAATAGGAATAACGTATTGATATCCTGGCTAAGTCAGGAGGCAGACTAGTTGGTAACATAGCAGTTTCAAAGTATTTTTACACTCTTTTATGAAACACGTTAGTCGTTCTATGTCTATAGAGTCATATTCACTGCATGTAAAAAAAAGTATGAAAGTGAAATCTCTGGCCCTATAAAGGTCATTGCAAAGGAGCATGGTGGGAGGGAGGGGAGGGAAATCAGAGGAAAAAGAGGAGAGCTCATAAAATGTAAGGTTTAAGGAATGACACTGGAATACATCCAAGATCAATCTCCATTCAATTTCATAATTTTTGGGACAAGCAGCAGGTCCTTCACACTGCATGGAGTAAGATCTCGAAATGCCAAGAACAACAGGCATAATTCTTTCAAGATCATTCCATCAGGATTCTGCAAACGAAAACAGATTGAAATATCTGAAAAAAAAGTTGCTGAAGAGAACAAAATTTTCACTTTTCTCCTCTCTCACCACCAAGTTGAATCTTCTTACCCCCCACCCCACAAAGACCTTCTAAAAGACAAGGAAAGAAGCTGGCAAGTGAACGCCTAGCTAATTCAGCTGGGTGAAAAACTGAACTGTTCATTGGTCATCTATTTAATATTTTATATGAGCTTCCCCAAGACTTTGTTGGTTCTCTTTATGTACTTCTACCATCAGAGGCTCCCTGATCTTGCAATATTAGCTAACAGTTGTGGTTTTACACTGCAATGTTTCTATTAGGCTGTCAGTGCACAGAGAAAATGAATACAACTCCCACCTGCAGCCACTGCTATTAATTTATGATGCAGGATTCACAAAACACCTCTGCTGCACCCCTGGATTCCCTGGGAGGCCTCTCGCCAAACATCTCCCGTTACATTCGGTCTCTGTGGTATCTCAGTGGGGCAGAACCAGGGCTGGCTTTAGGCACAGGCAAAGGCAGCAGTAGTCCAGAGTTGCAGATTGCTGGGGGGGGGGGGCAGCAAAAAAAAACCCACCCCAAATGAGGGTATTCATGCCCATACGCTGCTTTATGTCAGACGGCTGGAGGGCCAAATGGGCCACTACGGCCCCGAAGGGAGAGGTCTGGACGAGGCAGCAGCCTTTCCCGGCTCCAGCAGGAGATGCAGCCATCTCCCACTCCCATCTGCGGTGACAAAAATAATTTCTGCCTACACCACACAGAAATTTTGCACCGTCTCTGGTAGAACAGGACCTGTAAGTCCTCAAAGAAACAATCAAGGGACAACAGGACCCAAAAACATTAAGGAATATACATATTATAGCAGGTACAGATAAGACTGCTCTTACCTGGTTTCAGAACCCCATTTTGTTTATTTCCAGGAAGAGTTACCTATTATCAGATCCCCTGGCTTTTATGCCTTTTCTTAAAATTCCAGCTCATGGCAAAGAGATCCTCAAAACTCATTAGAAAAATGTTACTAATGAAAGTCTTCGAAGTTTTATTCAGTTATAGTTATGATCCCCCCCTCCAATTTTATACTCTTGTGATTTTCAAAGTTTGCCTTTTTTTAATCAGATTCATGATGCTCAACTGCATGACACTGTCCATACTGCAACAATTGTTAAAGGCTTACTTATATAAGTGATCAGAAAATGGAAGCAGCTAACCAGTCTATGTCACAAGTTTTAATGTAAGTTCAATTCTATTGCTTTCTTCCTTGAAAGTGAATTAGGAAAAAGGAAGCATGTTTTTCAGTCACGGACCTATTCTAACATTGAAGATGTCACGAAATCTACTTTCATTAAAGAAGGAACTTCATGACTTACAAGCTGTGACTGTGAAAACAAATACATGTTTGTCTTCCCTGTTTCTTGGTCTAGATAAGTTAATCCTATCCTATTCCTTTGTCAGTATTCTGAGACCATACACTATCATGGTATGCTTGTAGGATTAAATTTATAACCAGAAAATGCAAATAACCTCAGCAAGCTAATGGAAGTCAGCTAAAAGATATGCTAAAACAGTCAAATGAACATTCATTTAAAAAAAAAATTTTACTTGTAATACAAGGTGCTTGACAAAGTTTAATTAGGACCACAGCTGTGACCACACTTAATTTTCCATCTCACAATAACAGCTCTCAGAACTTTTCTGTCAAGGACACAGCTTGTCATGACTGGTGTCAGTCAACTGTTTTTGAGAATCAGGGAAAACTCAACAGGTGTTTTTGCGAAGAGCAGCGAGGAAAAAACAATTCAGATTAAAATTTAAAACTTTGCATTTTTGGCAACAAATAAAACATATGTATCTGTGAACATGGATAGTCCTTTTTAAAGAAGCTACAACGTATGGAAAAAAGATGTTCCAGTAGCGGAGAACTGAATTAGACTGTGCATAGAGCATCTGTTAATAGTTTAGCATATCTTTATAAAACATTAATTCCTCCTAGCATTACAGTGAGTAAAACATCACCTCAATCTGACAAAATTTAGGGTTTTATCTATGACAGCCTGCAGAAAAGCATTATTGAAACACCTCAAAACCAGAAGATGATTAATCATCCTTACCCAAGTTTAGTGCAAGACTCCACCGAACTCTCTTGTGTGGTCTATTTTGAGTAAATGAGCAGGTAAATGCAAGGGAATGGGGAGGCAGAGATTATTGCATTTTAAACACCCTGTTCCTGGAGTCCCATGATAAAAAAGATGGGATTCCTTCATTTTAAAAAGTCAGCAATATATAATGTCTACTGCATAGAAGCTTTCTAAGAAAGAACACTATACACTAGGGTCTTAAATACAAAAACACAAAATACAACTATGGCTAAAACCAGATGATTTTGAGTAGCTGGATTGGTAATACCAGAAAAACTACTTCAAAGTATGTGTAATAGGCTAAATTCCAGCAGCCCCAGGAGGAGTACTTCCAAAGCAGAAGAGGGGCACTTCCCCCACATGATCACTGGCTTACCGGAACACTCATGATTGAATTTTCTGTTTGAAACATAGAGGCAAGAAAACATGGTACAAGGGGAAGAGTCTAGCACAGGTTCCACCTGAGTATAGCAGAAACAAGGTGGCTATGCCAGAGGAGAGCATGCATGTGCATGTATATATGAAAAATACCTCTAGAACATGGAAACATTTTACATAGCATTGAAATTATGACCAATTTTCTCCGGCAGAAAGCTTTTTGCCTCAGTGGACGGAACACCTCCTGCAAATGCACTCCTGAATCCTCACTGTAGCGCTGTCCAAACCACCCCAAGAGCGGCCTGAGTTTACTCCTGGCTGCATCTGTTCTGCAGATGTGGTGCTGCCGCCTTTTACCCATCCTTGAGGGAACAGCATATGGATACCACAGTGTGAAATCCATTTTGTCCCACACGTTTTACTACCAGCTAAATATGCACTCCAACATTCCCATTTTATCTCAGTGAGGCGTGAACTTCAGTGACGGGCTAGGACCATATAAAAGTTATAAAAACATTGTTTTTCTCCTCATCATGCCCTTTCCCCTTTCCCACACCACCTCCCCCTGAAACAAAAGGAACGGAAGAGGAAGAAAACTATTGCTAACGTAAGTTACTCTTTAAAGAAAAAGCAAAGAAAGGCTAGGGAATGCAAAACTCACTTATCCATACAGTGAACAGATAATATCAGGTAGAACACTGTATTTACCTAATCAGACGAGCATTAATTGCACTTGTATGACTGACTCAGAATGACAGTTGTTTCCAAGCAGCTTTGTCATATGGCAAATTTACTCTTTTGCAGATGTTAAATTGAAAACCTCTTTACAATATCTTTGAACATCTATAACTTTTCCTTTGCACATTAAATAAAGGCAGTTTTAATGCAGCATTCCATCTGGTGTATTAATAGTAAAATCATACTTGTCTAAACACAACAGTTTTGGCTGATGCCTCAGTATCATTTTGTCCTGTTAAGAAGCTTATATGTTCTTGTTTTTCTGCCACGATCCAAAATACCTGCCAGACACTCTCCTAGTTCTCTTGGCCGTATTTTTTCATGAATGAACTCGCCAGTACATTTCAAGGTCATGTTTTGTTTTTAAATCACAAGCATAAAATTGTTTTAAATTTCCCACATCTCCCTTTACATACACAGAGGTTCTCTTTACTCCCTTTTCCCATATATATAATTTGGCAGGAGAGGGAGGGGAGTGTTTGTTTGGGGGGTTTTTTGGTTGGCTGGTTGGTTTTTACTTTTCCCATGCATCTGTTGTGGTTTTACTGAAAGTGCCAAACATTTAAGTAAATTGTGGAGCAGATCATTAGTAGTATTACAAGCTTACTGCTTACTTGTAGAGAAAAAAAATATGTAACCTGACATAATCTGAGTAATATCAGAAGACCTAAAAATGCATTTTTCTAATGAAAGGAAGGTGTATGCGCTCATCCACTCCCAGAGAAGTCTCTTCTCCATATCAGCTTGCTTCTTGAACAGTAAGCAATGTTTTGTTTTGATTTTTGCAGCTGAGTGAACTGTACTGATGGCTTCTGCCAATATAGAAAGCTCAGAGGAGGAACTGTAGTCTTAATATCATCATAATTAATTGGTACTCTAATTTACATCTTCTTAAGGGATTATAACAGGTCATTATATTTGATTAAAGACAAAGGAAAATATTTACGAAATTTTTAACGAAGCTTTCACATTTGCTGGTGAAAAACATAAGTTTTAACACTTTACAGTTTAGGATAACCGTATAACATCTGTTTGTTACAGTTAAAAGAGGGATCAGCAGTGGGGTGGAAAAAGCCCTTAATTACATCTTCAAGAAATGAAGCTGAGAAACAAAACAGTTGCTACTGCTTATTAAATATAGCTGCTCAGCTATATTAAATTAATTCCTTCGCACACTGCTTTCCACACCCTGGTTTATAGGTCTCTGATGATCCACAAGCTCAAAGCTAATGGTCTACAGGACCAGATCTGCGTTTAAGTGTTTTGAATTAAAAACTCAGCAGAAATACACACAGTCCTCCATGAAAAAGGCAAAGGCTAAACAGTGGCCCATTGGTACAGAAACCATGGGAACTACTGTCCCAGCATGACGTCAAAGGGCACCATGAAAAAATAAATATCAGTACCAATTTCAGCCGTTAGACTGACGTCAGGATCTTAGTCACTTCAATTTTAAGAAAGGATTGGGCTTTATATCAGGCATCCAGGACTACCTTTCCCAAACCACCTTAGTAATAGTAATACGCAACTTGTCTTGTGTCTCGTGCACCAGACTAATGGTTGGATACTGTCAAAGTCTCTTCAGGTCCAGTCAAACATGTGACTCAGAGTAACAAGCCAAGTATGTGAAAAGTTGTGCTGTTCATTATTGGCCACCACAAAAACTGTGATGAGACTAATGATGCTCAGTCATAACAAGCCCCCTTTCCTTCAGTTAGCTTTGCAGCAACCAAAACAAGTGCATTAGCTTTCAATCAGAGAAACATGAATCAACATCCAGCAAGCCACAGCTGTTAATTCATCACAAAATTTCAAAAGTAATCAGGTTATACCCAAGAGATTTAAGGGCATTACTTTTAAAACAGCCTGTAGTTTGCTCACACAGGTATAAAACAGAAAAATGCTTGCTAATCCATTTATTCAATCCATCTCGGCTGCCTTACTAAAAGAACTTTTGCCTGCTATGTTCATAGACCTTTACTTTGGTGTGACAGCCAGGAAAAATCTATAATCTATAATAAAGTCTTTCTCACTCGTGGAGATACATAACAACTCTTTTCTCTAGAAGTCCACAAAAGGACAGAATTGTCACTGGAATAGACAGTGAAGAAGCAGTTCACTTTCCTAAGAATAGCTAGAACAAGGATAAATTGAGTAAATCAGGAGCTGTGACTTTTTGCAGTAGTTTTTAAGCTTTGGTTTGCCACTTAAAAACCCAAAACAACGCACTTCCCCTGCCTCCCTAAAAACCACAAAAACAAAAGTACCCTCCAAACAGTACTGTAACTCTGCAGTCCTGCAATTCAGCTCCCTATTGCTCAATTAAAATCTGTCTTTAGATTTAAAAACAATTTGAGTTTTCTTCCGTAAAGCTCCAGGCAATGAGCTACCAAGTGCCAAACTGTTCTACTGATTCTTTGAGCAATAAGAGTCTTGTTACTAGCCAAAACAAGAACACAAAACCTACCACCAGAAGTGTATTCAAGGGTATTTCTAGGCCCAGACTTTCCAATTAGCTACTGCTGTTCCCAAAGAATTAATAAAAACATGTGAATTCATCTATGGAAGCTCAATGTCACACCAGCTCTTCCACAGGTTAGAAGAATGGAAACCAGAGTCCCTTACCCTGCTCGGTCAGTCCTCTTGCAGAATCTATGCATCTATTCTTGTGTTGATTTGTTGAATCCAATCATGGCATTAGGCAGCCACCTATTCCAAACCTCAGGCTGCAGTCACACCGTTCTCTACATTCTCATCCCAAAGCAATAATATCATTAGCAGCAACAGCAGGCAGCACCTTCTCAGGAAAATACTAGGGCTAAGTCCCAGATGGGCTGAGAGAGGTTTCCAACACATTTTTGCTTTAGTGGTTTTAGAGCTTCCAACAGGAGGACAAAGGGAGTTTTGGTGGCAGCGACACACCAGGAAACCAAGTCAGGTCTTGTTAAAGATCCATCTGTTCTCTGCCAGATCAGCAGGGAGTGCAGAGTCAGGGAAGTGCTGGTACAGCTTCTGCCTCTATTACATCTTCCCACACCCAACTGGAGTGAGCTGGTGAGAATCTCCAGGAACTTCAGAACCACTCCTTGCACCTCAAGATGGCACAGACTGGACTTGTGAGATTGGAAAAAAACAGCTTTTTTTAAACTTGAATTTTAGACCATGAAGTAGGACCATGCTCATTGACGCGTACAAACTACTTATCTGCAAGTTCATATCTTCAGTAAATATCATTTTTCCAACTCTAGGAACAATTCTCAGGGTTTGTTTTTCCTCTTTCAGTCATTCAGAATACCAAGATCCCCCAAATCCCCACTCCTGAAAGGGGATTTTTTTTTCCTTTCTTTGCTGATGATCCGATGATCTCCAATACGTTTTAAGGTTTATGTAAAAATCTCAACTTTTAGGTAAGACCAGCACAACATATCAGGTTCTCCTAACCCAAGAACTGCCTACACATTGTTGCAGTGAGCAATTTGGAATTTTGTTAACAGCTCAACATCTGTACCTTACCATGCCATTGCTACGGATGAATAACAAGAGGAGGAACACTCAAAGATTCTCCAAGACAATTTAAGAGAAACAAAAGTAAAAGAACAGAGGCTTTTTTCTTCAAAGTCTGAATAAGCTTTTGCAGATGAATAGCAATTGCTTGCATATTGCAAACACAAGAACCAATGAAAATAATTTTCAGTCTATTTGTATGCACCATAAATCAGCTAAATAATTCATAATTGAAAGACAGGACTTTATGCCATGAATTGCAAAGATTTTAACAAGTGAGTACTGCACCACCGTGAGTATCAGAACCTTAGAGCTTGCTCTCACTTCCCAACAGTCAGTGGTGAAGAAAGAGTTAAGACCCAGGACTGTTACTTTTAGCCATTAGAATACGTTCCCTACTAATCTCCCTTTTGCTTCTAAATATTTTTTTCAATAGTGTTGATTGCTCCAAGGCTCCTATCTGCAAAACTCTAATGAAACTACAAGAAGCATTTAAGCTTAAGGTTGAATTATCAAGTATTTTCAGGATATAGAAAGCAGGAAACAGCAACACATTATGTAATTCAACCATTATATACTGCCATAATAAATATTTAGAAATTCCAAGACTCTCTAAAGAAGCCTTTCGTGCACAGTATCAGCATTCATCCCTTCAGGGTGTAACATGCAGACTGCTTCTCCACAGGGAGTTTTATCTTATTTCATTTTCGTACTGCATTCCACCTCTATGTCGCCAACCAAATTGTTTCCTGTTTTATTGTACAGAAGACCAAGAAAATGTTTAGTAGCCACTATCTACTTTTAATGCATACTGATGAAATTACCTAGGGCATCTAATATATCTACTGTTATTTAACTGTAGGAAGTCAACAGGGTCACGGAAGGTCCAAAATACCGAATTTTTACACCTAAATTTTATGCCTAATATTTAAAAATACTTTAACATGTAGCAGAATTGCTTCATTTCCAAAGTAAAAACTTTGTATTTATGTTTTTATGGGTATCGAATGCTTTGCTCACTTAAGAAGAGGGAGTGTCACATAATTCAGAAGGTACTTTATTTTGTCTTTCAAGAACAACATTGCAGCCTCGGCTACATTACAACAATGTGTAATTATTATGAACACTAGCACAATCTTCTCCTTCTGAAAAGGGACAGTTTCTCTAATTAGATATCATGAAGCACATTTTTTACGGAAAAAAAAAATTTCCAGTTTTTAAAAGAGTTATTATCAAAATAATAATTTTGTTTTAAAAATTTCTCTAGCCTCACTTATAAGACATCAAATCTGAAGTAAAAGTGTATTAAAAAAACCCCTGAGTTAAATTGTAATAAACTGAGTTACAAAGGCTTCCCACATCCTAACACAGTTTACTAGACCAAAAAGAGGACTAGAAGTGAAATATATTAGCTCCTGAAATCTGCAATATCAATGCTATACAAATGCAGTGACCAACAAAGCTTTAAACAGCAGTAACTTGTGGTTTTGATACGTGTGATTCACAAATAGCCAACAATGAACATGTGAACCCGTAGCTCTTTCTAAACGGCATATTAGTTAGCCCGTTACTCAAAGGTGCAATGGAAATAACAGCCCTCAGTGCAAAGAGGCCTTAAACAAGCTCACGCCTACTCTGCATTAGAGATACCTACAGCTGAAAGCATTATTCTTATGTCTATGCTTCCGAGAAGAGTCCCTATCATCTCAACTGCTTGAATTAGTAGTTACTATCGGTACACTAAACAAAACAACGTCACTGCCTAAAAAAACAACTAACGTATTGTTTTCTATTCAAACAACGTAGATCAGTTCCCCTGCTGATGCTGTGGTGAGAGGAAGGGAAGAAACCATCCTTTCCTCCTCCTGTCAAAGGATCAGGCTCTGGCTATGATCAGAAACACACCAAGCAGAGCGCTGATCTGACCAGATACATCAAGTGCTATACGCACCTGTAACTCCAATGGAGAAGTACATTGTTGTCCTAGGCAGAAAAAAAGTCAACATAAAAGTTGGAGCAATAAAAAAATCTTTTTTTTTTTTTTAAATAAAACCAAAAAACCAGCAATCTTCGCGAGCTTGGGGTACAGCCACATCATGACTGGACCGTGCTAATAATAGTGCCTGACACAGTAAAAACAGTTATCACATTGCAAAGTCTGAATTATTCCCACAGAAGACAACACTTGAAAAATCCTAAAGCATTTATTTTTCCAGAGCAGTTTTATAAACACAACCTAGTCATTAGAATATGCAAGTATACTGTATAAAGTGACGCACGCAATACTTATCACGACTAAATGGCTGTAACACATACATTCTGGTGGGGAAGCATGTGCACTTCTGAGACCAGCTCATCTTTGAATCTCTACACTGCAGCTCATGCTTTGAAGTAGGAAACCATAAATGGAACTTGTTGCTTTCTTCACTTCACGTACAAGATGAAAGGTCCTTACAAAACACACATAGGATACCACAACAACAGATCTTACAATAAAGGCAGTAACTCAGAGGAGCTACAGTCCTTGCTCCGTGGAACTTCATATCTGTATTAGAGGCACAGTCCAAAGGGACAACCCACGCACCATCCTACCTTCTTGATGCAGTAAAACTCTGCCACTTTTCACTATGGAAATAAAGCCGTTCCTTAAAAGGAAGATGGATACTCTCCATTGCAGAATTTTGTTTTAAATGAGCTAGCTCAGGGAACAGCAGCATCTTAGCTAGAGATGCACTGGAAGACGCTTCAAAAGTGTGGGTCTCTGGAAGGATTTGAAAAAAGTTAGACATATAGATTAGAAGAGAGGAGGTTCTGGTTTTAAAGATTATTATGCATGAAGGCACTCCTGGTTTGGGGGTAAAAGGATAGAAAGGCAGTTTGTATCCACTGTCAGCTGCTCAGTAAAGATCTTAACTCATCACAGGTGAAGCAGGATGGTGGTTTGTAGGTGGTGAAACAGCCTGAGGGCAAGTAAACAATTTACACCCAACGTGTTTTCAGCTTTCTGAGAGACATACTGTTACAATTATTTTTTTTTAAATTAAAGATTTTACAATTCTTTTCATAGGTAGAGAATGAAAAACTCTAAGCTACACTAAATCCAGTGGTATTTAACCAGGAATTATGCAGTAGACCTTCCCACTTACAAACTTTAATATTAAAGTCATTTAAAGACAAAAAAGCAAAATGAAGAATATGTAATTTTACATGTAGGTTCTTATTTAAAAAAAAAACACCAACAAAAAACCAAAACAAACAAACAAACAAAAAACAGAAAAACACTATTCCTGTACTACTCCACAGGAGGTTTTTGTTTGTTTTAAATATAAAGCCAAAATCAGTGTAGTAGTATTACAGCACACAGGCTGTGTTACAAGTCGTAGAAGGGACTGAAGCAACAGTCTACTCAGGTACTAACACCAGCTGCGTAGCACACAAGTTTCTGCATGCTTGGGATCTTCCTCTTCTGAGCAACACCTGAGAAACATACAGAAAAATAATTCCATAATCTTCTATAACACTAACAATGCATCCTAAAAAAAAAAAAAGATTCCTCTGTGGCACCTATAGTATTTAAACAAATCTGGAGTACCTGAAGATGTCCCTGCTCATTTCAGGGGGGTTGGACTAAATGATCTTTAAAGGTCCCTTCCAACCCAAACCTTTCTATGATTCTATGATTTTATTTAATGCACAACCAATAGCCTCCTCCCTGCTTTCCCTCCATGCACACACCTACATACATACATACAATTGGACTTTCCTGACCAGGGGACTACACTAGCCTACAGCCACCTTTTATTTAGGTTTGACAGAAATGCACAAATTTATTCATTTTAAAAATTGAATTTAATTCAAAAATTTGGTTCTTAAAGTAGCCTGAAGAATACTTCTCTTCCAGTAACAAATACCATAGCCTAGCATCTGACTCTTGCTAAGTACTGTACCTCTGCACTGATGGTCTACAGGCACACAGCTGTCATGGAGTTCATCTTGTGAAAGGTGAGGTTCATCACTCCAGCACCTGGGATGAAGCCCAGATATGCCATTAGTAAACGAGACAAATACTCTCAGAGTTGACTTGGTACGAAAAGGGAGATCTGGCTCAGGTGACCTGAGGGTGAAGGCACTCATAGCATAACTGACTGTATTGATGAGAATTATACCTGCTTCAGCTTTTGCACACTATGTGGTCACGTAGTGATAGTGAGCCATGGCCACAAATCACTGTAACCAAGTTTGTGCCTGTGAAACACTGCACAATTTACTGCTGCAACAAAAACCAGACTTTTTTAATGTTCACAGTCTGACAGAGGACAAATACCCTGAAAAAAGTATTCTCCATCATCTTTTAACCATCCTACTTTTGCCAATCTTTAGCTGGAAGCTGATTTTGACTAGATACATAAAGCTGAAGGATGGTGCTGTTTACATTTGCCAGTTGCTTGGGTTTTTTTTGCATGTGGGCTAGTACTTCTACCTGTATTATCTCACAAGCCCCTGCAACCCATTCAGATGGATGCCAAATGGCAAAGGCAGAAACCTAAGCTGTGGAGGACTCCATGTAAATATGAGAGTTACATATATATTTGGGTTTGGATTAAAAAAGACTGACATGAGGCATTAGCTCTGGAGAGTGTCCGTTTACCTTTAAAATCACCTTGCTGGTGACAGAATTTAGTGATCAACCATATCGAGGAAAAAGTATAGCAGGATGCTGATGGGGGTTTTGTGCATGACACCACCGCTCAAAAAGCATCACCCCTACACTAAGCTTTGTTTTGATGCTTGCAGGGATTTGTTTATTTATTATTTTTAAAAAGTTGAGGTCCAGACACCCACTTTTAGTCCTAAGTGTGACATAATGGAACATTTTCCTAACTTGGTCAGAGGGGAAGGAGTGTGTGGAAAATCAGTTTCTCTGTCAAAGTGGAGGCACATGCGTGTGGCAGATGATGATGTTCTTTTCCAAATTTTACCATATACTAGCGTCATACTGTTTAACACGCAGACAAATAGGTGGCTTCCCCCCCCGCCATGTGTATCCTATATTCCCCTTCCCACTAAGGAAGGCAGACCTGCAAAACTATCCCAAAGCAAGAGTAGGCTGCTACAGATCACTGAGCTTTCAGTATCTGTATATTTTGTATTTTTACATCTTATTATTGTTGTAGATAGTTGTATCCACTAGTCCCCCTGGGATAAGGTTTGGCCTATTTTTCAAGAGCAACTTGAAGATTAGGAGGTGGGAACAGATGGTTTTAGTCAAAGGCTTTTAAATCAGTTCCAAAGTGTAATATTTTCACACACTCCCCATGCTTACCACCCATCCAAAAAAAAAAAAAAGGGAAAAAAAAAAAAGAAAAGAAAAAACCTTAAATCAAAAAGTGACCGAAAAGGAGAAAAAAGATGAAACAGACTAATTTATTCAGTCTGGCTTTTGTACTTTAACTTGATAAGTTTTAATAAGTAATGAAACACCCAATCTACTACACTTGTACTATTATCATTACATTTAGCACATGACGTGACAAATACTTGAAATCTTTAGCATTATTAATATATGGAAAATAGCTTTGATGGCATTCCAAGTAATTAATCTGTGCCACACAATGCAACTAAGTGTTATAATAATGCAGTTCAACATGCATAAAATGTGGTATCTAAGAATAACAATTTAATAAACAGTTAACAGCACTCTCTTCTGCTATCCTATCTGTTAATAATTTCATGCGCCTTCTGTATAACAGTTTCCCACATAGTGCTATAAAGAAACAAACCAGGGAAAAGCAAAAGTCAGGAACTACAATACATCTGATTAATAGTCAAAAACAACAGTGCAGATAGTATAGCCTCCAGATTTCATTGCCTGTCAGGCAAGCAATTTCTCACTTTAAACACAGCATTTTAAAAATAATTACAATATGTTTCTATGTTAAGAGAAATACAGTAATTAGAACCCTGCAGGAGAACTACCATTTTACAAAGATCCTTTAAATCAGAGTCATTGACAAAATAACTATCTCTCTATTGCCCCCACATTTTCAATCACAATTTCTAAAGCAAAGGTTTTTAAAACTAGTTCTAAATATTACAGAACAGAATGGACAAATACACTAATACATGTACTAATAACAATTTCAGTAAAGGAAACAAAGTGTGGGCAGGCCACCATAGACTGTCAGGGGGAAAAAAAAAAATCTATACACTTAAGTTTCCCCTTATTTATAGGTTATGCTTACAAATAAGCACATCTGTGCTTAATTTTTAAAATGCATCCACTTGCATGGCAAACATTTTTAACTACAATTTTATAACATACTGACAAAAATGATAACTTAAATGAGCAGATTTAATTTAGCAAGTATATAGTTTCTGATTTTATGCAAATCTAATCCGGTCGTACAGATTGCTTTATATAGACTGAAAGCTAAAGAAAGCAAAATATTAGCACTAATTCATGAAGATCAAGAACCTACAGACACCACAAATGCTGCGCAAACAGCAGTCCAATGAAAGCAAAGAAAAAACACGTTAGAAAACTTTGTCTGAAGTGAGGTGTCTAACAATGTATTAGTGGAAGTGAATCGAAGATATATTTCCTCTTAACTGCTTCATTTAAATTATGTTCTAACATTACAGCATGATACTGCCATCCAGAAGAGATGTTATAACCACAGCAGAGCCCACTTAAGGTTTAGAAGATGCATGAAGTAGCCGCCTCTGTGCTGGAGGTCTTGGAAAATATATTCAATACAGCAGGTAGAGATTAATACACAAATGAACTGAACGGCACCTAAGCAAAGGTCTAGCGACAGCCAGGTTACCACACACCCATGTGCACCTTGGGATCTTCTTTTCAAACTCGTAGGCATAGTGAATGAAAGCCACTTCAAGAAGTTTAAAAATTATTTGTGAAGTTTTTATTCATAACATTTAATTACATTATGGAAAAAGTTCCTCTTCAAATATTAAAGACAAAATGTTCATCCTTCCACACCCCACATAAAACCAGAAGTGCCTGCCTACTTAAAAAAAATCCAACCATAAATTAAAATTTAAGCTACATTTAATTAAGGTTCAATTGCTTCCTTGCCTTGAAACGTAATTATATTTTCAATATATTGTTCTTGTGACCTTTAAATCTTCAAATTATTTACACTCCATGGCATTAGAAAGCCACACGTTTCACTTTGTTAGCAGTGCAGTTTGTGAACATGTTAACATCTAACAGTAAATATGCACATGTAACATGTCATTAAGAAAGATACCCCTCCTGTAAAAATGTTAATATTTGCTTACAGAAGCAAAGTCAACTTTAATCTATACTTGCTGACAGAAAGGGTAATATATTGCAGACAATTCTGTTTTATCCATGGGTCTCACTGTATTAAACTTTCTCCTCCTCCCCCCTACTCTTTTGTTTTGTTTTAAAGCAAACCGTTCTTGGATTAAAAATATTTCAGCTTTATTAAGGAAACCACAGAATCAATGGAAAGACTGCCCTGCGAATGAGGACAGGTTTTCATGCCAGATAGTGTTACATGTATTTTTCAACCATTAAATTGCAACAATATTACTGTTCTTAGATTACTAAATCTACACTGACACTATTGATCAGTTGCATGTCATTATTGTGAAATTTTGACTTCAATATGACTTGATGCTAATCATCAGATTTCCAATTATTTATTTTAAGTTGAAGCATTGGAGAGAAATTTCAAGTCATTTACTTTGATTTATTTAGTATAAATAAAGAATACCCTACACTAATATTTATAGAGGAATTCTAGTTCAGTACCTTAACCACAAATGTAAGGCAACGAATTACAAGTAATAAACTACTTACACAATTTAAACAAGGTTAACAGTATGCAATTCTCCAAAAACTAGCCAAAGTTTTGGTCTTCAACTGACTGTATGGCATTCTTTTAAACCTTAATTAGTATCCACCGTTCACAGTCCAACTTTCTAATGCATATTTCTCATCACTGTACACTATTTAATAAAAATAACGCAGCAACAAATATAGTAACACTATAAAACGCAATGACTCACTGGAATTTGCAACATTCAGTAATGATACTCTGATACACCTAAATGCGACAAGACAAAAAATGCACACCACCTAGAAATAGCGACATCTGAACAAAGACCAAGTATTAGACACAGAACAGTAACAAAAACCTGCAGGCATGAAATACTCGCAAGCACTGTAGAGAATCCCTTCCAGTGACTTGAGTGGCCTTTGGATCAGACCTCATGACAAGTCAATCAGTCCCATTTTCTTTCATTAAAATTATTGCAACCAGCTTCAGGAAAATCTAGTACATGAAAAAAACCTGAGAGGTTTTTAGAGAATTTCTTGTGTAGTATATTTGAAAAGAATTCTCATTTATCAGCTATTTACATACCATATTGCTTCAATTAAGTTGTACTTTTTGAAATCTGCAGGAAGAATTATATACCGTTTTATTTCAGATAAAACTTGCAAGGACTGCTACTATAATTAACGTTTATACATGGAAGAGATTACAGTATAGATCAATATCATAAATAATTAGCATCTTACATTATCCTCAATGCAATTTTTAGTCTCTATTTTTTCAGTAGAATTGGCATTTTAGATAATGTGGTTTTAGTAAACTAACCGAATCTTTTACTAGCTCCATAGTCTCAGGTGTGCTGAATGTATGCAATGTTTTCAGGAGCATTTTTTAGAGCTTTGCAATTAAATTTTACTGCCCAGCTAACTAAATACATAGGTTGCATATGCCTTGTAATTAAAATACATCATTTCTGGAGGATGTTCTTTGCCACAGTGGAGTTTTAGAGACAAGTCAAAGGAAAAATATTACACCAACATAAAATTAGAAAAGCTCCACAGAACTCACAGCTTGTTACACAAACACACACACAAAGCTTTAAAAAAAAAAATCAAGAATATTAAGCATATTAAAATCTTAAAAGCAATTCTTCAAACTTCTAGCATCCTTTAATTTGTTTTTACATCCTTGTTTGATGCTGTATCCTTTGTTCTGATGCTATGCCAGTGAAATTGCATCACCATGAAGCAATATTATGCAAGAATGTCTGGCTAAAATTAAAATGCTATTTCTCAGCATCACATAGTTACAGGAAAAATGCAGTTCAGGCATTCACAATGCAATTATGCAAGCCATTATATTCAGTAAATACTTAATGAAAAAATAAGGTAATGGAAAGCTAGTATGGATAGCTGTATAGGAAGATAAACCACCAGACTGCTCCTCCTGCTGCTCTAACCACACTGTGAGTCCAAGTCTATTGCCAAAGATGCTCAATACAGCTCCACTTCAAAAAAGTCAGAGCGATAAAAACTAATAGAAGTTGAGGAGTTCTTCATGCAATGGCAGACAGTACTGAGTTTTAAAAAAGTTTTTTCAAACAATCCTGTTATGCAAAACATACCTAACTTCTCTGCAAAACAAGTTGCATGTTAGGGCCCAAACACCGATAAAGATGTGCTCTCTTCTCCAGACCCAAGTGTTTGGTACAAGCAGGGAACGCTCAGTTGTTCTTAAGTTATAGCTCTTCATCATCTCTGAAGAGAACCGAGAGATTTCCTGAATAACTGTTTTCTGCCTGCTAAAATATAACACAGCAGCATCGCAATAAGATTAAACTGCAGCAACACTATTTAAACCAATCTGATTCCTAATTCAGATGGATTATCAATAAATACCAGATGTACAATGTTTACAAAGTAAACAATCATCTCATTCACAGGAGACACTCAGTTAAGATGCAATATTCTATAGATTCCCTCAAGATCATTGCTATAAACAAAAATGAACACAACATCAAGTGATCCTAAACACCCCAAAATGACAACTTACATTTTTTCCTAACCGATATATTTTTCAACATGGCTAAGTTGAGCAACTATGTCTATTCCCAACAGCCACAAAATTTATTGACACTAATGAAGTAGCAAAAAAAAAAATCTCATTACAGTTTGGAACTCATAAACAAATTATGTTTCATCTTCAATTTCTAAAATGTTCACGGAAAAATAGAAACTTGTGTCCAGGGACTATTGTAACAGTGGAATTAATCCCTGCTGATATAAATGTGTCCTGTCGCTCCTGACCACACAGCCGTTCTAAATCATAGGTTCTGTGAGCTTAAGTGTGCACGTCTCGCTGCAACAGTTCTTTTGACAGAAATGTTTTGTGTGCTTTAAGTTATCTCTATGCGGGTTTACGCTCTAAGAAAATAAAGCAAAACCATTTTTATCGCAGCAAATATTTTATTTCTCGTTTTGCATGCCTGTAAAACACACCAACTAGCTTTAAGACGCACAGTGCATTTCTTCCACAGATGAAGGAAGTCGAGAGGATACACATACATTTTTAAAGCTGCATAAACCACAAAGCCAAACTTACACAGAACAAAGAACAAATCTAGCATTACTCAGCAAGAAGACTAGAAACATGCACGCACACATACACCCCAGCAGTCCTAATAATCCTAAAGGAAAAAAAAGAAATACTGCTTTGTTATGCAAATATACCATTTCAAAATTGAGAAAATTAAATGATGTCATTCAAGCTAATATCCTTACCTCAATGGAAAAAAGGCAAGAGACAACAACAACCCTCCCTCCCCACCAACCCCCCTCGCAAACATTTATTTCAGTGAGGTTTGGCTTAAATAGGAGTCTGTAGCACTTAGCCCCAAGAAGAATTACAGAGAGAGTTTTGGAACCACTTATTTGAAAAAGTTAGTATTTGTTCTGCCAGCCTAATTTATCTGAATAATCAATGCAATGCATGCATTATTACTTATTCACAGACTTTTCATAGATTCCATTTCTAGTGTTTAGAACAGCAACTTACTAAATGGTTTCTAAAAATATAAAAACACAACCATGTTATTTCTTCCAAGAATTTAATACGCCTCCACAGAAGTGTGTTCAGAGGCACAATAAAAATTTTAAAACATGATATACCAAATTAATTTAATACTTAGCAAAAGAAAAAAATGGATTAAGATAGCTTCATATTATTACCCACCCAACAAATCACATGCATTTTCTTCATTAATAGCAGTGCTTTACTAGTGTTCAAATAGCAGATATTGCATATAATTGTTATATCAACATTTTTCTTAAAATTGTCACTTTCATTTTAAGACATTAAATAAAAATTAAAAAACCCCAACCAAAACACATGTAGACCTACTCATCCAGCTGCATGAACAGTAATTTAACCATAAAGAAAAAGCTCCAGAAGTCAGAGCTATTATATTAGCACTTTCTATAGTGTGTGACGAACGATACTGAAAATCACCTACACTCCCGTAGACCTGCGTTTCCCTCTGGTCTCAGTAAATCGTAGCAGCTAGCATGAGTTGCAAGATTCAAAGTGAATCAAATATGCTTTTCTTTAAACCTGTAAGAAATAAATTACACGGTGGTTTGGTTTTCTTACTAGCCTGCTGAAGGGGGTGGATAGATCACTAAAATACCAAATCTGAGAAAAAGAAACATTATATGAGAAACAAGTTGTTATCAAAATAGAAACCTGCCAGGTATCACCAAGTTGTTGTAACAATTTTTCAGGCAACTGAGTTAAGAAGCATTCGTTTACAGAAAGTAAATCCCTACCGAGGTTCATCAGAAATACAAATGGTAAAGCTAATGCTCAGCCAGGATGGTTGCACTCAGAGCTGCAAAAGAAATAAAATGTTTTGTAACTTTAAGATAGCACCCCATATTGACTTTTCCGGCCTTGACATAATTTCTAGACTACTTTAGTCACACTATAATAATAATTTCTCAACTTCTTTTCTATTCTCCTACTATGATATCTTAAAATCCCAGGGCTTGAGCAATCATTGACATCAAAGCCTTCAATTCCACTTTTTATTTTGGGATCGTCCTACTACAAAATTCTAGATGCAGATGAGCATACAATAAAATATGTTAATGCCTATATGACTGCAGCTATTTTGCAGCCATTAATTTTGTACTTAATAAATACTAAGTCAAACACTGTACTACTTTTATTAATCAAACACTTCTAGAGACAGATCTGCAGCTTGACTCATTTTAACAGCAAATCTAATTTTGGGGATCAGAGCAGAACAGACTGCAGCTCTTTTTCTAAAAACACTGACATTTGAGCAAACCTTACCAAAGAATGCTTGCCTGATTGAGGACTGACATTTCCTTTCTCTAACTCGCTTAACTAAAAAATAGGCATTCTGGCCAACTCCTACAGTACCCCAAGGCAGCTGTATATCACTTTCAGTTGCAACTTGTGAATACTTTCTTTTTCTTTCTGTCTCTTTATTTTGACATGCATATTATGTTAGCTGATTTCAATCATGTTGCATGAGTGGATGACATACCTTAAAAGATTAAGTTTTGCCACCTGGGACTATTCCAGAAATTCAGTACTTTATAGCATCTCATACCCTTCTTCATCCTCTATGCGCTTGCATTATCAATAGTAGCTTTCTTTCCTATTTTATGCCTAATGACAAGTTGTTCAAGGCTGCAGTTGATACAAGTCAGCTTGAAGTGTCATTCCCCTCTCATTCCCATTACAGGATGGAGCTGCTCCATTGTGTACAACGCTCTGCTGCCATCTATTTGACACAAGAAATACAACGCTGCGAATGCCGCAACTGGTTTTGCCTTCCCTTTCCCCCAGCTTTCTCATCCCCTGCAGCAGCTGTTAGAAGAAAACTACCAGGGAAGTTTTTGATCACCCCTCCCCACTCACGCCCAGATGCAGAAATCACTTCAGCAATTACTTTTGCACTTAAAAATAGCTACAATTTCAGTAGAGATTTGCTTACTGAAAATGAAAATAGAATCATATAATAAACCACTCCTCTAAAAAGGGAATCCAATTTAACAGCCTTCTTCCATTTATAACCTCAAACAAGAGGCCAGTTCTAAAGTTTGCTTTAAAGCAATTATTTTAAAATTCGTAATTTAATTATGTAGCAACAGAGCTCACTGAGGGCTTGATTTCAATAGCTATCCAGACTTAACTGGGGCCACGGCATTGAACGAACACGGATTCGCCGGCCGGCCGCCTTCACTACACCAGACTTAAAATTCAGAAGTCAGTTAGGAAGTCAATTTACAGGGCCTTAATGCAGAAACCACACACAAAGCATGAGATGAAGGAGGTGGTACTTTATCCGTCATCGGGGTCACAAAGATAAACACCACTTCATTCATCACAGCGTTCAGCCTGCTTTGTATGCGACTGCACAACGCAGGAATAGCAGCTAAAAAAAAGTCCCTAACTTGCATTTGTAAAACATCATGCAAGAGACACCCACTGAAGCTGCAAAAAACTCAAAAGGAATCTATAATCTTCAGTTACAGATTCATGACAGCGTACATTCTGCTCTTTAATTACCAAGCCATATGGAAAAGTCCTGTTTCAGGGCTCAGTCTGGTCCTTTTCACGTCCCTGATTAAGTACTCAAATACTTTGGTTTTTTACATGGTTGCTTTCCAGATACACTTAAGTAACATATTGGTAGAAACGTGCTTCAGCATTTACCCTGGAAATGATCCATAAGAAAAAACAACAAAATGAAAGATTAAAAAAAAGCAAAAATGTAGCAAGTTATTCACACAAACTATAAATAAGGTCACTGTGATCCCAAAAGCATATGAACTCTTGTGTATTTTTCTACAGAGGGGGAAAAAAATACCTTACCTCAGAGCAAGGGTAGGGAGAAAGGGAGGGGTTTTGTTGAGGGAGGGAGGGGGCAGGAAAGGAGAAAATGAGAGAGGTGGAATAGGAGGGCACAGAGGCAATACCAGCCTGCAGCAGAAGTCATGAGAGATCTTCCGTGGTACTAAAACGTACCATAATACCTTCATTTTCTCATTGGCATTGACATAAATAGTACTCGGTTTGGGGAACAATTTGTTAATGCTTCTATTTGCTAATACATACTAGTACCACTGAGTGCATTGTTCCATTGTTCTTTTTATGTATTCATAACATTTGCAGCCATAAAACATACATTTAACTATTAAAGTTAATCTGTTTAATAAAATTAATAGTGCACTAAGTTCCTTAGTAACACTTGGTTTTAAATCTATTTAGTCTGACAATACAAGCTGCAATTACGAAGATTGTGTAAAGTTGCCATAAATACTTAGTGGACCAAGTGAAGAGACATACAAAATTCCAATTGCTAGCTATTACTGGAATTACCTTTCTTTCCCGGCCACACACAAAATCTGTTTGAACAGGTACTGCAAGTATTATATTAAAAAAATGGCCCAGAAAAATTCAAGTGTAAAACTACTTAAAACCTGATTGCTTAAAAGGAATTAGATTACTTAAAGAGTTTAAGCTACACGCAGAAGAACAACATATATAAGCATTTGAACGAAACACTTGAGAGGCTTATTCTGCCCTCTGGTGCGCTCCATCCCACAAGGACACAGCTCAAAACCCAGGAAAGCATCCGAGCAACTCCGACAGCCTGAAGTTAAAGGAGTTAAAGGGTGTGCTGAGCTACATTAAGACTATTCAGCACCTTACAGGATCATACCCTGGATGATACCAGCATGAAAAAAAGCAGTAAAGCATTCTGCAGGATAGAAGGTAGCCCAGCTAATTTTTATTCCTTTGTATTTACGGCAGAAAGCCGAGTTGCCCTGGCTAAGGATCAAGACACCATCACGTAAAGCACTGTGCAAATACAGAATTTGCTGGTTTGCATAACCATTTTCTAGTGAGGTGGTGTTACAAGCTGCCACCACCAGTAAACAGATGACAGGAGACGGACAGGTACCCAAGCACGCTACAGAACACGGTACTACAGGCCCATGCAGGTACCCTATGCTAATCAGAGGTACCCCAGGGCAGTAGTTTCTATATTTATAGCCTTATTATAGCACAAATCAAGTTTAGAAACTCACTTTTTGGCTAATAAAATGAACTGCCATACATGCCAAATTAGAAGTAATTTGATATCATCTTGAGACAATAAAATATTCTATAAAGCACAACTATAAAATTCTCTAACTCCATAAAATTAAGGTCTGTTAGGCTTATTTTTGCCTATGAATAAGTCTTACTACATCTCTACAACAGAGTGCTGCTAATATTCTTTACAATTAACTAGACTAGATCTTGTTACACTGAACTGCCAAAACTGCTTGTTTTATAAAACACATGTACAAAAAAAATCCATTGATTTTCTCAGAAACTGTGAGCTTCTGTGACAATCACTACAAGCTTAAAATCTATGCAATAATATAACAGCACAACAATGCATACTGAGGGATAAGAACCACAAGGTACAGTACAAAAACATTTATTATGCAAGCTGTAATGCACAATTCTAAGCCCTGTTACTAATGCAATAATGGAAAAGCTTTACAATTAATTCTTTGAATTATTTAGCCTGCAGTTTCATATAAGCAAGATTGTATCGAAATAAAAAAAAAAAACAACTTTCGTCATGAGGAAGCATTGCAGGATCGGAACCAAACTGGGTAAGTACACAGTTAGCATGTAAGTAGCATCATTAAGATTACTGATTGGTATTTATGTGTGATAAAAAAATCTACCCTACAAACTAGCAGGAAACATTCCTGTTTAACACATGGACTACAATACCAAAACACATCTCCAGTGCAAAAGAACTATTTTCAGAACTAATCTACCAAACAGACAATGGCAGCAATCACTAGAAGCTAATTTACTTCAGTGTTATTGAGATGGTTAAAGCCAAGGCAAACCAAATTGAAGGGGTTTCAAAATAAGGATCCTAATAGAGAGCTGTTCTGTAAGGAGGGCACATTCCCCAATCTGGCTATTGAATGGCACGAGGACAGACCTTGAAAGGATCCCAGAACTCAACAAGCAGGAGACTTTAGTTCTGGGCTAAGTTATTTAATCTTGTGCCTTGACTTTCCTCATAGCTAAGTACTCACTGGATACCTGCAGTGGAAGTACCTTCTTCATATGAGACTGCCTCAGGGTGACACCATCCTCTCCCACACAGACCTTCTCATAGACGATTTTCAACTATGCTAACTGCACGGATAGAAAGGGGATGAGGGAAGGAGACTGCCCCTAAAACATCACTGATAAAACCTGCAGGAGAAAGTCAGCAATAGGCATCTTTAATTATTTGATTCACTTGTGTCCAAAACAGAAGGATGCCACCTTCCATGCCATAACCCAAACACTGCCTTCCTCACCATGAAGTTGCACAGCACCATCTCCCCCCAGCAATTGTTTATAACCACAAATACAACTGCAGGAAGAAGCATCCCATAAAAGACTATGGTGGGAAATGAAAAAGACCTGTTTCCCATAGGGTTTATGCTCCTCAGACCAGGAGGAGTCCAGGGATGCAAACAGGCTTTACAATATGACGTAGTAATAGATAAGGCTTTCTTCAGATAACGGGAAGAAACCTCAAATTCATAGATCCTGGTCCTCGTGAGGGACTTTCACCATCCTGATATCTGCTGTAGGGACAACAGCAGGGCACATGCAAGCCAGAAGGTTTCTGGTGTGCATTGATAACCCCCTGACACGAATGACTGAACAGCACACAAGGGGAAATGCTATGAACATCCGATTCCTACAGTCAAGGAAGAACTGGTCAGGGCAGCCTTAGCTGCAGTGATCATGAGATGATGGAGTTCAGGATCCTGAGAGAAAGAAGCAAGACAAAAAAGCAGGACCACAATCCTGGACTTCAAGAGAGCAGACTTTTGCCTGTTCGGGGATCTGCTTGGTAGAGTACCATGGGATACAGCCCTGGAGAGAAGAGGAGTCCACAAGAGCTGGCTGATTTTCAAAGATCTCCTCCTCCAAGCTTAAGAATGGTCCATCCTGACAGCACGAAATCAAGCAAAGGTGACAGGAGGCCTGCATGAGAATTAGGAGCTCCTGACCCAACCGAAAAAAGGAAATGTATAAGAAGTGGAAGCATGCACAGGTAACCCAGGAGGAATACAAAGAGACTGCTCAAGTAGGCAGGTATAGAGGTAGAAAAACCAAAGCCCATCTGGATTTGAATGTGGTGAGGGACATGAAGGGCAGCAAAAAGAGCTTCTACAGGTTTATCAGCAGCAAAAAGATGATCAGTGAAAATGTGGGCCTGCTGCTGAACAGAGCAGGCAACCTGGTGACAAAGGACACTGAAAAGGCCCAGGTATCCCACATCCTCTTCACCTCTGTCTTCACTAGTAAGGCTGATGTTAAGAAATCACAGGTCCCTGAGACCCATGAGAAAGTCTGGAGCAATTTACCCGTGGTAGAAGATGATCAGGGAACATTTATACAAACCGGACACACATCATAAGATCTGGTGGGATGCATCCACGAGTGCTGAAGAAGTTGGCTGATGCCATTGTGAAGCCACTCTAGAAAGGTCATGGCAATCAGGGAAGCTTCCTGACAACTAGAAGAAAGGAGATGTCACTGCCGTCTTCAAGAAGGAGGATCCAGAGAACTACAGGCTGGTCAGCCTCACCTTGATCCCTGGGAAGGTGATGGGCTAACTAATCTGGGAAACCATTTCCAGACGTATGAAGGACAAGAAGGTGATTGGTAGAAGTCAGGCATAGGTTTACAAAGGTGAGATCATGCCTGACCAACCTGATAGACTTCTACGATGAGATGACTGGGTTGGTGAATGAAAGAAGAGTAGGTTAGATAAGTGGACAGTGAGGTGGATTGAAAACTGGCTGAACTGCTAGGCTCAGAGTGTTGTGATCAGTGGTACAAAGTCCAGCTGGAGTCCAGTCACCAATTGTGTACGCCAGGGGTACACAATGACCTTGACAATGGGACAGAGTGCATCCTCAGCAAGTCTGCAGATGATACAAAATTGGGAGGAGTGGTTGATAATGCCAGATGGGTATACTGTCCTTCAGCAGGACCTCAACAGGCTGGAGAAATGGGCAGAAGGGATTTTCATGAAGTTCAACAAATGGAAGTGCAAAGTCCTGCAACTCCAAAGGAATGACTCCATGCACCAGTACATGCTGGGGGCTGAGCACCTGGGATGGAGCTTGGCAGAAAAGGGCCTGGGGGTCGTTCTGGACACCTTGTTGACCATGAGCCAGCAAAGGCGGCCAACAGCATCTTCAGCTGCATTACGACAAGTGTCACCAGAAGTCAAGGGAAGTGATCTTTTGTCTCTACAGTGCTGAGACCACCATGAATTCTGGGCTCCCAGTACAGACATAATGGACCTGCAAAGGGCCACAAAGGGCTGAAGGATTGGAGCATCTGTCATATGAGAAGAGGCTGAGAGAGCTGGGTTTGTTTAGCCTGAAGAAGGCTCAGAGGGGGATCTGACCGATGTGTGTAAAAATACCTGATGGGTGGTGGGAAGAGTAAAGATGACCGAGACAGACTCTTCTCAGTGGTATCCAGTGACAGAAGGTGAGGCAATGGGCACAAACTGAAATACAGGAAATGCCATTTAAAAATACAAAAAAGTTTGTGATGGTGGGTATTGTTTTTTTTACTGTGAGGGTGATGGAACTGCACAGGTGAGGGAACAGGTTGCTCAGGGAGGTTGTGGAATCTCCATCCTACTTAAAACTTGACTGGACAAGGTCCTTTGCAACCTGCTCTAGCTGACTCTGCTTTAAGTAAGAGGGTTGGACTAGACAGTCTCCAGAGGTCCCTTCCAACCTTCAACCATGCTGTGATTCTGTAAAATTACATGATGTAAACTTTTGCTTGTGTACTTCAAGTTTCCCCTCCCTGCAGCAATCCCACTTTCCCACCACCCAGTATGCAAGCTATAACTTCAGGATGCAGTAGAGACACAGGTGAGCATAAGTTTTTACACAAGTTGGAATTTTGCTCCAAGGGCTCTAAAGACCTTGGTGCTATTTTTTTTTGTTTCTTCATCTTCCCTGCTGCCACTTCACCCTCCATGCAACATGAAAACAGACATAGTCACATTAACAGACATGGGGTTGAAATCAATTAGTAGTTCATAACATGTTTGGTTCACAGCAATTAGGGGACAGTATTTGATGCAGATAAAAACACAAAATAATCAGAAATGAGTAAGTTCTTTAATTTTGCCAGCATGGGGCAAGAGGAGACTAAAGGCCTCCCAAGACTGAGGGCCTTCTCTTTGGAGAGCACAAAAATATAGAAGGAAAAATGGAAGAGCTAGAGATAAAGCTGAATTCAATAGACAAGTGTAAAGAGATCCTTACTCAAGTGAGGGGTTATATGCTAAAAGCCTCTTGATTTTTACATTTCACCTTTCAGCTAACAGTGGTAGGGTTTGCTTCTTAAAGTTAATTCCTGTGTGACTCCAAGCACCCATATGTCTGCAAGGTCTTAAAACTAAGTAGAACCTTAATATCCCCCAAACTAAAGAACAAAAAAACCCTATATGCATCTTGCAAGGTGAAAAAAAACCAAACCGAGCATTTACTGGCTTGTTTACTTACTTACACGCAAGTAAGGTTTTACTCTTCAATAATACATTCATGTTGCATATGTAAGGAATAGTTATCACAGAAAAGTCAACCCATTATTTTCCTATCGCATAAAACACATTCGCTATAAAATCTCTGGCAACAAATGCCAACAGTAAGTAGGCAAAATAATCTTCTACTACCCAATACAATTTAAAGAAGTAAACTGAGCAATTGTGGCTATCTGCACTACAGCCAGATTAGACTAGGCTATTTAATACATGACTACTAGGATAGCAATAGCCATAAAACTGGAGCCATTTCTTCAGTCCTATGTTTAACTGCTCAGTGCAACAAGTTTCAAGTGCTGAAAGCAAGAGATCTTTTACTAAGGTTACACCGCCTTTTTGCTTCAGAAATTTGTAAAAAAATATTTACCAGCTTCACCAGTTCAATACAATTCAAAACAAAAAAAAAATCTTACAGCACAGTCAAATACTGATGAGATCACTTGTCCTTCAGAAAAAAAGAGTTACAAGTTCATATCTACCTATGTGTGTGCATCTACTGAAACACTGTGCAAGAAGAGACATTTATATCATTTTAGCCAACCTAGCATTTGGATAATTGATTTTCAAGACATTCAGAGGGATATGAGTATAGAGTTATGGATAGCAGAATTTAGATTAAGCCATCTGCATGCACACAATAATAGATTATTATTTAGAATCAATATACTGTAAACAATTACTCCCGTAAAACCTAATTAAATGAAAACAAATCATGGTCAGCATACCGGATTCCCAAAGCACTAAAAGCCAAAGCAGCAGCACATCTAAAGACCGGACAGACAAAATGAGGCTAAACTGTTTACTTAGTAACTATGAAGTGAATGTGCTACTGTTTTCTGAACACCCAATGGACAAGCTACAGTGCTGAGAGCTAATCCCCATTTCTCACCAAAACAGACAGGAATACACACTGGATAATTTGTTCCTACTGATGATATAATTCTGTTAAGTTTACTGTTTTTAATAAGGAGCAAGTTTCAGTCTACTCTCACTTTCTCCCATGTACAAGATCAGATCAGCCTCTCAGTGACCTACTTTATGAGTCATAGTCCTCACTATTTATGATTCAGAAAAACGTCTTCTCTGACAGTATTTCCCAGACTACTGTGGGTTCATTCCAAGAACCAATTTCATCTTCATTGGTTTCCTACAGGAAACCAGACCAACTTCCTATTATTTTTATTTTCCTTCATTTCAGCATGGCTCACATAAACTAACTGGAAGTGAGAGTGATAGAAAACTTTATTCTGCATAAACACAAGCCAACATAAACACCACCAAAAAAATACTGAAGACGTCACTGGTTCAAAGTCACCAGAATGTGAAGCAAGCTAAGATTAGAAGTGCTTTTCCCTCCTTCCCCAAACATGATGCACACAGGCAAAACCAGTAAGTTTACATAACCAAGGTTTAATGGTCAGAACTGTTCAGGTCTCTGCTGAAGACATTCACCCCTAACGGGTGGCCAAGTTCTACTCCCTCTTCTAACATTGGGAATTGTTTTAAAATGGTAAGCACTGTTGGACTGCATTTAAGTCCTATTGATACCATAGTCAAATCCCCCAATCACCTCAGTCAACAGACTTGGGGTGCCTAGGTTCTCTCCCCAACTACGACAACAGAAGTATTACTGGAGATGCTAGGAAGCATAATAAGCACACCCTGAAGAAGTCCATCTAGACTTCCCGTAGGACTTCCAACATTGCCTAAGTATTGGCCTGCTGCATTCAGGCTAGCTTTTAAGAGAGCCATTTTGATGTCTTCTCATTGTGCTCCAAGGCACATTAGATCTCCAAGAGCCAAGACTCGGTGCCAGATCTGCATTGGCTCAAAGTGTTCATGCAGTAAGATACTTGAGCAATAAACTTTCCCAGAGCTGTGATTTGAGCTGTTGGCAGCAGCAGCAGCCACATGGAGATAGTTTGGGACTAGAACATTAGTACCATGCTAACACCACCTAAGGGACACAAGTAATTTCCATGGAGATTGTTATCCAATGCACCAGTTCAAGAAAAGAAATGCTGGAACACCTAGGTGTGGACTGCAAATACCCGGCAAGGTTTGCTGGCTCAGGTTTCACTCTGCAAAGCAGCAGTTAAATTGCTTTCTGGATCAAAGCTGCCCTTGGACTCATGTAGCCTTGTTCTTATACTGTTGCACCTAAGCTAATAAACCCAACCAGACTCACGTTTAGCAGAGAGCAAACTGGATAATTCAATCACGCAAGCAATTAAAAAGCAAAATTGTTCCCATTTCATCTCTATATTCTGCTGTTTGTCTTGTCAATAACTGCAGTCTTTCAACATGATTTCATCTTGCTGGGTTTCAAGACTTACAGAGTAATAGGAACACCACATTGCTTTTTGTAGGAAGGCTGACTTAAAAACTAAAGCCAACCTGATTTTCATGAGTCTTAAATGCTCGTTCAGTTGTCACCTCAAGAGAGGCCAGGGAGTATTACCACATAAGGATACTTTCACATTGCATACAGTAAGGACAGGACATATGACTGACACACAATTTATTTTAATGACAATTTGCTACCTGGCCATCAGTTTCAGTTTGTAATCGTGAAGTGAAATATGAATGAGGTTTTTGCGAGTAAATGGAGGCCACCTGTTAGTAAACTGAGCTTTACAGGATACAGCACTGTAGCTTAACATATGTAAAATGCAAATTAAAGTTATTCTCTCTACTATTAATTTTCTTTCCTTATGATACAGCAGTACTTGCCAGGGTCAAGTTACTCATCTTCAACAAGTGTTTTTTGTTTTAGTTTCTATAAGTTGATTTTTCCAACCAAAAAAACCAGAAATGTTATAATACTGCAAGTACTAGCAAAACTGTTTTCTCTATTTGTAGGTCAATCTTTCAAATACCGCCACCTGCACGAAAACTGGTACAGGTGAAGCCTTTCTAGAAGTGACACACTCAGATACACGTATTGATTTTAATGTAAATGGAATAACGTGGTTCTAAGCGCTGTTTGGCCTAACAACACTGCATAACTTCCCCACTCGGACAGATCAGCAGCAAACTCTACAGCAGAAGTTGCTTCACATGGTAGAAAAATCAGATGTTAAACCTGCGGATTTTGTTGATAATGACAATTTAACCTCACTTATTCTGACATCTTAATTCATATTCAGTAGCAAGACTCGTGCAGCAATTCAGCACCGCAGAAAACACAACTATCTTGATTTAAGGCAGTGTTTACCTGTCAAAGTTAGCAGTTGTTAAAATGGCTGTAAATGCTGCAGTCTAAAATAATCAAAGCAATATACCACCAACAACGCACATTCACCATTCTCAGTGCTAGAAGCCACTCACCTTGACATGGCTCTGAGCTCCCAGGTTGTATATCTCAGTGGGTTTGACTTCATTAATGATCTTCACCAGGCAGGTGCTGTCCGTGAGATCACCATAGTGCAGCTTCATGTCTTCAGAGGTTAAGAACACAGAGTTAATACACTTTAATCCCAGAACAATATGGCATTCTTGGTCCACATGCTATTCCAGATTTAAAATCCAAGTAAACATTTATTGGAAAAAGTAAAGACATCACTGGTTGAACAAGGTTTTGCTTGGGTTTTTTGCCTGCTTTATGCACAAAATGTATTCCCCTGCAGGAGTAATGAATACCATTTCAGATTTTCTTTTCAATAATCTGATTTACCTAGCAACATTTATATCATCTGTTTAATAGTTTACACTTCATTAACCCACGTTGTATAAATTAGATCAATGTCATATACAGAATTTCAGCCACAAAAAAGCACATTATTTTAGTTTAGGCTTCCAATCTTTCACTCACAAAGGTTTTTAATAACTTAAGCACACATTGATAGCTTTCTCCTCCTTCCCAAAACATTGCACATGTTTAAGTTCCTCACTGCAAATAATTTCACAACACAACAAAACTGCCTAAGGTACCTACAAGATGAACATTTAGGTAACATTATGGTACAACCCATTGCTTTTATTACTATTGCTTTTCCATTTAAAAAATATACACACACACTGGGGAAAGGAATTTCAGAGAACATTGTAACTGTCAATGAAACATGCTTCATGATATTACACGCCAAAATCTCAAATGTGGTTAGATATGTCAGTCACACAGCTGTTATTTATCCTTTCCCAACTGAGTTACTAATTTGTGTGTGAAAAAATAGGTAAGAGCATGAGACCAGCTCCTGTCAAAATTAAAAGAGCAGGTTGCAATGGCTTATCAACTTGTCCCTGGTTTCAGATCCCGACCTGCCAAGAAATTATTCCAGAAGTGAAATTAATTCTGATAAAACAGGTTGCATTTTCCTCTTATTTTTAAAAAAAAAAAAAATGACATCACCACACTGCTATTCACATATCTATTCAACAAAAAGAAAAATCCTGTTATAACTATTGATGAATTAGATGTTTACATTTACTTGCCATTTTTATATAGATTTTCATTTGATGTTTTTGACCTTAATAAATTTATGTTTACATTGCCTTATCTCCAGGAAAAAGAAGAAATTCCTATTTGAGTACAGTTTAGCAGTCTTCCCATTTGACAATGGTCACCACTTTTTTGGGGCTGTATCATCTACAGATAAAATCAACTTGATTTTTTTTTTTTAATCCTGAAACCAAGAAATACACGGTTTGTTACAAGAGACTACCATATGAATCCACAGTACATTTTTTTTTAAATGCTGCAGAGATATGTGAACTTTGTTTTTATTTAAGCTGTTTTGGCATTTTTTTATGGTGTGTTTTTGGTTTTGTTTTGTTTTTTGTTTTGTTTTGTTTTGTTTTGGTTTTTTTTAACAGTTTAAGGCAGCAAGGAAGTAGCAGATCACACAGTTCTCAGGTGTTCAGCTTTGCACATTCCTATTTAACAGGTACTTGAGGCTCTTCAGGTTGATAAACTGATACAGCCCAGCAGGTCACAGCATCTTCTTGAAATTTGCTTTTACATCCACATTTCTTGAAAAGGACAATTCTGAAGAGACTTCAAGACCCAGTTGAAGCTGTGGCTAACAGGTAAGGGAATGGTAATGCAACTTTTTTTAATAAAAGAAAGATAACTGTGATTAAATATGAGGGTTGACAAGCAGGGTATGACCGGTTTTGTGTGTACACATCAATTATCCATGGTGTGCGCTGCCTTCATTCTGCCACCAGTTCTATACAGGCTGTGCTGGAACCACACCGCATTTCTACTCGTATGGAATGCAACTGTCCCGCTTCCCAAATGAAGTTCAATACATGAAAGCAGTTCTGCCTGTGAGCCACAGCATGCACAAGATCCCAAATGGTTATAGGATAAAACTATTTGGATATTGGTGTTAACCTGCAATCCTCAAAACTGGTGGTGTCCACACCACCTTAACTGCTGCATTTTTCTAAACAGAGACCAAGAGCAAGCACCACCATCAATTTCTCTGATGGCAGTTACCACCTTTTGAAGGACAACTCTGTGGGCTGGTGGGAGCAGGGAAGAACCCAAAACTACCCTTTCTGTACCAGAAAAGAAAGCTTCCCCTAGGCAACAGGGCATCCTCTTCTTCCTCTGCTTACCTTGGCTGGGAGTCAAACGAAATCTCCCTGCCAGCTGAGCCAGCCTTTCAAGAGAGGATGGAGCAGAGGACACTGTTACAAGAGAAGGCCCAGAGAGCGGCAGCAGCTCTGTAGGAACCTTAAGGTCTGAAAGAGCAACTGGTTCCTCGCCAGCCTAAGCAGAAGCTGAGCAGGAAAGAGGTGTCACAGCCAGGCTCCCTCTTCCTACACCAAAGACATCCAGTTCTGCCACCATCCGCAGGCCAGAGAGCAATCTCAGAGCTTCCCAGGGGAAGGCGGGCTGCCAGCTGGGCTGAGCTGAGCATCAGAGATACCCTCCCACAATTACCTTAAATTTAAAACTCTCAAAGGGGAATGCCCATTTTAGTCTACCATCCAGTCTTCAAAGCTTCTTGTCCAAATGGCTTTTTTGAAGGGGAGCAGGGCATGGGGCTTTGTTCATTTTCTGACCCGTGAAAAAGAGGTCTTTCAAGACTAATAGGCTAAGTGGAAAGACTTACTAGAAATGGGGTTTATTTGGTGCAAAGATTTATAAAATCTTATAAATAAGATTTATAAAGGTTAAAAAACCTTTGGGTTTTAGTAATATTATCCAATCTAAAAACCTCCTTAGCAAGCAATAGCTGGAGGGCTCACTTCAGGAAAAACCTTGTTTTCCTTCTTGTTCTCCCTACTTTTTTTGTTTAAAGAGGTTCACTGTCTACAAAGATCATCATCTTGCAACATGTATTCAATTCCTCATGGGAAGAACACATAGGGCAAAGACAAAATTAGGGTTTGCTCACATCAACCACTATTGCTTCTTTGCTTCCTCCAGTACTGCCTGAAAACCCATTGTTTCCAAACAGTTTCCATGGAGCAGCCTTTCCTGAGATTCCAAGTCCAATTCCTCCTCCTCCTCCCATTCATATGGCTGCATTCCTCAGTTAAAGGAAAATGAGATAAGAAGTGGGGGAAAACATTTAAGGTTTGCTTTCTTTTTCCTTTCTTCCATCCCTTTCCTTAAATGTTCATATACATATTTATCACGATCTACATTGTCTTCTCAAATCACTTTTCTTATTCACAAGATGGTCCTCACAATGCACAGGTTCCTGTTTGACTTCTTTGGCTTCATTTTACCTTGTGAGCCATGCATGTAAGACATGGGAAACAGTTCTTACATTGTTCTTGACAGAAGCACAGGTTTCAGTATTCTTCATGAAGATATTTTATTCAATCTTCCCCCTCTCTCAATCAGATATTTTAAGGAGCAATGTACAGTAAGTAGCAACTATTCACAGCAAATACCACTGAAGTCATGTCAGATATTAAATATTTTTTAAAAATTACAAGCAAAGATCAAGTGAAATCTAAAAGTTGCATTATATATTGCAATTTCATAAAATTGGGCTCTGTTTAACCATGGTGAGAAGCAGACTTCAAAAGACATGAGATTTATTTACGGCATGGAGATATTTAGTCTTAACAATACCGTAAATCAGACTATTTAGGACAGTGTCAGTCTGCACAACTCTACAAAATATGCATAGCGTAGGGAACTATATGCTTGTTAAAACGCTCAATCCTTCTGCTGAACTAGAGTCATCCAACATTTGAGCTTCTTCTCGTTAAGTGACCAGTTAACCTTCTTTAAGGTAAAATACTCAAACAATTTTTGCAAAGCGTACACTTAAGGTAATAATTTCAGCTTTCCAAATTATCATCGGTAACAGAGAATACAGTAAATTGTCAGCAAATTTCCAAGAGCAATGCCTTTCCTTGAGGAAAAACAGGAAATTGTTTCCTTGGGTGCAGAAACTCAGAAGGTCCAAAGATTCATTCTTCCTGTCATCAGTAAGAACTGATCATGTCTTATTCGTGCTGTCATACAGGCTGTCCCCAAACCTTCACCTCCATCAGGCACTAAGAAGCTCACAAGGAAACAGAAGCGGAGTGCTTAAGATAACTGCCTCAAAAAGAAAAACATTTTACTATTCTGGTATCTCAGTGTTTTCAACCTCACATAGCTTTTTGCAAGCCCAGCCACTTTCTAATTGCTCCTGCCTAGCTATGTGTGAACTGTGTCAGCATTTCTACACAACAGAAAGTCCCTTCCTGGGCCCCTCTTGTATTTTCCCCTCTTGGTAACTCACACACACAAGAATACCTATACTTTGTGTCACATTTTCATCAGAGAAAAATCGTCACTTTTCTTTCTGAGATAGAGCAGCTATCACAGAGCAGAGAGCTAACAGAGCTAACACAAGCAGAGAAAAGGGAAACTTAGCTATCAAGCTTTTTTGTTTGTTTTAAATAACCAATCCCAATTCAAGCACATCTTAAAAATAGGTATTTCTTGACAACATTTAGATAGAGGAAACTGAGATACCCTTTCTTCTCCCGGGGCCCTTTCTCCACCAAACACACACCACAGACTGAAAAAAACCCCTTAAATATAAAAACAAAATCTTACTTCCTTCAATGTGAGCCTGTGGGTTCTTATAGAGATGTTCAATACGGCCTGTATTAAAAGAACTAGACCGACGAACGATGCCATGCACCTGGGGATTGAACAAGGAAAAATACAAAAGGAAAGTGGTAAACATAAAGAGGAAAGTGTTCATCATCATCGCTCTTTTCATACACATGGGCCTAACCCTTAGGTAATCAGAGCTTGCCTCTATTCCTAAAGGCAGACAGTTATCCAAATCGTAACAAAATACTTGGAGATGAGCTCTGATGCTGTCACATTTATTTTACTACCCTTGAGTGGTTTCACCTTCTCCCTTGTTGACACCACTAGCAGCCTAAGCATTACACACAGTGTAGAAAACACACTGAATTGCCCTAGAGCACCATCTCCTAGTGAGCGAGACGTTAGCGGAGTTGGAGAAGCAATATGTGAATCCTAAGATAACCTCTTCTCCCTGGTTGCAGAGAAGTCTTTCTGGAGCCAGAGATGATGGGCGTGGAAAAAGCAGCAGCAGGAGATGGAGCGAGGGAAAGGAGAGAGGAGGCAGAGAGGAGAGAAGAGAAGAAAAAGACAAGGGGAAAGAAGGGGCAGCAGCTGCCCAAATATATTTTAGAAAACAGCTGTTATTCACTTTCTGGGGTGTTGGAAAAACAGCCAGAACAGTCAGTGCTGTTTTGTGGACCTCATGAGTCAGTGTTCTCCAGTGGGTTACGAGACGCGCAGGCAAGTCTAAGGCTGGAACGCAGGTTGGGAATTTCCTTTAACCAGCCACGATAAATAAGTCGGTCAAAAAACCTGACTGGTTCTGACTAACATTAAAGAAAAGCCCATTTGTGTCTAATGCATTAGAGAAATTGTTCAAACACTGATCCCGTTTCCTCCTTATGTAAGATAGTTCCATGCCTGCTGCCAAAATTCATGTTGGCTTAGGTTACCAGCTGCAGGAGTTGTGCTTGCACAAGTGAAATGAAGCTTCAGCATCTGACTGTCCTCCACTTCTCCCTGCCCTTTATTTCTGAAAGCGATCCCTTACACTTTGATGCATCCTACACTTGGTTGGGTTGGGCCATCTCTTTACTCTCTCACTTCATGTGAGCTCATACCTGCGAGAATATGCCAGCAGGAACAGGCAGTGTTTGGGGTTTTGGTTTGGTTTGGTTTGGGGATTTCTGTTTTACACATAACACAAGATATGGTTATTGACACCGAAACCACTTTTTATTCCATCTTAAGTCTGAAACTTCACTGAGTAAAAAGGTATGCACAACTCTAATAACAGCTGAATAGCTTCATCTTTACAATTTGCAAGTCAAATTTATGACACCAATTTCCTTGCATTAAATCTCTTGTGTGCCCAGCCACGCAACAGGCTCACAACATACCTTGTTCTTCAATTCAAACACTAAACTTTCCACAACTGAGTAAAATATTTGCATTTTGAGGATGAGTGAGGAACTGAGAAACATGGTCTCCCAAATGCAATTTCCATTAAATAATGAATTTATGAAGATAAATTTTCAAAGTTATGTAGTCAAAAGCCCTATCAAAATCATTATTTATAGAATGTGTGGATAATTTATAAGGACATAAGGTTTACAGAGAAACACTTTCAAAAAAAGACACAAAAAACTTCACTGTTGCAGAAGATGCTGGAAATATTTTGAGTACTCAACATGTTTTGCTGAGTAAAAATGAGACTTTGCAGTTTTAAAGCATCAAATTATTCTAAAGGAAGCTAACTGAAGTGCTCTACAACTCTTCTAGCAAAATTAAATATTTTGCCTTAAATTCCTGACAAGAGACTTCTTGAGCTCTCAATTATCTATCCCTGAATGAAGTCATGCTGAAATTCAAGTTCACGCAAACGATTGACCTATTAATAAGTCAAATCTTGCCAGCTCAAAGCTTGATGAAAGATTGTGCTTGCAAGAGCTTTGTGTCAGCTGAATGACTATGATACCAACATTTGACCAATGAGATGTGCTAAATGCAATCACCCCAGGACTTCAAAAAGTTTCAGCAAACAAACAAAGCCAGAGCGCCTGTTGCATCCAGCGATAACAAGAAAACATGCAAACCCAGCTTTTTTTCTTTTCTTTTTTTTCTCCCACTCCTTCTTCTGGTATGCACATACAAGAGAAAGAAAACCTGCCAAATGCTTAATCCATGACAGCAATATTACCGTAAAAAAACTGATGAAAGGTACCTTTGTCTGCATGGGACAGGTGAAATGCAAACTTTGTGACAAGCCAAAATGTGTGCAAACTGGTTAATCTAGTTAAGAATGTAAGATCAGTGGATTTTAAGATCAGTGGATTTTTCTCAATAGGGCTTGATCTTTAAATAGAATGAAATGAAAAGAAGTCAAACGAACCACCTTAGTTAGGGAGGCAATCAATTCTCATGTGTAGTCTTGTGTTCAGTTATTCAGGAACACAGGTCTCTAACTGAGAACACAGGAAAGAATCCAACAAATAGATGGAGAGTTGAGGAACAGAAGAAAAAACCCTCTACCCAACTACTGTAACCTTTCTATTGTGGAAAGAGTTATATTTCATTTTAGTTGCAGTTAGCAGTTCCCAATTTCACTGTGGGCTAGGAGAGAGCATGTGCTTTTGCCTTTAAAGTAGCACAAGCAACCACAATGATATCTCTCTTCCCCAAATGGAACGGAGAAATAGTAAAAATAATCAATTTACAACACTGAAAAACCAACACCAATAAGCAGATCAATCAACAAGGCAGAAGAAAGGATGGAATAAGCAAGGCAAGATTAACCATGTGCAAAAGCATGGAAAGCATAGACCGGCTGAGAAGAGACTTCTCACTAAGCTATGAAGCAGTATTACAACAGAAGTAATAAAATCCAGTATTAGAACAAGCACTAGCTTTTACTAAAAACCCAGAAAATACTACATTGTGGGGAGATTAATTTGACCACCCCTTTCCTTCCATTATCATACATTTTGGAACCATCTTCATGACTGAGAAGGCAAACATTCTCACATATATGCCCACAACGGTTCAAAACCATCAAATCATACCATAATAATGTGATTGTTGCTTTGCTGGGCCACAAAAAAGATGACTTTGCCAGGGAAAATTATGCAGCAAGAAATAAAGAATCAGACTCCCTTTATTTTAAAGAAAAGGTAAATCGAAGTCATGTGCTAAGCAAGAATATAATTAATCCAAGAGAAGGGGTGGAAAGTAACACTACCAATGTATATTTTTGGGTTTGGGGATTTTTTTTTTTTGCTTTTTAAACAGAGAAAGCAAAATGCAAGGTTTTCATTGCTGAAGTATAACTGCCAAAATAAAAGGGCCTTTAGTGTGGAGAGGGGGGCGGGGGAAGAGAACAAACAAGAGATTCTTATTCCTTTATGTGGTACATTGCATCATAAATTATTCCCTAATTCCTTACAGTTTTGGCTCACACAGGTCACTGCTTATCTGAGTTGGCGGGAAACATGCAAAGCAGCTATACCCTGAGGAGAAGAGGGAATCCACCAGTGGACATTAGATGATAAATAGTACAATAAGCTGGCATGATTACAGGCCATGTTGCACATTCCTCTCCGGAGTTTTGAGTTGTTATCTAGGGCTGGAGTGGAAAACATACACAGAGAAGGACAGAAGCAGAGGAAGCCGGAGCTGCAGCATCCAAACGACTCCATCAGCCCGCAGCCGGTCACAGAGTCACTCACCTCGTAGCCTTTTTCCAGCAGGAACTCGGCCAAGTACGATCCATCCTGGGAAGAGTAAGATATAGGAAAATGTTAGAAACACAGTGAATAGGCCTGGGAGATTCGGACTGGCTAAGATCTCAAAAAAGGGAAAAAAAAAGTTTGCAGCAAGTTGACCGAGTAACAAGCATATACTTTGATTTCTCCAGATTTATACACTGACCTAAAAATACTATAAACACTTTTTGGTTAATTTTAGATTAAGAAGCAGTATATTTTAAGATAACTTGCTTACAAATGCTGGTTGAGAACTCCCGACTCTTGAACCTCTTCCCAAGTTCCATCATAAAGTGCCTGGGGACGTCTTTCCAAAATATCCTAACCACAGTTATTGAATTTGAACTATTTTGGAGATAGGGAAGGAAAAACATTCTAGAAAAATTGGTGCAAGCTTGGCATACTCTGCAAACTGACATGCCTCTCTAGCACTGTGTCACGCTCGCGTCTCCCTTGCACACGTGCTCCTTCCACAAGCCTTCTGAAGGCAGCAATAATTCTGCCTGGCTGACCAACTGAGTTTTCAAAAACATCCCTAGCACACCCTATATTTATACTACAGAATACAAGCCATTTTCACATTTTATATATCATTGAGGGTTGAAAGTTTGGGTTGGTTTGGGTTTTTCTTTCCTTTTTTTTTTTCCTTCCTTTTAAATCCTTGTCAAACTCTAATTATTGAACTGCCAAAAAGCAAATACTTCAAAACACATGCTAGCACATGTTTTCCTGAAATAAGATGATTTTCTTGGCATCACTATTGCCAGGATTACCAAATACAATAAGTCATATTATCCTTATAAATGTGTATGCACCACCACAAACCCAACCAAGTTTACCCCTTGGTAAAAGCAAGGGGTAAAATGCACCCTCAGAAAAGTGCTCACTAACCAATTCAGTGAATATTACTCATGCCCAAAGGGCCTCCATCTTTTCACTGACTTTTTGAACTGGTTGTTCCTTTAATATGTGAGAGTATTCCACCAGAGTCAATTGACTTGCTACAGAAAGACCATAAAACCATGAGATGCCACCTGTGCTTACATGCTTAAACTTTATTATGTGGATCTGCTCTGCTGCGATCACGGCCAGAGACATTTAAGTGCAAAACTAAACAGACATCTCTTTGGTCCTCTTTTGGAAAGCGTGTTTCTCCAGAGGAAAACCTCTCTCACCTCAGATTAAATGAAGTTTCCTTGTCTCATAGACAGCCTAAGGAGAATAACGTACTGAAGAAAGAAATTGGAGATGCACTAGGAGGCCCTAGACTGCCAGGACCCTAGACTAGGAGGCCCTAGACTGCCAGGACTGCCGGTGGAGACTGCTTACTACGTTGATGGCAAAATCATGCATAAGTCTATGCAAAATGGCATGGTGCAGGGTACAAGGGGCATGTTGCTGTATGTTTAAAACTGCAGCATTAGGAAAAAATGAGTGACTTTATGGTATAAATGTTTCATAAAGTCTTACACAGTCTAGAAGAGCTTGAAACGAAGAAAGTCTCAGCTTACATACTTCTCCCACTACATGTATATGTGTGTGTTCACATAACTTGACAGTGCCACAACCCAACAGCCATGAGTCTATAACACCAGTTGATCTGGCACACGACAAACCACATGTGCCATGGCATCACTGGAACAGTATGTATTTCTGTACATCAAATGAAAAGAACAAGACCCTATCGAAAGGAGAAATTAAAAGAAACTCTGGAGAAACATGGGGGCAATGGGGGGATGACAGCTACCTTTAATGTAATTGTTATCTTTTTCATTACTAATTCCTCCAGAATTTAGCAGAGGTGGATCAGAGGGAAGAAAACTTCCCAATTCTCCTTATTTGCTCAGTCCACTAAAATAAATGAATATATAAAATAAAAAGGAGGTTAAAGTGGGAGACCCAGCGCGTGCAAAGGAGATGAAAAAAGAAAGGCTGTGATTGCTTAGGAAGTTGATGGGAAACAGACTTGACTAGGATTGAACCCTGTCAATAAGGTCTTGTTCTTCTCACCCAGGCCATTGCTCAAACTTTCCAGTCGCCTTGGAACATTTTGAACCAGCAGTGGCACTCGCTTCCTCTGCGCTTCCTTTCCAGGACTATCAAGTGATAGGGCAGTGCTTTACAATGAGTGGGAAACAGGCAGCAAGTGTGAAAGCTACTGGTTTCTGGCTCTAGCACAGCACAGCTGATTTACTGTCTGGTAATCGCACACAATGCGGATTCATGCTGTCCTGCACTGCGATACCGTATCACACACGGCCCCCAGGTTTCACGTTTCCCTTCCTTCTCTTTTCAGTTCAGCAGCTGTCAATGAGAACGGCAATCAGAACAGCGATCAAAGTGTCAAAGAGTTTGCAGCTTGTAAGGATAGTACAGTTTCCATCTTTTCCTAGTGAGGTCAAGGAGTAAATAATATTAAGTAAGCTCTATTAAGTGATTTAAACCATTATCCATAGGAGACTGCATTATGCATATAAATTCTATTATTAAAGCTATTGATTTCCATTTATACTACAAACAGAGCTTTCAAGATTCAGGAATCACTAAACCAGGAAAGGAAGGAACTAGGAACTAGGCGTTCAGCAACAAACCTCAATTTTTTCTAGGGTTAGCAGATTTTGCTTTATTTGAGCCACATGCAGCCAACCATATCCACTCCTGGTTTGCATCTGAGTAGGAATGGACCAGCACAAAATGCATGACTTGGTCCAGTCCATGAAGTTGGGGACTGGGGGCAGAGTCTTCCCTTTTGTAAGAAATGCTTACAGTCACCTTGATCCTATTTCGCTGTTTTACCCCAAGACTATCGGTCTAAATCATGTTGTCCTCAATACTGAAAAAAAGCCAATACCAGCTTAGGTGGCAGTGAGGACATGCAACCAGCAAGGCATTAGTACGCCCAGAGCCCAATCCGATCACTGAGGTAGTTATAGGTACCCTACTCCCCAAAGTCAACCACAAAAGCAAGGTGAAAAAACACAGTCTATACAGACTAGAGTGCTTGGTTACTGTGTCCCCTCCACTGGGCAATATGCTATTCTACTTTAGAAGTGTTGTCACATTTGAGAGCTTGCTTTTGCTAATGTAAAGTACCCAGCTATTGCTATTCAGTTTATAACAAATCAACAAAACCTCACAGGTCAGAAGTAAGTCCCTTCGTCCGTGGCCAAAACATCAGTCTTAAAAGAAAATAGCCTACAAACTGCCTTTAAGTAGGATTGCAATGAGACTTGGCTCTGCACAGATATGTCAGACCAGCTTGAACGGTCAAAACAGTTTAACAAGACTGATTAAATAAACCACCTCGGTTAAAACAGTTCCTCATCAGCACACACTGACATATCAGACTTGAAGAATCGCTATGCTGTCTTCAGCCAAATAGTAGTTTGAAAGCACGTACAAAGAATGATACTTCAGCTGGCTTCCAAGACACAGCAGCAGGTTTCCAACTGCTGCCTTACAACATGTCTGTAAAATTCCCAGACAAAAGAAAACAGTCACATAAACTAGAGTGAGACAACTTTAGGATGCAATATTTTATATTTAATATAGTAGTTAATGTCAAGAACTTCAATAAGCTTTGACACACTATCAAAGAAAACCTTTTCCAAAGGAGTGAAGAAACTGAGACATAAACAAGAGTTAGACAGTGCTTTGCCACAAACATCTAGAATAAAAAAAGCATCAAGTTTGACTTGATCCACGAGCAGAAAACTAAAAACATGCAGAATTAAATAGCCTGTTTAACAATCCAAATCTCCTTTATTTTGCACTGTTCTACACAGGGAAATTCCATTTGCAATGGACTCGTTTTGGATTTATATCGACACATTCAGAGAAGGCTGTAAAAACAACCCCAAATGCAAGACATCTTTGTCCTCTTCCTTTGATATGGCCAGTTCCAACGTCCTTCCACAGAGCTCCTGCATTCAAGAACTAGATTACGTCCTACCCGAGCATTCGTAATCTAGAGCAGGGGACTCCCTCTTTCCCCCCCAGCTCCTCTGTGCTAATAAAGAGGAGTGGAAGAAAGTACTAGATGGATGAAGAAACTAGGGAAAAGAGACCAAGAGGAGGAGGAATGGGGTTCTTTTTATTACTATTCCTAGAACTCTGAGAAGTATATGGAGTGCTTTTTCAGAAGGAGGGAAAAGGAATTAAAAACCTAACACAAGTGATTCAAGTGCATTATGACCATAACATGGAGGAGAAAGGGCTCCCATTGCAGGGGGATAGTATAAACATTTGAGAAGAAACATTCCCACAGTATGGTGGTAAAAATGACATTCCCTACAAACATGCAATGTCAAGAAATCCCAAAGCCATGCAAAGCATTGTGAGAAATCCTGCTGCAAGATCCCTAAAGAAACTGTCCACCAACAGCCCAGCTCTCCACTTTCTGAAACAACGGAGCTGCTGATATCAACCAGACTCCCAAACCTGACTCCTAGCCACAAGAGACACGGTCACTCAAAAAGTACCACTTCATCGGATAACGCAGCAGGGAAGAGAGCTTGACTCCTGTGCCGTCTCCCGTACACCTCATGCCTGTCCATTTGCAAACAGATTAGCAATAAAGCCTGAGAACATAAAAATGCAACACACCCACTGTCAGATACACTGTTTGAGGCAGGTGTTGGTTTTTCATATTTCTACGATGGGCGTCTATGATGAAGTATCTGTCCATTTGCTACATGCTTATAGTTCTGCTCTGTACTTCTGTGTGTCACAAATACCAAGTTTTCAGACTTCATGATTCCTTTGGAAAAAAGTGCCATAATTTTCCATATATCACATGAAAGACCAAAGCTGGTTATACTTATAAAATTCAAAATTGAGTAAGGCTAGTGCCATGCCCTTAGGAATAACACTACGAAGGTGAGTTCATGGAAGATCAAACTGTAGATGGTGTCAATTAGCAAGGTCATTTATAGCAGTTCTAAATTCCTTTTGAACTAAAAACCATAGGTGTGCTCTGCTGAAGTTAAATTTTGTTAGGTTCAATTAATCTGTTTGGGGGACAGTGCATGGAGAGAATAAAATTTTAAGCTTCTGCATAGCTATAAGCTAATGCTATTTCAGTGACTTCTTGTGCTGGTTTTGGCTGGGATCATTAATTTTCTTCACAGTAGCTAGTATGGGGCTCTGTTTTGCATTTGTGCTGGAAACAGTGTGGATAACACCGGGATGTTTTCGATAGTGCTGAGCAGGGCTTACACAGAGGCAAGGCCTTTTCTGCTTCTCACCCCACCCCACCAGCGAGTGGGCTGGGGGTGCACAAGAAGTTGGGAGGGGACACAGCTGGGACAGCTGACCCCAATTGACCAAAGGGATATTCCACATCATGTGACGTCATGCTCAGCACATAAAGCTGGGGGGAAGAAGAAGGAAGGGGGGGACGTTCGGAGTGATGGCGTTTGTCTTCCCAAGTAACCGTTACGCGTGATGGAGCCCTGCTTTGCTGGAAATGGCTGAACACCTGCCTGCCCATGGGAAGTAGTGATTGAATTCCTTGTTTTGCTTTGCTTCTGTGTGCGGCTTTTGCTTTGCCTGTTAAACTGTCTTTATCTCAACCCACGAGTTTTCTCACTTTTACCCTTCCGATTCTCTCCCCCATCCCACCAGGGGGGAGTGAGCGAGCGGCTGGGTGGGGCTTAGTTGTCAGCTGGGGTTAAACCACGACATTTAAACTGCAGTATGCTGACAGATCCTTTGGAGCAGGGAACACACACCACTCTAAAGCAACTTCTAAATTATTTTAATAACAATCCATAACAACTATTCATTTGTTTGTAGTACTCCAATACAGCCTTCCTTCAAAAAAAAAAAATCCAGGAGAGTGCAGTGTAATGTTATTTTTGCTGAAAAATGCACACTTCTAATCATTCCCGGTGATTTACAGAGGAAATCAGTAATTTTTTGCAGCTACTATAAACAGAACAGTGCTGCACTTTGTCCCAAGTCTTCAAGGCAATAGTCAAGGTAAAGCATTAAAGCGTTCATAAAAAATTCTCCATACTGAAAAAAGGAAGAATTATGAACTCTGAAGTATTTAACTGATTTATTAAAGCTGCCACCCTCCAAATGCAGTAGTTATTTTGCTATTTTGATTTGTATTCTGGCCAAGTAAGAATAGGAAAACAAGTGTCCTTTTGTTTCTGCGGTCAAAAGAAAAAGTCAAAAGGCAATAAGTGTTACAAAAAAAAAAAATCTTTCTTTGTTTTAAAACATTACCCATTTAATTGAAGGGTTTTTGTAATGCATTAACTGCAGTACAATAAGAAAAATTAAGCAGGAGGAAAAGTTATCATTAAGGAAAAATTATTAGCCACAACAACAAAAACGTTCTAATTACATTACTCTGTTCTTTTTCAATTAAGAGTTGTTTAAAAATAAAAGAAAAGCAAAGTTGCTTTGGAAAAGTGAATCACCCTGTTATTTCCTAGTCTGAGCTCCATCTGACCTCACACACTATTCCACTGGTAAACTATTAAGTTATATTAAGAGCTGCAACTGCAGTTAGGGACAACAGCAACAAGTTTTTCTTCCTTCCTCCCTCCAGTTATCTTTATCCAAAACAACATTATTCACATCATCAATATTTATAGCTATTCTACTGTGAACCTCAGCATGGACACTTGTCTAAAGAACCTCTGCACCACTCCACAGCCAACATGAACAGAATAAATTTGTGTAATTCAGATTTGCTCCTTACCATTAGGAAAGGCAACCAGTTATGAGTTTTGGCTCAACTTAAGCCCACAACAATAAGGTAGTCAGTGCAATGCTGTTGATTTTTTTTTGAAGTGTTTATATTTAAAAGCATAAAACCTTCAGTCTCAAACATATACGATATCTATAATAATCAAACAGGTTGCATCTATCACACAAAAAAACTCCAACATCTCAGCTTGGGAAAAGCTAGTTACACCATCAAACCAAGTATACTAAGGTTTTTTCCTGATTGCAGGAACCTGTGACACTTAATGTGTTATTTCCAAATACACTTACCACAAATTTCCCTGTGATGACAGTCAGGTGCTTGATAGCTTTTTAGAAAAAATTAAAAATCATGCCCCTAAGCTCTCAGGCTGTGTGCTCAAACATTCAGATACTCAGAATAACTATTAGTTCTCAGATGTGTCCGAAGAACTATTTCTATAAAGAGGAAAAGTATGAGTAGAGAGCCTTTTGAAGATTTTAAAGAACAAGCTTTTTCTGAATGCATGTTATAAGCCATAATACATTACTTTTTTGTTCAAATATGAATGTCTACAGTATACTAATATAAAACAAACCAGTTACAAACTTTGAATTTGAGAGAAACCTAGCTATATTTTTCTGTCTCACTAGTGAAACCACAGGGATTGGAGGAATGTGTCTATAAACATGGACATGCAAATCATATGGACAACAGTCCACAAGAAAATTAAAACCTCTACTTATAGTGTTTGTAATGGGAAATCCATAACAGTTTTAAAACCCACAAGATGATTGTTTTGCCCATCCCTGCTTTCAAAGAGCTACTGGTATCAGATGGTCTTTTACCTTTCCAAAATAGTAACAGCAGCTCCAATCAGCAGCAGCTATGAGCTTTTTGGACATGCCCATCCTCATCCTCAAGCACTCAGACTAACCCATCAGCCCCATTAGGTGACTAACACTGCTGCAGCCGACTCAGGGGGAAACCCCTCAATCTGCAACAAATGCAAACTAACCCCAAACACTACCCAGTGGAAAGCCAAACACACAGAACCTCGTTGCACAGAGCAAAGAAACCAGGAAACCCAGGACTCAGCTGCAGGACACACTCTCAAAAGAGTAATTTTGACCAAATTTCAAGATTCGAAAGTTCAGAGTTGTCACAGTAACAAACCATAAAGCCAGAAATGGTTTTGGAAGAAATACAGTGGCTGTTATGTTTTAGAGAGATGAGTAATTTTGTGAAGTGACACCAGGAGGAAAATATGAAATCTTGGCATGCCATCTTTACCTTTAACATCCTACAGAGGAAAACCAAAACAAAAGCAGTAACATGGCTATTACTCTAACTGGGGAAGCCACCTGAACCTGGGACCCCAGCTCAACACACATCCTACCAGAAATAATGGACCCACCTCACTCCCAGACAGAGCTATATGTAATTTTCTTTTTTTGCTGCAGCAGCCTACTACAGCTGCTGAGGTTAAAGCTACTTTCACCACTGTAGCACCAGCCTCTCACACTGATGCTCAGCAGGCTTTCTACCACTGCTGCTCACTGACTGAGTTTATGTTACTTTAAGTTTAGCCCAAGACATTGTTTCCTAACAGGGTGCAAAGTCAGTTATTTGAAAGAAACCAAAATAAATATCGCACTTGCTATCTTGTTTGCATGAGACCAAAGCCTAATGAAGGAGAGGTAAATGAGTGTAGACAGGGGAAAAGGTTTTTAATTCATTCTTCTGTACTCAGTTTTACATATGGACACAGCAATTTAGGCTGAAATATGACTTATTTACAGAGAAACACAAAACCAGAAAGAAAGCATGTTCCAATTGGAATGGAGAAGCAATGCACAGTAAGACAACTCTTACTTTCTTGAATGTTTGCATGATAAGAAATTTGAAAATGCCATCAGGAATGCTTGATTGGTATGTCTTTAACAGCTCTCAGTCTTGCAATATTTGCTTGGGTGGAAGATAAGCACTGATCCTGCAATGATATGGTCTGCCAGTCATGGGAGCAACCACTCTGTTTCCTGGACATTTGAAGTTCTAGGGCAAGACAGCTTGTGTTGCAACTGATCATCAGCCTCTTAGGTGTTGCCTCTCCCAGTTAGTATGGTGGGAGCCCAGTTTTTACTGGCCTGGCATCTACTGAAGCACAAATAGATTTTTCAGGAACTCTGCTTGTTTACGCAATTCCCTCCTTTTCATTTCAAGGTTCTCGCGTTTCCCCATTTTCAATAACAGAGGTCTTTAAAAAGTGGCCCTCAACACTTTCCACGTAGTTGTGAATATTCAGAGTGGCCAAGAGATCAGCAAGCCTAAGTGTGATCATTATCATCCCGGAACTCTGTGCAGCTCAAATTTCTCTGTACACCAGGAAGGCATACAATAAGAATCAAAAAAAGACCCCCTATCACAGCAATAAAATTCCTGACACTTTTGCAATGGAATAGAAAGGGCAATATCGAACTGAAATTAAAAAAAAACACAAAACTACCAAGAAAAACTCCACAGAAATCCCAAAGCTAAACTCTTGTGAAAGAATATCAATATTTGGACCAAAACATTTTAAATGACTCTCTACTTGGCTATTTGTATTATCTTTTCTTCCGGAGAAACTGAAGAAACAGCAACAGGAGAGAAATGTAACAGGAGAGCTCGAGACTTGTTCCCTAACATTCACTCTACACACATGCTCTTCTTCCCCCTAACAGGGGCATGTGATGTATTTTGAGTCCTAAATACATAAAGCTACACTTCAATTCATTGAAAAACCAAAAACAGCGGGAATCTTAAGATGACAAGTTCTTCCTATGCCTTCCAAAACACTGCCCTCACAAAAAATATCTACAGAAACAATTAGCAAAGTCAAAGACACACAGTCTACAAAGATTTTAATACAATGCTTTTAGCCAGTTTTTCCAAAGATAACACTTGCCAGAATTCCATGTTTTGCAACACGTTTTTATTATGCTCAGAAGCAGCTTCACATTTTGTTGGATATTTTTAAACAAGAGTAAATATGCTTCAGAAGTTGGTGGGGTTTTTTTGCAGTCTAGGATTTATTTTTTTTTGAATAGTTCTATAGCATAATTGTAAACAAATTAAATCTATGGACTCTGTGGTAAAACCTGATTGAACAGAATTATTAATTCAGACAGTGCCTACCTTCCTCTGTAAGCAAACCAACTGTTAGTGAAGATGCTTAACTATATAATAAATGCACTCATGTTCAAAACATTTGAGTATAGATTGATTGAAATTGAACATTAGACCTGATACCTCTGTTCCACGTGGCTGCTCTTGCTAATCAAGCGCTCCGATGCCACATGGACTGAGCTTCCTGGTGGCGAGAAGCCAGGCAGGATAAGCATATCTAGGCGATAGCAAAAGGATGCAGTGTTTTTGCAGAGAAGGTTGCAGAAGGTCATCCTTATATTTACAGATACCGTACAATGCCTTGTGTACCCAACTTCACAGCTTTCCCTTGTCAGCTTCGAAAGGGGAAAAAACCACCCAGTTTCATTAATTGCCAAGGTTCTTGTCTAAGGGGAACTAGAAAGGGAAAGCGAGCAATCACATTTGCTTATCCTACCTGTCAGGAACAGGATTTGGAATAGACAACTACTACAGAACCACCAGCAAAATACCTATTCCTTCAATTCACACAGTCTTAAAAATCACCTGCAGGTTCAGTTAGCAATAACTCCTTGTGTCATCTTCAAGTGCAGTTATCGAAAGAATTCTTTCAGCTAGCTAGCTTTCATGAACAGCTTCCTGAATGAGATTAGGACAGAGCTATATCAAGGTAAAGCAACTCTATAGTTTAAATATTTCTACATCAGTTTTGTTCCAATAATTAGGAGTTTTGCCTAGATCTCTGAAAACAGAACAACTGTTTAAAACTTTCACAGAGAAGCCTTTAAGAAGCATCAAAACAAATTACTTTAAAGAGCTTGTGACAAACATTTCTTTCTTTAACTTTTTTCATTTGCTGTTCCACAAGCCTGAAACTAGTTAAATTTAACTGCCTTTACAAGCTGTGGAGAGACTGAGTACATAGGACACATTTTAGTCATTTTTGTCTGTATTCATAGTAATTTCCTCTAATCTCAAGGTTTCTTTGCAGTTCGTTTGAATCGCTTTGCACCCTAGGAACTACAGGAAATACTACGGAAACCTCCCTGTCTCTTACTTCACAAACCGTTCTGTTACATTTATTCCACCAAAACCAAACAACACAGTATCACAACGTTACTTGTATAAAATTCATAAATTCTTTAATGTAATTGCCAAGGGACATGAGGGTACACTTTAACTGAGCAAACACAGCAGTTTTTGCAAGAAGGCAAACATGAAGAAAATAGTATCTAGTTTTTATTACAAACATTACTGGCACTTAAAAATGGCAACATCCTATCTTTTTTAAGAAACTCTTAATTTTCCATAGCAGGCACAGGAAGAGAACTCTTGGTTTTGCTAAACATCAAATGTAAACTTAACAGCAAGGTGCAAGAGGTCCTCGTTTTCAGAAACATGGGGACTCAAAATGGCCCTTTGCTTTGAACAATACACTAAACCCCCTAGGAGAAGATTATCATATATGTGTATACATAAGCAGTTCCTAAAATGAAGTACATGGGTCCTTCTGTTACTGCTATTAAGAATTACAGATTAACCACTGTGCAGCTGACTATTTGGAATAGTCATGCTTCATATTTGCAGGTTCACCTGCCATCTGGCTTTTGCCTGGGCTGAGCCAACACCTCCAGCAAATAAGGAAAATAGATAGAAGTCAAGAAATTGCACCTTATACCTTATGAATCTTCTTAAATGTTTATGCATTGAATCTCTTAGGACAAGAGGAAATGGCCTCAAGTTGTGCCAAGGGAGGTTTAGATTGAACATTAGGAAAAATTTTTTTACTGAAAGAGTGGTCAGGCCTTGGAACAGGCTGCCCAGGGAAGTGGTGGAGTCACCATCCCTGGAGGTATTTAAAAGACGTTTAGATGAGGCCCTTAGGGACATGGTGTAGTGGGCATGGTGGTGTTGGGTTGACGGTTGGACACGATGATCTTAGAGGTCTTTTCCAACCTGTATGATTCTATGATTCTATGATTCTACAATATGCTTGAAGTAGGCAGAAAAAGGAAGTTTCCATACTGAACTACATCACACACGGAAAAACTAATTTGAGCAGTCCTTAAGGAGTTCATCATTGCATCAACTAAGCTACTCGGCATCAAACCATCTGTCTTCTCCCACTGCCTCATTCCAAGAGAAGGGGCATCATCCATTTTCCTCCCATCCTTCCCCCTGAGGGTTACCCATTACTTAGAAAGTTTGAAGAGGCATCATAACAGGACTGTTATTTAGGCACCTGATTATATGACCTGTGCCCTGATCAAACTATACTACATGGTACCCTTTAGATGAGCATCCTCACTCTTTAGGGGCTGACTGCATTTATTTAGGACATCTGGAAATACACTGAACAATGTCTCAAGAGTACTAGTGAATGTTTTTGTACTAGTGAACATGCTGACAACCAGTAGGTGTATACAACCAGACAGCTAGCTTGACTGCTCTATCTTCACAGAAAACTGCTTAAATGACATTGCACCAGCAGGCATTTTGGAGGAAGTTATTTGATTTATTGCAACCCAGAAAGACGTCTACAACAAACTGCTTTGGGATGATGGTAAAACTCCACCTTCGGGATCTAAGGCATCACAGCTACACCCTTTCCCTCCCTCTCAGAGGCCAGTCATGCTGACTCACAACACTACATCTCATTCATTGAGAGCTGTGATTAGTACTGCAGTCACCTATGCCACCTGCTGTGTACAGACCATCCACAGACACAGGCAGTCCTCCAGCCACACGCATGCTGCTCCCATGGCAGAATTCCAAATAAAAACCGTGGCTTCATGTTTGCACATCTTGTTTGTCAATATCGCTTTGTTTCTCCAAGAACAACTTGGCAAAGTGACAGGCTAGAAGGGTGCTAGCTACTGCAAAGCTGCTCCTTTCGGCTGGATGCCTACGCAGCAGTCGGCCACGTGTTGCAATTCAAGCACTCTGCGTATCTGGATGACCTGTGATGGGAATATGAACTTTTCTAGATCTTTTTAAAAGCTTGCTGGCTTTGAAAGATGTCAGCAGTTCTAGATCCACAGGGAGAACATTCTGGTTTTTTCCAGATATTTCTATTTTACGTGAGACAGTGGTTTATGTGAAGGGATGTTCAGACATGAAAGAAAATGTTTCCAGTTATTCTCAGGTAGTTCTGTAGGGCAATCTCAACCTGGCAAACTAACTTAGCCATCATGTGACTAAAGTTTGCATCAGAAGGTAAACAGCAGGAGTCCCCAGGGAGGGGGTGAACAACTATAAGGACAGGCTGGCAAGGAGGGGTGCTCATCCTGCCGAAGTGTAACAAGAATTTCTCCAAAATTACTGGGATAGGACCAGCAAAGGGTGAGCTTGTTACTTACCTGCTGACAAGCAGGAAAGGTAAAATTCATAGTTGCAGTGAAAGTTGTTGCACAGATCTATTCAGACAGTGAATGATATGTTTTCCCACAACTATTGTCACATTTTAATTTTGTTCTGCCACTTTCCTTAAAATGAAAGTATTTCCCCAAAGAAATCTGGTGCCAGATATTTATTTACCCATTCTTAAGGCATTTCATGCTATGAGGAGGCCAACCTATATTTTTCTCCATGTACCCATGCTTACATACATATGGTACATGCAAGAAGATTGTCTCTAGTCAGTAAAAAGCATTTCACGTTACCTTGCATAAGAACAGTTTTCTTAGTAGTTCGTTTACATAAAAGCGGTAACTAGGCACAGCACTAGCTCTTGAACAGCATCAAGAATCATTTGTGCACAAACATTTCATGCATGGGGTCAAATGCATTTCTGATCTACGCCAAATCAGTTTTCATTCAAGGACACACAGAAACAAGCGGATACATTCCTCACCAGATCACCCCATACCCTCGACAGACCTAGCTGTTTTATGCTTCATTGATGCAGAATCCCAATGATTGCATAGCATCATGCTGCTTCCTTCCCCCTTTCACGAAAGCTAGTAATTCGTAAACACTCACTTCATTTATATTTAGCTTTTCACATCAAATGGAGAGAAAATTCACCATGTTGAAACTCAATGGTCCTAATGACATTTTGTGGAAGGTGGTGAGGAACCAAGAAGCAGCACAGGGACTGGTAGTCCCAGATGTCCACAGGAAAAACAAACGGAACACCAGTATCTTATGCACTCTATTTTATAATCTTGTCCATCTCCAAGTATTTATGCTATCTCTTAGAAGTTAATAATAAGGTTAATAACATCTTTGTAAGATAGTTCTTCACTTTACCTGTGTTTATTTACAGCTTGAGGAAAATCCTAATAAAAATGCATCCTACAACGCAACTGGCTAGACTAGTAGTGCAAGGCACTAAAAGGAATCCTCTTTCTTCCCTTTTTAATGCATAGCAAGGCTGAGTAAAACAAATTACTTTTGCTGATGCCATGCAGTTAAAGTGCAAATTGCAAAGTCGTTTCCACAATTTTTGTGTCATTCTCCTGACAAGAACTAAAGCTTGAAGATGTTGTAACAAGAGGTAAAGGTTTAGTTGCACTGTCCCTCCTAGTTTAAAACATGCAAAGAACAGTCCTATGGGGCCTCGACTTCTGCCTTTGGCATGATTTATGTTTGATGTCACCCAAGCAACTTAAATTTGGTTTTAAGCCCTTTTTTGCCATAAGCATAAGATGAATGATTATGTATAACATTGCTTATAAAACACCCTCAAATACTATAGCAACATATGCAAACAGTCCTGAAAACAGGTATCAGGAATGAAAACTGATTAAAACGTGTATACGAGCACATGTCCCAGCAGCAATTCTCAGGCAAACTTACCCTGTTGTTAGAAGGGGGAAAGAAGGGAAGTTTTTTTTTTAATTGCAGAAATATTAATAAATGGCACATTTAAATGTGTTTTTACAGAACAGGAATGAACAAACTGATGTTAAGATTGCTGGAAACAGTATGGTGGCTGCACCAACACATTTTGAATTGAACAGATTTGCTGAAATCCAGAAGAAACATTTAACTGGAAAATGAAGAGGCTATTAAAGTAATATAAGCCTTAGCAGCCTCTATTAGATCCACTATCCGTGGCTCATTCAAGGATTATTCAGCTAACTGACCTTGACAGTGTTTGGTGGGACCATTTTTAATTAATTCACAATTTTAATGGATGATTTTACTAACACTAATAATATTTTATAGATAGAGCATGGAAACAAAGACAGATCTATGGGGTAACCAAGTCAGGGAGCAGTACTAAATCAACTGAAAGGTTCAGAAAGAAACCTTCAGCTTCTCTGTCGGCAATCATCGAGGACATTGTAGAACAGCTGGCAAGACCTTCTATTGCACCTCATCGCTTCTTTCTCTGGCCTTCTCCTTCACAAAATTATTTCCTCTTGATATCACCAGACACACAATAATTGGGCTAAAAAATTAAGCTTGCTGCCTAAAGCAATCCTCCCACCTTTTCTCTATCTGGAGTTCAAGCCTATACAGGAATATTGCAACATTTCTGGAGGGTTTTCATCACTATTTCTTAAGAGAAGAGCTTCTTTAACTCTTATGAGCAAATTGTCAATACCCATGAATTGGGAATACATTATTAAAGTAAACCAGTTAGAATTTACATAGCTCTACTGCTATATATGCCATTGTACACTACATTTCTTATGTCAGTAAAAATAAACTTCTTAAGGACCTAGTTTATCACACATAAAAATGCTACATGTTATTACCAAAAGGGGAGGGGGAATGGAGATAAGTTTAAGTATTCTAGATGCTGAACAGGAATGCCTTATTCCCAGAACTGTTCTAATTCTCCAAGCCTCAGAGTGTCATATTTTGTGTCCACAGAAAGAGTTGTGTAATACTTTATAGAGAATTATGGGGAAAAATATGTTATGGTATGAACTATTCAGTTTCATTTTACTTTCCATACATTGCCTAATTTACAAGAAAAAGACAACACAGAAGTAAGGAGAAAGTTTAGAATGTATTTAAAACGAACATTTCTCTTTCACATAACTATCCTGAACTGTTCTTAAAATTTCAGACCCATGGAAATTCTTTACCGGGCTTTAATAAGAGAAAGGCTACATAAGCCCAGCCACACATTTCCTGTTTTGGGAAAAAGAATGATCCAAGGTGCTTTAATTCAGTTACACCTCCCAAAGATGGGATCTGCTGAAGGGTAGAAAACAGCTCAGCAATCCTTCAGAATTACCGAATTCTAGAACTACAACCAAGTTTCTACTGATCCATGAACTGCGGACGCACAAACATCATCTCTACTACAGAAAATTCTATACATCAGATAACTACATTAAACATTTTCAATATTTACTGCAACTCTCAATCAAAAATACTCCCAGTTGCTTGAAGCAGAGAGTTTGTATGTTACCATTAGTCTTTGAACAATCATTTAATTTCAACAAACTGAATTTAAGTGCAAGAAGAGTATTTTAACCTTCCCAGTTGCTGTTAAATAAATGAGAACAGTTTTAAGCATTACAGTATTCCAAAATGGTACAACTTGGTAGGTTCTCTAAAGGCTGCTAGTCTTCATACTCACGAAAAGCACAACCTGAAAAGAGACTAATGGAAGGAAAAAAGGAAGGGGACCTTCACTTTGTTTTTTAATAGCATACGAAAAGGCTTCTATCCCCAAACCTCATGAACTAGTTAAGAGGCACGCAGCATAGCACAAATACAATCCTTCAGACTGAAGACCAGTAATTTTTCAATGCTCACCAGCGATATTAGCTAAGCCGAGGACATTGCTTCGTACCTCCACAGAAACATTTCAGTCCAGGATAATTAAAATGTGTCTATCCACTTCTAGCTCTGAGGGAATACATTCCCTCAAATTAGAGGCAGTCTTAAGCAGGCAGACCAAAGACTAAGATCAAAACTTAGTCACAGCAGGTTAATACTCCAAGCAGAATAAATTACTTTCAGATAAAGTAATCAAATCTTTCCTTTGTATTTCAAAGTATAATGTAATGCTAGCATAACACTGGATCCTTCAGTGCCATGGTAGGTTGAATTGTTTATACAGACACAGGGTTCCACCTCAAATCATCTGGAATTAAAATACCAATACCACTTCTTGCAACTTGCAGCTGAACAGCAGAGCACACAGCCTTGGGTATCACGGACATCACCAAGATCCAGGGATGGAAATGCAGAGCATACCACAGTTCAACAGGTCTGTAGCAGAGGCTGCAAGTACCTTCCTGCAAGGCTTTCATCAAGACATCTGAAGTCATTAGTCTACTTTAAAACTTGACTAGACTTGCAAAAGATTATCTCACATAGCATGCAGAGTAGGACAGACTTCAGAACCAATGTCAGATCACAGACCCCTAAAACACTTCCCAGATAACCTACTGCATTAAAAAAAATAGGTTTTCTCATTTAAAAGATGCATATGAAGGCCACATCACTCCATTTCAAAAGCAAGGAAACTTTCTTCAAGATCCCAATTTAACCAGTCACCTTCATACTGTTCTACAGTTAATTCTTATCTTTATACTCAGGATTAATGGAATAATGCACCAACATGATGATTCATCTGCAGATAATCAACCAGCTATATCTTCCTTCATCTCATGTGAATAGCATTTGTTTTGTTGTTTGGAGGTTTTGGGGGGTTTTTGTTGTTGTTGTTGGTTTCTCCTTTTTATTTTAAGCTTCTTTCCTTCACCAGTGGTAGAGCCCAGGCTGGAAAAGGTATCACTAGACCATGAGAAACAGCAATTCTTCACTGATGTGTCCCCAGAGCAGAAAATGTCTGGCTACAACTTGATGTGACACCTTTGGTTTTGGCACAATATAACAATCTTTCAGCCACTGTTTGAAATTACAGAAAAACAATGTGCAAGTCAAAGTTTAGCTGTAAATTAACACTCACTTTAATAAAAAATAATTTTAAAATAATGACATCAGCTAAGCTACTCTTTTGTAGACATCTTCTCACACCTGCAAATATAAAATACACAACAGATGTTGGAGAAAGAGGACTAACTCCTTCCTCCCCTACCCCAACTGAAATATTGAGTTTCTACAGAAAAAACAACTTACACACTGTCACTCTGCTGCAAGCTGATTACACTCATATCTTTTCTAAATGTTTAGTTGGGCTGGCATGTATATAAATAAAAGAAATCAAACTTGCACAACAAAACAGGTCTGAAAACCTTGATAGGGTTCTGCTCTGATTACAGTACGAGACAGGAAAACTGGAAGAGCGCAGGAGCTCTAACCTGGTGCAAAACCTTTTCACTAATTTGGCAATCGATCAAGGAAATCAAAATACTGGATTGGTTCCAAAGAGAGCTGAACTTCCACAGTTTGTAGCTGAGAGTAATTAAAAGTTGGGTGGATGGCTTGTGTTAGAAACCAGTGAGAAGGAGCCCACAGCTCCTTCTAGATGTTCCTGGTAAACAACTCGTCAGCATTTAAAAAGCAGCCTCTTGTTTCCTCAATTCCTACAGAAGATTGACTGACATTTCACCCTACCTGAACCCAGACTGACAGCAGAGACTGGTCCCTCACAGTAAAAGCGTTCTGGGATTTTGTTGTGCGGGTTTTGTTTGCTTTTTGTTTTTTTAAATTAGAAAAACCCTACGCAATACCACTGGTTTTTCAATTAACATACCACCTCAGGGACAATCCATCCTTAAGAAAAATGAGGTGTTAATGGAGTACATGTCACACCAAATGCTCCCTTCAATCTTAATAGAGCAAAATTATTTTCAGCTCTGGTAAATAAGCAGTTTGACTCAACTATCATTTTTACAATGTAAAAAAAATAGCATTCTGGTTATTGTAATCGGATTTGCATTGCATTGAGGACTTCCTCTTTTTTTTTTTGTCCCCTACCCCTAAACAAAGTCAGCTTTAGTAGGACTTAAAGTAACCATTCCCTTTCCACAAAGGGAAAGGGGGGGATCAAAAATTGCTCACGTTACTGTCATTGGCATTTGCTAGAAGAATGTATTTACAAAAGCTTCTTCAAATAGCAAAATCTTTGAATCTAGGACTTAAGGAAGAAAAATTCTAAAGGAAACAAGTCATTTTTAAGAGACAAAGGTTCACTCTAAGTCACTACTGTCTTCCTTTTCTTTCCAAGCCCTTATATCATTTTACATGTCATAGTTCTCTGGTTCCAAACGCTGACCCCTTAAACTAAGGACTAAACCACAAGTAAACTCTGACATTTTCAACTTCCACTCTCCAATGCATGGTTCAAAGCAAGTTTGCATGGTGCAGAAGAACAGGGTATTAGTTTGAAATCATTAATTCCAAAATAATCATCCAAACAGAGAAAAAGTATCAAGCAGATATTAAACCCATTTCTAGCTACTCCTTTTTAATTCCAAAGGTATCAGAAGTATTTGAAAACTGCTACCTTTCCCTAGAAAAGGGTCACAACAAGCAGGGGATTTCTGCATTTCCACATTGCGCTTTCAACCCTATTTAAAAATTATAATTGCATTAAATCTCACTGTAAATGAGATTAAAAGGTTAACCACAGAAGCTGCCAAACATACCATCTCTTGGCAACAGTTGTTGGAAATCTGCAAACTAGGGGTGCCAGGTCATTTTTTTTTAAGCATTCAGTTTAGATAATTGATTAGGATTACCCGAGTATAACATCCTCTTACAGTTTCTGTGAGAAAATTTACAGTTTTTTCAACCATTTGCACTATCATCTTTAGAATATGGTCTACATCCATAGGATTTAGTATATATAGCATAGGCATCAGTATTTTCAAGCAAATTTCAAATTTTTTTCAGAAGACAGGCCACCTAGTGTTCTCACAATGCACTTGAACCCTGTAAATTTTACAGATAACTGAAGCACAGGAAAATACATAGACCTGATATCCAGTTGCACTGAAGAATTAAAAGGCAAAGATAAATGGAAAGACAGGGAGACAGCAGAAAAATACAGTCCAAGCAAAGCCTAACAGAAGCATTCTAGCAAACGTGGCAACAAGCTAATCCTCTTTACTGTTTGATATCTTATTAGGAAGCAAAGGATTCATATAAGAAGGACCTATGAAAGCAACTGCTTTGTTGCAAGCAAATAAGCTAATGGTTTTATTAGAAACATATGCTAAAAGGTTTATCTGTTAGGTAAGAGTTGCTTTATGCAGTGTTTTAAAAAATAATGATTGAATCACTTGCTCTACTACTTAGCCACACGCCAGTGCAGTACGCATAATACTCTGATGCAGCAATTATTCCTATGGTGTTAAACAAGTCCTACTGAAGGGAAGTTAGTATCATTTAAAAGTCTGCTCTTGGCCATCATTAACACTAGTCTAGAAAACAAGATTTAGTAAAGAAGTGAAGAACAATACTGAGCTCTGAATGTAGTTCACTACAGAATGAATGTTGGAAGATTTAAGGAACATTATAGAAATCGCCAGTCTGCTTGTTCAGCCTGGAAATTATTAAAATAAGCAAGTAAAAACACTGATAGAGAAATACTCAAAATCTGATCAACTGACTTGGGGTTGATCCTGAAATTGAGCCATCACTTCTTTCCCCCTACCCCTTCTCAAAACAGGTTTTTCCAATACCTCTCTGAATGCAGGTGTAAGTAAGGCAAGTCAAAACATACTGTCAAGATTCTCCTGTTCCAAGTCAGTTGCTGGAAGGTGCTTATTTTACTTGGTGAAAGAGATTCAGACACAGCATGCCTTAGTTACTACTTCGCTTTTGACTGACTTTGCAGAAATAAAGGCTCATTTTGATATCAAAAAATCTATGCCAGATTTGGTCCTGTTTCATAAATACTGAAGTCAGCAGATTGATATCCTAGACAAACTTGATGGCATGTAAAACTGTACTTGGCCCTTATATTATTCAGAATCTAACATTTTATGGCACACCATTTTTTTTTTTAGTATGTTGCAAGTAAACATCAAATTCACATTAGTGACTATCATCTTAAAGCATCTTCAAATGTATTGAAAACAAATATTGTTCAAAGCACTCAATATCCCATACAATAATATACTCTAGTTTTTCTGCTAACTACCATGATACTGGGTCATATAATTGTATGTGCTTGATAGCCTCCAAGGTAAAAAAGACCTACCGTCTCCCCTAACGAAGGAATAAGATTCAAAGAAGAGTGACAAGAACTCAATGCTGAGAAGCAAATGTTACTGCACAAATTGGAGTTTGGGTGTCCTAAATAAAGTGTCTTAATCTGTCCCCAAAAATTTCATTGACAATACTGAAATAGGAACTGAGAGTGTATATGTATGCAGAGAGAGAATGCAAAAGCAAGCCAACAAGACAGAGAAAAAAAAAGACATATACTTTTTTTTTCACCATGCACAACACATTAAGTTCAGCTTCCTTCTTCAGTGTCCTCTGTGAGACCAAACATGAAAACACCAGGAGTTCTGATCCTCCTCTGTGCTTGAAGGTTGCAAAAAGGGGAAGGCAATGCCAAGTCTGATCTTCGTAAGTTAAGATGAACAAGAGAAGCAGTGGGTGAAAATAAGAAAAAGCTCGCCACAGTTGGGAGGAGGCTAAAAACGTCCTAAAATCGCAGGTTTAGTTCCTTCAAAGGCAGCTAGAGATTCCTGAGAATAAGCCAAAACTCCATACACACTAGATTTCAACTTTCATACTGACTAGATGGGAAGATACAGTTACGTTTAAATGTAAAGCTACCGCGGTAGAAATGAATGCTAGAAAGAAATGTTTTTCAATAAAGGGGTGCTTGAAAATTCCCTTGAGAACAAAATTGAGAATGAAAGGCACTTGCTAATTGTTCGAAGAGTGAATAGCCTGAACTAGTCAAACAACTGTAGCTGCTACATTAAAAATACAACATGTTTTTATTCTCCAATTTGGACTTCTGGGGCTTTGTTTTTGACACTGTACAGGGCCTGCCATAAGTTATTTCAGAAGCTGAATATCAGGCTGTTGCATTAATTTATTTAACATGCACACACCAAGTGACATTATAAAGAAGCTTCAGCTTTCACCACAGAAGAAGCTGATTCCTCCCTATTCTTCTTCTTCCTAGGGCTTCCTAAAACGCCAAGGTTCACATACTGGAGGTGCTCACACCATCCAAATTTCTTCCCCCAGATGGTTCTTCCCTTCAGACACAGCTTGGTATGTCTTGAAAAACTCTGATGTTCAGAAGAGCTAATTAGTTTATTTATTAGCATAATTATTTATTAACAGTTTATTAGTAATTAACAGTACCTGTTTACCTCCAGGAACGAGGCTCTGTATAATTTTATGCCCGCTCCCACATAAAAAGTTTCACAAAACTAATTTTTTTTTCTTTAAGCTTGCTTCACAGCCAGCTTCAAAACTTTATTATCAGAGCAAAACTTTCAGCACTTAAAAGTTAATGGAAGCACATTAAATATCAAAACATTGACTAGCTGAAAGAAGCTGGGCTATCTTGTGAAGATGAAATGGGAACAATTTTCTTCCAATGAGTTTACTATTGAAGCATTTGAGAACATAATCTTGCAAGTTACTTCCACGTTGCTAATCCTAAGCAAGTATTCTTTCTATGAATGGTATAAAGCGTATCTCCCCACTGGAATTGGAATAAAAAGAGAGGAGAAAAAAAAACCCCAGCTCACACAGTAGCCATTGTTTGAATATCAGAAGGGGAAGCCAGCACTGGCATAACTCTTAATCTGCTGTACTACTAGTTTATCTCGATGAAATTTAACTAAACTATCAGACTGCTTTGAAGGTGTATGCTAAGAAAATTAAAAAAGAAATCAGCAGCAGCTTCCAGAAAATAGCTTCCAGAAGACTAAATGCAGATTGTAGACACAGCTTTAGATGGAAATTTAAATGCACCTATGACTTGCAAGGCCAAAAAAATATATTTAATAAGTAAACATATGTCTTACTGGAGAAACATATGTACCAAATTAATTTTGTTTTTATCTCTACATAAGAGAACAGTATTTACGAAGACAGGGATTGTCTCTGAAGCTACTGATCCCACATCTTGATAAAAGACAAAATACAAATATTATTAGTTAAATTTTCACCAAGGTGGAGATGCTAGAGAGAAGGAAGCACATCCATCTAATCAAGCAAAATAAGATTCATATTCAATAACATAGCAGTCTTCACGGAACAGTATTGTCTGAACTACTATTCTCAAACACATCAGCAAATGAATAACTTCTTTTAAAAGCATTTATTTATGGAAGTCTATTATACACAATACTAAAGATGAAACACTTCACTTTTCTTTAAGCAACCAGAGTTTAAGTTACATTACAATACCAAGAACCTACACATATGCTCTAAAACAGAAACAACCAACTTTTCAGTGACTCAGTCATTAGTATCAGATTTTATAGTTCAGTACAGACTTTAAAAAATGAGACAGCAAGTCCTCTCAAATATTGTCACGTAAAGAGACTTCATAAAAGAATCTGTACTATTTTCAACCTTAATTACTAGGTTTACAGTAATTACTGTAGAAAAAAAACACAACTAGCCCTGCTACTTGACAGCATTTAATTCTACTGCAGCTTACACTTTCCATCTCATCTCTTCAGGGGGCAGTTTCCAGTGTGGCACACTGCAAGATGATGAGGCTTAGGAATGAGTCACAGTTCAGGAGGAAGGGAGTAGAGAACCACTGCCCAAACCCACCAGAGAAAAGGGAGCCAAAGCAGAGTTGTTTGGGTTTGTGACCACAGGCAAATATTTTGCTTTTCCTTTCCTCCCACCCCACCTCATTCAGTAATCAGACACATTTGTGAACTCAAATTAGGAAACAAGAAACTTCCCCCCCAGCAACAGGTCTACTCAAGGTATTATGAAAGAAGTTGCTAATTCTCATCCTGCACCAATGGACAAAGACAGCCGTCATGGTAAGCACAGTCACCTTAAGGTTTGAATGGGTACTTGGGCGGGATGCAAGCAGATAGTTTATCCTATGCTGTTGTTCCTTTTCTGCAAGTCATAATGCAAGTGGAGCTGCTTCTCTCCCAGGCTGGAGGAAGAGTTACAACACATACACACACAGCCCAAGAGCTGGCCCTTCAAAACTGAATGAGCTGAGCTCCAGCAGCACAAAACTCAAGTCAGTGCTACCTATTAATGCGGGAGTCAAAAGACACCCAGAGGAGCACCAGGGAACTGACCCACTTCTCAAAATGGAAAGAATGAAGGGAAAAAAACCCAGAAAGCAGAGGCTGGCTAATCTTGATTAGAAATCAGCAAAAGATGGGTTGCAAATGCAAAGAAATTCTGGGAGAAGACTACCCTTAGAAAACCTGAATGTTAGTGAAAGCCACCTTGAATTTCTGTTTCTAGATTAAAGAGGAGAACTCTAAAGAAGCTGAAACCATATTGCTGCATGAAAAAAATTTAAGAAGCCACAGGGGTCACAGATTCAAATTCCCTCAAATTGCAGGTCATTGCATGATGAACACCAACTCTGGAAGGGCACAAAAAAGCTACCTTGCACCCTCCTTCCCTTCCTTCCTTTCATGTTCCTAACACAAGTGTAATTCCCCAAGTTCTTCCTGTCATAATAAGATACAGCACTGACATTGCTGTGGCCCTATGTCAGGCAATGTTGAATGAATCATTTCCCAGCTTATTTTGGAGAGTACAGATCACAGAAAACATACTTTGGAAAAAAGAATCTGCTATGGTGTCTGCCAACCCAATCACAAGGAAAACATCATCCTGATCTCCAAAGCATCCATGCAACTCTTATACCTTGGCTCACAGCTTCAGTCAGGTCCCTACAAGGTTTATCAATAGCATCAGCAAACCTCACCCAACATGACACCATTCTCTAGTGTGGCAGCAGAAAAGAAATCCTTTCCCCGTAGCTTCAGCTAAAGAAAAGTAGACGACTATTTCTGTTCCTACAGGAGGAAGGTCATTACAGAACTTCTTTAATCATTATGAACACCCTCCTTTCTCCCCACAAGCATAAGTGTTCTTGTGACCACTTTATAGCCACTCAAACCTGTAATTCCTATCCTTTCCTTGTCAGAATGTGTTTCATGAATGTAGGAGATTTAAAATTATAGCTAGAGATCAATAACCCAGAACTATCCCTATAATTTTTGCTGTTTTTGAAAACTTTGTTCAACCCAAGGATTTAAACACTTACATTTTGTTGAATCTGAATTTATGCAATCATTTCATATCATGGTAAGGCATGAATTGTAGTGAGACGAAGATTATACAACATTTTGAAGACAAGATCATGGCTAAAAAATTGGGGTTAACAGGTTTTGCAACATGTGACCACCAGAAGGCATTCCAGGACTGAGTGCTTTCCTACTACACCTGAGTAGCCCAATATGCAGCTCATATCAGTATCATCCCCAAATTGTTCTCTAGTTTCCAGGTTCAAAACTTCTCTACTAGGCACACCAACCTTGACCCTTTTATTCTAGCCCTGAACACCCCTGCTTCTTATGGAAAGCCTCTAGGATTCTAAATAATCTAAAGTCTACGTCAAGTCATCTTTGTTCCTGGTAAGTGAGAAACTTTTTTAATAGCTCTTTAGTATTCCAGACCAATCTTTTCCAGAACTACTACTTCCAGTCTACAGTCTTCTTCATAATTCCTCCGGGTTTAAAGTGAATTTGTCTTCTGTTCTCTCTTCATCTCCATTTTTCTTGAATTACAGTTAATCAACTCTCACCCATTCTTCCTCCTGAGGTTGGCTGCCCTTTTCATACTGACTACTCCCAAAGAATCTTTGGTGTTCATGGGGCTGCAACCTGCTACCAGGGTCAAGACTTGACCTCTAAATCTTTGTTTACCACGTACATGCAACTGCTAGTTTTACAACGCTGTCCCACTGCTCTCTTCCATCAGCTCCGCTACCATCACAGACCAAATCCTATCTGAACGTCACTATTTTCAGCAACATTTCCAAGCTTGGGGTCTTCATTTTCTTTGAGCGCTTCAGGAACATACAGCTGCATCAGGAAGCTGCGCTCGGAGAAAGTACATCCACCTATTTGCAGGATCAGCTCTTTGATCTCCTCCACTGCTGTCCCAGCTGCCATCATTACTTTCCTTTATTCTCTCAAACCTCAAATCCAAGCCCTCCCTGCAAACACCCACCGGACAGATCCCTCTGCTCAGCAGCCCAGGTGTTCCTCATGCTGGCTTCCTCAGGTACTGCTATTGCACCTCAGGAACTGCTTTGTGCTGCAGCAGCAGCAGCAGCTTCCCGCCCTGTGCTGAACCATGCACGGGCACCAGAGGCAGCAACCAGTTTCTGCTCTCGGACCGGACGGAGATGGTGACAGCCAATTCCCCTCCTTACCAGCCACGTGTGAAGACAGACCTTCCTTGATTTCCTTCGTGCGTCAGTACATACACGCTTGACGACCACAGATGCCAAAGTGATACCAGACAGAAAATACTCTATTACAGTTCAACTCATCATTTTTCACTGGTGGTATACAACAACCCTGTGTGCTTCTGGTGCTTGTACTAGAATCATTCTCCTGATAAGCAGGCTGGTCTACACAAGTCAGAGCAGTATATTTCTGACTTATAAATGTGACAAATAAATCATTATCCTGCTTAACTAAAGTGTTACGGGGATCAAGTGTAAGCTACAACCATTATTTAGCATCATTACTCTTATTAACTGACTTGATTTTTGCCAGATAAATTTGAGATTGATACCTGAATATTGTTTTCACAAAAAAAGGCATCTTTCACAAAAAAAAAAAATCACTGTTAGAGAAGTTTGCAGGCATCGCTTTGTTAGTGATGCAAACACCATCTATCTAGCTTACCTCTTCATCTTACTTTTATCTGGTATACACGAAGATTTGCGCTTAAGTAGGCAAAAATCAGAATCTATGTTCTTCCTTTTTCTTTCCTACTATCCACACTATTATTGTCAACATAATTTGCATGTTACATCATCTTAACTAGTTATTGCATTAGAGGAAACACGAAAAAAAATCCTTCAACAGAAACTGTTTATTACAGTATCTTCTATAGAAGCCTTCAGCACTTCAGTTTTCCTTACATAGATTAAAAAGAGATTAAGAGCCAACTATCTGTGGGCAGATAGCTGATGTCCTTTCAATGGTGTCAAAATGTCTTAAGACATTTATATAAAATTACCTATATAGGTGCACCAAGGATCATCATTCTCTTCCTTTGCCCTTCAAGAAGCCAGACCAAGAGAATAACTTAATCTAAGTATAACTGAGACAGTGAGATTTAAATTCCAGCATAAACTATAGTTATCCTATTTTGTTATATTAACCAGTCTTTTGATAAAACTTAAACTTGAGAATTAGAGAACCAGCCACAATCCCCATTGAAGCCCTTTTGATGCCACCTCTTTTCAAGGAACATCTGAGAACTCCTTGTGGTGGAACAGCTTGGGTAGAAACATCAAAATTAACACCCATCTGATATTGTTTCATGTCTCAAGCACACAAAAAAAACATCCTAACAGAAAGTCCACATTGACCAAAAAATGCCAATCCCTTAATATCAAGAGGATTTTTTTTTTTTTTTACCCAAACTCAGTCAAGTAGGATTGCAGGTTTAAAGGTAAACTCTCAGAGAAAACTATATCATTTCCAATAATTTACTCCAAAACTAGGTGAGACTGTTTACCCTCTCTTCCCAGAATGAAATGGCACAAACAGAGAATCTCCAAGCCCTGTGGTACTTGTGAGTGGAGTGTCACATGCAAGATGTGTCAGGGCCCCAGCTAATGTCCAGAGCTTGACTCAAAGCTTAATGAAATTGGTGACTACAGGGTATGAGTTTTCCATAGAAGAAAAATGGATAAAAGTTATTTTACTTTAAGCATTTCATTAAAAAACAAAACAAGACAAAAACAACCAACCTACCCTTGTCAAAACTGAAGTCTGGTTACTTCTAGTTCTTGGCACAGAAATCTGTACTTCACATATATTTTAATTTTTTGGGGTACCTTACAACCAGGAACAGTAAAGCAAAACATTTTTGCTTGTAAGGTTAACTGCTTCACATCTATAGCATCATTATTTTGAAACAGCGAAGTATGTTTAATTTGTCTTTAGAGACCAGACAGAACCACCTGATCCTGCAGACACACACATTTTTCTGTATTTTATTTTTAAATGCACACAAGTAGAAGAGCACTATTTCAGAGGACTACCCTTTTAGCCAGAAAAAGATGATATAACACAACATAACTCTCTGCTGTACTAGATCATACATCATAAATATTTATCCAGTGATAAATACTTCTCAGGAAACATGGAAACAAGCTAGTTTATAAGGAGACCTTGCACTCCAGGTGATATGCCTGATCTTTTAGTTTCTCCTCTTCTCCCCACCTCTCTCAGGAGAGCATGACTACAGACATCTGCTATTTGACTATAGGCACATCATAGTGGTGATACACGTTAATATTGTACAAACCAACAGCAACACATGTGAGTCAGCGAGGTTTTCTTACCAGGACACTCAGTTAACCTGCTTATCCAAAACAAGAAACACCTTTACTGCTACATAAATAGTGAACATTTCCTTGTAGGAGGGGAAGGGGAATCCCCATTCCCTCCCTCTCTCCAGCTTTTCCTACAGCATCCTTTCAAGTCTCATCATTTTAATACTGGCTCTTTTCAATGCCAGTTTTTCCTTTCTCTTTTTGCCAAAAGACTTGTTCTCCTTTAGCAGACAGAGTAAAGGCTGGAAAAATATTCCTTCCTACATACTTGCAACAGAATATGCTTACCACACTTATATGAGCTTTGAAGCTATCAAAACTGTTTTGGAGCTACAAAAAAGTAAAATCTAACACAGAGTAAACTAAAACCCAAATAGGACAATTTCAGTTCTAGAAGAAAGCAGATACCAACCATTCCTGCCACCTTTCTCGGTCTTCAACCTAAGTGATTTTGCCAGAGGTAAAAGATTTCAGGTTTCCATAACAAGGCAGGAAGGCATGATTAAGCAGTCTCCTATGCATGAGATGCATTTTCTATTTTCTTTTAAAAAATAGAGAAAGAAAAAGGCAATTATTCTATTATAACACAGAACACAAGTATGAGGCTTTGTGGTTAAGAAAAAAGCTGAAGTTATTTTAAAACAGCTTTGCCAGAAGACTTCAAGCATTTCCTTTCTCGTTCCAGGAGTCGGCGTACAAACTAGGCACACCTTATAAACCCCACCACCATCCTGGCCCTAATACATTCAAGTTTTTGCTTCACAAAAGAAAAACTGCTAAATAGTGCATGTATATATATGCTCAAACATTTACACACATACATATCTTATCACAAAAAAGCTAAAAATAGATGTACACCTTGCTTAAACGTGAGAATAAAAGCATGTTTTCACTTGCAATTAAAGCACAATGAATTAAGCGTAAATGTTTACAGAAGGCACCAAAGGAGATAGACACTCTGTACTCACTGATCCAAGGTCTTTCGCCATAAATGGCACAAAAATTTTCGGTCATAACTTGTCTATTGGAGTATTATTTTCTGTCTACCCCAATTACAAGTTAATAAAAGGTTGTATCTGGCTCCAATTCTGGCTCCAATTCTGGGTCATTCCGTCTGCAACACTGGAGGAGATGTTTGCATATTACCCGGTAAGGGGAGGGGTACCAGGACAATATAAAATGCCACCACAACAATATTGCCTTTTGCTCAGAGATGCCAGTGGCCTGCAGAAGAATATTCTGGTGTGCTTACAAGTTAGGGATCTTGCAACTATTTGTTGTTCGAAGTTTTAAGTTTTGATTCTGTCACTTATTCTTAGAAAAATCTGTTCACTTAAAGCAAATAAGTCCCTTATTGGTATCAAAGCCTCAAATCTGTTCTGAATCCCAAATCTCCAAGCAATGATTAAGAAGTATATTGATACACTGCAAACCGATGAATTAAAGTGATACATTAACATCATTAATGTTTTCATCCAACTCTGTGATGAATTTCAAGTAGCCCAACTAGCAGGAGTCTGTTCAAGGATTGTATGCAGAGGCCATAGTGGCTACTAACCAAGAGGAAAAAAAATGAAGGGGAGGGAGTAGAAGAGAAAGATGACTTTTTAGTTTAAGTTACATGGAATAAAGCCATATTAAAATTTGCTGTTATGTATTGTAATAGGAAGAAACAGTGATTTGTGGCTTTGTCGGATGTGTAACCGTTAGTATTGCCAACTTTCAGCTAAAGAGACTTCACATCGGAGAGGTGGGGAGGGAAACACTTTCTACCATATCAGACTCAAATATAAAATCATTTACCTTTCACATGTTTCAGCTGAAGCTTCTTGCCAAGTTCGTAAACTTATGTTGGGACACCACTTCCCTTTACCCCCATTAGAGTCTGTATTTTGCTCTTGCCTGGGCAAGTAACACAAGACCCACTCATTTGTGGGACAAATGTGGTTACATGGGGGCAAGTACAAGACTTGACTCTCCTTGCCTGCATCCCGAGTGAGCATCTAAAATAGCCTAAGCCTTTAACCATCTCACCAGTCCCTCCATTACAGGCTTGGGTTGGGTAGAACTGGCCACGTCAGAGGAGGAAGAGCTGTGGTTTAGTCTAGACATAGCATTTCCCCTTTCCTTTACCCATGGTCCTGCTTCCAGCAAAGATCCTTTAGTCACTATGCTACGCAGAGGAGATTCAAGAGCACAGGGCTGCGAAAGAAAAAAACAACTCTGCTAGTTCAAAACGGAAGATCTCAGAACAAAGCTATGAGCAAAGCAGCTGTGGTACAGTTTGGTATTCACCAAATCTCCCTTCCTGAGGTTGTGCCTATGCTTAGAAGGGTAGCGCTAAGCATCCTGGATCCTCCCCTTACAGAGATCTGCAATTCGAGATCAATATTAACTAGTCCATTCCGAAGGGCAGACAAGCATGCACGTTTAACCAAACAAGTTCCATCTCACAGGCTCCAGTTCTAGAAAACTGCTCTCAGCTTCCAGTTCCTTTAAGGCCCACCCCTGTTTCTTGGCTACTCATGGGTGCCAGAGCAATTTGCACAGCCTGCATTCGGCTGAGGCACCACAACCACTCTTTAAATGCAGGCACTGGCCTGGACAAAACTTTACTGACGGGAGGGAAGACTGCCGTAACGCGCTCAGCGAGGGACTGCTGTCCTGAGCCACCCGGAGCTGCCGGGCTGCACGTACTGCAGCTACCTGCCAGCAAGCTGGGGCAGGGCTATGTGAGCTCTGCCACCTTCTGTGCAGTCTTCCTGGTATTTGTTAATCTTTTCATAGTTCAAAAACTTTATTATTTATTTCCAGATGCAAAACGAAACTAAAAGAATTGGGTGAACTTCATCTTAAGTTCTGACTACAGCAGGAAGACTTCTATTTAAAAATACCTCTCACTACTGCTGGATCAACTCCAGATATACACTACATGTGCATTCAGTCCCAGAAGTTAAAACACGTTAGTAAGCACTTGTTTCTGACTCTACTTCTAAGCATGCCACGTCAGTGTGATTAGTGAAACGTGTCCATCATCATCTTATATTAGAACAACAGCACAGCACTTTCAGTATCCAAGATGCCTTTGCTGTTCCTTTTCTCTTCTTGATTTTAATCACATGGGTTTTAGCCCCTAATATGGTAGTCAATATAAGATATAATCACTTCATTACACTGGCCATTTTCCACAGCTACAGGAAAAACATTAGTTTCATTTTCTAGCAGCTGTGAAGCCTAAACAACCAACTACAGATTAGAACAGTTCAAGATTTAGGGGGTAATTGTATGATACCCATCTCTTTCAGCCAGACTTGTTCTGGTCTGCATTCCCAGTCCCAGAAAGATCAGCAGTTGGTGACAGTCAGATCATCATATACTTAATACTTATGTGCTGACAAGATGTGGTCACAACATGGAGAAGCAGGAGAGGTAATGGAACCCTGGGAGTCCTGCTGGGGAGACAGTCCCCAGCGTAAGTCTGTATTTTCACAAGATCCTTAGGATCTGCATCCTAATACTGGAAATGTTCAGTTTTTCCTGAATCTTCAGCATCCTCTCTTCTCTACCCCCGTGGCAAACCCACCTCCCCCTGCCCCACACTAGCAGCATCAGGAAGCATTAGCTATCAACAAATGAACCTGCACCCATTCCAGCTCAGGCACCATGGCCATTTCTGTTTTAGCATTTCTATTGGTATCCAAGCCAGAATTAAAAAGGAGTTTTACTAGGTCAAATTGGAAATTGTGTGGGCTGAAAGATCATCTTGTTCTCCAAGAACTTCCCATTTTTATTTCACAACAAGGTGACACTTTTATAGTTACTTTTTCGTCCCAGTCATATTAAGAAGATTAGGATCCCAAGTATCACGTTTCTTTCTGCAGCTTCATGGTCATTTGTATTTTAATTTTTTTGGAAAGCATTCACATTTCAGTATCATAAAAATATTATTATTTCCATTTTCCCTCCCTGCAAACAGTAAGCCAACCCCTACTTTGAAGGGCTTAAGAACAAAGTTTCAATTAAAGCTTCAAAAGTGAATAGCAAATTGCCTTCATATGAATCGTTTCCAAAAAGCCTGACTGACATACAAATCTGCTGTAATACCACACTGTAAGAGCATGTAGACGACACCTTGCTGTCTCCACACTTGTGCAATACAGACCACAGAGTGATGCACTGAAGTAACTATGTATTCCTCAAAACTTGACAGCAGGTTGCAGCACTAGGCAGAACAAGTGTTTTCACATTAGTGCTAAACTGTAGTGAAATACTGTGGTGTGAAGTGAACCAAAAGCTTTTAAGAAATGCTTGAGGTGCTATATTGCTGAGCCACCTCGTGGCATATTTGTTGCATTACAGATGCACACCAGAGGACAACAGGGCTGTGATTTGCTGGGTCTGTTCAAATTCAGGCAAGGAAACAGAAAGCACATAAGAAGTTCTACTATAGGATGCTCATGAAGCATCACTCCCTTAGTAAGGAAAACATGAATTTTGGAAATTAAGCTACATAAGACCAGCCGAGTGCTAGTGTCAATCAGTTTTTTTTTTTTAAGCACTTGGTTATTCCAACCAATAGCTCCTTACAAAGCAACCTGCTATGCAAGTTCTTAAAAACCACATTCAGGTTGTGCATATATAGAACTTCCTATGGATGAGACAATGGTGGTCTATGGTATCAGCTGGAAAAATACTCTGCAAGATTAATAAATTCCTCTCCAAAAGAAGTTCAAGAAGTGGCATTCTTACATTTTCTGAAGACTGTAAAATATTTTCACATGTAATAGTTTTCATACACTTTCACACACTATGTTGGAAACAAAGTCCTACAATCCAAGGTTTGCTGTGAAATTGTTAAATTGCTGGGTTAATGTAATTTAACAAAAAGTGAAGCAAAGCCAAGAAATAATAAATGTGGGTCTGAGGCCTCAGATAAAGAGGAAAGCATTGCTACTGCAGAGGACCCCCAGGCATTAGTGAATCCATGGAATACATACATAGGAACTCTCCAAACTCTCTGCAAATATGGGATAACTGACCGGGTTACTGCCAGGGCAGGCACAGCTTTGGTTACTGCAGGTCGGCCCTCATGTAACAACCTATTTTATTCCAGTGATTTATTTCCACTTCTAAGCCCTAAGACAGTACCAAAACACGAAGCTGGTTTCTATACAAAGTGAGCATTGTGTGACCAGCGGCAGTGTAATCTTCTCACCACTCCACTATAACCATTAATTATTCCAAAAAGGATCTCTTGAAGTATAGTTTTCCGTTGTTGCCCCTTCTGACACCACAGAAAGCCAGCAGCTTTTAAGAGTTAAAAAACCCACAACAAACCCAACACCTCACACACTTAAAGACATTTTAGATCCTAGTTTACCACTATACTACCCACACTGTTCATACTTTTCTTCTGTATATATATTACATGAGGTATAAAGAAATACCAACATGCTAACTACAGACATTTTAAAATGAGTTCCAAGCCTCAAAACACAGGAAAACCCATCAGACAAGATCCTGGCAGGACACAACACGTACACCACTTCTGGACAATCAAATGATACAGACAATCTCAACACAGTACCAACAAGTCATGTTCTTTCCACCAGCCCCAAAAGTTTCAAAGTAATGGAGAAGATTTACAAGGCCTCAACTGGTTTTATAGTCTTTTCACAGACATTAGGAAAGTACTAATAAGTAGCAATGTCGGGTTAAGGCATACCAGATACTTCACTGGAACACCCATACTACGGTTGACAAAACAGTAAAGACAAGATTTATTTACTGCCTTAATTGTTTCCCACTCTATCCTTTACTGAAGTCATGAAACCACAAGTCCTAATCTTGCCTATAGTTCCTTAATAATCTTGAGAATAGTTCCTTAATAATCTTGAGAAAGATGGAACGTAGATAATGACAGGACAAATATTCAGACGCTCTAACACAGGCTCTCGTCCATTTCCTACCACCATCTTCATTTTGTCCACTGCCTTCCCTCCCTTACCAGAAAACTTCCTACAACCTTTAAAGTTTCAGGCTTCCCCGCTTTTGCGGCAAAAGGAAAGTAGGGTTGGTACTGGCAAGACGACACATAATTGGAAGCTGCAATACACATTGCCTTAAAGCACACAACTGAAGAGAACAGAATAACCAGCTCAATCTAAAAAAGCTTTTCTCAAGTGATGGCTTAAAAGCTGTTAAGTGAACAACAGTTAAAAAGAAAAAATAGGGACAGGTCTTTCAGTGGGCTTGAGAGCAGACCCAGACACCTCTCAGTCTCAAAATCTCATCCAGCCCCATCCTGATAGCTTCCAAAAGCTTTTCACATAAACTTGATTTACAGCAGTGGAATTCTTCAAAATGTCTCCATTTGCATCATAACCTCACTTAAGGTAACCAATTTGGAAAATTCGTATCATCCCATGATAAAGATATATAAATCTAGGATGAAAGCACTCAGGACAAAACTCACCAAGCTATTTAATCACTTTATGCCATGTTTCAATAGGAGGAAAGCATTTGTAGTATGTTTGTGGATTAAGGCTTTAACTACAATATTATCAAAGAATTGCTTTCTCCTAAGGCTAGAAAACACGTGCTTCTACATTTTCAATCTGCACCATGCCAATTATCATCAACATCCTGAATCAATGTGGTTTTAAAGATATATGCCGCAAGCATTGCCGTTCACATATTCACTAACTGATGCACCATTTCCTCATGCCAAGTATCCACGGCAATATCCACACAATTACAACTTTAAAAAAAATACGGTTGTCTTAAGATCAACTTTGCACTTTGTCTTCCCTCAAGAGTTCTGGAGTTTGTGTGGAAATCACGGACATTTTACATCTCCGCAATTACTTGGCTTGGAAGGCAGGATGCCCTGTGGGAACTTGGCAAAAGCAAATTAGTTAAAGGGAAAAAAAAAAAAAACAAACAACAGCTCACCTTGCTTTGATTTACATAATGTGATAGACAAAGTAATAAAGCAAAAGAATTTGAGTAGTGATGAGACACTGTAAAAGTTAAAGATGCAAAGAAGAAGAATTAATCACAACAATAACAATAAATCTTAAGGGTGGGTAGCTATCCGCTGCATTTCATGAAACATTTCTACCTGCTTATAAGGACTGGGGGAAAAGACTACAGTCAGTACTAATGCAGTCATTCCACATTTAATAAAAGTTAAATAGGCTTGGTGCCAGTGACCCAAGATTTGTACAAATAGGATCACGTACACTTTAAGCAGTGAACAGGTTGAGATGTTGCTAAAGATCCAAGTTTTGCAAAGCTGCAAATGGCATTACAACAATTAGTGAACTTTGGATTTTAATGTTTAAGTTAAACCTGAACCTGCTGACTTTTCTCATGTGAGCAGAAAGTTTTAAGAGCTTTTGCTGACATTTAAGACTAAATCTAAATAATCCAAGAATATTTCAAAAATGGCAATACAAGTTAATTTAAGTAAACACTGTATAATATATCAGCATGGGATTCTGCACTGATCTTGCTCCTAAAATAATAAAAATCAACGAATACTGATAGAAGGCATGTTTAGAAAAAATGAATATTGAAGTGTTAGAACATTAGACTATCACTCACTATTTTCAAAACACTCCTCTGTCCTTCAGTTAACTACTAATATAATCGTATGAAATGCATTGATTGAGGTCTGTGTCAAAAGGAGTAAGGAATATTCAATAACAATACAGGAACAGAAAATCCTGAAATGTTGGTAGACTGCCCCCAAGTTAAAACCCTTCAGCAGCCAGATTTTGAATCCCAGAGCAGGATTTAATCAACATGAAATACACTCATCCATCTACATAACCATCACCAAAAAATAGGATTAGGTTTAACCAGCTTCTTGCAAAATATATCCACGCTTCCCATAAGCAAGCCACGGGCAGGCATTGTGAAGGCTGCTTTCAGGCAAAGTGAGAAATTTGTTTTTAAATTTGTAACTCAGATAGTACTACTGCTCAGGAAGGAAAGGGCTCATATACACAGGGCCTCTGCACACAAGTAATTATGCAACACAAAATCGCTTGTTAACTTTTCTAAAACAGCTGATTCGCATCTCATCTGCCTGTAAAGTCTCTAATCTAGATACAGAGAATATTCAGCTCTCTTCAGTAGAAGGAAATGCATCTCCCCTGTCTAGACATCCAATTTAAAAAGAGAGCAATGCTTTTTCAATTTCAATTAAAGAACACATATGCCAGAAACTTCTTTTATCTAACATTTTTGAAACTCATACAGTAGTTTTATTCATGAACCCAAACCTGTAAATACAAACCAACTATTTATTTCCCCCTCAACTGCAACAGTATAGTAAGTTTAATGACCTGTTTCATGTAAAAATGCCACATAATCCTATATTGTAGGCTTTTGCAGTTCATGGTTACATAAATATTTATCCTGATTAATTTACTGTGTGTTAGCTTTTTTGCACACATTACTTAAAATTATTACTTTTGTTCCAGAACCGAGATTTTCCTAGAACCCGTTTGATGGAAAGTCATAATTTTACAAAGAGCATTTCAAACCGGACAATTCTCTGCAATGCCGCTTGCGTACAAGAAGAGTGCTGGCCTTTAACCCTCTGCTGGCAGCCCTCTGGAGTTCCTCCAGGCTGAAGTGTTAATACCAGCATGCATTTGCGCTTGGGTCAAGAAATACGAACACTTCGCTCTGAAGGGTTAAATACGGAAAAAAGTAGGCGTTGCGAAGGGACTACCTGAAAACCAGCAATTCATATGGCAATTCTTATGGCTGCGCTTTTAACCGTGACTTCGCTGTAGCTGCGGAGGGGCACAAGCAGCACGAGGTTAACAAAAGCTATTGACCTTATCAGAAGAATTTAGATTTTTTTTTTTAGCAGAAAGGAACAAAACAGGAAACCTATGTCTGAAACTATCCTGAACTGTACATTCCCATGGCAATGAAAATCTAGTTGATAATGGCATTCACTATGTTAAGCAATCTGATCAAGATTGTGATCAATCAAATCACTAAACTCAGGGGAGCAGGGGGAAGCTACATATGTGTTTGTGCATTTAGTGTTGTGGTTTTTCTTTTTTAAAGCACAGAAGTAAGAATGTGACATACCAGCACTTTTTCTTCACTTGTATGCTTCAGAAAAGTAGTATTAATAACTGGACCGAAGTAATATACTGATTTCTCTGTCAATCAGAAGATTATCCAACAGTGCTAGATACTGACATGACCGCAGATCAACTTTCAGAGAAAATTTTCTTCGTTATTGTGGCTTTGAGCAGCACCTTTAAGTTTTTAATATTGCACTGTTATTTTTCATTTTAACACACCTACTGAATTAATGCAAAGTTCAAGAAAAAGAGAAATATTTTTAATTTCTACTTTCCAATTTGAGAGAAGCCAGCTAGGCTGGCATACATATTTACTTTCAACTGAAGTGTATTAACACCAAAAAGTAGGTTTTTTTTCTATAGTAAGGGATACAGGAATCTAGAAAGAAGTTTTCCCTTTAGCGGATTATCCAAATACAACTGATGTATAAGTGCTCAGCAAGGGACCTGTGGTATAGTCCCAAGTCCGTGCATTTAAGAGCAACTCATTGAGCACATTTATTACAACAGTTTTGTCTTCATAAAAATGTTTTGCCAATAAATCTGATAAAACAAAGCTTAAACTAGAGACAAGCTGTTTTATAAACTAAAACATGAATGGTTGGATACATTTTAGCAAAGTGAAATCTGCCGACAAGGGATCTGTCAAATATGCAATTACTTTTAAAGCGCCTTAACTGTTTCTAAAACTATATATGGCATTTAAACTAGCCATTTTATTATTAAGACCATGCTTGGGTCCAACATTATGTAGTATCTGGTACACTGCTAAAGTACTGAAACAGCATCTTTACCAGATGAGTATCTTCAAGACGCAGCACAACTAACATGCTAACAGCTCATGTGGTCTTTGTGATAAGAATAAAAAAATACCACTCAGACTAATGTAATTCTGGCCACAGATGTGCATCTTATTGGCAGAATTGCATAAGGTCTAGAGTATTCTTTTCTGCTAGAAATACAGGAAATAAATCAGTTAAAGTGAGAGGAGGGAAAAAAAAACCACTAAAACCCCCTCACAACCATCACCCCTCCCAATACAGAATGCATGTCAGAATTATTGTTTTATCCCCACACTTGCCAGTTTATATTCTCACTCATGTATCAAATATTATTCAAAAGTGCTTGTAATGTGGCCATTTTTAGAGTCTAACTTCAGAAGTGTTTAACTGTAAAAAAAAAAAACCCAAAAAAACCCAAAAACAAATGGTTTAGAAAATTCAGTTAAAAGGGCTGTCCAGCCTCTTCCTATATTTAATCGGAGCCATATAAGGTAAGAATACTGAGCAGTTACATTTATTGGCAGAGATAACTGCATAGGAAAAAAGTTCTCTCTTAATTGAAGTTGTCCATAGCTTCCAGCCTTTAGATAGTCATTTAGTTTAAGTGGTTATTGTATTCAGGCAGAAAAACTTCTGAGATTTTAAAAATGGTAAAAATGATCTCCCGCTTCTGTGAAAAAGTACCATTTATCATGGTGTCTCTCTAATACTACTGGGATTATTATTTGGCATAGAAACAGCTCTACTCTTGAGCTAGTTAGGAGTTTTCTGACACAGCAGAAGGTTTTACAAGGAAAACTCCAGCTAAATCAAACTTTTCATGGGAACGTACTAGAGAGAATTTTCACCAAGAAAAATATTGTGGTTTTGTTGAGCCCACAGGTTTTTGTTTTGGGTGTCCACACCCCCCTGCCAAATCTTTGGGGTAGCGTTTCATAAAGAGCAACATCCCTAGTCTGCCAGAGAACACGGTCTACCAAATCAAAGCAGTCTTCAGTCTAGGTCTGAACCTTACTAGGTGACAACCAAAGCCACAGGTTATCTGCTATTCTGGAGCGAGCATCACAGCTTCTATACAAGAGGTAGAATTACTGAAGTGTACATATACGATCTGAACTAAGAAAACAACGTATCACCCATAACAGCTCAGGTGGCTACCCTAATCAGTGGGCAGCAAGATTATTTTTCCCTGTCTCAGAATGCACAAATAACCTAAGTTTAGTTTACTCCTAAAGAAGCTTAATAATGGATAACTCTTTCCAAGAAATTTTCCCTTGAAGGACTAAGTTTCAAAGCTATTCAACCCACTAGGGCTATATCAACACATTTGTATATGGCCTTTACAGACAACCACTAAACACAGTATTTACTTGTTTAATCAGAGCAACTAGTACAAGAAAAAACTTAAATAATTATGTGAAAACTTGTTTCAGAGATGCTTTGGTCAGAAAGATGAGGATCAAGTTGCAAGTTTCAGTGAGCAGACAAGAAGTAAATGGCTAGATATATCTTACAATTTTAGATGCCTGCAAAGAAAAAAAAAAAGAGAGAGAACTAATTGTTACCAAGTTGATTACCTGACCTTAAAGTGGGTTGCCCCCACTTCAGCAGCCAGGAGCCACCAAATTCCAGTTTGCAGACTCCATACAAGCTATATCACAACACAAGCAAAAACATTTCAGCATAAAAATAGAGCTGATGCTACCACTCACATCGTCCTTCATGGTTAAATCAAGTTCAATTCATGGTTACTCTCTAGTTTTAAACTGAGTCCTAGTGTATATGTAATCACAGACTAATGAGATGCTATGACAGATGTTTCTGTGATTTAAAGTGGGCATTCCTTACATTAACTTTCTCAATGAACACACTGTGATAGCATTTAAAGGCTAAACGGAACAACTAGCCTAAAGCACATCTAGGAGCTTTTCTTTTTAGACTACCAGCTAGAGATCTCAATTACCACAAAAAAGTATTCTTATTGCAGTGCTGTGTGTCTGTAATATATAATTATACATTCCTTCTGTAGAGATCTTCTGTAATATATAATTATAAATTTCTTCTTTAAAGATCTGTAAGCAAATAGACCTTGCAGACTGTGCAGGTTGGAAAAGTCCCATCCTTCCTGATGACACTCAGCCAACTCAATCTACTTGAAGCCTCAACATTCCCTTCTGTAGAAGGCTCTACGTTCCCATAGTTCACAGAAATTTCTCAGGCATATAGGAAGAGGCATACCAAAATGGATGTGCTGCCAAATCAAGTAGTGGGTGCTGCGTATACATTTTAAATGTAACAGGAACAGTATGGACAGCCATCTTAAAGATCTTCATATCCACAACTGAGCTCAAATTCAGAAGCTAAGGTTTTTATTTAAAGGCCTGTAAATGTAAGCATATGGAAGGTGACTGCAACAGTGCTGAAGATCAAGGTCTATAAAAAAATGTTCCATACAAGAAAAGAAAAAAGCTTTTTTTTCCCCAATCACATCAGGTTTGCCTTCTCAGCACAGAGAATATTTGACTATGATGAATTTATCTTAAGTCTTTCATTCAAAGACCACAAATCTCTCCAAACACTTGAAAACTTGAAAGAAAACACCACTTTTGCTGCTTTAACTTCAGACTACCTGTTACCTCAGAAACTGCTAAATGCTCAGTTACCAAGAAATAGCTCCTAACAAGTCAGTAACTGTTTAGAGCCAAAGATCTCCCATCTTTGTGGGGGTTTGGGCCACAGAGTGTATTCCCCCATAGAGGAGGGGAACAAATTAATGAGTTCAGCAGGATGAATGTGAAGATGCTCACGATGCCTAATTTTTCCTAGATTGAGTAAAAGAAAAAGGTGAAACTGTTCTCTGATAGGTCTTTACTAAAATAGCTTCACATTATCTGTACTTTAACTGTGACAAAATTCCAGAGTCCAGTGTATTACACAGATATGCCTGAACCAAAGTGATGAAGCATAGTAAAGAAGTGTGGATATATCTACCGAGCAGTTCATGCTGATCACTGCTCTTAGCAGTTCTGATGCTCAGAGGACTCACACCCGCTAGTAAGGGACAGAGTTCTCTTTCTGTAATTCTCCTGCATACACACACAGGCAAAAGAGACAAAAATCACAGAAGAAAAAGACTAGACTTCTGATGCTCTAGGATTGCCGAAGGTGGCCTCCATCCCCCATCAATTTTTCTCCCTAACTAGAGTCTTTCAACATCTGTGGAACTGAAAATAGTACCTTCACTATGTCCTCAATTCAGTATGAAGTGTTTCCAAGCTGAAAATGGACCTCTGGGATAAAGTAAAATGAAAAAAGATGTGGGAATATGAATAATGCCACACCACTCCATTTCTCATCCCATTATAGTGAAAAATACACAACTTGTTAAAACCCTTAAGGGACAAACAAAAAAGAAATTGTGCTTACAAAAAATTGTAAGAAAATGTAAGACTGTAGAAGCCTATCTCATATTTCATTCTGCAAGTTTGCTTTCCTTTTAACACACACACACATAAGTGAGCCTTACCGTGAAACTACCATCTGCTTTTCAAAACTTTACCCTCCAATGCTGTATTTTATAAAATGCTGTCAATAACTCCTTTCAAGACATTTCAACAGAAGACAAGAGTTCGATATTATTTGAATAAAAACAAAACTTACCTACTTCAATTTATGCAATGAGGTTCAAGTTTTCATGTTGTATGACTTGTCAAAGCAGTAATCAAGATATCAGCTGAATTCTTGAATTATGGGATCCAATTTAAATCAGAAAAAAATTTTGAAGTTACATGATTTGAGTCAGTTTTTAAGTATTACCTATACTGGTTCATTAGGATCCTGTCCCATGCTTTGCCTGATTAAGAGCTTGCAATTTATAATTCTGCAAGACTGCTACATTAAATACATTTATCAGCTACAGTCTGTGTCATCTTGCCCTATCCATATCATATCAATTGAGAGCAAAAATAATGGAAACCAGACAACAGTAACCAGCATAGCAGGACATTCATTCCCAAGTAAGGCTGGAAAAATAACAGTTAATAGTGGCAAGGCAATGAGCACAGACTGTTCATCTGATGCTTGATCGTACTGTAAAAATCTACCATGTTATATTCTTGAGTTGTTATAAGATACAGTTTGCACCTATAAGATAACTAAAAGTTCCTCTATGAACACCTGCCTATATCTTCCTGCCTCTTCTGTTTCTGTACAGAAGTTTTGATTGAAATAATACTCCTTGTGCCATACTGGCACTACTTATTTAAGTAGTTCATGGTTCTGCTAACAACTCATAACAGTCCACACAGCTAGCACTTCCAGAGAATATAAGGCTAATTCTCTTTTTAAAGTTGGAGCCATCTAGCTATAGTTTACAAGTCTTTAATACACCTAACATGTTACATGCATTCTGCTATTTTATTACCATTTTAAATTTTATCTTACTAAAACCATTCAAAAGTTTTACCGTTAAAGCGAATAACAGGAAAGAAGGAAAAAGTCCTCAAGTCCCCCTTTCCAAACTCTAGATTAAAGGCTGCGAGTTGGTTTGATGAATGATTGTGACCCAAATCAAATCTTGGAAAAGGTTCTCTATCATGCAAAGCAAACAACACTGCAGGAAACAAATTGACTAATACTCTTTTGTCACAAGTTTTACACAACAATATTTTTCTCTGTATTTATCAGTATTCCCTTGTTTTGTTACACCAATCTTCTTATGAGGAAGGCAATACATTCAAGTAAAACTGGAAGGTCTTATTTTTAAATGTGTCTAGTCTTCCTTTCAGATAACAGAACAGTTTTCGGAAGTACTTTCGTTTCTAAACTAAATTAAGAGTTATTTACATAAAAATTACAACTTTGCAAGTCTTAAAACTCCAGCTTCTTATTGAGACTCTAAGAGTCAAACTTGAAATTAGTTTTTATGAACTTTTGAAAAATTCTTTCTGGCACTCATGACGTTTTCTAGGATGTTTCACAAATTTTCCATAGCAAGTTTCTCTGCTTTCATCAAAAGTGCAAGATTAAGAAAACTATTACAATTTTCAGGTAATTTCATTAAATGAAATCTGGAATTCAGCTGTTTTTTCCCCCAGGGGAATGAAGTTATTAATATTTCAGTAGCCCTGCTATTATATTTCTGATGATTTCATAGCTCTAGTAAACTGACCTGTGAGCTTTGGGTATTGTACATCCCCAGTCTTAGAAATCTAACTTCAACAGTTTAGTCAATGTTTTAGCTGAGATATTTCCTTAAATCAAAGTATTTTTATTTAATAAAAGTCTTTTTAAAAAAGCAAAAAGAAACTATGTATACTTTTTTAAAGTTATGCACATTTATACTAAAACTTTTACCCTAAAACGTCTACTATCATTATAACTATTTAATTATAAGGACTTAACCTCTCTCCTCTTTTTTTGAGGAAAGCGTTACCCAATCCCCTGGACCTACCTTCCTCCCATAAGACCAAACAAATTAGGTGGTTGAACCCCTAATTTTGTTTCCCTTTACTGTATATTTGGAAACTATTAAAGTAAACTGTGAACAAGACTACCATTAAGGGTACCAGACACCTGCCATTAAAAAACAAAAGACTTATCTTGATTTACAGATAAGCTAGCTAAGCTTGACATAAGGTGACATTTTCTACACTAAGTTTTGTTTGCTTCTACTGAGGGAAGGGGTAGGAATTGACTATTTCCAAGAAAAAAAGAGGGAGGGATAGATGTTGCTTAGTGTCTCTAGAGATATTCTTAACAGCTCTGGTATGAGAATCCAGCTTCTAAGATGAATCTGCTTGAATAACTACTTTGCTTGAATTCCTGCAGGCTGCTGGCTGTAGGACACCCTCCACCTCTCCTTAGAGTGCAAGCCAAGGACAGCAGGAAAACAAAGTGCAGAGTCTGGTTAAGGTAGATGAACTGACCTGTACAGCAGAGGGTAAAACTAATGATTTACTGCCTTAATTCCTCCCCTCAAATGCACATACCTTATATCTAATCAAAAATCAATTTTTCTGAAGAATAAAACATCCATGTGCTAGATTTCACATTTTATCTAAGGCAGACACATTTCCACTTTTAGCTGGATTTTAATACAATTTAAACATATATACCAAAGTGTTTTTATACAATTAAAGCCCTGAAAAATTAGTTGCACTATCACAGACTACAGTTTGCAAAAAATAAAGCAGTACACAATTGCTACATATCCGAAAGACTAAAAAATCCCCGAACTGGAGGAAGCTGCTGGCTAGACACCTAGGATGACTTTATTGAAATCTCCCACAACAGCAGCTTCCTCGGCAGGTGCACAGAGAATATTTTCTTCACTTGAATTTATTCAACTTGTTAAATTGAATAACAAGTTCTTGCAAAGTTGAGAGCGACTTTAAATAGAAAATCTGGAAGAAAAACAAGCTTTCCAATGTATAAAACATGACTTGACGGCAAGAAGATTTCCACTCTGAACACCTTTCAAAGGAGCAGAGAAGGAAGCAAGCCATGGAAGAAGCCCCTGCCCATCGCACTTAAAACCACTGGTGATTGCCTGATAGATGGTACCTTTCCTTTCTGTTGTTTCTGGTTGTAGCCCAGCTCCCAAGCTGGAAATTGTATCTTCACTCCTCTCCCCCAGGAGAGTTAAAACTGCTCTAAGTAAAAGGGTTTCCAACTGTTAGTGCTTCATTCATTTTAACTGAGCCCAGGTTGGCCCCAGCCACAGGAAAATATCGTGCAGTAAACAAGCAAAGGACTATTAATTGATAATACTAAAAGGAATAAAACCTAGTATATATGTATTAACATTGTTGTTCAAAAAGAGTAACATACCCTCCTGGTTTAGAAAAGTAATACCAAAGGTAGTCTACAACCCATATTTAATAGCCAGCATGTTTCCTGGTGTACAGACTTTGAAAATCAACTCATTTTCTAAAGGACTGAAGAGCACAGAAATACTAACAAAAGCCAACAAGATTAAGTACCCAACTTAAAAATCAAGGCCCCCTAACTGCATGATTGCAACTGTGATTCAGGTCAATATACACCCCAGTTTTTAAAGGAACAGATATCCAATTTAGCTCCCAAATACCCACTGTGTAGATAAGGAGACAGTAAGGTACAGACAGCACAGAAGGACCTGTTGGCATTTATATTTGGAAGAAAGCATGTCCATAAACAGAGACACTTTTGCCCATAACTGGACCCCTGGTTCACCACAACTATAAATTGTTCTCACCTGGAGAAGCTTTGAACAAAACACATTTAGATCACTCAGGAACAATTCCAGCCCTAAGGCATTTCAAATTAGTACTCAAAGAAAAATTAAAACACTTCCTGCATGATGAGCTACATAGCACCAAATATAGGAAAAAACTACAGTAAACTCATATTAATGCTATATTGTGGGAAAGTATTCAAATGAAGAAAGCTTTCAACACTTTCTGAAAAGCCACAGATTTTATCTTTAAAGTTAAAATAAATGTGGTTTTGCCCATCCAGGAATTAGTGTTTAAATCATTCTTATAAACTGTGGCAGATAAATTGATGTCACAAAGCTGCAGCAAATGTACTTTGCTTTGCTACTGCATTTTGATTATACTGCAGATCACCTTTTGAAAACTGCACCAGTATTACCAAAACCAAGCCCAAACAACTAATAAGCCACTCATCTGACACACACATCTTCAGCATATAAAAAGAGGATGAGAGCTCACGTATCTCAAAAAAAATTGCAAAGAGATTTGCAAGTGCTTTTCTTGTTCCACATTACCCAGGCCTATTAAGACATTGTGTTAAGGTTGGTCATTTTCTTAATTGTTTGCAAAACTTGCTTAAGAGCCTGGAAAACAAAATTGTCAAGAAAATAACCCTAGAAATAGAAAAAATAAAAATCCCAGTCTAAAAATGTCAAAACAGCATTCGCACAAGTCTCCCACAGTGGACCTACTGTATTATGTCTGGTGGAATTTGGCATTTTCTCTAGAGCCAGTCAATAACAGGAACTTGATCATAAATGCCCTGCTTTCCGGCGAGCGCGGCAGCCTCAGCTGCACAGCCTAATGAGCCAGGGGCACACCAGTTTCAATAACAGCTGGCAGAAAAGTCCACCGGAGAAGGTTAAAAGTTTTTTGCTTGTTTTTAATAAAGCCAGCATTATTTCTTTCTTAAAGCAAAAAAAATACTCCTGTTTCTCTCCATATTAACTTACTGAAGACACAGCTTCCTGCTAAGAGTCTTTGTACTTAGAACACCACATATCTGGTGCAAGTCACCACGCTAACATGTACGTATTTAACCGATTTTGAAAATTACTAGCCTTCCAAATTAGAAAGAAACTGAAAACAGCCAGTTTTCCATTAGCCTAAAGACATTACTACTATAAAAAAGGTAACCTCCTCTTAACATTTTCTCCAATATTCTTCTTATTCCTTTTTAACTCTTAACTGTGTTTTCACATGGTTTATAAAGCGGATTCATCAGTTTATTGGCTTTTGAGAGGAATCCTACAACATTCATAGGGGAAAAAAAGTATTTTTGAGGGAACACTAATACATAGCTCACTGTTTGTACACCGTATGTGTAAGCATCACGTAAGACCTGAATTAAGAAAGCCTTTACGTGAAGCTCCCTCTCCACAAAAAAGACCTGCTATAAATCTAAATATCTAGAATTTTGATTCCTACTAAAAGTGAAAAATAATCAGTAATTTTAGTATGTATATAAGTTTTGGTATTAAAGATGTCATCTCAATTACAATTAAAGCACTGAGATCATTTCCTATGAAAAAGCTGTTCAAGTTTATTAGTTTAGTGGGGAGTTTTCAACCTCAATCTTAAACTGAGAATCAAGATTTAGAGCAAAGGCATTTTCTGTGGTTAAACAAAGTCTTACTCACATTCAACATACTGCAGTCACTTGATTCAACATTATAAACCTACAAGAAGTTTCTGAACAGTATCAAACTGATTAGACACCTGTATGCACACCTCATTTCATTCAGGGGAGAAATGCCTGTAGCAGTCCAGAGCCCTCAAATATTTGTGTGGCTAAAATCTGCGCTCATTTAAAACAAGAGAGTTTTTGACTGACACCTGTTTGATTAGCATATGAGTTCTCTAGTTCACATTTGTCAGCTTGCACCGAATGCTGAGAGGGGTTCAAATCCCTGCCTCCATCTGCACACAGTTACAGTGAAATAACCGATGGCCACCACATATGCCAAATTTAACCTAGAAAAGTAAGATTTTGTTTTGTTACCGACAACTCAATGCTTCAGCTGCAAGTTGGCATCACCCGCAAGTACGCCCAAGTCCATACCTCATGCTTAGTTGAGGCTGATGCCTGTGGGTTCCCTCCGACCTCCCACTCTGCATTGGCCCAGTAGCCAAAACAGAGCAACACAGCTCCATCCACTTCTGGCAGGGAAAGTTTCAGCCAAACTTTTACAGCGGGCATTTACCCTATCATAGTGCTCTGGAGCAGAGCATTGTATTTGCAACCCCAGCAACATCATGGGCTACAACTTCATAGGAAGCAGATACCAGAAGATGACGCGCAAGGGAGAAAGACCCGGCAAATCACTCCCCCAAACCAGGACTGTCTCCCTGACCAAGGCTCTCCAGGCACCTCAGAGAAAAGTTTGACAGAGGCTATGATTTCTTTTCCCAGAAAATGAATGAAAGAAGAAAGCGCATGCACCAAGACGCATTTAATGCCTCCCTCACTGCTGACAGGATGAGAACAAAGCAACTGGCAAGCTGAGGGAGGGAGCCTCAGCTGCATCCAATATCCACCTTCTTGAGGAAGAAGTCCTTCCTCTCTCCCCTTCTTTCCTTTCCCCCTTAGTTGGAGGCTGCCAGAAAAGAGGGTCCTCAACTTCTGGAGACAGACAGAGAAAGGGAATTGCAGTGTCTTTCTACTCTTCTCGCATTTCTTCCCGAAGGGCCCCTGCTCAGCTCCTCATCCACCACGAGCACCAAGCACAGTGGCCGCAGCACCCTCTACAGTCGAAGCACTCCTGCTGCTTCGGGCCCTGCTTCTCACCTGGTTCTTCCACGACTTTTCCTCTGTCTCGTTAACGAATAGGGCAGACAGTGGTTAAAGGACTGAATCTGGCCAACACACGACATAAGCAGCAGCCTACTAAGCATAACGTAATTTGTAGGTGTCTTATTTTGCACAGCATATTTTTTGTTTTGATAATTATGTACAAGTGGCTTTAAAATATTTATTGAACAGGCACTCACTGTTGCTATTTATCAAGCATTTTAAGAGTCACTTCCAGATTTATTATATCAAAAATGAAGACTTCTGCTATGCTCCATGTTTATATGTAAGAATGAGCGATTTTGCATTCTCAAAGTTCAAAGATATCAAGAGAAGATACTCGGGAACAGTAGCACACATTTATTACATTTGTGAGAAATCCAACATTTTCAACACGTTTATGTTTAAAACTGAAAAGGTCACTGCTAAGAACCCTCACGCATAAGGTAACAGTCATTGTACTGCAGCATAAAGACTGCATTTGGCATAATACACCAACGCAGAACAGAATGAAGGTTATCACTGTAGCACACATGGTACTTACAGAGCCTCTATACTTGAACTGTGACAAACAATGTCTGTTTCATTTTCTAAATAGTTCAGAAATAGCAGTAAGTCATTGTTTTTTAGAAATAAAAAAAATTGTCACAAGCTGTTATTCAGAAATCAACAAGTCATATGAACAGCCTATCCCAGGCCGCTTTCTGATGGAGACTGCTGCTCCGTTTTAAACTTCAGTCAAAACAGAGCGTTAGATCTGAACTTCAGTCAGTCGTGGCATATCAGAAAGTTTTTTAAAGGATGAATTTAAACATATAGGCTATCCACTTGATAGAGACATATGTCTCCACAGTGATAAGCCATATAGAATTTGAGGGGTTTGTTTTTGAAATTAATAACTAACAAGGTGTCCTTATACTGTCAAATTCAAATCGCCACAAAACACTACCTCACTTCAAGTATAAAACTCCTCAGAGTATAAAACTCCTCAGTATACTCCTCAGGAGTATAAAACTCCTCTTCCAGTATCAGAATTAGCATTCTGCAGGCTAATCTCCTCTAAAAGATCAAAATTTCATTTTCTTCACATGCAGAAAAAGGAAGCAAAACACAATTATATTTGTACCTCCATCAGTTTCCAGGACAGTAAGAGTGCCAGCATTTCTCTACAGGCAAGAATTAGAGTCAAATTCCATGAAGAAAGTTGCCTGCAATGAAGCTAAGGTTATGAAAAGGACCGGTAATCACACAATCACTTCTTGTGCATTGCTGCATATCAGTAGCAATAGCACAGTTCTTAGAATTGAATGTATTTGTCCATGAGGAATCTGGACTATGGGATGCACTGCAAGTAAAAACTAGGAAACTTTGGCAGAGCTGCGTGGGAAAACATGCCTGGAATCCTTCTGTATTCCATATATTCCATGCGACCCAGTACTTAAAGTTATTATTTAAGTTAAGCATTACCCCAATCCCTAAGAACAAGGTGCTGCCCCACTTGCCTCACCAACAGCCACAGCTGGAATGACACCTCATGCTACGATACCTCAGGTCACAAGCAGCAGCAAAACAGACTTAGATTGAATAAAAGGATCATCTCTAGCACTATTCCGCATGGGGCAACAAATTTATCTGGCCTACTGTAAAAGCACTCAAAAAGGATGAATAAAAAACCCACGGACAAGCTCGAGCGGGTCCAGAGGAGAATCATGAAGATGATCAGGGCGCTGGAGCACCTCCCCTATGAGGACAGGCTGAGAAAGTTGCAGTTGTTCAGCCTGGAGAAGAGAAGGCCCTGGGGAGATCTTATAGCAGCCTTCCAGCACTTAAAGGGGGCCTACAGGAAAGATGGGGAAGGACTCTATCAGGGAGTGTAATCATAGGACAAGGGGTGACAGTTTTGAACGGAAAGAGGGTAGATTTAGATTAGATAATAGGAAGAAATTCTTTACTGTGAGAGTGGTGAGACACTGGAACAGGTTGCCCAGAACTATGGGTGCCCCCTCCCTGGAAGTGTTCAAGGCCAGGCTGGATGAGGCTCTGAGCAACCAGGTCTACTGGAAGGTGTCCCTGCCCACGGCAGGGGGGTTGGGACTAGATGATCTTTAAGGTCCCCTCCAACCGAAACCATTCTGTGATTCTATAATTACTTCTACATAAGTTTTGTAGAAAGAAAGCTTGTGCTTAAGGACAAGTTGCTTTAAAAGAAATTAGTGTTGGAATAAGAAATGGCTGGAATTTTGCTTCACTATGTTTTTCCTCACAGAAAAGCGTAAGCTCCAA